>NC_073692.1:356508699-357708699 GCF_029784155.1 Uranotaenia lowii
CTCTTCATTGAGCTGCTTATTATTGGATCTTTACTAACTGGGTATTAATACTTTGGGAAGTTTTGATTTCGGCTGAGAAAATAGATGATAAAAGATGCAATTGTTAATATTTTAAACGATGTGCGGTTAAATAAAACTCAATTTACAACTATTTGCTAAGGAATTCAAATTTTAAATAGAGAGATTCAAAAGAAATTCTATCATTCGACATTTCAGATTCTGGATTCTAAGTAAAGTTTACTTTTAAATATGGCTTTTTCCATAGATTCACTACATTTCAAATAAAAGAATCATGGACGTTTGAGACGATTTGACCTCCGTTGTCCCTTGTTATACACCTTCTTAACTAGTGAAAGAAGAAAATTGAAACCTATATTGAATTTTGGTAACCCTTAATCCATCACACCGACTCGGAAGGGTCGTTGAAGGTGAAATATCTGTATAATTTCATCATAAGCATCTTACAGAAAATTGAAGAGGAAGCTAAGTGTAAGCTACTGAAGACAGAGTATCAAAATAAGTCCTAAGGTTAGACAATGTGAGTGTACAAACATTTTAAAGACTTAAAGGCTAGAACGGACAGTTTGAGTTTGAAAAAATAGCTTGGTATTTATTAATTTTAAAGACTTATTACCTTTACAAGGTTGAAAATCTATACAATTCCATGGAATCAAAATCCATTAACATAAGACTGGTAAAGAAAAACCCCAAAAGTAGGAAAAGTTTTTAATGACACATGTCATTGCTAACTTTAACAAAATGTAGATGATCTACCGGTCACTTTATTCTCTTTGCAATATACTCAGACTTTAGACTTAAAACACTCCAAAAGCATTAAAAGTTAACTAGTCTATAAATATTTGGGTAGCGCAGGAATAAATTTATGGGAAAAAATTAAGATCGAATTTTGAAAACCAATCATATACATTTTGTTCGTTTACTTAAAAAAAACTAATTTCTGCAAAATTTCAGCTCAATCGGACTTGATTTAGGGCTGCCACAAATTGCTAAATGTTTCGGTTTTTTACCCTTAAAAAATTACCAAAGGGGAGACCAAAGCAAATCGGAACAATCTAAAATTTGATTTTGATGCCAAATGGCTTAGTAATGCATACAACTTCAAAATCTGGTATTATCTTGAGAAGGAATTTTCTTGTCAAAAATTAACTTTAAAACTTCAAATATCATCAAAGGGGGGAACAAAGGCAGTTCGGAAATTTAAAATATTTATTTTTATGTCAAATGACTAAGAAATGCATGAATTGCCGAGATCTGGTGTTATCTCAAAAACAATTTATAGTCAGAAGTCGAATTTTTGGGACTTTTTGTTTTCGGAAAACCAACCTAACCCAGAAAGATAATTTTTGGCCAAAAAAATTTTTTTTAAGATACATACCAGATTCCGAAGTTTTATGCATTTTTAAGTCATTTGTCATCAAAATTAAAATTTAGATTTTTTCAATTTGCTATGTCCACCTCCACCCACCCCCCCCCCCTTCCCCTCCCTCCCATGGTGAATTAAAACTGCCAATGTACAAAATGTCTATGGTCGGTTTTCGAAATTCAACATGACCCATCGTTTGTCATCAGGTTAGATTGAAAACATATATGAAAATCGTGTTAGAAAAGAATTCTATGATTTTTCCGGTAATTTTCTTCGCTCAACTTAAAACTGCTTTCAGTCTTCCATAGAAAAAGCTTAATTTGTAACTTTTGAGTTAACTTAAAAATAATGTCAAAGGATTTTATTTTGGGCAACTTTTGTGGTAGACTGCTAAACTAATGACCCACGGACTCTGCTTTGCAATCAAATGGATTCATTTCAAATTTTAATTCTAATTTTAACTCTATGACTTAGAGATATTCTCAATCTTAAAACGAATCTTATGTGATTTTTACAATAAAACATGTAAACAAATTTAATTGAAATGGGAGCTTTATCCAAGCATTTGTTTGTATTCATATTCAAGGGCACATGGTCCAAATAAAAAAAAACTTGATATTTTTTAAAGCGAAAATTGCCAGTAATGCGCATTATTTTTCCGGCAACGATTTTATTTATTTTTTGTTTAAATATTAGTTGTTATATTTTAGAAACTTTTAATTATTCACACTTTTTGAAATCAAATGTCAGGATTTTGTCAGGTTTTCAGAAAAAAATGTTTGGATTTGTCTAGCCCGGATACGTGCTGAAAAAGTTCTAGCAAATTTAATCTAAGAAAAACATACAATAATATGAACATATCAAGACTTTTCATAAAACCAGGGTGACCACAACTTTTTCGTTTTGAAATTCCCGGTTTTTTCAGGTTTTCCAGGACAAAAAATCAAGGAGTTTCAAGACTTTGATTGTCCATTTTCGTCGGCATATAGCAACAAAAAATTTTTTTACTATACTACAGCTCACAAAATCTAGAATCATCTCTAGAATTTAAAATTGTCCACGGGCGTTCAATCATGTAACTCCCTTGTCACAGTAAATTCAGTAAAAACGTTGTTTTCAGACGTTTTACAGTCAGTAATAAATGCATCTTCGAGGGTAATATAAATTTTTGCCTAAAATTTATAATACTGATTCACAGAGGATTGTTTATAATTGCACATGTTTTTCAAAACACAGGGCAATTATGAACACTTGTTTTTAGGCATTATTAGATTATCTAAACTTGTTTTTAATGTTTAAAATACCAACAACCGTGAGGATCTTGAAAATAAACCGTTATACATAACTTTATCAGTTTCTAGAATTTGTGAATATGAGATTGTATGGACAAGATTTCTTGTTCCTTTGTGAATATAAAAATTCCCCATGACTAATTATGAGTAAATTTTTAAAGACCACAAATCGTATCTCGACTCAGTGTTTAGATTAATCTAGAAATATTGCCAACACTAAAATTTTTATTTCAAACTGTTTTTTGCCTGCAAAAGTACAGTCTATGATCTACTTCACAAAAAATATTCAGTCATTCGGCAAAGTCATAGACATGTGGTTATTTGCAAGATGCACTTCTTGTAGGTCATTCAATGGATTTTCAAAGGATTTTCCAAATTTTCATAAAATTGTGTGTGCCACTCGTTGCAAAACACGATTTTTTCAGCACTCGACGTAGTTATCAACTCGGCAAGTCCCGTTGGATAAATATACGATTCGTGCTAAAAAAAAATAAACTTTTTGCAACTTGTTATCATGAATAACTAATAAGAAACCATTTACCAATCATTGTTTTTGCATCTTGAATTCTGACTTCAAAAGTTTAAAAAAATATGGGCAACAAGTTACAGAGTCTTTATTAAACAATTTTGAGGATTCGTCAATAGGATATCCAAGTTGGAGGTATAGATAAAATTTAAATTATTCATTCAATTCAGATCCACCCATTGTTTTTTTTTATATTTTAAACTATAGAATTTCAGTTTCGAAATTAATATATTTTGTAAATTTATTTTTCGGCATATCGGTGAAAAGTAGTTATGAAATTGATAAAGATGGATAGAGAAGTGAGAAGAAAATTTACAAATGTTGAAAAGAGCGAAAGAGCATTTTTGCGAGGAAACTTATTAACGCACACCATACTTTACCCTGCAACATTTCATTATTTAGGAGAAGTAGTACCGGGATAGAGGTGGCACTACCTTAACCTATACAATGAAATCTGGTTGGTCCGAAGTCTACATGTGGTGAACACGTATACTCCGTCCGGAGTATACGTGTTCACCACATGTAGACTTCGGACCAACCAGATTTCATTGTATAGGTTAAGGTAGTGCCACCTCTATCCCGGTACTACTTCTCCTAAATAATGAAATGTTGCAGGGTAAAGTATGGTGTACGTTAATAAGTTTCCTCGCAAAAATGCTCTTTCGCTCTTTTCAACATCTGTAAATTTTCTTCTCACTTCTCTATCCATCTTTATCAATTTCATAACTACTTTTCACCGATATGCCGAAAAATAAATTTACAAAATTAATTAACGGTGGTTAACCTATCTTAGAAATGAATATAGAAAAAAATTGGTAAAGGAATTCAAAATTTTGATAACTAAATTTGTTATAATAAATTCAAAAGTATCGTAAATCAATAAAAGTAAGAAACTTTTATTTTTGATTTTCAAAGTGAAGTAAAATTAAATTTTGCAGAATTAAACTACCTATACTTAAAAAAAAAATCTGAACTTCAGGACTAATGGATTTTGAGTTCAAGATAAAATGTTGATACATCGAAATTGCAAACATTGGTAGAAATTAAAAAAGGAACAATGTATTTTTTTGTAGTAGGTAGCCATAAGAAGTTAAAAAAAACATTGTTTTGGCATGATTCAGTACTGTCAAACATTGAAAACTATATTTATAACTTAAAAAAACTGATTGCATACATTATTTTAACAATTAAAATTATTGAAAAACCAATCTATTTTTTGGCAATAAAAACATTTCCATCAAAATAAATTCTTAACGTTTTAATTTTTCATTCAATAGAGTATTAGTTTGTTATGCAAAAAAAGTGGATTTGATTTCAGTGAAAAAAGTAACAGTTATTCGTTCAGCACACATTAATATGTCAAGTCAATTTCTCGGGATAAAATTATAAGAATTAGGTAACTGTTCCGGTTAATAATAGAGTTATAACGCATTTTTTAATGTTTTCTTCAACCACTGCTAATCTTAAACTTACTTTAAGGATTTATGCAAAAAACAAGTTGAAAAATGGACAAATAAGGTTTTAAAAATCAAAACAACAAAATATTTCAAAAACTGCTAAGATATAAAAGTGAATAACAGTACGACGATCTTAGATGAAGTCCACTGAGGAGGAGCGAAGTGCCAAAAGTAGCTTAACCCGAGCAGACTTTGATGCCCAAATTGATAGCAAGCTGAGACCTTATGAAACTGTCAACAGCAAACTGATAGCATCCTTTGCTGTTGAATTTTGAGTGAGAGCTAAATCAGGCATAACTTAGGTTTCAACTATTTTTCTTGATAGCAAATTTAGACCAAATCTAGGTATCAACAGAAAACTTTAAGCAAAACTTGATTTAGAATTCATACTGAAAGCAAAATAAGGCATCATCAAGGTATCCAGTTTTCAATAAATAATAAGCATGGGACCAAAATTAAAGCACCATTTGTTATAGGAAGCCATCGTTTTGGTATCCTTAAATCCAAATCTGAAATCTAAATTATAGCATTTGTATAACATCTAGCATATACATAACATGGTTAGGTATATGATAGAAATCTCTGATCCATCCGTGCTTGAAAACAGGGATGCCAGGTGTTAAGGTTAAAAAATCTGGGCAATTTAAAAAAAAGTCTCGTTTAACTGTGCATAAAGAAGATCACAAATTTGCTACCAAACAAAAATGTTGACGATGCGTGTGAGGAGGGGGAGGAGATTGTGTTGGCGATTTTTTTTTTGTATTCGGGTTATTTTCGAGTTGAGAACTATATTACAAACGCTGTTTCCTACCACGTACCATGCCGATCTAATTTTAAAAAAATAACTTTTAATGAATGATTGGTGAAAAACCAAGGCATACAAGCGAGATTTCTATAGAATAATCAGGCTTTGACGGATCATATCCAATGCGAATTTTGAAAGTCTGTAAAATCTGAGCAAAAATCAGGGCAAAATCTGTGTCTGACCATCTGGACGAAGGGTCAAAAGTCTGTGTTTTCCAGACAAATCTAGACACCTGGTAATCCAGCTTGAAAATGAATCTGTCACACGCTCCCGATTACGAACTTAAAATTAGGTGTTATTACTCGAAATGGTAGTTCTTTAGATCCCCTTGACTGAATGTGAGTTCTCACAATTAAGTTCTTCAAGTGAAAAATAATCAATTTTGAGGTTATAATGCAAAAAGTGTTTTTATATTTCAAACGCAATTGGTGAAAATTTTAGATCTTTTGAATTTTATTTTTCTACTGTTTTGTTCGAAGACAAAATCTTAATAAAAAGGTTTTGTGTCGTTCGCTCCTTTGATTTTGCTGGCTTATGTTTAAAAATTAGCTTTTTTAACCCGATATAATACAGCTTTTAATTCAAATTTAGCTTACTGTTTGACAATTTATTCTGATTTTTATTTGTGCAAACACTTACAGCATATTAATTTTATTTTTGTTAAATATTCGCAATTATGTAAAGCTGGCAACACAGTTTGTTTTGACCAAAACATGTTTACGTTTCAAAACGTTTTGCTGCGCGCGCGGAACGGGAAACAAGTTAAATTGAAATTTGTCCAGTCTTGTCCATCGTTTGTAACGGAGTGCGAACGTGAAGTGGCCTTCGAAATAACCAGATCCGATCCGGCGTTTATTTCCGATGGAGTTGGAAGCGTTGATTCCGGTGGAGAAACGCCAGGAGGGAGCGATTGTAATATGCAGATCAACACCATTGAATTCTGTTCTACGTTTAAGACGGAGTGTAAATGGACATCTAAATAACCTGATTCGGCAGTGTTTACTCCTGGAAGAGATGGATGCGTTGACTTTCCGGTTCAGGAAAGCAGGAAGTAGGAACGTGCGGATCGTCACCAGTTTTTGTTCTCCGTTTGCAACGTGAAGTGAGCACCTAAATTACCAGACCCGGCTCAGAAGCGTTTATTTCCGACGGAGTATGCAGCGTTGATTTTCCGGGAAAAAAACTGCCGGAAGTAAATTTAAACATGCGGATCATTAAGAGCGAGGCTGGATGTTGGCAACAGGTGAAGGATGATCACAATGCGGTTGCCACTAATTTCATCGTTTGCATTTGTCCAAAAGGTTAGTTGAACTAAGAAATAGATAGCGAAAAGGTACATTTGAAATTTTGCGTGAATATTTTTGAAAGGTGAACGAACAAAAAATGATTTAGAGATTAAAAGGAACTAGCCCATGGTATTTTTATTACGGTATTTCAGTGTTTTCGTGAAATATCGAACAAAGTATGCGGAAAAATGTAAAATTCAAATTTATTTATTTTTTCGATAAAAGTAGTTTTTGGAAAATTGCTGATATTTCTTCAGATTCGCAAATTCTATCACATATTTTAACCTCAATCAATCACAAACACCTTCCTGCACCCAATTGACAAGGTTTGGAAGAAATTTGCAAAATCATATTGAAACTAATTAAGAATTTCAAAAAATATCAACTTTGATGAGCCACAACTTTTATAATATTCAAAAGAACGACTTGAAACCTGTTGAGTTGTGTTATTTGAATTAAAATGTTATTTTTTCACTGAATCTATAACTTCAATTCTCATTTTAAAAAGTCATGCATTAAAGGGTTGATGTAGAAAATGATCAAATCGGGTTGAAAATTAAACCAAAATTAGAATAATTTACCTTCATTGCTAAGTCGTTGCATAACTTTAGGCGATCAGGTACTCGAGCAAACTTCTGTAGTAAAAAAGCGATTAAATATGGCTATCACGCCCTGAATTTTGCTCTAAATTTGGATGACTTCAGATGGTAGACACAGCAAAAATAATAACAAATTTTTGAACACGAATAGAGAAACAATCCCAAATTTAATTGTTTCGAGACCTTAAATTTACCTCGATTTTTTTTTGTTTTCTAAAAGCTTTGAAAGCATAATGATTCCAAAATTTGCTATAACTGAAAATTATATGATACCTTATATTGGCATTATTATGCTCTCCAAGCTCTCAAAAAATGAGGTGTAGTTAGGGTCTCAGTTTTAGCTCAATTTGGTATCACTTTGCTAACCATGTATGAAAATTTTTGCTCTCATTTTTGCTGTGTACCACCTTATGTCAAGCAAAATGAAAGCAAATTCGGCTCTCAGGGCGTGATAGCACAATTTGCTATAATTTTGCCATAAAAGTCTGCTCGGGAAAGCATTTGGACTATTTGGCATGTAATTTTTGTTTTAATTCTTGCCGAAAAAAGTCCATGAAAAAAAAACAAGTTATAAGATGCACATTACAATAAAATTATGATATGTACATGTTTTCAAATCTGTAGAGCCTTTGTTTCACAAATAGATTATGCCGTCCTGAATTCGAATCATTTGTCAGATTCTGTCAAATCTAGTTCTGGTGATATTGTGTTTTGAAATTTTAAAATTACTAACTTTTGAGTGAAACCCATCGTTGATAACCAACAAATCGAAAACCGTATATAAAAAAACAAAAACAGATTTCAAATCAATTTATTATCCTCCATTTGCTAGAGGATCAAGATATTACCTAGTTATTCTAGTTATAAGATTACGAGATAAACAATACGTTATTTGATAACACAGATATGCGTGAAATAAAAATGCATGTTTTAGAAGACTGATCCCAAACTTTTGGCCGTTACACCGTACTACGGGATGATACCAAACTTTTGGACGATAACTTAAGTAGCTATTTTATATATTTTAAGTAGGTACATTGCAAATTTTTCGCAAAATATTTTACAAATGTATTGTAATAAGTTTGAAAAAAAGGATTCGAATGCAACTCGAATTTTGAAATTTGGTCTACCCTACCCTGAGATGATCGGGTTTGAATTTTATGTTCGATATTTTAAAAATGTCCCAACTTTAAGGTAAATTTAAGTTATATAAACTCAATATCAACATTTTGTCAAATACAAACAAAGAAGGTTTTGCTCATGGTTCCTCAAATGAGATCAAAAGAATTCCAATATATTAAGATGAGAGGGTGATCCCAAACTTTTGGCCGGCAGTGTATGTAAGAACTCTTCTAAGATCATTATTTCAAAAAAAAACCCCCTTCAATACTTTTTGTTGTAGTTTATTTAGATTTTTTATGGGACCTCTTGGTACATTATTGATCGCCGACCGAAGGTTGTACCAAAGCAAATCTTCAATGAGGGATTGATGAGTACTGTCGAGACCCACAATCAAAAGTCAGACAGCATTCCTAAATGTTTCGATAAACCCACAAGGAGAGCTTGGACTACAAATGAGATGTCGAGTATGTCACTGAAAAACTAGTTCTAGAAGTTTCAAAGCGGATCGATTGATGTATAGATCTATAGATTACCACAGCAAAAGTAGCTGACGAAGGTGATTCTGGATTAGTTTGTAGTCGGGACGAAAGGAAGTTTTTATGAAACCAGAAAACTCAAGAACTCAATAGTTTATGAATTATGAAGCAATGGTCGAAATCACAGAAAAATCTATAATTTCACAGAATTTTGAACAAATTTTCAACACAGAATTTTGAAAAATATTCACAGGTTTTTGAAATTCAGTTCTTATTTCAAAAATTATAATTTTATTGTCAACATAAATTTTGAATTTTAAACTGTATTATGGAAAAACATGATAAGATTGGTAATGTTTATTGATTTTTCTCAAGCAAAATGCAAAACAAACTCAATTTTTCATGACTTTTCAAAGAAATTTATGCTATTTCCATCACAGAAAACCATCACAGAATTTAGAGGTAAAACACAGAAAATTAGAATTTTGTTCCGCAAAACACAGAATTTGATTCGGCAACCGTGCAATTAAGTAGCAGAAAAAATAACAAGCCTTTTTAACGAAGCTATTAAAGAAAGTGGGTGACTTTAAGCTTTAGTTGTGTTGATGTAGATATGAAAGAAATTTAAGTCTAACTATAGGAATAAAGTTACACCAAACGCTCATCAAAAGCTGGAATATATCAAAACTTTAAGATGTGTGATAAAAACATATTGATCCATAATCGTGGAATAAATTGTACGTTTAGATAATTCACTGTTTTGTCGACAGAAAAAATTGAAGAATCTTCTGTCAAGAATCAATCAAGAATAAAATACTTGTAGCTAGGTATACCCGAGCAGACTTTGATGCAAATGCAATCGATACCAAAAAGTAACCAAAATAAGTCGTCAATGCCAAAATGATAGCATGATTAAGCGATACGATTCTCCCGATTGCAAAATTGGTTTTAATTTAAGTATCAATATATGAAAAGATGATGGAAAACCAACTCAACAGTATAGCATTGATAGCTGAACGATAGCACTATAAGGTGTCGATTTCTCTACGCTAACTTTACTGGTTCATTCAATTTAATAAAGCAAAAAAAGTGAGCTCATAATGATGGCATGATTTGGCATTGAATTTTCTTTGATGAAAATCATGTTCAAATATAAATTTAGCTGAAAACAAAAAAAAACGAATTCAGTTTTAGTTTTTATTTCACAGACATGGCAAAATTAAGCATCGTTAAGATAAAATTGCACAAAACAACATGATTTGATGACTGTCTGTTTAAAAAATTCATTTTGGAAGAATTCGACGTATAACATCGATAGCATTTTGAATTTTATAGAATTAGCTTATATTGGTTTCACTGAAAGTATTTTGATACCTTGTTTGGCCAGCCTGTTTGAAGGAGTTTTGAATGCACAACGATGACAAATTTTGAATTCGTTCGATAACAAATAATGGCATCGCTGTACTCTTTCAATTCATTTTTAAATTGTAGTAAAAAAAGGTATGACAAGGCCGTGCGAACGGGGAGTCCCCCCATGGAGATTTTTTCCAAGTCAAATTTTCAGTTCAGTTCAGTGAATTAACAGTAGTAACGTGAAATTACTTGATCCCAAAAAGTGTTAGAAAATAAGTGTTAACAAACTTGTCAGAAAATTGGCTCCCCTCCGGCGGTGTTCAATCCCACATCACTCTAGGCCTTAGTCATTTCATATATATGACACTATACTTATTTTTAATTGTAAATTTCGATTTGCAATTTAATAAACTTTTTGTATTGAAACTCAAATTTGGACACACAAAACCCTATCTTGTATTTAAAAATGGTTTTTATAAAGAAGTTTATCTTAACAAGTTCATCTAATTTTTATTACTAAAAATACTACTCTCATGATACAAAAAGTTTTTTTTAAATCATTACAAATTTTATGCAGATCGGAAATATTCGTAAAGAAGCCAATTTTAACCTCTTTAACCTTTTTGTGTGTTTCTCGTTCTCAAACTCTACATTCAAAAGGGTTTTCATAAATTATACAAGACCACAAAATTCACATTTTTCTGAGGAGCAAAAATTTAAAGAGCTAATTTTGATTAATTTTGGTGCCCTGAAAGTTTTGATGATATTCAAAAGTTATTTAAGAAATCTTTGCACTTTTCTGAAAAAAACTTTAAAACAATAGTTTTGACATCTACGCAAAAAGTAATAAAACTTTTCTATTTTTAAACTTTTCTTAGCTCTGTGAAACGATTGATTTTGCAGGATTTTTTTTTAATTTTAGATGAATTGAAATTAAGTTAAAATACAAAAATCAAATCGTTTCGCAAACTTCAACAATTTGTTCTATGAAATTTAATCTTTTTCCAAACTTTATTCAGTTATTTCTAAAAATATTTTTCTCTCTTCTTTTTCTCACCAAAAACTTAACTTTTTCATCTTCATATTATATTTTAATTAATGAAGAGTTTAATTTCCGTCAGATATGTTTGTTAATTTAATTGATCGAACTTATCTTCGAAAGTTATACTCTTTTCGAAATAACATTTCAAGATTATGACAATGACAATGAAAATGTGCGAGTAGAATTTCATTAGAAGCATTTCCATCACATGTCATCCATTTGTTCATCATGAAACGATTTTTTTTTCAAAATCTTGAAATGCTCTTACTAAAACAACATAACTTTTACCGATAAGATCAACAACATGAAATAAAATTTATTTTGTAATAAATTTACGGAATTTTGAAGTCAAACAAATGAAATATTTTAAAATATTTTGAACAAGTTGACCTTGGTTTGTGTTCTGCAAACATAACCTTCTTGGAAGCCAATAAATCTGAAAATTTTGGTTTCTACCTTTTGTCCTTTGCAGGACTAAATATTTCAATTGAAGGCGACAAAATATTCATTGCTTGAAATTTAAAACTAGAATTGCGCTTGAAAATTTATAAACGTTTTACTTACTTTTATTGTTTTGATTTATATTTTTGGAATCTTTTAAAGTCATAATAAAAAAGTCAGCTTTTTGAAGCCTTTTTATTTTGATAACTGGAAGAATTTGAATATTACAAAAATTTATCTGGCACTTTGGAAAATGAAATGAAATTTTTCTTTTTCGTCAAATTCAATTCAGCCATCATCTTTGTGTTTTTGATTAATTCTCTTAATTTCAAAATGATTTTTTGGAAATTCATATTTAAAATCGATGTAATTTCAAATTTGAGATAAAATAGAAGAATTTTTCGATCAACCCTTCAATTAAAAATGAAGAATAGAAATGTAAATTAAAATGATTAATAATAAAAAATGGGTACCTATCATTTTTCCTAACATTTTTTTTAAACCTTGGTCAATTTTTGACCTGATCAGAAATTGACTTTTGAATTCGGATTTAATTTCTTTTTAATTCTAGTGACATATTTATTTTATGTATTCCATCAATTTGAATTCTGGGTTTATTCGAAATTTGTTTGTTTCATTTCATTTCGAATTATTTATTCATAGCTTACCGGAAATAACATTGATTCTGATTTATTTAGAATCGTAACAGTTAAGTTTATTTTTTTTGAGTTTGTGTGATGTGCATAAGTAAGAAAACGGTTTAAAAAATAAATATCCTTTTTTATTGTGTATTTGGGATACTTTTATTATTGGCATGATTATGCCATATATGTGAATATGAAAATTGAGACCCAAATTTTGGTATTGTACCACGGGCAAAGTAATACTAAATTTTACTTCCGGGCATGATTACAAAATAAGGTATAATTTTGCAATTAAAGTCTACTCATGGGAAAACATATGTGTTCCATGTTCTAGTATCGATAAAAACTTAATCATGTCTCGCTATGTCAGCCAGTTGAAACTTTTGAAAGCAAGACGATACCAAACTTTGGTATAAAATTATACCTTAAAATGGCAGCATTATGCCTTGAAAACTCATTTCAAAACCTTGGCTAAACAAGGCATTATTAAGGTTTCAAAGAAACCTACACGTGGTATAAATTTTGGCATTGCATTAGGACAAAATTATACCAAAAACATGACAGCAAAATTAGGTATAATTTTGGCATAAAAGTATGCCCGGGTTCTCAAACAAAAACGTGGATTCGAAAAGTGTAAAACGAGTTAGAACAACGAGTGTCTGAATGACATAATTGAGCTACATTACGAGGTTTCCAAAACTATAAATTTTGTATCGGTGGAGAAACAAAAGAGATATTTAGGTTTTAGGCAGGAGTGTCAAATTGACACTCCAGGAACTGCAATGGGTAAAAATTCTAGATACGGATGAGAGTTAGCATAAAAAAGTTTATTTGAAGCTTTCGGAATCTTCTGATCAACAGAAAAGTTAGGCATCAATTAAACTTTTTTAAGTTATATGATCCTTTTCATAGATTCTTAATTTTTCTGGTTTAAATATCCCTCAATGATCGGGAAGTGGTTAGGTACAGGTATTGTTAGATATTGAATAAAATATTCCGATATGTGATAAAACTAGCTTCGAAGCATTCGAGAGAAACCGACAATCCCACGCTAAAACTAACAAAAACTTATTGGGATTATTCTTTGATGGTAAATTCAATGTACATCTATTATATAGTATTAATTAAAATATATTTTTCAAACAGTGAAATATAGTTTTCATATTCGATTTGAATTTTTTTTTTAAATATGTTTTACTCTGCACTTAAAAAATACACAATTAGTTTCTTTTTCTCGATTGCTACTATTTTTTGCGTCCAATACGATTTTATCCCGCGGATGTAAAGGGACACTCTCCCATCAGGGTGCCACCACAAGGGACTTATTCCTTCACCAAAATATCCTCCCTGGAATCCTATAAACGTTCATCGATGCGACGCCCAGTCGTTTTCGATTGATAAAATTGTAGTAAGATATAACCGGCACGACGCACAACACACATGTGGGCCTAGCTCAACGCGAAGAAGCGCGCTTCATAATGAACCCACCAAGCACCGATCGGAATAAAATCGCTCCCAATTGATGGCCCGCCGAAAACCAATAAAGGCTTATTAAAATTCGTATTATGGGAAATTTAGTCTCTTATCGCGCCGCTTTCGGTCTGGGCCAGGCACAAACAAACAAACACTTCATCAGCATCGGTTTTTTTTCTTCCCTAGATTGACGCCATTCAGGCAGCATCATCAACCAATGTAGGTATATGGAACGCTCAATAAATGGCAACAACAATAAACATCATCCGGGGTTAAAAAAAAGAGCGAAGCACCTACAGCAACAAAAAACAATATTTTTCGAAATGAAGAAAGCAAAAAATCGCACGTTCTCTCCCATTGATGATGGATTAGATGATGAGATCGTTTGCTTTTTTATTTCCACGATGGTATTGCATAATAAAAGCTGGCTACCGCCTGAACTTCTCGCTGATTTGGACCAGCTATTATTGACTTAGTATAGACACAGGCTTAGCAAAGCAACAACAACCTTAGAAGAGAAAAAAAGCTAGTAGCTAGTTAGAGTATCTACATTCCAAAACAACGACTCTGGCGTCTCGATGGGCCACAACGAGAGCGTCTTCTTTTAGTGTGGCGTCGAATCGAACGACGGGGTCGTAAAGTCGCTAGCAATTCCACCAAAATCCGATAGCACTTAATTTGGCCAAATTCGGCAATTGCTGGTGGATGTGATCAATTGTGATTTATTGGTTAGTTTGGGGAATTTGTTTCATTCATTCCTTCATTCAGTAATTGTACTCTTTGCGGTCGTTTTGCGCCGCGCGGCCCCACGGGTGATTGGATTTTGATTCATTGTTTCCGCCGACACTTGCCGATGGCGATGATTTTGATTGTTTTGGAAGTGTGGGAGAGCGGCACATTTGATTTGATTAGAGCGAATTAGAATTACATCACTCCCAGTTAGATTGAATGAAGAGCTCATTTTTGTAGGGTTTTTGAGACCCCTAAAACGGGAACTTACGTGAAGTTTTACGCCAAGGTAATGCCACTTTCCAAATATTAACGTATCTGGCGCTTACCTGAAATGAAAAAAGGTGGAAAAATTGCAGTCAGGATTGGTTAGTTCGAAATAAGAAATTCTGTTGACATTAAATCTATAAAATGAAAGGAGACGAATATCTTAAACAATTCTTATTTTACTAATCTGAATCGAAACAAAGACTATTAAGAACAATTAATAAGCAAGTTCATGTTACAGATTCAGTATTCTAAAGAAATCGCCACTAGCGCACAGAGCTGTCAAACATAATTATTAAAGAAGCAGAGAAAACACAGAAAAATCAATAAAACATGGCACTGTGTTGCACTATTAGAGATCATGCGGACACAAATCGGAAGAGAAGAAATGCCCAAACTTCAGAACTCTCCCATTCTTAGATATTAAAAAATGAAGAGAAATTGTAAAAAATATTTGTGTGTTAACAGATTATCACCGCTGGTTTTTTTTATGATTTAATTGAATGATTAATGGCATTTCAGTGAACTATACATTCTAATAGGAAGAATATATAATGAAAGTAATGAAAATTAGATTAGATTAGATTAGGAAGCATGAAAGGTGTTGAAAATGAGCCAAGAGCGTGATTTGAGGAAACTTCTTGCCGCACAAGACCATCCCCCCCAAATCTAATCTATTCGTCTATAATTTTCATTACTTTTATTTGATATTCTTCCTATTAGAATGTATAGTTCACCGAAATGCCATTAATCATTCAATTAAATCATAAAACAATATTTATGTTTGTCTGAAAAAAATGTACTAAATAGCAAATTTTGGAATACAGCTAACAAAAAATTTCTACGTACAATCTATTGTTAAAAACATTAATCTCTATAAAAATACATTGTTATGTGGGTTCAGAGTCACTAATAAGAAGGTAAAGTAGGTACATATAAGAAAATGAAGAAAATCAGGAAAAAATTAAATAATCAATGTTTTCGGACGAGATCATTTAGGTCCTGTTGATATTTTTTTAAGTTTTCCTAAGAGTTCCTAAGTTCCTAAGAGTTCAGTTCCGATCTAAAGATATGGACAATTTTGAAAATTTCTCCATTGTCAGTTTTTGAACCTACCCTCTATGAAAAGTAATTATAAAACGAGCAGATCAGCCTTTCAGGTCACCCATCTTTGACTTTGAAACTAGACACCCTTATAGGCTTCCTGTATGTATGTATGAATGTATCCACCTTGGGTTATGGCCAAGAAAATAACCCACGCGTCCATCTTGGTTACCACGCAACACAGTCATAACCTCTCAATGAGACTTTTAAGGGAATGGAATCGTTAGCAGAGTCACTAACGGTATGCAGGGTAGTAATGGGGAAAAGTCTCAAAAAACTATAACAATATAGTTGTCTAACCAAGATAGCTCACAAATTATAATCCCGCCCCAAGGCTTTCGAAAAAAGAGTGCGTCCTTATTTTACAAAAAGTAATCATATACTATCTTTTTCTCAGCCATGCCAAATTCCCTTGACATAAATTGAGAAACGTCCAGTATTCGAAACGGGTAACGAGCACATACCGCTACCTGTTCCTTTTGCAAAAGAAGGTTGCCCTGATGCCCTACCCAGTTGTTTGAATTTGTAATATTGATAATATGAATAATACAACAATATAATATAATTAAATACAATATATGGCCAACATTTTAAACAGGCGGGCCAAATCTCAGAAATGAGATTGGCTGGCGGGCCAAATTTTTTCTGGAGTATTTGAAAAAAAAAATAAAAGCAGATTTTTGAAAACGCTATAAAACATTTGCCTAGGTCACATCGAGTAAAGATTAAGCTTGACAGGTTGCCCGGTTTTATCTGGGTTTGCCCGGATATTTAACACAAAACCTGGCAAAATTCCGATTCGGCTCGGTTGCCCGGATTTCAATGAAAAAAATCGGATTTATTCACCCTTTTTGCCAAACCGAACAAAAAAATCAAATTGTATAAGTTTTCTATTTATGCATCCAAAACGAGAAGTTTTTAGCCTGTAGTTTCGGTCGACAATTTTGAAATCAAATGCTCGGATTCTACCAGATTTTTAAATGAAAATAGTCCGGATTTTTCCGGCCCGGATACGTGCTGAAAGAATTCTGCCAACCTTATTAAAGAATCATCTTAATAAGTCGTTTTTGTTTCTAGCATATTTTTACAAATTATGCCGGAATGAAGTGAATTATGCCTCCCAACTTATGTACATCAGTATTTTCAAGGCATTCATTGGATTTACAATGAACATAATGTCAATTTTATCTCCAAACATAAAAAATGACCGCCCATTTTTCAAAAAAAAAAAAACATTCACAAGCTTTTGACATTTAAAAGAATAATTTCTTCAACGAGTTCTAGTTATATCATAAATAATATTGATTTTTCAAATGTCGGACCTCAACCTCAACTCAATCCAACTCTTTCCTAATTTTCAATATCTCGATATGTCAAGTGAAATTGGAAGGCCTCCTGTGAACAGGATAAATACGAACTTAAGGCTTTTTTCATTATTGCATCTTTTTAAAGCCAAAATTTTGCTAAAAAAAATTCGTTCTTCTGAGAGATATGTCAGTATTCAACCGAATTTTACTATCCAACAGAAAATTCGATCTAATTTTTCATTATAGATGTTCATAAATTCACAGAAAGATGCCAATTAAACTATGTTTGTTTTCAGTTTAATTTTCTTGAATATATCCTTTTTTATCAAAGCTTAGGAAACAACAACAAATTGGGAAAATTTACAGATCAAACATTACACTTTTACATAATTTAAAAAAAAACGAACACACACATACCATCTAACGGGTGTGTGGCAAGCCTATAAATTTCCGTAAGATTACAAAATATGTTTATTTTTTCGACTTTAAAACACATGATATTTTGCAGCTTCCAAAATTAATATTTTAAGGGTAATAGATTTAACATCTTTCCGTAACAAAAACCATATTTGAAATCCACATTACTTTTAAATTTTTCAGCAGATATTAAAACATGGCACATCAAAACGCATTGAAAGTTAACAGCTTTTCAAATGAAATATTTTAAAAATGTTAGCAGTGAAAATCTATGTGAAAAATAATAAATAAGCTACAAAAACTATTTAAAAGTGCCGTCTGCCAAAAATGAGCAAATTTTAAAACTGGGTGAAATTCAAAGGACATCTGCGCAAATTGTCATAAAGTATCGATTTTCCCGTAATATTTACAGTACAAATTTCGTTGGTTTCAATGGAAGCTAACAAATGAAAAAAAATCTTCCTTCTACACTGCCTAAAATACTACACTTTGACAAATAAATAGTTCAATTCGTTAATAAACATGTTTTGATTTTCGGTATAACTTCTTACTAAATTTTACAGATTTTTTTGTAAATATCATATTATTCTATCCATGAAGCCTTCAAAAACCAGCCAAAATTCAAACTAGTGGCATACACCCATTTAGGAGCTCTTATCGCTTTAAGAATAATGGCAAAGGTTATCAATTAAGAATAATTCATCGCAGTACATATCTGTTATTCGAAATTACTGTTTATGTGTTACATATTGTTACATATACAGGTTTTAGTCCGAATTGAGTTCCGAATTCTTGAATGATTGTGACAGATTTCGATAAACTACATCTCAAAATGGTACAGTAACCATCAAAAGCCTCAACTCTTAAATAGAACCAAGATTTGAATGTGGTTATTCTGGAAAAAGATTCGCGGGCCACAAAAAGACAGCCATGTTTTGGCCACCCATGAACCAAATGAAAATGTTCAAGCTCAGCTCAACTTGGCAGTCGGACTTACAAGAGGCTTCGCATTTTTCTACAGTTAGGACACGAACCAAAAATTATCATTGAGTCTGAGTATTGAAATTTTTGCTGCTTTAAAGAACCATGTGTTAACAAAAATTATTACAAATAGAATAAAGTTTAGATTTAAATCAGAAAGAACCGTTTTTATTTGTTCACACAATCTATTTTGAGAAGTCATCTTTTTGGATAGCGGGAGGTATCTTATCAGAAAGCACCACTTTTCCAATGAATGTGTGTGGAACTTTCTGGAACTATCTCACGTCACCAATTTTTACCCGCCTATAACTCTAACGCTAGCTACGACCTGCTAAAAACTTCATAATAAAAACAATCATAACATAACAATCACTTCACCTAACACTTAAACAAAAAATTTACATTTTAACGCGTCTGAATAATGCTAAATTTCACTTTGCATCTCCGTCAAAGGGCGTTGGTCGCTATCCTGTGCTCCCAAACGTGAACTGAGTAGACTAGTTAACGGTTAACCCTTCATTTAACGATTTTTTATGAAAAAAAAAACTCAATAGTGCGCAATGATGAGTACATGAAGGGAAAAATAATGAAAAAATATTATTTTCACATATTTCGAGTATTTAGCCGAAATATTAATTGTTGCAAATTTGCAACAATACGAAATGGTTAAACCTTTTCGTTCCTCACACAAGACAGTGTTTACTCTTAATAATTAAGCTACAACTATGATAAGTGCAAGATAAATTATTTATCTTGCACTAACCATAGTTTTAGCTCAGGAGCTATGTAAACCTAATGCCTGGACAGCTAGTACCTATGTATTTAGGTAGTAACTATGTATGTTGTTTATCCACCATGGGTGCACGGATAAACCGCAGTTTCTGCCTAAGTAGGGCTAGGTGGGATAATTATGAACAAAATTACTCAGTTTTTCTTACTATCAGCTCATACAAGTAGCTCTTTAACGTTGAAATTCTGGAAAGTAACCAAAAATGAATGACTGAACCCTTCTTCATTTTTAGATTTTTTTTTTCTTCTAATTTTTAAGTTGATTCTTCTAGATTTGGATGGTTATCGTGATTTTGAAGGTAAAAAGTAAATTTGGAGCATCAATTATCAAACGTAGAAATTTCAAAAACAACATTTTATCTTTATTCACATTGACGAGGGAGTCAATTGATAAGACACATCTGAAAACGTTTATCGTTTCTCAGAGACATAAATTTTGTCAATAACTGTAACTACAAAATTTATATAGCTAGGTTAACTGTAACTTATCAATAGAATGACAGACTATCACATTTGATCAGTTTTGAGACACTACTATGACCCTAACGGTGCTTACGGCGTTTGTTCGGAATTACCCCACTTAGCCCTACATAGTCTGTACTACACATCAAGCTATCCCAACAAAGACAACTCGGCCTGAAGGTTCAACTCAAAAAATACTTCGAAACGTCGTGGGATGGATGCCTTTTGCGATATTTCTCTTCCATATTCCAGCAAACCTAATTCAGTTGCTGGTGCACTACGACGAGTGCCCTGTCTAAGTGCTTTGTATTCATCTCCTATAAGGCAACAGCCAGGCACTAGTACCAAAAGTAGCTAAATAGATAGCTAAGAATTCTACTGACTGACTGAGTGAAACCATATCCGTCGCCCCGTTCGGCGTCATTCAGTCAGGCAGACAATCAGTCAGTCAGTAAGCTAGTGAGTAGCTTTTGCTGCATCCAGTAGGATGCTGAATGTGGAATTCCAGCACATTATGAAACTCTAGCTAGGAACTCGCGAATCCATGAGCTTCTACATTCTAGCTATATGGTGGAGTATCTCTTTTGCATGAACCATTACTCGAGCCGCATATGCATGTGTAAATAGTATATTTTGTGGAAACCGTTCCATGGATTGGCTTTGGGTAGAGAAGTCCCCCCTTTTTCGCCATTCCCCGAATGAACGACCCATCCATATACGGCAGTCCCACAAAGAAGGTCCTCAATGGCGACAAACGACTTTGGACGAGGGAGCTAAGTGTTTAGTCAGTTGAAAAACTTGGCCATGCTGCTATGTAACTTTATATCACATAGTAGATGCAGCCAGCCAGATGTGTAGCTCTAGCTCCATCTTGAAGCCTCTGTTTAGGCAGCTGTAGGCGGTAGCACTACCATGTACCTCCTAACTAGTAAGATAGAGCTCCTGAAACTAGAAATGATGCTTTATGGAATCGTCCCAGACCAACCAACTAACCAACTGGTTGAATGGAGCCAATAGACTCAGTTTTGTGGCAGATAATATGCACATTGCACATCCAAGAGGGGCATTAGTTGATTCGTCATTCATCGTTGACGTCGTCGTTTTCGTAGTCGAGTGCAAGAGCGAGGCAAGATTAAAACCTAATCATAACTGGGTCAAGCCACCGCAACATAGAACCTACTAATAAACGTCACCCTTCAAGTGATGGAGCTCATTTTTATGATTTCTGGCCATAGAATAGGAATCAACGCCGCGTGATAGTTAAAAAATGAATTTCTAAAGCAGGCATTTCAGTGATTTTCTCCTATCCCTTTTTTTATTTTGATCGAATAATGGATAAATTTGGCTCCGATTTGTCCGGATACTGGCCGGTTTCTGTATTTGAAAATTTGAAATTAAATTAACGATTTTCCCCGGTTTTTGAAAATAAAGCCAGACTCGAAAACGTGCTGGAAAATTTTCCGGAATGCTATGGAGGAAATGAAGGTGTTAATATGTTATTTGATTTAAAAAAAAATTATCGTTGATTGCAAGAAAAACTTCTACTTTATTATAAAATCTCTTTTTTATCTTTGCACACTTTTTTCAGTCATGTATTGATATATTATTTTTAACACAGAAGCAAAACCTTTGCAAAATCATATTTAATGTTATTTTAATCTGGAAAAACCAATTGAAATCTGGTTGGAATTTTTTCAGGAGAAGGCATCGCGAAGAATTTGACATCTAAAATTCGGTTTTAACATAAATTTATTGGTCCATCAGAACACATTTGTCACATTGCGTAAAACTCGGTTGCACAAATTGCGATCTGTGGAATTGATCAATATTAGCACAGAGAACAGACGTACAAGCTTGAACAAAAAAATCTTCAAAAAAGCGTGTGGATACTTAGAAACTCTGATATGCTTAAGGTTAGACATTATCGTTTTTTTCGACAACTATTTTGGGAGACAAATATTAAGCTGAAATTCGACATACATCTAATTCAATAAGCGATTTTAAAAAGCTTGGCACCTATTTTGTCCCAGATTTCCCCGGAACCCAATCTCTTTGGTGATAAACGTCTTAGAAGCGACAATTCATCTGATGTCCAACAACAGCTACTGGTGACATTTTGAAAATCAAAGCGACACGTCTACTTAAAGAAGATCTGATGGATTATATTTACATCTGATTGGAAACAATCGACTTTAAAACATAAGAGACATTGAAATGGAAGAAATGAATGAAAAATTAAATTATCGCATTTGTATTTCTATGGGGAAACTAGATACAATATTCGACCGAATGAATATTCGTTTGGCCGAATAGTTGAAAAAGACAATATTATTCGGTAATCTCTAGATCATAGCTTTAAGTTGGTTTTATTGGTCGATTTTTGAAAATTTCTAAAATCACAACATCATATTTGATTCCGATTCTACGGATTTTTTTTGTCAAATAAGTATAATCTGAATGAACTATTTTTGGAGTAACAGCATATGGAAACTTAAAAATAAAAATGAAGAAAACAATTTAAAAAAAAGATGCCCAACCATGTATTTCAAATAATTTAACGTTTGTCCGGAATGAGTTTAAGTATATTGAATCATAATAAGGTAAATTAATCATCGCTTAAGTAAAATACGATGCGGTAACGCAGAGTCCAATAATCAGTCGAAGTAACAATTGATTATGTCAATTAAAGATTTTTATTTGTAAATTGGTTTTTTTTATTCAAATTGATAGATTTGAGCAAATTCAAAACAAAACAAAAACAATTAACAAGATATTCTGAACTGACAAAATTTAGCACAAAAAAAAAACAAAATTGACAAATTAAAAAAATTATAAAAACAACACAAATGATAAAATTGCAAAAAATTACAAAATATACATCAATGGCAAAACTGAAGAAATTTATAAAAATAAAAGCAATTGACAGAACTGACCAAATTTAAATGAAAATTATAGAATTGAAAAACTTGACAAAATTGACAAAAAATGAAAAAAGCACGAATTGAAAAAAAAAATTAAATAACCAAATTAACAAAAATGGCAAAATTGAAAAATGTTAGGAAATGGACCGAATTGAAAAGAATAACTTATTTCAAAAAACAAACCAACAACTAACTAAACAAACTAAATTGATAAAACTAACATAATAAACAAAAATAACAAAAATCAATATTGTTATTTTGTAATTTTTGTAATTTCTGTTATTTTTGTCAGTGTTGTCATTATTGTTATTTTTGACATTTTTGTAATTTTTGTCATTCTTGACATTCTGGTCATTTTTTTCATTTTTGACATTTTTGTCACTCAAGTCATTCTAGACGTTTTTGTCATTTTTGTCATTTTTGGGATTTTTGTCAATTGTGTCTTTATTGTCATTTTTGTCTTTTTTGTTATTTTTGTCATTTTTGTCATTCTGGTCATTTCTGTCATTTTTGCAATTTTTGTAATTTTGTCATTTTTGTAATTTTTTAATTTTTGTCATTTTTGTCATTTTTGTCATTTTTGTCATTTTTGTCATTTTTGTCATTTTTGTCATTTTTGTCATTTTTGTCATTTTTGTCATTTTTGTCATTTTTGTCATTTTTGTCATTTTTGTCATTTTTGTCATTTTTGTCATTTTTGTCATTTTTGTCATTTTTGTCATTTTTGTCATTTTTGTCATTTTTGTCATTTTTGTCATTTTTGTCATTTTTGTCATTTTTGTCATTTTTGTCATTTTTGTCATTTTTGTAATTTCTGTCATTTTTGTCATTTTTGTAATTTTTGTAATTTTTGTAATTTTTGTAATTTTTGTAATTTTTGCAATTTTTGTAATTTTTGTAATTTTTGTAATTTTTGTAATTTTTGTAATTTTTGTAATTTTTGTAATTTTTGTAATTTTTGTAATTTTTGTAATTTTTGTAATTTTTGTAATTTTTGTAATTTTTGTAATTTTTGTAATTTTTGTAATTTTTGTAATTTTTGTAATTTTTGTAATTTTTGTAATTTTTGTAATTTTTGTAATTTTTGTAATTTTTGTAATTTTTGTAATTTTTGTAATTTTTGTAATTTTTGTAATTTTTGTCATTTTTGTCATTTTTGTCATTTTTGTCATTTTTGTCATTTTTGTCATTTTTGTCATTTTTGTCATTTTTGTCATTTTTGTCATTTTTGTCATTTTTGTCATTTTTGTTATTTTTGTCATTTTTGTCATTTTTGTAATTTTTGTAATTTTTGTAATTTTTGTAATTTTTGTAATTTTTGTAATTTTTGTAATTTTTGTAATTTTTGTAATTTTTGTAATTTTTGTAATTTTTGTAATTTTTGTAATTTTTGTAATTTTTGTAACTTTTGTAATTTTTGTAATTTTTGTAATTTTTGTAATTTTTGTAATTTTTGTAATTTTTGTAATTTTTGTAATTTTTGTCTTTTTTGTCTTTTTTGTCTTTTTTGTCTTTTTTGTCTTTTTTGTCTTTTTTGTCTTTTTTGTCTTTTTTGTCTTTTTTGTCTTTTTTGTCTTTTTTGTCTTTTTTGTCTTTTTTGTCTTTTTTGTCTTTTTTGTCTTTTTTGTCTTTTTTGTCTTTTTTGTCTTTTTTGTCTTTTTTGTCTTTTTTGTCTTTTTTGTCTTTTTTGTCTTTTTTGTCTTTTTTGTCTTTTTTGTCTTTTTTGTCTTTTTTGTCTTTTTTGTCTTTTTTGTCTTTTTTGTCTTTTTTGTCTTTTTTGTCTTTTTTGTCTTTTTTGTCTTTTTTGTCTTTTTTGTCTTTTTTGTCTTTTTTGTCTTTTTTGTCTTTTTTGTCTTTTTTGTCTTTTTTGTCTTTTTTGTCTTTTTTGTCTTTTTTGTCTTTTTTGTCTTTTTTGTCTTTTTTGTCTTTTTTGTCTTTTTTGTCTTTTTTGTCTTTTTTGTCTTTTTTGTCTTTTTTGTCTTTTTTGTCTTTTTTGTCTTTTTTGTCTTTTTTGTCTTTTTTGTCTTTTTTGTCTTTTTTGTCTTTTTTGTCTTTTTTGTCTTTTTTGTCTTTTTTGTCTTTTTTGTCTTTTTTGTCTTTTTTGTCTTTTTTGTCTTTTTTGTCTTTTTTGTCTTTTTTGTCTTTTTTGTCTTTTTTGTCTTTTTTGTCTTTTTTGTCTTTTTTGTCTTTTTTGTCTTTTTTGTCTTTTTTGTCTTTTTTGTCTTTTTTGTCTTTTTTGTCTTTTTTGTCTTTTTTGTCTTTTTTGTCTTTTTTGTCTTTTTTGTCTTTTTTGTCTTTTTTGTCTTTTTTGTCTTTTTTGTCTTTTTTGTCTTTTTTGTCTTTTTTGTCTTTTTTGTCTTTTTTGTCTTTTTTGTCTTTTTTGTCTTTTTTGTCTTTTTTGTCTTTTTTGTCTTTTTTGTCTTTTTTGTCTTTTTTGTCTTTTTTGTCTTTTTTGTCTTTTTTGTCTTTTTTGTCTTTTTTGTCTTTTTTGTCTTTTTTGTCTTTTTTGTCTTTTTTGTCTTTTTTGTCTTTTTTGTCTTTTTTGTCTTTTTTGTCTTTTTTGTCTTTTTTGTCTTTTTTGTCTTTTTTGTCTTTTTTGTCTTTTTTGTCTTTTTTGTCTTTTTTGTCTTTTTTGTCTTTTTTGTCTTTTTTGTCTTTTTTGTCTTTTTTGTCTTTTTTGTCTTTTTTGTCTTTTTTGTCTTTTTTGTCTTTTTTGTCTTTTTTGTCTTTTTTGTCTTTTTTGTCTTTTTTGTCTTTTTTGTCTTTTTTGTCTTTTTTGTCTTTTTTGTCTTTTTTGTCTTTTTTGTCTTTTTTGTCTTTTTTGTCTTTTTTGTCTTTTTTGTCTTTTTTGTCTTTTTTGTCTTTTTTGTCTTTTTTGTCTTTTTTGTCTTTTTTGTCTTTTTTGTCTTTTTTGTCTTTTTTGTCTTTTTTGTCTTTTTTGTCTTTTTTGTCTTTTTTGTCTTTTTTGTCTTTTTTGTCTTTTTTGTCTTTTTTGTCTTTTTTGTCTTTTTTGTCTTTTTTGTCTTTTTTGTCTTTTTTGTCTTTTTTGTCTTTTTTGTCTTTTTTGTCTTTTTTGTCTTTTTTGTCTTTTTTGTCTTTTTTGTCTTTTTTGTCTTTTTTGTCTTTTTTGTCTTTTTTGTCTTTTTTGTCTTTTTTGTCTTTTTTGTCTTTTTTGTCTTTTTTGTCTTTTTTGTCTTTTTTGTCTTTTTTGTCTTTTTTGTCTTTTTTGTCTTTTTTGTCTTTTTTGTCTTTTTTGTCTTTTTTGTCTTTTTTGTCTTTTTTGTCTTTTTTGTCTTTTTTGTCTTTTTTGTCTTTTTTGTCTTTTTTGTCTTTTTTGTCTTTTTTGTCTTTTTTGTCTTTTTTGTCTTTTTTGTCTTTTTTGTCTTTTTTGTCTTTTTTGTCTTTTTTGTCTTTTTTGTCTTTTTTGTCTTTTTTGTCTTTTTTGTCTTTTTTAATTGTTATTTTTGTTATTTTTGTCATGTATTGTCATTTTTATCAACTTTGTAAGTTTTGTCAATTACTTTACTTCTTACAATTTTTTTTAAATTTTGTAATTTTTTATCAAATTGACCCATCTTGTCAATTTTATCATTGTTGTTGAATTTGTCAATTTAACAAATTTGTAAATTTTAATATTTTTGTCATTTTTGAGGTGGTTGAAATGTTCCAAAAATCAAAACGCTACCTGAAGCTACTTGCCACTAGCTGTTAAACTTAAACTTTGCCAGAACATTAACATCTACGTATTTTGATTCTAAATATAAAGATACGTTTTCATATGTATTAATTCATCAAAATAAATCGATCTCCTTGTTTTTTTTTTTACTAGTTCCAATGTTAGCATGAAAACTTATTATTTGAGCAGCGTTCGAACCAAGAAAATATTCAATCTACCATCTCTAATCCATCGCAGCCAAGTACCACCGTAGCCCATTTGGCAACCGAGACATCCATATAGAAATAGGCCCACCTCCTCGCCCTCCTTTTTAGGCAACAAAGAACTTCCCCCTCGGCTAATAGATTTTGAAATAAATTTCTTCTTCCCCTAAGGCATTAGCCAACTTCCGCCAGCTGAGTTATCTAGAAGGTACCTGAGCCTTGCTCCTTCCCTTGGCAACTTGCCCGGAACTTGGCCCCTTAAACTTACCATCCAAGTCGGGTAACAACTAGGTGAAAAGGTGGAAAATTATATTTTTGAAGTACTTTAGAAGGGGCCGTCCTACTCTAACCCAAACAATAGATACTCATCAAATGCGTCTTAAATCATGGGAGATGGAGCTTAAGATTGGGCGGTGAAAAAAATGGAAAATTCTAAGGAGGGGATGGCGGTTAAAAAGGAGAACTTCTCCAGACCGTGCTCTATTGCGATGCGGAAAACTTAGCGGAAAAACGTGCCAAATGCGCGTATTTTTCGCGTGCGTGTGCCAGACAACGCGAGACTTGCCGAAGAGATCCTTCAAAAGGTGGACTCGTGGCCAAATCATTTCAGTCTTCCACTTTTCCCGGATCATTTTCCTTCCAAGGACTGGTTTTTTTTCTCTGTTCGTTTAAGGTTAAATATTTTTTGCTGTTTCTCTCTTTTCCACAAACACCGGGTGGGACCGGAAAAAAGTAAAAGGTAATAATTCCTCTTGTAATACACGTAAAATTAATTACATGCGGATAAGGACTCGTTTCCAGGAGGCGCCTGACGTAGAGAGGATGGGAAAAAACGAGCAGGGAAATTGTTTTGGTCGGAAAAACGGAAAAAGTTGCCCTTTTTGCATACTAGTAGGTATACAACTCATGGATGACGGTGGCGAGGCAAATGATGAAGCCTATTTGCTTTATTGGGGAACACAAACTGCTACGAGGAGTGCAGTGGAATGAGGAGTCAAGATCCGGGAAGTTTATTTCCGTCCGTGAGGGACGTTCTAGGGATGAGAAAAACACTTCTGAAGTCGTCTTCCGATTCCTGAAGAATGAAATAACGTGGAAGGGAAATAGGTTCGGTTTGGTGTATTTTAGGTATTTCTGTTGTTTTTGCAGCGACGATGATTGGGGATGATGTTTTTTATTATATTTCCGACAGCAATACATAAAATGTGGGGGTGGACATACTTACTACCTAAAAAGTACCTACGTAGTACCATTTCGAAAGGAAGTTCGAATGTTTCCTTCAGAAAGGAGATTAATTTTTCATCTAGTCGACGTGAGTTCGTGGTGGAAATGCTCAATTAGATGACCTACCTGCCTTATAGCCGTAGTAATTAATGGCGTTTGTGTCTGGGGAGGAAATCCGGATATTGTTACGCGGGAAACAAAACGTTTTGCGTATCGCGGTAAAGGGATTTTACTTTTGAAAAAAATAATAAGCTTTTTTAATTGTATTAGTTGATTTATTTTAAGAGAAAGTATAAAAAGAAAAAAGTTATGATTATGTTTGCCTCAAGAAGAATAAAATCTAATTATGCGAAAAAAAGAATTTTACTACGACATTTACCGAAAAACCTTTCAGACTGGGATATTCCGGATATTGTTACAAAAAGAAACAAAAGACTCGCTCTCCTTGAAAAAAAAAGAATCTTAAAAAAATATAAGGAAGACATAAAAAACTAATTGTGAACAAATTCGAAACAAGAAATAAATCTGATTATTAACAGACTGACTGGAGTTGAAGGTTGATTATTACCAATTCAGTTCATAAATTAAGAAAAATTTGAAATCGAAAGTTTAAATTGAGCTGAGCCAAAATTATGCTTAAAAACCAGAGGGAAATAAGTGCATTGAAGCTGACTCCAAGAAAGCGTGCTTAAAAGTTTTCGTTAATCCAGTTATACATATATTTTTCAAAAAGTTGTAATTTGCGTTTAAACATTTTTTGCTCGCCTCCGGTAGATTTTGTTTCCTAATAACTTTTGGCTTAACTAATTTTTAATGTTCAATTTCGATTTATAATTCAATAAACTTTCTGTATTGAAACTCAAATCTTGACACACAAAAACACTACCTCGTCATGGGTTTTTATTAAGAAGTGTTACTAAACACGTTCGGAATTTGAAACAAACCCTTTCAACTTTAAAATTCATTCATCGAGTGCTCAACAAGTGTTTATTTCTAGAAATAGAAAAAAATATAACTAGTCTCCATTCCTCTAGCACTAATCCCTTTGATTATAAAAAAATTCGTTTCTGTCTTTACAAATTTTATGCTTATATCAAATCTTCTTCGAGAAACCAATTTCAATCTCAATTTAATATTTTGTTTCTTATTCTATTTTTTCAGATGCTATACTCCACATTTCAAGGTGTTTCGGTAAATTAAATTTAAGATAAGGTTGCCAGAATTTTTTTCAGATCTTATCCGGGAGGAACAAGTCCAGGCAATTTTATATGAAAACCTGGTAAAATCCGGGCATTTGATTTACAAATTGACGTTAAAATCCGGGCAATAAACGGGGAAATTTTATAGAAACCCAGAAATTACTCAACAAAAATCAAGAAAAAAAAAATTAAAAAAGTTCTTAGACAATCTTATTTTAGACTTCCAAAAAACCTTTCCGGATTATTTTTATAAAACTTGCTTAGAAAATTCCGCGTTGGAGGCATAAAAAAAAAAAAAATTACAACACAATTTGATTTTTTTGTTTAATTTGCCAAATAAAGTGAATAAATCCGGGCAAAATCCTGGGATTTTTCCATGAAATCTGGGCAACCGGGCTGGCCGAAAATTTTATTTAAAATATCCGAGATTCAAGAGCTTCTTTTGATAACTGTTAATGCCCTTAATATGCAATGATTTTTTTAATAGTTTTTGCTTTTCAAACAACTTTTAAGAAATTTCTTACTTTTTTCGAAAAAAAACTTTAAAACATTACAAAAAAAATTAAAACACAGGTTTCAACTCAATGATCAACTTTTCCCACGACCGTAGCTCATTAAAAACAAAAAATGATAGAAGTTTTCTTGTTGTTTAATTTTCCGATTCTTTAAATTACTAGAATATTAAAGAATGTTTGAAAAAGTTTTGGACAAAATTGAATTTCAGATAATTTTTGATAGCTAAAATCAAATCTTTTTGCAATCTTCAACTAATTTGTTTAATAAAATTTAACGTTTTTCAACTTTTTTCTTTAAGATAAAGAATCATTAATTTTTAAAAACTGGGGAATTTATTTTTTTTAAACATTCATCATAATCATCATCCTTCGTGAATTTTGGGAATTTCAAAGGCGGGAAGGGAGGGGGGCTGACAAAAGAATAAATTGATATTTGTTCTAGTCTAATTAACAATTTCAGAATCAGTTTTTTTTACAATTCTCCACAAAACTGGAGTTGATAGACAAAATCTGACAAAAGACTCGAGTTCATGACACCAAAATTAACCATTAAAAATTAAAAAAAGAAAATTAAAGAAGGTACTTTTTAAATGGCTCAGCGTTTTTATTGAACAAAATTCGATCCATTTAAAGTTTTACTAAACTTATCATTTTCATTTTGATATTCTGTTTTGATTCTCTAATAAATTTACCGGAATATATAGACCAGCCTTTAACATTTTTTTATCATTTTTGATAAGTTTGTTATTGAATTTCAGCTCTGAATTTTTGTGTTTTGTGGACATAATCATCTTCCAGCGTATAAATCTAAATTATTAATAAGAAAAACATAGTTTCTACCTTTTGTCCTTTTCTGACCCTAAAATTTCAACTTGCTGCGAAAAAAATATTCAGAGCATAAAATTTTAAACTATAAAACCTGCGCTAGATAATTTTTATCAAATTTTTCTTAGTTATTATATGTTATGAAAAAAAAATCGGTAAGTTCCGAATGGATTTTTTTTAATCACAAATCACACTTCAAACCACGTTTAAATAGTTTTTCAAATTTAAGATTTCACAGCATAATTTCTCAATCAACCCATCATTCGTACACGTAGAAAAGAAAGTTAAATTAAGATGATTAGAAAATTTAAAATTTATTAGTTTTGAGTAAAATTGTAAAACACGTTCTCCTAAACTAATGAACCAACGTGAAAACTAAAAGCTGACTTTGAATCAGTTCAGTATCCTTCATTGAATCAAGGATTCATTTCGTGCCTAGATATCCTTATTGAGAGGATACAATGCTTAAAAAATATATAAATTATCATATTTTTAAAATATGAATGGATAATATTACAACTATTTAAGCTATCATCAAGGAAAGCCTTAGAGAATTTCATATGAAAAATTTTAACTCATTTAACAAGTTTGTTGAAGTCTGCAAAACTAAGAAATATCCAAGACTCAATTTAATTTAATCTTACGCCGTTTTGGTAGATTTGGGTAAAATTTACAAAAAAAAACTTCAATAACTTTTCTTTTAAAGAAGTCAAAATAAATCGGGGTCTTTGGGAAACTTTATTATTGATTTAAAAATTTCTATTTCCATCATATTTCAAACGGTCTAAAATTTTGCCAAAAAATACCAATTCTCAAAAAATATCTTGAAAACAAGAGCTGATAGAAAAAAACTCAGCGCTTATAAGTAAAAATAAGCTAACTAATTCTATGCACCTCACAAAAAAATGAATTTGTTCGCCATTTTGTTACAAAAAAAAATGTAATCATGGTTAATTTCTGACCTGATCTAATTCTCAAGATTCGAATTTTTTAATCTGGCTATACTTTATGTGTTCTTTTTATGACCGAAGCTTACATTTAGGTTTAATTCGAAATTATAAATCGTATCGTTTGTTGGTGTTTCGGAAATATTTATTTCAAATTTGTAAACAAGACTGCTTTAAATTCACTGACCGAATTTTATCCTATCTCACCAAGAAGGTAATTTTCGCTTCTTTTAAAGTTTTACACGAAAATCAGAAAATTTCTGAAGTTTCGAAAATATTTTTTCCCCATTCTTTCCAGTTGCAGATAAAGATAGCTACTTTTGAAATATAGTATGAATCTATAGGAAAAAAAAAACTTCATCTGAGATCTAAAAATTAAAAAAAGCTTTACAATTTGTTAGTTTTTAGTTAGAACAAATAGATGAAGTTAAATGACCTAGTGGTTTGTATGTTCAACATAAAATGTAATTAACCTAGATTCACAAGTTTATTGAAGACAAAATTACAAAATTTATCAATGCTTTAGACTCCTCAAAAATTATTCTTTTTTAGAAGTTTCTTGAAAAAGGTAATAAATTCATTAAATTAAAAACTAAGAATGAAATTTTTGAAGGTCCGTTTGTTTTTGATTAGTTTTCCCCTAATCTCAACATCTTACGCCAAATAAGCCAGATAAAATAAGGAACCATTTCCGATATACGACTCTATAAAACAAAGTTATTTTTAATGAAAATTAATAGTTGACTCCGCACTAAAGCTTTCAAAAGAAGATTTTTCTGCACATTTGGTTCAATAATAAGAATATAAATATCCAGATTGATTGATCAGCTTGTTTTGGAAATCTATCGTAAAGAAGCAACGATATGGCGATTTGCATCCGGTTGAGTACACTTTAACTAAAACCGTCGAAATTTTTTTTGCCTTAACTCAGGCCATCTCACTATCTTCGCAGGACTTGTCTGAAATAAAAAACTTGATTCCGGAACCCTTATTTTTAAAACAATTCTCCAATGCGCGTAGAAGCAAAAGTGAAAAAATGTGAAACTCTGAAATTACTCAACAAAAATCTAGAAAAAACTTTTTTTTTCATCAAAACTTATTAGCAGATTTCAAGTCGTATTTTAAGCTTCAGAAAAACCTTTCATAATTATTTTGATAAATCTTGCTCAAAAAATTTCGTTTTGATTTGACGAATAAATAGAATAATCCGGGAAAAATCCGGGCTATTTTTAATAAAATCCGGGTAATCGGGCCGGACTAGACATTTTCCAAACTTTGTATTAAATATCCGGGCAAACCCGGATAAAACCGGACAATCTGGCAAGCTTATTTTAGCTTTTATGCAGCATTTTAGTCATTTTGACCGAATTCGCTCGATTTTTTTGTCTATTGTACTAATGAAGATACAAAAGTTCAAAGGTTCGAAAAAGTGATATCAAAATTTAAAAAAAAATCATATTTAAAAGGTTTTCTTTAACCAATCGTTGCACAGCAAATTTGATTCCATGCCTAATGTTGTCCAATTTTTTTTCCATTGGTTGCACATCTTTAAGGAATTCTAAAGGCTCAAATACCGTGTAGTCTATTTAAGGAGCTGATATTTGGTACGAAAGCGTGTTATGAGAACTTCTAGTTCAAATGCAATCCAATTTGGAGATGGACCCTTAGGTGGTCCTCCCAATAAACAAATTTGGACCTCAAATCAGTTTCCCAAATGAGTTTCCTAAGCGAATTCCGCCTTTTGCCACCGGGATTCCGAAGCAAAGCAAATGATCAGCAGAAAATGCCTTAATAATCTGCGCTTGCTAAGCCAATCCGTCCTTTCCGCCGGAAGGCGAAATCAAAACGAACAATCAGCAGCAGCAGCCTAAAAAATCTGCACTTCCTTAGCAAATTTCATGTTTTCCACCAAGAACAAATCATAAGAAAAAATCAGCAGCAGCAGCTTTAAAAATCTGAGCTTCCTAAGCCAATTTCGTCTTTTTCCACCGGAAGGCCAAATCATAATAAACAATCAGCAGCAACAGCAAAAATAATGTGAGTTTCCAAAGCCAGATCCGTCTTTTCCACCGGAAGGCTAAATCAAAACAAACATTGAGCAGCAGCCTTAAAAATCTGCACTTCCTAAGCCAATTGCGTTTTTTTCCACCGGAAGGCCAAATCAAAACAACCAAACAAACAGCAGCAACAGTCTTGAAAATCTGCACTTCCTAAGCCAATCCATCTTTTCCACCGGAAAACATGGATAAAAAAAACTATCATAGCAGCAGCCTTTAAAAATCAGCGCTTTAAAATCTCTTCATCTTGTTCATCGGAGAAACAAACAATCTTAGCAGCAGCCTTAACAATCTGCGCTTTTCCAGCCTCTCGGTCTTATTTACCGAGCGCAAAGCCGAGAGCCGAAATAATGATGCGTGTTGTACGTTTCTTGGTTGGAAATTTTCTATTGATAGTAGGGTAAGTGCTCCTAATTTGGCATGTGTTCCTAATGTTAACATACGGTTCAATTTTGACTGTTTTTGACGATATTTTTCACTTATCACAATTGTAAAAAAAATATAATGTAACGGATCAGGTGAACTTTCATTTTACAAACAAATTAGTTTTCTAACTCACAGGATTTTCCGTAAAATCCGGATTGTTTCAAAGTATGTCAAAATTGAATGAAGTTGTTAGCAAATTTAAAAAAAAACACCTATTCAGAAATGGAAGGTAAAAGCTGAATTTGTCAACCGATTTTTTTGAAATTTTTTATCGGATTGTTTTTTATCATGATTTTAAAAATAAGTATGTAAGAACCATGATTTTTTCGTGTAAAAACTAAAAAAGCATATGTCCACAATTAGGAACACTATTTTCAATGTGTTCCTAATTATGGACATAGTCAAAGTTTTCCAAACTATATGAAAGTCATATAATGTATTTAAAATAAATTTGATTGATTGAATTGTGTTTTAACTTAATTTTCACCCATCTGTTGAAATAAACTGTTTTGAGTTAATAAAACATGATATTTTTTATACTTCAGTGTATCTCAAAGCTAAAAATGTTGAAAAAATATTTTCGCCAGGTTGTGAAGAACGCACCCTACGCGACAAAAAAGGAAACCATCAAGTTACAGAGAATTTTTCAACAAGAACAGAATCGAAAGAAAATATTAAAAAAAAAAAATCTAAATAAAATACGATTTATACCGTCACATGGGGCATCATGCAACACTTTTCAACTTCAATGACTTCTTAAAACCTAATGTCCATGATTACTATATGATTACTCGCTTGTACATCAAAATTTTTAAGGTTAAAGGGACATCTAATTAACGTAGTCAGAAAAATAATTGGTTTCCCCAATTATTTTTAAATGTACAAAACATACGACTTTCACCCTACTAAGAAAAAGGAGTAAGTTGCAAAAACCTTTTAACGAAAAATCCTTTTTTATGAAAAATCAAATGAAAAAGTGTGAAAAATTACAGTTTTTGATTTATTTGTGATTGCTTTACGCATAAAGCACGATCTGCAATTATTTTTTATTTTGTTCGAACTAAATTTGATACTTATTTTTTCGGTCAAAGATAAAAAAAGAAAGTATAAGGGTGCTGTATACAGTAAGGGATAAAAACTACTACAAAAAAAATTAAAACCGTATTCCAGCATATGGAAACAAGATTCTAACTTTGAATCATTGATTCGTATGTCGATGTATTTTAGCCCAGACTGGTAACTGAATTTTGAAAATATTTAAAAAAAAAAATAAATGATTGTCCGAAAAATATTTATACATCAACAGTGTTGATATAGGACAGGGGTCGGCAACCCCTGTCAGAAGTCAGAAGAGCCAAAAACTTAAAATTTTCAAAATTTCGGTGTTAAAAGACTACCATTAAGCATATGGATTCTCTTCTAGATCGTCAACTCTTCTGACACGGTGTTTTTTTTATAAATTTGAATGCGTTTTTCAAAAACCGGGTCAAGGGAATTTAATATCCTTATTAAGCTTAAATGAATATTTTGTATAGTGTTAAAGCGAAAGATTAACATAAGCCGAATATTTATAATTTCTTCGGCAAAGAAAAGCTTTCAAAATAACAAAGTAAGGAAAAATAGCTTTTCTTAAAATTGTAAAACTTTTTTATGACAATTTCCCAGATTTAGCTAATCTTTTTGAAAATCCAGAAGAATGGGATAAAATTTAACTGATATAAATGTAGCCATAAATGTAAATCTTCAAAAAATATGCTTCTGATAACTGGTTACATATGTCATTTCAGATTTAGAATTTTCAAATTTCGAACAGTTTCAAAACAGGGATGCGAATTCATGTTCGCTAAAACAAGTTAAAATTTAAGAATGTCGTAAAAATTGTGAATTATCGGAAAAAATCTGGCGTTTTTGCTCCGGGCAACCGGATCGGGAATTTCCCATTTTTATTAGGAAATCCGGGCAAGCCCTGTTAATACTGAGCAATCTGAAATGCTTATGAGGTATCTATATTCAGATGTATGTATGTATGTATTGAATCCACCTTGGGTTTACGACAGCGCCGCGGTTGTGGCAAAAAAAATAACCCACACGTCCATCTTGGCTACCACTCAACACAATCATAACCACTCAATGAGACTTCTAAAGGAATGGAATCGCAAGCAGAGGCACTAACGGTATCCAGGGTGAAAAAGGGAAAAGTCTCGAGAAGCTATAACCATATTGTTGACTAACCACGATAGCATGCAAATTATAATCCCGCCGCCAAGGCTTCCGAAAAAAGAGTGCGTCCTTATTTTACAAAAAGTAATCAAATACTTTATTTTTCTCAACCATGCCAAATTCCCTTGACATAAATTGAGGAACGTCTAGTATTCAATACGGTACTAGCATACACGGTAACCCGCTCTTTTTGTAAAACGAGGATACCCAGATGCCCCTGCCCTTGTTGTTCAAATATATTAACAATCAAATGAATAAAATGTTGTTCAACGAAATAATATAATAAATATAATACAGTATATTGTTATAAAATAAAATAAAAAGTAATATAGTTTAAAAAAATAATAATTATACAAAAGAATAAAACAATTGACATCATCAAATAAGAATGTATTATTTTGTGAACCTGTGAAGGAAGAAAAACCATAAAAATTCAATAATAATCATGTAAGAGTTAATATTAAATAAAGTGGAAGAGTAAAATATATTGTGGGATAGTTTTTTTCAAATGCCAAACTGCTTTCTCGATGCTGAAAATAAATATGATTAGTTTCAGTAAAGTTTGAAGAAAATAAAAAAATATTTTATGTAATGTCAAATGCAATTTTTAACGGTTAACTCCATTTGCTAGCAAGTATGAAATTTGGTATTGATTTTTTATAGTTGCATATGAAAAAAAAACTGAATAAATGTTACCAGAAACTACAAATATTAACAACACTTAAATGCATGAAAATATTGTTTCTGAAACTTTTGGTTAATATAATAAAAGGATGAATACATTTCAGTTCCTTCAGCATTCAGAATAATAGTTCCATTAGTTGTATTGCGGCTTGAAATGACGATGCAGAAAATAATGGTTATGTTAGTTCAGAACTTGAATTATAATGGTGTTTTAAAATTAGAGTTATTTTTGCCGGTTCGTGATAAAGACTTCTAATTCTGTAAAAATACTTTCTTTTTTACAATGAAGTGAAGATGTTACGAGCTGAAAAGAACATGTTTCAGGGTACTATGAACGATTTGGCTATTGAAAGTGGTAATTATACTGAAAAAAATGCCAATTAACTATTGCAGTACACCATTGATGAGGCGATAGAGATGAACGAAGTACGATTGAAGATTGCTGATTATACTGGGAACGTGTTGCAAATGATCTAAAAAATAACCATGATAAAATTAAGTTTTGTTATCTGCTGTTCATAGATGATTTGTATGTAACTGCCATCCATTCACTGCATTTACATGGATATCCTGTATCTTAAAAAAAAAATAAACAACTGGATATTCCGTTGGAATAACATTTTATGGGAGGCAGGCAAATTATTTTATATAATACTCCCTAATATTTAAATATTTCCTGAAATTCAAGAAAGTTATTCATTTTTAAATATTTTCACTATGGAGATTTTTATTGAACTAATTAAACGATGTAATAACATGCTTCGCCATTTTTTGATTTTTATCTCGAGCATGTTTGTTTAAATGGATTGAAAAAAAAAAACAATACAATATAATGTAAAATGAAAAAAAATATAGGCAATGTAATATTAATAAATATGTAATAGAATATAATAAAACACAATAATATACAATAGATTTTAATGCCATTTAGATGAAAGAATTTATATAATGATTTTTGAAAAATCAGTTAATGCATGCTGTTTGAATAATGAAATATTCAAATATCAATTAGATATTGATCCAAGCGGACGAGTTTTGGAATGTAAAGTAATTCAACAATAATAGCAACATTTTATTTGATCTCTGGAATAAATATCATGTATGTTATAAAATAGTTGAACGTATGTTGTCATTGGTTTTTCATTTGTATAATGCCTGGAACGAATATGAAATCGAGGAAATTCATGATATGCGATGATGAAAAAAAAATGTATTCTAATTCTGTGCTTAGATGATGGCAGATACCAATGGTTTTTGAAATGTAAAACGTCTAAAATGCTACGGATAGAGAGTAAATTATTATAACTTAGTAATATTAAAAAGTTATTTTATTAAAAAGTGATTTAAAATTGAAATTATAAAAAGATAGCGAACATTAAGTATACTTTTTTCATTTTCTTTGAACGATCTGATAGTGGAAATGTTATGAATGTATTGCGGCTGTGAAATGACAAGTTTGAAGAGGAATGAAAAATGATGAATATTATAGTAGTGTTATGATAAAAGAGACCCAACGCTTTGAAAGGGATATACTTCTTTTACAGATATGAAAATAAGCCAAAATTAAATTCAAAAATAGTTCTACTGTTTAGGGATGAGCTTCAAAGATGTGCAAATGATATTTATTTTGAAATTTTTTTAATAGAAGTTTAGAAAATAATAGAGATGAAAATTATAGTTATATAAGTAATGTTATTTTCTATTCATAATATTTCAATCTATACAGTAGCCATAATGAACCTTTAATTTATTTAAAAATAAAATCAGATATAATTATAAATAAAAAGCATATTAAAAATGGAAATCGATTGGTCATATTGCAGGAAAATAGAAAATGTGTCGTGACAAAATAATAATAAAGTGAAAACTCATCAACCCATGTTAATAGAACGCACGGCTTATATACCGCATGAACGCTCTTATCAGCAGTACAATCAATAAACTGGATCAACTACAAAATCTCGAAAGGAAACAAATTTTAATTCTCGTCATTGTACGAACAAACCAACCACTGAAAACAGAAAATTTTATTATTGTTGAATAAAACAGAAAGATATTGAAACATATTTTCAATCAAAACGTAACGGTATTTATGCATATTAATAAGCTGAAATTTAAAAAGTTAATTAAATTTACATCCAGTTTGGCAATGTATAGTACTATTGAAAATCCACTGGTTAATTTAAACTAATTTTTTAACAATGTAGGTAATGATTATAATAAATCGCAAGTCTGTTCTTTTGTACGGGGATTCCAAGCCCTGGCTTGAAACAAAATAAGAGACCTTCTATCCATCACACAAACCAAAACAACTCAACTGCCACCTGGTATACACTAGTGTAATATGAAGAAGAGAAACAAAGTAAAGGGAAAACTGGAAGTTCCTCACCGGGTTTGTAGTGTTCTCGCTTCTCAGCGTCAGCTCTCCACGCCTACTGCCATTCTCCGTACATGTTCGGACGTGATTTAGCTACACATTTTTCAAATGAAACTCGCGATATCGGCAATCAAGCCAGTTTTTCATTGGGAAACACACCTTTAAAAACACTTGCTTTCAAAAATCTCACCACAAAAATCACTTAGCCGTAGATTCATTTTTCTGAAGTTGATTCGCATCACCCCACTTTTCCTTTATGCCGCCTTCCAGCTTTTCTACACCCTCATCAACCTCTCTCAAATTAATTCGCTTCCTCCGTTCCTAAACACAAAACAACCTACAACCTTTCTTCTTCTCCCGCAAGCCACAGCACATTCAATTTTTTTTTCTGGAGCAAACGCGAGCTTGCTCTGAATGAAACCATCTTTTTCCTTAAAACCCCTTCACTTTTCTAGTTTCAAATGCACTCCTCTATAAACCAATCAGACCACTTAATATTCGGACATATTCTGCGTTAAAACTCGATTTCTTAACCCGAACACTTCGTAAAACGGCTCACAGACCAAATGCTAAAAACGACCCGTCCCGCTCGGGTGCTCACACGCAACTGTGGGGTATCTATATTCAGATACATATAAATTATCGTTTTACCTTCAAATACATAAATAGGATTGGGTTGAGGTGGTCTACCCAATATTTTTATGTTGTTACACGTGAAAGTTTGAAATATTCATAAATGTGATTGCGAGTGCTTAAATATAAAATTTTCTGTGGGTTACGTTGTTTGATAACAAAACATAGGCTATCTAAGAACTACTTTATTGTTAATGATAAACTTTGATTATCCTGAGCTTAACTTTTGTGTTCGATTGATTAAAAAAATACACGCTTTTTAGACATAAAAATATTTTTTTCTTATTTGGTTTTAATTTTTGTTGTTTGAGAACAACAGTTATTCTCTGCATTTACGATTAATTATAAAATAAATCTTGATCTGTATGCTGAGGCTTCAAAAACAGTGAAAAGCTAACAATTTAAAATTAAGCTCCTTAAAATGCTATTTTGTCGTTTGGTTCTTTTCATTTTTTGTCTACAGCAGATGCAATTTTAAAATTTTATTCTTGACCTATGAAAATTCTAGTGTCAGGTCACAGGAATCAATTATTGGTTTAGCACGATCTTTAAAATATTTTATTAAAAAATGTATACTTGCGCATAATATTTGCGCAGTGAGCTAAAGAGCCGCAGTTTGATATCTAAAGAGCCGCATGCGGCTCGCGATCTGCAGGTTGCCGACCTATGATATAGGATCATAAAATCAATATAAAGATTGTAGGTGAGCCAATCCGTCATACTGTGTAAAGTATTTTACGGCATCGAAAAATGTAAAATTTTCGATTATTCAAATTCTCTATGAGATTGAAAAACTTCAAAAAATATCTCACGATGTGAGAAACTATGGCATCATCGTTTTGTTATCATAAAATGGTAATTTTATTATGCTAAAATAAGAGTTAAATAAGTGTTGTGGTATACAAATGTTGCATCTAACCATGCTGTTGCATGATGCTCTGTTTAACTGTATCTTATTTGTATCCAATACAATGAATTTTCTACATTTGAAAAATTATAAATTAAAAAGGTAAAGTTTGTATTTTAATAAGCTAAACATCTACTACTTTCTTCACAACTAGCGTGAAGGAATATTGTGTTGGATTTAAATAGTCCTTATTTATCTATTCATATTCTAAAAACGTTGTAAAATTTATAAAAAGGTGAGTTTTGAGATTTTTTTCATTAAAGTGTTAAAAAACAGACCCATATGCAAAATCAGGAACAAATAGTGTAATATTGACTACGCGGATACATTTTTCCTCATATGTTAACATTAGGAACAATTATTGCCAAATTAGGAACATCGACACACTTTATAAAACATGACATTTCTCGTAAATTAAAGCTTGAAATGATTATTTCTTACCATAACAGAGTTCAGACAAAAATTTGGAACTTAGCTAAAAAAAATTGTAAATATAAGAATTAAAGATTCGGCCTACTAATATCAAAGCTAAAAACCTCTAACATAATATAGCGAAATTAGGCGCATTTACCCTAGTTCACGTTTGCTTGTCACGACACGCATCATTATTTCGTCTGTCGGCTTCGCTCTCTGCTCAAATCACGCGCTGCTTGTGGTTCTAGAAATTCAGGAATGATTTTACGTTTATAATTTTCATATTTGTTGTGAAATCTCACAGCGTGAATTCTTACACCTCACTAGAATTTAGATTAAATTTGCTTTCCAATGAATATACTTTTGATTGGTCCAAACAAAGTAAAAGCACTGAAAATCGGGGTACAACCTGACGGAGGACCACAAAAACAGATGAAATTTCAATTTGTAAAAAAATCGCGCAAAGTAGTGAACTTTGAAAAATTCGAGTAAATTCAATTTTTGTTGCATGAAAAATCTAAAGCAGCAAAATGTTAGAATTTTAATAGATTTTGTAGTCATATTTTTTCAGAAACTCTACCATCGCTCAAACAGTATTTACTAGCAATCTAATGAAAAGTAGGTTTTTCAGACAACCTTTTTGAACTTTTTGGGACCATTTCATTAAAAAAAATTTAAAAAAAAATATTTCTTGGCTTTATGATGTAGACATTAACTTCAGCTTTCATATGCATAAGACAAATATTTTTTTGGATAGGTAATATATGAACTACAGCAGTTTTCCTGAGGCATGTTTTTTCGATTTTTTTTTCTTTCATGCTGAATAACGAGAAAACTTGAAGCTTTAGCTATATAAAATATTCTAAACATATTTTACTGAAATTACAAGGTTTCTATTGATATAAGTTTTGTTTAGATCGGTTGAACACGCCAAAAGTTATAACGATTTTAGCTTGTAGTGTCAAATTGACACTTCTAGTGCTGATTAGGGTAATGAAATCTGATGCGGATGAGGGTTAACTATTATGAAGAAATCTCGCTCAAATTCGACCTTCAAATAATTCGCTATCAAAAAAGCAATTTTAAATTGCCCCTTTTTCGACACGTTTTGTATCAGATACCACAGGAACCAAATATATTTAGTGATAAACGGTTGTTGTAAACAATCCTCCCAATCACTAGAAATTACTTGTGAATTGTTTTTGAAGTGTTTAGGTAAGTTTGTTAAATAATGGAAGATTTTTTTAGTTTTCCTTGCATTATTTAAATTTCGAATATAATTTAAAATTCCTCATGAAATAAAACAGATTTAAGTGAAGTCTAAAGTTCATGGGAAACTTTTATTTTTATTTTCAGTAAGAACCAAGGGTCATCATTTATTTATACGACCATGAACTTCCTCGCTGATGGGTTGGTTGGTTGATTTCACCAGTAGGAAGTGGTTCTGGAAACTGCCAATTTGTGGAATGAAAAATAGGGAAATGCATTTCCTGTTGCACCTACACACCCACATAATTCCCAACTTCTCTTCTGATGAACTGTTTTTGCGGAACACTCTCTTCTTCTGGCTAGGGTAAAAAGCGTCAGTCAGCTCCACCAGTGTGTATTGCATTAAAAACCATCCTCATCCGGTTTCCGCTGAAATACATACATAAGTAACCAGTTCGCTATCATCATGGTTGGTCCTACTTCTATTGCTTGATTTGAAAATATCTACCTATTTTCTGCAAAAAAACGGATGGAAAGAGTATAGAAACAGCATCATCATTACCGAGAGAGAAGTTTCACGGAAGAAGCAACAACACTTCTGTTAGCTACGGTGCTTCTTCACAATCGCTCGATGAAGGAGGAAATTTTCCTCCTCAGTGACTATTAGCGCAGTTTCTGGAACCACAATTGTAAGAAGGTTTAGCCTTTCTACAATAATATGGCGCTAAGGTATGGTGGTTTGGTGGTGGTGCACTTCCCGATTTCGATTTCCTGAAGCTCTCGGTAACTTCTCTCACAAATAAAACACTCGAAAACTTTTGCCTCATCTTGGCCTTCCAGAAACTTCCGGAAACGGTTGTTTATTTCGGATTAAAATGCGTCAACAGCAAAACTCCACCGAAACGTCAGGTAACCGAAGATAAATGGGTGGCAAACATAAGCACCCGGTCGTCGGGGATAGGGGATAACAGCGGGAGCAAAATGGAGCACCATTGTGGGTGCAATACGCGCATTTGCGCTATTTACGGTAAGGAAAAAAATGGAGCTTCCTCCATTTCGGCCGGGAAACGGCACAGATTCTACGGTGGCCAGAAAAGCACAAAGTCCAAGTCATCCATTTCCACTGGCACTACTGCCGGTGCCTCCGGTTCCGGTTTGCTGCTTCCTGGCCTAGCCTGACCTAAAGTTCTTCGCCGTAGAGGAGGTTTCGTCTGTTGATTTAGATAGGTTTTGTGTGTACTTTGGCGAAAGTAATCACTCAGCAGCAGCAGCCAGCGAGCGGACGGATGGAAGGACCGAGTTTTGGTGGCCGAGAGATAGAGTAAGACAGAAACAGAGTCTCTTCCGAACGACCCAGAATGTTTGCGCCAAAGGTTTCTTGCTGCTGCTCCTAATTGATGAGGTGGCCCAGCTGAGTAATTATTGGGGAGAGTAATTTTGATGTATGCCTCTAATTGAAGAAGCAGTATAGCCCGCATAGAAGAGGAACAACAGGTTGAGTGGCCACTTGAATGTTTTAGCAAGCGCGCGGCTTAGGCGAAAAGTTAATACGTTGATGAAAACTTTTCCTTCGGGAGCTATTTGGGGCCGTTTCTATGGCTGCGGATTAGTGGAAGAACTGAGAATAAATGGAAAAAATATTGATTATTTCCAAGTTCTTCTTATATCGTCTTCCAATAGCTATGAGAAGGAAGGGATGCACACAGGAGTATTCAACTCAAAAACCTGGCCAAAACTCAAAATTCAAATTTCATTGGTTATGTCAATGTTTATTTGATTCTTGAATAAATTTAGCACCATCTGCCGGTCATTTTTTTAATATCTGATTTGTTTATAAGCTGTAGAAGCTGTCAAAACTTTAGTATTTTTATGAGATACAGTTTTTCTACAAAACGTTGAATCAGCGCGACTAAGTCAAATTTATGAATTAAACTTTCTTAAGTAACTAAAAATGAAAATTTGATATGGAGAACTGGAGGGATGTTAAATAATTTTGAGTATAATAGATAAAAATCGATGATAACAGGGACACTGATAACTGCTTTGAAGTAAAATTTATGTTCTTTTTTGAATATTTTCAAATGTTATTTAACTTTCAAAAACCATTAAAAAATTCTAGTTTTTTTTTATTTTTACAACTTTTTAACCTGGATCATCTATCATGTCATATAAATGTTAGAAAATTTCTAATAGAAAATTATGAAAAATTACGGAAACGGTAAAAAATATATTAAATGATCTTAAAAACGTTTGATAAGTCAAAATAAACTTTTTCATTGGTTTCAAACATAAAAAAGTACTTTTGGCCAACTTCTTCTTCTAAGTACTTCTGTGTGGGATGCCCCGATTTAATTATGGAAATGAAGAATAATTTAACATTTATCTAATTTCATTTTTTCATAAAATTTTAAAATTGTCTGTTTCTTAGTTTAAAGGCCTTAGCAGTGAAAATTAAAATCAAATTCTATGGATTTATAATTTTTAAAACAACTATGAAAAAAATGTCTATCCTGCAATTCTCGGTGCAATATACAAAAGCAGTCTAAATTTTGTACCATGAGGATTAGAAGTGGATCGGAAAACGAAAACGATCTTCCAGAGTACTATATGGCGACCGTCAAAAATTTGGTATTATAGAATTTGAAGGTATCCGGTAACCGTGTTTCGATACGTTATGCAAAAAAGCCCAGGAAAAAAACATGAATTCAATAAAAATCTGAAAAAGATCATAGAATTATATTACATTTTTTTGACAACAATTGATAACTGATCGTCTTTCCTAATTTATTTTGATAAGATTCAACAACGATCAAACATCGAGAAATGTTAGGAAATAATTCAGTTCACTTGTATTTGAGTGTTTTTTTTTTTAATTCTGTTGTTGAATTTAAAGGAAGTCGATGACTTTTTTCGTGGTTTCATTCAGCCAAGAGGTTCTTAAAACCTTCAGCCAAGAAATTGTACTGGATCGATATTTTCAATTCATGGGTCCAACCAATTATGAACTTTTAGTCGCAACTTGTGCGTATAAATCCCACCTGAAACATTGGCATAATCGAGGTATCTTGATATGAAAAGTGAGACCCAAACTTTGGCATTAGACCATCTTTATTCGGGCAAACTTATACCAAATTTTTCAGTGCATGGTAGCAAAATAAGGTATAATTTGCATATGGGTTTTTCCATATCAAGTGTGCACAGCGAAAAAAAATAAAAAATGTGCCAAACTTGGTTAAATGACTTTCTGGGGCCTACGAAAAAACCTCAATTTTTGAGAATGATCCACCCACTCCTCGTTCCGGGACCCTCCCTTCGTTTTTTCAAGATTTTGTAAAAATCGTCATTTTTAACCCTTCGTTTCATAAAGTAACAAATTTGCAACAATTAATTAAAGCTGTTGTAAATTATGCAGAAATTCAAATAGTCAACTTTTTTTTTCAAGGCAATCATATTTCTAACTTCAAGATACCGTTCAATTAAAAAAAAATGACTATCTGAGTATATATGTACAAACTAGACCAACTTCAATCTGAAAAATATGAAATGTTAAAAAAGGCTTATTTTTCAGAATTTTGACCTAGTCCAATTCATACCGAAAAAAAAAGGAAAAAAAATTTGACTGGAAAAAATATTCTCGCATTTTCAGTAATGCAATTAACACAATTGAATAAAGTTCGAAGATTATCCATCGGTTTTCTTTATTAAGGAATATTGAAAATATTGTTTTATTTTTATTATAGGTGTTCAATAAACAATGCAATTTGTTTCTTCGAAAATTTGTATTCCCTGATTTTCAAGTTACTTGGTTCTTTGCAAATAAGTACCTTGTACAACAATCGCTTTTTCTTATATAAAAGATTTAATATTTCGTTGTTGTCAGCCGAGAATGAACATTTTTTTAGATTGTTGCATATTGCGCTAAAGAACCATGAACACGAAGATTATCATAAAACCACATAAAACCTTTCATAAAAAATGAAGTTACTAAAAAAGAACTGGAGATTTATTGAACTAATTAATCAAAATGATGCATGTAAGCACATACCTAGGAAAAACTGCGGTGAATCCGTGTACCCATGGTGGATAACCAACATACATAGGTACTACCCCAAGTTATATAGTGTCCAGACACTAGGTTTACGAAGTTCTTGAGCTAAAACTATGATTAAAGCAAGATCAATTATGAGTAAGCATTTATTTCTAACTATCATGTATGAGAAACAAAAAAGTATAACCATTTCATGTTGTTGCAAATTTGCAACAATTAATATTTTGCCTGAATACTCGAAATATGTGAAAATTATATTTTTTCATTATTTTTCCCTTTATGTACTCATAACTGCGCACTATTGAGAATTTTTTCAATAAAAAATAAAAAATCATGAAATGAAGGGTTAAATACAATATCTCCGGACTGAAAACCATACCGAAATGACAAAATACATGTGGAAAAAAATAGATATTTTACAAATAAAAACATTTCATAAACAACAATTTTTTTCTATTTTTATTCATTTAAAATGTTATTTGAAATTTTCTTTAGTTATCATCACAAATCATTAAAACAAACAATCAGGGGCGGGATTATGGAACTCGAAACAATCGAGTTTCGTTCGATTCGACCAACTTTGACATTACCGATCTCGATTCGAATGAAACGTTTCGAGATGATCTACTACCCGATTTACTCGAAATCTTATACGTTAAAATTTAGAACTCGAACGAGATTCGTAATACTGATTCTAATTCGATTCGAGTTCAACTCGAAACGGGTAACTCGAATCGAAAGGGATTCATAATTTCACCCCAGTTCAAGCTTGGAATATGTGGCTTAAAATTTGGATGATTAATGCAGTCTAGTGAAATCCCTGAGTGCTGCGAGTCAATAATTGTATGACAATACAACTTCAATCTTCAAGCTTCTTCGAAAACTAAAAATATTATATTGGAATTTCGGTTGATTCTTAAGTAAAATTCTCTCAAAAAATTATGAAATCATAAAATTCAAGAAAAAAATATACTTTCCTTGAGAAAAATAACGTTTTATTTTTAAAACTCTGTATTGACGTTCCAAACCTCACTATTTCAAAAAATAAATAACATCAATCGATAGATTTTAACGAAATCTACACAACGCATATTTTGTCAATTTGGTATGATTTTTCAGTTCAAAGATATTGTATTTAAAAAATGATGAATTTTTCAAAATCTTCAAAAATGAAGGTAGGGTCCTGGACTGCCGTGATATGACGAAGTGACGTATATCCATTTTTTTCGATTTTGACTTTTTGACGCTATTGTGTGCGTTTTCCTATGAGCTATCAAATGCTTTCAACAAATCTAGAAAATATCAAACAGTTTTTAAGAAAATAGATAAAAACGAATCGCCAAAAGTGCGATTTATACGCCGAAGTCACGTATATCCTTGCGTTTTTGAAAGTGATACAGAACAATTTCAATAACCCGAATAATTTACAGGCGACATTCCTCAGATTTGAAAAAAAAAATCATATTTTAACATGACAATCGGTTTAGAATAAAATAAAAAAGCCACCCCCCCCCCCCCTTTCCTCAGAATAAAGGGTTCTCAAACAAAGAAGTTGTCGAGCCTTTTTGATAAATAAAATTTGAATGCAAACGTCGACATCTACATTAATTAAAATAAATCGAGAAATTATTTACCATTTGTAGAACAAAACTAATTCTTCATTAATTTTGCGTTGTTTTTGTTACAAAGAAATTTGTTTGTGTGGTGATTTGTTTGTGGTAATTTTGTTTGTCAAGCAACAATATTGTTTTTTTTATAGCTGTGCACTCGAATTTTATTAACGAGAAGAATTCTGGTTTCAAAAATGAGATAATGTTTAAAAAATTCAAATAGACAATAGTTATAAATTAGTTAGAAATTTAAAATCGTTTTTTTTTCTTTCAACCTCTATTCCTCTATTTTCATTTCTGAAGTGAAGCGAAGATTTAAAGTCAAAGTCCGAGTGCGTTACTTCCTTGAGTTGTTTTGAGCTTTCCTTCAGTTTCTGATTGAACACGTCGTCGTTTTGCAGAAATTTGCTTTGTATATTCCAAAATAAATTGTCGTCTTTTATCCAAATCAAAATCCCAGTAACGTACATTTGTCTGCTTTCGATTTTCGTTGGTTATTAGCGAAGAACATCGCATGTTGCATTTGCAATCAACATTTATAAGATTGTGATATTTGGCTTTTGCTCAGTTTGTTCACTGCTGTATCATTGACAATTTTCATTGAAAAATCTTGAAATTTGGTCCAATGAACCTCATTTTCTACCCGGCACCATTTTTGATCACGTTCATTGATTTTGATGGATTTTGATTGGCCTGGTACTCTATCAAACATTTTTACATCTTTGGACCAAATTTCAAGATTTTCCAATGAAAATTGTCAAAGATACAGCATATTTCATAAAGCGATTCCAAATTTCCATTTTTTTACGGGAATAGCTCTATCTTTGTTTCCAGTCATTGCAAAGACTTCAAATTTCGTAGAACGTTAATTAGATAGTTGAACTAAATTGTGTGAAAATTTCATGAAAAAATATAATTCGAGAGAGAAATGGCAGCTTGTCAAAGTTGGAAGTGGGTACGCCGCTTCGCGCAAATTCATTCTTTTTTGAACGCAACTTCATGTCAATTTTCATGTAAATCCAATGTTAAACATTATGAGTCATCTACAAATTTAACATTTTCCTTCATTCCTGGTAATAATTAGCACCCACTTATACCGAATTTCAGTTCTCTAGGTCTTATCTTAACGCTAAAACTAGGGCTGAGAGGGCAATTGAGGTCAAATAAAAAAAACTCACAAACGAACAAATGGAAATTGTTTTTTATGTACAAAGAAATACATACCTTGAGAAGTATTTCCGACAGCATCACTAAAATTTTCTTCCTCACTCGAATACAATTTAAGAAAATCCAACGCACTGGCCATTTTAATTAAGAACGAAATTTTTTCCAACTGCACGAAAAGACTAAGGATAAACGTCACTCCGACGGAGAATCGTCTGATCAACACAAACGTTTATACACCGAACTGACGCATATCCATTTGAAGTAATTATACGAATTTTACGCAAAATAAAGAGTTGTGTTTCAAAAGGCTGTATTTGTCATCTATCTATGCATAAATTCTACAGATCACATTTTATGAAAAGTCTCTGATTAACGAATAAAGAGGAAAAAGAGAAAATCGCTTTTATTCGCTTAAAACGAAAATGGTTTATACGTCACTTCGGCGTAACACGGCAGTGGAACGAGGGGTGAGCGGATCATTCTCAAAAATTGAGGTTTTTTGTAGGCCTCAGAAAGCCCTTTGGCCAAGTTTGGCGAATAAGATTTTTTTTTCGCTATGAACACTGTATATGGCATGACCCATAAATAAAATTAAGTGTGCTCGGGATAGTTTTTTTAAATCAAATTGGAAAAAAATTCAAACTGAAAAATTCTTTCATGTAGCATTCCAAGTTCACATTCAACTGAGTAAAGGGTACTTGAAAGAATTGAAAAAAAAATTCTATAGCTGGGAACAAGTTCCGAACTGTATACTAACTTTGAGAGTTCGAAGCAGGCGATTTGGTTTAAATAGCAATTTTAAAAGATGCTGTTTTTGCATTTTGACTAGCCTGTGTTTTTAATTTCTTTTCTTGGAACCGAAGAAAATATTAAAAGATGGGTCAACAGCAATTAATATTTAAAAAAAAACATGCTAAGCGTGACTTTGGGGTAGCACACTCTACCCTTGATTCAAAGGGATGCGGTTCAAATCGCCAAACCTAAGGTCATGTGAAGAAAAATGTTATAAAAGTTTAAATTTTTTGAACTGTCTGGTACAGCCATTTTTGATATTTACTCTTGAGCTTGAGCTCGTGAATATAGAAATAAAAATTCGGGTTAAAAGTGAAAGTTGTGACAATTTGTTTTTTTTTTTTTAATTTAACAAACTGGCTGCAGTGCTATTATTTCAGTTTAAAACTTAGACTTAAGATGCTAGAGGAACTTTGTTCAGCTGTGTATAGAGCATGCTTTAGACTTCGTTGAAAAGCTGAGTAATCTTTCAGGATCTCGATTGATGAAATTCTTGGATTCTTGGTAAATCATTGTATTATATCAAACAATAGTAAATAATTCAAACCAAAACACTTTATAGACATTTTTAGATATCGACTAATGTCGATAACCCACTGAGGATGCTATCAAGTAGATAGTGAAAAACTAGTATTTGGGTCTTTCAAATACTGTAGCTGAATTCAAAGGAATCTTCGACTACTTTGAAATCATAGTTTCATTCAGCTAAGAGGTTCTTCAAACTTTTGATTATTAGAAATTAAGTGTGTTTGGAAAAAAATTCTAGATTCAGAAATTTTCTCCGTATTCCAGCTTATCGAGATTGATTTTATATTCAAGAACCAAGAAACTGACTACCTTCTAAAATTGATGGAAATTTTAAAAGTAATTCAAATTTGAATTTAAATTTTTTGTTCATCATTAAAGTTGTAATTTGAGTTCCAAATTGCAATACTACAAAAGAGATTTATTTTATTTTTCTTAAATATTCTTTTCTGCTGTCATAACTTGACCTAAAATTGGTTTTCAAATCATTTATATTTGTATCTCAAATTAATACTCTGTATTTACATATTCATGGTTCCGAAATATTGCACAAAATAAAGCTTTTACTTGTATAAAATTTTTCTCCCAAGCCAAATTTAATTTCATTTGCTTTATCAGCTTCCAAGTCATTAAATATAACATTATGAGATCCCGCCTGCTAAATAATCAAGAAATCACCTCAATCCCTTGTATGCAAAATTTGATCGATCATTTCTCGTCTTAGTTTTGAAAAAAAAAAAATGTATGGGTGCACTGCAATCTATTGTCTAGCTCCCAACTGAAAAGAAAGGAGGAGTCTTAAATTCTTATTTCCATATACTTTCCTATGACAAATTTGATTTGCTATCGAGTTTTGCTAAAAATTGTATGAGAGCACCCCTCCTCCCTATTCATCCTCCACTGGAGGGTTCCCGAATAAGCATCGAAAACATTTCTCCATCCCAAATACCCTCCCCTACAACAGTTGATTTTTTTCGTATGACTAATTCTATAAGGTATGCAAACAAAATGTATGAGCCTCCCGTCTCTTCCTCCCATCCCACACAATGGAAGATGAGAAGAGTACCAAAAAGTAATAGAAATGTTACTCGTTTCAAAATACAATCGAATACCAAATTCGGTGCTTTTCGACTGATTAACTCTGGACATCTTAAAAAACTATGGTGGCCCCCTTTTTCTCTATCTATTGATTCACTGTGATCAGAGAGGGGTCTAAAACAACCGTAGAGTCTTTTTTCCGTATCCAAATATCCTCCCATGCCAAATTTAGTTCCATTTGTCGATTATTTCTTCAGTTCTGCAAAAAATTGCATAGGAGCCTCCTCTAGCTTTCTGTTTTTCCAATGGAAGCTGGAAAGGGCTTCAAACCATCTTTGTTTACCCAAATACTCTTGCATTTCAAATTTGATTCCTCTCGCTTGATTAGTTATCGAGTATCCTCCTGCCCTCTTCCTTTCCTCCCAAAGTAAGTCGGACGGAGTCTCAAACAGTCATAAGACCTTTTCCCATATCCAAATTTCCTCCTATGCTAATTTGGTTCCATTTGCGAATTATTCGAAAAAAAGGTATGGAATACCCCCTTGCCCTATCTTTTTCTCCACTGGAAGAAAGAAGAAGTCTCAAAAAATCATTGAAACAATTTTCGTATCCAAATACCCTCACATGGCAAATCTGGTTCCATTTGCATGACTAATTCTCCAGTTATGTAAAAAATTGTAAGACAGCCTCCTCCCCCTTCCTATTTCTTTTCTGGAAAAAGGGAGAGGTGCCAAATATTCATTGAAATATTTCTCGTAGCCAAATACCTTCCCATGCCAAATTTGATACCATTTGCTTGATTGGTTCTCAAGTTATGCAAACATTACTCTTTTGCTTAAGAGACCCCCTCCTCCTTCCAGTAAGAGGGAGGGGTCTCAAACTGTCATTTCCTAACAGTTTCCACCTAACAAGTTTCAAGCAAATTGGTTTAGTAGTTTCCGAGACTATAGGGAACAAATAGACAGAAATACAGAAAGACAGACGACAGACAGACAGACAGACAGACAGCAGAAATTCATTTTTATACATAAAGATAGTCTTAACATTTCGAAAAAAAAATGGAACGTTTGAGTCGTGCTAAAGTGATGAAGATGGGAGATCTTGTGCTTGTTAAATTATTGAAAATTTAATATTTTAAAGCCTTTAGCGTTTACTGTTTCAACTGCTTGATTTACCTTTATCTTCCGATTGAGGATCATCTTTGTTTTTTTTTAACCTGTTTTTAATTTGTATTAACATTTCTTATTCCAGTTAGATTGTTGTATGCATGTTTTAATTGTAACTGGTACACAATCAATTTAAGTTCAGCAAGGACAAGAACGACGTACAGTGGGACAGGTCCTAGGGAAAGGATGCCTAAAACCCTCTTTTAAAAATTGAAAAAGAATGTCATAAACTGTCATAAAGATATTCTGATCACCAATCTATCAAAAATAAATTCAAATTCGCTTGTTATTACAATTTTATACGTAGAGTAAGTTGGTGTTGGATTATATGGAAAAAAAATCGCAAAAAATAATGAATTCTCAACACACTCTCCAAAGAAATATTGTAATAATTTTGTTTTTGCATGTATGTCTTGAAAAAAAAATTAAATTTTTCTTTTTAAGGTTACAATAGATTTTGATTCCCGAATGCAAACGTATCTTAGTAGAGGTTGCCAGATTGCCCGATTTTATCCGGGTTTACCTGGATATTTAATACAAATTTTGACAAAAGTCCGGTACGGCCAGGTTGAACGGATTTCATTGAAAAAAGCCCGGAGTTATTCACTTTATTTGCCAGAAGAAACAAATTATGTTGTTAAATTTTGTATCTATACGTCCAAAACGAAACTTTTCGAACAAGTTTTATAAAAACAATCATGGCAAGTTTTTTGAAAGTGAAATTCAAAAAGTTTTGCTGAAAAAAATTTTTTTTTCTTGGTTTGTGTTTAGTATTTCCTAGGTTTTGACCATATTTGCTCGGATATTGCCCGGATTTTTGGTCGACATCTTGCAATCAAAAGCCCGGATTTTACCAGATTTTTAGATAAAATAGCAAGGATTTGTTCGGCCCGGGTATGTGCTGAAAAAATTCTGGCAACCTTAATCATAGTTATAAAAAATTGCGATTTCTTACTACCTTCGGACAACTGGATGAGAAGTTACCCCACGAGACCTCACACTCATTCCCACTTAAACATCTTAATGAGGATCTTAGCTATTCAACAAAACCAAAAAAAAAAAAAAAACAAAAGAAACCAAAAGTCATTAAAATTTTAGTGAGACATATTATTTAAATTTTTCGTACCTTTTAAGCTTACGTTTGGTAATGTTTTTGCACGTATAACTTTCACTATCATCGAAATTCTGAATAAAAAAGTTTGGCACGAAACCCTACTTGCATTCTTACTTGAAATCTCAAGAACTTCAAATGTTAGTAGTTTTTGGGCTAAAATTTTCAAAATTTGACCAATCTGTATGAAGCAGTAGGGGAGAGTGGGGATACTTGATGCCCCCTTTCTTATTCTTACCATATCTGTTTGGAAAAATTTAGCAACTCGCACTCTTTTACATTTTCTGACAGCGTGTAACTTCATGTTTCTATGCTCCTAAAATTAGAACGATACTTGAACCCGTAGATGAACTAGAAGCATTTTCGTGGGAGTAAAAAATTGCGATATTTTTGAAGTTAGGGGAGACTTGATCCTTGATTCAGGAAGCCCTAATCCATGGAAAAAATCAAACAAAACCCCAAGATAGAATGTTAATTGACTATTTTGGTCATGTTTGTTCTCATTTCACAATCTATAATTGTCAGAAAAAAAATTCTATAGCTTATTCTCAACCCTTAAGACATTGCATACTTACGGGCGCAATTTTTTATAAACAAGAGAAAATCAATTATTTTAGCCCTTCTCTTCAGATAATTGATGGATGAATATTAGCTATTGGATGAATATTAGTAATCTCGTAATCAGCAATGACCACGATCTATTGAGAAGAAGAATATACCGGGATCATTTCTACCCATATATTAGGGATCAATTGTACCCAAATTCAACATTTTAGAAAACTTTTTCTAAAAAAAGTTGGGAGTTATCCATCGCTTTGAAAATATTGTATTTTGAAGTTCATTTTACACTCGAAAGATTGATGTATTGGAATAAATATTTTCGTTATAATATTTCCATGTCAGGAACATTTTAAAATGATGAAAAAAGATCTTCAAGTCACATTTTGTGAAATTTTTCAAAAACAAAAAGACCAAGCTTATTGGAATTTTCTGGATGATTTAATGTGTAAAAATTTCTACTTCCATACAAATTTCCATACAAAGTTGAAATGCTTTGCGCTAACTCAGGAATGAACTAAATTTCGAATTTTACACTGATGCTTGGTCACCCAAAAGACATCAAAAAAACATATGGGAGCGAAGTCATTTTTTGCAGCGGTCTACTGAATATACAAGTTATTTAGATCAAATTTTAGAATATCTACATTAGAGTGGCAGCCAAATGGGCCATGTCGAATTTCAAAACTAGACCATATACATTAAGTAGTATTGCGTACAGAACTGACCTGTGCAAAACTTTAGTTCAATTGGATTTCATTAAGGAGTGCCTCAAAGCGCTCAAAGTATGATTATTTCACCCCTAAAAAATTATGGCCAAGGACCATATAAAAAGTGATTTGGTATCAAAATTTAAATTTTGAATTATCAGATTTCCTTTGGTCTTTCTTGAAGGTAAAATTTTGCACAGCTTAGTTTGTGGGCCAATCTCCAAAATGTAGATAGGGTGTCTACGATGAAATTACCACACACAAAATTGATTCGCAAAATTCGAGTTTTCATCCGACTGCTATGGCTGAAAAAAGTGTGCGCCGGCCGATAAAAGGTACCTACCAAGAATAAAGTAGACATTTTTCTTACAAAAAACGATAAACATTTTTTTTAAATTTTTTCATGAATTATCATAAAATTAGCTTCATTTCCTTCATAGAAAGTATTTAGATCATATGAATGGTTTTTGAGATACACGCATTCGAAACTGTCCCATTTCTAAAAGAACTAAGATTTAAAACTTGCAGGATGTAAACGATGCACTCTGAACTAAATCCATCCAAATTTTCATTAAATTCTACGCAACGGTTAAAAAGCTTGAGCAATTTAATAGTGTGACAATTTCTTCGAGGACATCCTTTATAGTCGGTTTACAAAATTCGATCATGAACATTTTCTCATACATCCCTAATATACATCTACACGAATAAATACACAAAATCAAAAATTTTAGACAGAGGAACAATTTTTCTTAACACATCAAATCTCTAGGATTACATTTAAAAAGTTCTGAGGTTTAGACTATTGATTGGTGTCCGGCAACTTTTCGACGATTAAGATGAGGACTTTGAGTATTGAGAATTGAGTATTGAGAAAGCTGATGTAAATTAACATTCGAAATTAGATTATCCGTTGTGAGATTTGAACTAAACATTATAAATATTGGAAACTGCCATTCAAGTTGTGAATTTCTCGCTCAAATAAAAAGCTCCTTCAAATTTGCATATGCAATCAAAATAACGCTGCGGCATGTTAAATCAGTGTCTTGATAAAATTTTCATTTGCTTAGGCTTTTGCACGATTATTCGTTTTGTCATCACAGCCAGGGGCTGCAACCGATCTGGATGCTTTGGTGTTTCTAAAAAGAGAAACCATCCACCGACGATGCACCTAATTACGAACAATAAAGTACCCTTAACAAACTCATGAGCTGAAATTAATTCGATTATTATGATAACCCATTTAAATCTACACGGATAAACACACATCTACATTCAGTTATGAGATTGGTACATCAAATACAAGATAATTGAAATGCCACGTACATTCACCATCGCCCGAAGGCTGATTGGCTGACACACACATACACAAATGAAGACACACAGACAATAATAATAAAGGATGGGTTCAACAAACAAAAATGACCGCCCTCAGGTGAATCTGTCCCTGTATAAGTGGGTGTTTGTCGTTCGGAAAAACAGTCAACCGGTCGGTGGCTGGAACGGAAAACTGGCAGCCATCAATATGCATTCATCTCTTTTAGATCCGACAGTCAATCCGCGAATTGGAATACAGACCATTTGCTTGTCGTTATAGATTTGAATGGAACCAATTTTGAATTTGTTTACCGGAACCGACTTGGCTAAGCAACTTCTAAAACCATCAATGGCTTTGTTAAGGCCATAAATGTTGATAACTTGAAAATCAAGTTGAGGGTTTTGAAAAAAATTAAAAAACTATTAGTTTCAGATGGAAAAATTATTTGCGGCACATAAATGGAAATTCAAAGATCTTTTTAACAAATGCGACTAGACCAGCTGCCGGAGTCCGACTTCGGCAGCAGCTCATTGATTATGAGTGACTTTGTTCAGCAGTTGATTCACTTTGGTGTTGCTGACTGGGCAGAAGGAAGCCGGAATATGCATATATTCAGATCACTTCTCGCCTTCGGTGTTCAGGTTGTTCCAGTTCCCGTTGCATAAACAGAGGTCCCTCGCACATGCTATTAGTTTTGAAGCCAGTCAGTCTGTGGGTCGGTCCTGTATTGGTATAAATGCTGACTCTGGCCTGGAACCCATCAGAAACGGCTCTCTCCAGGAGCAGGGAATCGCATCTTGCCGAAGGATGGAGCCTTCCGAGTGGCACGTGTGCCCTACTGGCTCCCACGACGAGCGGGTGGGAGGAGATTTGCTGTTGCTGTTGCTTCAAACCCACCGACAATAATACCGAGACTCCAATATGAATTATTTCTTGCCGGGGATACTGAAGCAGAAGGAAAGAAGGTAGGTATAGTACAATTGAGATGCTTTACAGAGAGAATAAATAAATAGAATAGAGGAAAAAAAAACTAGGTCAGCAATGGCAAACTGCAAAGCCACAACTGAAACTGGGAACCGGGCACGATTTGCAGAAGTTATATCTAATAACCTCTTGAACGATATCATGCCCACAGGCTGCTAGCTGGCGGTGTTCTAGTTCTAGTAGTCTTTCTTGGTGGTGGCGAAACCGGGCGTCTCTAAGGCTAATGTTCCTTGCAACGATCTTCTTGGAATATGTTTACCATCTTCTCTATTTACGGTTCACCGGAGAGACATGTAATTTTGTTGCAATTTATTTGCACTGTTTACAGGTAAACTTATGGAGTTTGCTGTTCCCGGGAGGTTTGGAAACAATTTTATATCACTTCATGTTTTTAAAGTTATTGTTGAGTTATTAATATCTTATATTTTTAGACAAAAATGATTCAGAACTTGTTTGATGGAATGTTCGGTCCGGCATAGAATCTTAGGCCTATTATTCCCCTCCCAGGAAGTTCATTATTGGAGTAGAGTCTGATTTGTAGGTGTAGGTATTGCAAAGTGCTTTAGAAATGAAATTTAGCGGGAAGAATTATTAGTGTCTTCCCTTTAAGTTTGATACAACTCGAATTTAAGGATTGAACAAAAAAAATGTTCTTTTTGGAATTTGTTAAAAATTTTCTCAAAATTTTAAAAAGAAATTTGAGTTTTTATATGGTTTAGCAAATAATGTGAATAAACCCGAGCAAAATTTGGGTAATTTTAAACAGATTTGACTTGTCTCTTATACTTTATTGGATATATGGGCAAGCCTGAATATATCAATAAAATCAGAAATAATCGGAATTTAAAGTGTAAAGCGATACTTACCAGTATTAGCCTGTACGATCTACAGTGATACACGGATACACCAAAGATGTTTAACTGAAACTATAAGATTTTGATGGTTGTGTAGCTTTTTCAACATTACTTTTGGATATTCTATAAATTATCCAAAATCATTTGTATAAGTCTGTTATTGTACAAATTTTCTAAATAAATATTCGGCCTTTTTGGCCAAATACTTAGCTCATCTATTCGGTGCGCCGAATTTCCGGTTTTTAGGCGGTAATCGGCGTCGAACATTCGACCGAACGAATATTCGGTACATCTTCAATTTTAACAGACCTAAATTACGTGTTAGGTTGAAGGGTCAACAGTATACATAATCATTACTATTCAATGATATTAATAACAGCGATTGATATCTTGATCTGAAATGGAAAACAAACTATTTCAAGAAACTGTATCTCAAATCATTCAATACTTACATTTTTGTCATCTTCTGCAGAACTCAACCTCGACTCGAAAGCCATTAGAAGATTTTCCCCTATAAAATATGGCAGCCAAACAAGCAGCTTCAGTTCGTTGTTTCCCAATGCCTTTGGGTGCACATACCGCAAAACAGAAATTTATCATATGGAACAGCAAATGATTCGGAAATTGGGTCCAGCCAGTGAGTGTCATTGGCCAACAAAATCACCACAAACGAAACGAAACGTTCGCTCGCTCGCTCGACGATTCCCTTTCCACTTTTCACAAAACCCAAACGAGGCAGCAGGAAATCGAAAAATAGACACATCAATAGAGAAACCGAACTGCTAAATCAAAGACAGATAATTAATTTGTCATATCGATCTTCCTCTCCGCGGGCAGCTCACCAATTTGTTGTCGTCGTCGTCTTCCCGCAGCAGGAGGGAACCTTCGATCTTCGATTCTGATTTCTGAACTGTCTGACTGAGGTTTGCTAGGAGAAGCAAAGAAGATGTACTTTCCTCTAACTCCCCTAGATGTTGCCATGGTTTCGAAAAAGTTTCCCATCCCTTGCCGGACCCTTGCTTAGCTATTCCGTGTTGGTTGTTAGTTGGTTGTGCTGCTGTTGGTCAATGTCCAGGTTGCCCCTTTTTCGTCGATGGAATTCTCTTTGATGATTCCAATGTTGATTGTTGGGATAATGTCTAAATGATCGAAGTAAAGATTGTTTGGAGAGTCCGAGTTTGTTGAGCTGGCAAAAATCTCTGTATTTGTACCAGTATTGAATTGTATATGTACACCAGCTGCTAGCAGAGAATATAAAGCTGTAAAATTTGATAACAGGTAACTCTTTGTTCGGATTTGCTAGCATTAGGACAGTTCGGTTGAAATTTTACGCTGAGAAGAAAAATTTATAAATTGACTTGGTATAAAATTTACGAGAATCATTGGAAACTCATTAGTCTTTATCTTTATCTTTATCTCCATCTCCATCTTCATCTTCATCTTCATCTTCATCTTCATCTCCATCTCCATCTCCATCTCCATCTCCATCTTCATCTCCGTCTCCGTCTCCATCTCCATCTCCGTCTCCGTCTCCATCTCCATCTCCATCTCCACCTCCATTTCCATTTCCATCTCCATCTCCATCTCCATCTCCATCTCCATCTCCATCTCCATCTCCATCTCCATCTCCATCTCCATCTCCATCTCCATCTCCATCTCCATCTCCATCTCCATCTCCATCTCCATCTCCATCTCCATCTCCATCTCCATCTCCATCTCCATCTCCATCTCCATCTCCATCTCCATCTCCATCTCCATCTCCATCTCCATCTCCATCTCCATCTTCATCTCCATCACCATCACCATCTCCAACTCCATTTCCATTTCCATTTCCATCTCCATCTCCATCTCCATCTTCATCTCCATCTCCATCTCCATCTCCATTTCCATTTCCATCTCCATCTTCATCTCTGTTTCCATCTTCGTCTCCATCTCCATCTCCATCTCCATTTCCATCTCCATCTTCATCTCTGTCTCCATCTCCGTCTCCGTCTCCATCTCCATCTCCATCTCCATCTCCATCTCCATCTCCATCTCCATCTCCATCTCCATCTCCATCTCCATCTCCATCTCCATCTCCATCTCCATCTCCATCTCCATCTCCATCTCCATCTCCATCTCCATCCTCATCTCCATCTCCGTCTCCATCTCCAACTCCATTTCCATTTCCATTTCCATTTCCATTTCCATCTCTATCTCCATCTCCGTCTCCATCTCCATCTCCAACTCCATCTCCAACTCCATCTCCATCGCATTCTCCATCTATCTCCATCGTTATTTCCTTCTCCATCGCCACCTCAATCTCAATTCTGTCTCTTTTTTTCTTTCTCTTTCTCTTTCTCTTTCTCTTTCTCTTTCTCTTTCTCTTTCTCTTTCTCTTTCTCTTTCTCTTTCTCTTTCTCTTTCTCTTTCTCTTTCTCTTTCTCTTTCTCTTTCTCTTTCTCTTTCTCTTTCTCTTTCTCTTTCTCTTTCTCTTTCTCTTTCTCTTTTCTCTTTCTCTTTCTCTTTCTCTTTCTCTTTCTCTTTCTCTTTCTCTTTCTCTTTCTCTTTCTCTTTCTCTTTCTCTTTCTCTTTCTTTTTCTCTTTCTTTTAATCCTTATCATTCTTTTTCTCTTTCTTTAATCCTTGTCTTTCTTTTTCCTCTTTCTTTTAATCCTTCTATTCCTCCGTCTCCTTTGTTTTGAAATTCCGAAGATTTCGCAGTATTTCATTTTTGAATACCTACTTGTTCATTGAATAAAATTTTATATCTACTCAATCGACATACTCAGCAACTTTGTACTGTTTTGTGTCGAAATTTTGAAATATATTTAACCGCCTTATTAAAATTAATTTATTAAATTTGCAGCATTTAGGCTTTTAAAATCGATTCAAAGAACAAGTTTGTTTAAGACTTGAATTGACATGAAATTAGGCCGAATTTTGTTGAAATCCATTTAAATACCAAGTTTAATTTAAACAAAAAACACACAAACAAGCCCCAACTTGGTAAAATATGTTCTTATTATCCCCATTTTAAACTGTTTTTCAAGACTTGTTTTTGTTTCTTTTTTGGTAAAGTTTGATTTAAAAAACAGGCGTATAAGTTTAGCTAAACTTGATTAACTTCTCACATATACTCTAAATCATTACCTGGAATCATTTTCATTTGTGATAAATTTAAGCTTTATATGTTCCCAACGTCTAACTGAAAAAAAATATACAGGTGTACAAAATTTACGATTTTCAATAATACCATGAATCTTAGAGCTGGTTTTTACTAACATAAGGTCTGTGAATTTAAATACACAATCAATGTTTCTCAAACAGCTCTATACTTTGGAAATATTTTGATAAACTGCAAAATAAAATCAATTTATAAAATTTTAAGGATTGCTACCTTCATAAAATTTGATAAAATGAAGTTTTTTTTTCAGAATCTATTTCGTAAAGTTTTGCGGTCTTCAACAAAGTTCTTTGAAAAATAAATTCTTCTCTATCAAAAACTTAGGCGTTGCCAGAAATAATTACAATTTTTTTTTTCAGTAAAATTTTAAGAAATTTCGGAATTTTATTTCTTTGAAACATTGTACAACGGGGAAAAAAGTGTAAAGTGTACATGGACCAAATTTATGAAAATATACTTTTCTTTTATGAAAATGTCCAGAAGATCGATTGGACATATTTTCAGACGTCACACGAGCTTACGAACGAAGATTTACTGCCTTTTTAATCCCTTATTCCCTCATATTTTGTAAACAATTCAGAAAATTAGACTAGAAAATTTTAAATTAAAACAGATCAATCTTTTTTGATTTTTTCCGAGGAATCGAATAAAGACTGTTTGATCCACCAAACGCTTTTCAAAATTTACTTATAGTTGATTTTACCCTCAATTCCCTTATATTTTTCAATGAATGTGCGGACTGGAAATTTTGAATAAAAAGAGACTTATGATGAGTGATTTTTTTTTCCAGAGAATCAAATGAAGGCTATTTGAGCCTCCGCACGCTTCGGAAAATGGAATTATGGCTGTTTTAACCTAAATTCCCTTACATTTTACAAGTATTTCAGGAAAAAGCTCTGATAGGAATTGAAAATTTTGAACCAAATAGGACTTATCTTGTGTGATTTTTTTTCCAGCAATCGAATTAAGGCTATTTGAGCAACCGCACGCTTTTATAAATGGAGCTATGACCGTTTTTACCCTCAATTCCTCTACATTTTTTCAAATATTTCAGAAAAGCTTGTTCGAACTTGAAAATTTTAAACCAGATGAGCCTTTTCTTGTGTGATTTTTTTTCCGAGGAATCAAGTGGAGGCTATTTCAGCCACCGCACGCTTCGGAAAATGGAATTATGGCTGATTTTACCCTCAATTCTCCTACATTTTTCAATAAATTATGAAAACAGTAAGTTCGGATTCGCAAATTTTAATCCACATGAGACTTATGTTATGTGATTTTATCAGAGGAATCAAATGAAGCTAAGGCTGAATTTACCCTCAATTCCCCAACATTTTTCAAATAATGAAACTGATCTTGTGTGATTTTTTCGGAGGAATTGAATGGAGGTTTTTTGAGCCACCGGCACAAATATGAAAATGGAGTCTGAAATATTTGAAAACTGTAGAGGAATTGAAAGTAAAAAAGCCATAATTCCATTTTACGGTGCTTGCGGTGGCTCAAAAAGCTTCCATTCAATTGAGAAAAAAAAAACATTTGGTTCCAAATTTTCAAGTCCGAACATACTGTTTCCATAATTAAATGAAAAATATAGGGGAGTTGAGGGTAATATCAGCAAAAACTTCATCTTTCGAAACGTGTGATGGCTAACACAGCCTTCATTTTATTCCTTGAAAAAAATCACAGAAGATTGGTCTATTTTTGATCAAATATATCTCCGTTTGTAATTTTGTGTGGTGTCTGAAGCTATGTCCAATCGATTTCCCGGACATTTTCACAAAAGAAAAGTATATTTTCAGAGATTTGGTTTGTGTAGGAGAGAAAATATTGTATTTCTTCGCGGTTTATACACTTTTTACCCATTTTTGGGCATTGTATCTCTAAAATAATAACATCTAGCGAATAACTGAACCCAACTGATCCTGAGAATAGAACTGTTAACTGGACATAAGAATTCGTTTGACTGTTAAATTCTCTTCGTTCAAAAATAAAACCACTTCATATAAAAATAGAAACTAAGTCGATGGTTTATAAATCTCAGAAGACTGAAAACATTGGTTTTTAGAAGAAGATGATACGTAATAAAAATTCCCAAAGACATTTCGCCCGAAATTCGAGAGAGTCGTAGCTTCTTCGAATTTCATCACCAAAATCTTTCGCCCCAACAACAAGTGATCTGTGAAATTACGACCGAAGGGGGATTACATCACCTCACGAACGAATCTCTCTCTCTGGACTAGACTCGACCGAGGTGGGAGGATTGTCACCTTCTAATCCCCGGAAAGATAGAGGGAACCCATCCAGCCATTTGCTGGGTTCATTCCGATAATGGGCAGCGCCCCGTAATCGAAACCCTTTCATCGCTTTTATATTTACTCAGCCACGGCTAATCCCTCACCAGGGTTCGATGGCTCGTTTTGTCGGAATCCTGCCCTGGGTCTGTCCCGGGTGAAGGTTCACAGTCCATTCCATGGCTTAGAAATCAAATGGAATATTGAAAATTGACTCCCAACGTCGACGCTTCCATCTAAATAGCCAAAGTGTTCCAGTTTCCATGGTTTGGTTTTGTTCATCGTTCAATCGCCCCCGCATTTTAGCACTGTGACTGGCCCCAAATCGCACAAGCAAATGATTATTAGCATTACAGCGGATTTGTGTCCATAATCGGCATTTGTTCGCTCTCTGTCCATTCTTCGAAAAGAGGGGGGTATCGATATCGGTGACACGTTCAGTCAATCCGGTCTCCCCACCTTCCCTTTCCTGGCGACCGTCACAACGCTTGAGCAGGGATTTCGAAGCTTTGACCTGCCCCTGCCTGAAGCGAGCGGTCGTTGTGGGTCTTTTTGCTTTTCGCATTCCAATTCCTTCCAGGTTTCTTTGATTCCCTTCCCCCGAACCTCCTAAGCGGGGGCCATTCCTTCATTCAAACACTCGATAATCAGGAAATTAAACCGGATTCTGCTCGCGCGACATATCTCCGCGAGTCCATCGAATCGTGGCCCAGGTGATTGCCAGGCCAAAGCTAATGCAAACCGGGCACACTGGGAGTGCGCTTCAGGGGTTTCACCTTTGCCACCCCTCACTTTTCTCCTTCCTACCCTTCCAGCTAGAAGGCTCTTCAGACGATTTTGAAAGAAGTTCTGGACGACTACGTTCTACCCAAATCCACAAAACGGGCCATTGATGCTTGTTAAGCAGTGAACACGTACTTACCTGCAATCCGACGGCTGCCAGTTTTCTTACGATTACACCATTGATTCCCGGACACACCAAAGTTCCCCCGGGGAGAGACAGTATCCGGGGATCGAGTTTGAAATGCCCTATCGAAAATCTACCACGGCGACCCAACGCACGTTCAAGAAAAAGGACTCGAAAAATTTAAGTTTTTGATGTTATTTGAATTTTGAATGCTTTGAATAAGTGGTTGAGAAATTTAAGCATTAGAATTATGTCATTGTGTCGCAGTTTTTTTTTTGCAATGGACTCGTACTTGTAATTGGAGGGTTTTATTTTGATTTTTTTTCAAAATTTTCTACCAAAATCAAATTTTGATTTCCGAATTTCCCCGTTGTGGTCCCCCATTACGAGATTTGGAAATATCGAAGTCGATTATTGACGAAAAAAAATCGAAATAACACTAGAGTTTGATTTTTATTATTATAATTTATTAGAGACCTTTTAACCAGATCATGTCCGGGTCATTCGGGTCTGTTAACCAGAGTTTGATGATTGATACTTTTTTAAGTCATTTGGCACCAAAATTATAATTTCGATTTTTTCGATTTCCTCTGGTCCTCCATTTGCTGATTTTTGTGGGTCTAAAAATCGAAACTTTTTGGGGTTATCTACAAAATGTATATGGGCGGTTTGCGAAATTCGACATGACCCATTTACATGTTTGAACATCTCAAGAACTAATCAACCGAACGGAAGTAAATTTGGTATGCAGCTAGGAAGAATATTTTAAGGATGGTTTAATTCCCTTCCCTTTCCAGTGTTGGAAGAGGGGAGCTCCCATACATTTTTTGCGCAATTCAAGAACTTAGCAGACAAATGGAATCGAATATGATATGGGTGGTTATTTGGGAACGAGAAATGTTTCTACGATGTTTTGAGACCCATTTCTAGTAACAATTGAAGCTTCATTATGATCAGCACAACTTTGTTAGAGCTACAGCATTATTCTTCATAAAAAAGCTGAAGTGCATTCTATACATCACTAGCAATCTAATAAAGCTAAAAACGTCATTTTGACTATTTTTAATCATGATATTTTAAACGCCAAAGCTTTTATAATTAAAGCTATTTTGAAACATGTAAGCTAATTAGCTTTTTTTATCCCGTGAGTTCTCCCAGTTTTTGTTTTATTTTTCCAGAAACTATGATGGTTGATGGATGATAATTCTAGCGTTACATTTCATAAAGGCGAAACTAGCAGTTAGCTCAAAACGAGAAAAACGCGTTTGAAATTTCGGAACATCTAATCAAATCCTGTTTAAAACATCGACCACTTTTTGTTCAAGAAAATCAAGAAATGTGCATTATATTCACTTATTGTTCGTTGGTTATCAAGAACTTAACCTTTTTTTCACTAAATTTAAGAAATTTTCGAGTTTTTTTTGTTGGTTTTGTTACGTCTGCAAGATTTGCTCAATTGATAGGCCATTTTTGTTTTGGTTTGAAGTTTCGCTCTTTGGTCCTACACAAAAAAAAAATTGTCGTTTGTCACACACAGTTGGCCCCACACGACTAGAAAAATTAACTTTATTTTGAATAGGCGTAATTTCACGTTCCAACAAAAATGCATCAACAGGAAGTTTCGCCCAATAGAATTTTATTAATTTTTTGAAAGTTTTGAGTGATTTTAAGACGAAACCGCGTTTATTAGGTAAAGTGCAACCGCGTACATCCGGAATAAACGTTGAATCGATTTGTTTACTTTTGGCAGCTCGGCCTTATGAAATGTTGCGTAGAATTGCATTATTGATATTTTATACTGCCAGTCAAGATTTATGGAAAAATGGGTATAAAATAGAATGTTAAAATAAATGCGCCTCGTCAAATCTTCACAATGGAACTGATTGAAATTAGGCCTTAGAAATTATTCTCAATTACTTGACATTGTGAATCCATCAACATTTTGTGCCCTTCGATTTCGCAACCAGCATGGCGTTATTCAATTCAACGTTCAACAGTTTTTATATGGTCAGATAATTGGCTTATTAATTTTAAAACGGTTTTATGAGAGCACATTTTTGCACATTTGCAAATTTTTGCTATTAAGCCAACCAATTACACGCGTAGTATGAGTTCCTCATTTCTGGTAATCATTAGTAGGGGAGAGTGGGGTATCATGGGCCACTTTTTTTCTTTGCTTCATAACTTCTTTATTATGAAGGATAAAAAGAAAAAAAAATATATGGAAAGGTTTTCTACATTCTTAAGGTATAATAAGGATTTTTTAAATTTTTTTAAAACACTAATTTCTCGAGTTCTGGCTGTTTTAAAGAAAAGTTTTTTTTTTTGGATTTTGAAAAACTGTGGGGAAATGTGGGTCACCATGTCCAAATAGATTAGATAACGTGCAAAGTTTATGAATTGACCCAAAACTGAAATTTCATAATTCATTTTGCTTTTTCAAAGCAATTTCAGATGCGGAAAAAAGAGAGTTGTGTATGATCGAAAAGTTCCTGATTCCAGGCTCGTGAACGTTTCGGCAAAATTCCTCATATAGGATTATGTTCGCCTCTAGCGCATTTGAAAAAATGTTCTGAATACTTTTCATAACTCTTTATTTGGCATAAGAAAACTTTGCAGATAAGAAAAACGCATTTTAAGTTCTGAATGAGTATAAAATCACCAAAATATAGGTGGCCTAAAACACCCCACGTTGCGTTTGTGTGACTTATTTATGTTTCATCAAAAATTCCTTTTCCACGTGAAAGAACATGACAAAACTAAGATTATAAGAGTATGAGCATATTTTTGTTATGTACTTTAGGTCTCTCACGGATGCAATTTGCGGGTGCTTATTTAATTTTGTAAGTACATTTTTCTAGGCTAGTTAAATAAAAGGAGCATATGATACGTACATAATTCAACAACATATAGAAAAACATGCTTACGCAAAGCGACGACAATGACAGTTGGATTGAGATTTTTATCTCAACACACAGCTGAGATAAGAGTGGCCCACGTTACCCCACTCTTCCCTACAATTAATGAGAATAGACTTTTTAAATGAAATAAATAAAGTCGGAACAAATATCAACGTCTTCTTTTAACCACCTCCCCCCTTCAAAATTTCCAAAAAAAAAACCCGAAGGGGGGAGAAAATAAAGTTTGAAGTATTTTATGGACATTTCGAAAAATTTATCAAATATTCGAAAGTTTATAAGAGTAAAACAAAATTGTGGAAGAACGGAGTTTTATCACCTTCTGTATTCTTGATTTTATTGTTTTTTGTTCGAAAAAACATTACTTGATGTATAGGTTTTGTGTAATGATATAGCTTTTGTGCAATTTATTCCAATTTATAATTTTTTTGCAGTTTTTTTTTATTTCCTCCCCTACCCTTGCGATGTTCCAACCTCCAGTGACAAAAGAAGGATTGAAATTTGTACCGGCCTAAGTGATTGGTTGTGAATGTCCGATGGAATGAAACCATGAGTGGTAGTCGAATTTTGTTGTCTGGCGTCATCTTGAAATCCAAGATGGCGGCTTCCGCTTTACTTTCAAATGCTTTGAAGGAAACCTCCTAAATATGGGTACTGGGTGGTAGAGCTTAACTAGAAGAAGTCAAATTTTGCTATCTGACGTAATTTTGAAATCCCAGATGGCGGTCCACTGAACTTTAAAATGCTGTTGATAAATGAAAATCGCATGAAACCTCCATAATATGGCTATTGGGTGGAAGAGCAAACTAGAAGAAGTCGCATTTCGCTTTCATAATTGAATTTATCACAAAATACAGGATGGCAGCTCCCGATTAACTTTAAAATGCTGTAAACGACTTAAAATCACATGGAATCTACACAATAAGGGTTTACGTGAATTTTGATCTTTAAAATACCGTCAAAGATCAAAAATTTCATGCGATTATCAGTGATTTTCAGCATTTTCAAGTTAAGCGAAAGCCGCCAGCTTGGATTTCAAGATGGCGTCAGATAGTGAAATTCGACTTCTTGCCTAATTTTATTACGATTTAAAAATTTAGCACTGCGTGCCGTTATAAAACATGCAAAAAAAGCTTGGACCAAACTTCTGAATCAAAGTTTTATTGGAGTTTTAACAGAGAACTCTTACCTTTTCAAAACAACTTAAACGGTACATCTAAAAGCTTTATTAACATTTTCAGAACTACTGGAAAACAAATGTTTAAATCAAGAATCTATACATTTTTCTTGACCATAATAAAACAGTTCTAAAATTAGCTGCATGAAAAATGCCATAATAAAACCATATTAAAACTTTCAAATGATAGATGGTTTAATCTGTGTTATTTGGGATCCCTCCTTCTTTCCTTTGTATTTACCGAGAAAACTGAAATTGATTGTTATTATTCCTTCAAAATATTTTCAAAGAATGAAACATTTATTGAGATGTCATTAAATGAAAGTTCCAACATCAAGAGTGCTATTAAGTGGAATTTTTTGGAGAATATTTAATGAATAATTTTTTTTCATATATTTTATTCAAAAAACTGATGAAAATTAATGCGTTTTGATGTGCTGTTTAATGATTTTTGTTGAAAATTGATAAAATTATCCCCATTTGAAACATATTTCAATTTTAACGATGATTTTTTATCTCAATTTTCTCGTTAAAACTTTTGAATTCAACAATTTTATGCCAACCATACCATATTAACTCAAAAAACTAACGATAGTTAAATATAAAAAAATTCAATTGTGTTTTGAACTAAAAGCTTCATAACTCTGCACTAATTAGAGATATTTTGATTATTTCTAAAACTTTGTAGAACAAATTTTGTCTCTATCTTTTATGTTATGAGGAACAGTCTGAATATTAAGTGTTCTGAAGACACGTAACTCTAACCGCTAAAATGAAAGAAAATTTGGTAAGGCCCCTTTGTGGCCCCTCCCCACCTTTTGGAGGAGGAGAAGCCCATTAAAACTAATTCTCAAATTCAGATTTAAACCAATAATTGAAAATCAAATTTACGATCACGTTATAATTGAAAAATCATTTAAAATTACAGGGTGGGCATTGTATTGCCATTGAAAATTTCGGCATTTCATGATATTTTAGATTTTGTTTTGATTTTATGGCATACCGACAAATTATAATTCTAAGTCAGTAGAAATTTTTAGGACAGAATTGAACGTATTGATGGGTGGAAAGGTGAAAAATAGAAAAATTTTTTTGAATAAGTTGTGGAAAATTCAAGTTTAAGCCCACAAAAAACAAAAAAAAACAGAAACCATGACTCAAAACCCAAAGTCCAATACCCAGTACGGATACACAATTAATAATTCTAATAGGGTAACGGACTTCAACTATATTTGCTCGATTTTTTTAATGCTTGAATTATTTATGAGAGACATATAAGCGAGGTGGTCTATAACAATCATCTGGTCCAAAATAATTCCGTTACTCTGTAATAATCTTATCAGGCATCCAGATTCAGAATCGGCGAAATTATAATTCTTACTAAAGTTTAAAATTCGATTGTTATCATTCTCTCTATTTGAAAATTACAATAATACATTTCAATTTTTGTTTTATTTAAAACAAAACATTATGTGTATCTTTGATCTCTGCCACCTCATATCATACCACCCAGGAGCATGTGCTCAACTGAAAAACCCCTAAAATGTTCCACTCAATAATTCCGGGGTCAGCAGAATGACCTCAAGACAAATTGCAATTTGGGTTCGGCCCAAAAATTCAATATCGAACAACGTACACAGTTCAATCGTTGGTTTCGTTCGTCCGCTCTAGATTGAAATTTCACATCATTTCCGAATGCAATTGATTTGAGCCCGGGCGCGAAATCCAAACGGAAAACCTTTCTAGTAGGTAGGCCTACATACCTAGTAGGAACAACTAAAACTAGGCGGGCATTCCAAGTAGGTTGCCATCGTTCGTTCATTGCAACTTGAAAACCACCCACCACTTTCCGCGTTCCGAATTCGGTGGCGGCATCAAAAACAACCCATGATGATGACGGCGACGACGACGAATGTTGTTCCGCGATGAACGTTGTTTCGTCTTTTGGCCGTGGTCCGTCATCCTCGATAAGGGAAGGTCGAAGCTTATAGAAGGTATTCCGGCTGGCTACGCGATGTTCTGCTGATAGTGTCAACGAATTCTTTTCGCTTCCACTTTCAATCAGGAGCAAGTTCACTGCGTACCAACAGTTTAGTCCGCCCACCACTACTATATCGTGAAGAGTCATCGAATGGCGGCGCAGAGTTAGGCTGTAGGTTTAGGTAGCATGGTCACATGGCCAGAAGCTTGAGCCTCGTCGTTTATTAGAATTTGAGCAGCTTTTTCGGGGGAAACATTGTGCTCTTGCATCATTCATTCATTCGAAAACGCCAACCACGAGCGAAGCTCACCGTCAATGCTCAAGTTTTTCGATCAACAGTCAAAAAGCCACACGCGAAATGGCGCTTTTCCTGGGTTCTCCAAATGTAGAAGCTACGTTGTCGCTGGTGAAAAGTCTAGGTTGAAAGATATTGCCCTGTATCTTGTACGATTGACGTTGTTGCGCGGATAAGGGTGGCTTAAAATCACAGTTTTGCAAAAGTCGAAGCAAGAAGACATTGTCCAGTAGACTGAGTCGATTTGGGGTCATTTTTGAATTTCTCAAACCCTGGGATCTAAAAAGCTTCGTTTAGGGTCAAAACTCAGCCATGATTTATTGCAGAATTTTTGAGTAACGTTTACATGAGTAATTTTGAACTATTAGGTTTTTATGGGAAAATTGAATACTTTGTACTGAAAAATCAACATAATTTTTGTTTCTTCTGTGGAACCGAGCCTGCTAATGAATTTTGTGCCAATTGATAAATTCGTTGAAGGAAATTTTCAGCTGAACAACTTTGTCGGAGATCGTAACTTCGTATCTTATAAGACAAAAAAGTTATTAGATGTCTAATGGAGTCAAGTCGTTTGGTATTGAAAAACAATAAATTCAATTGACATCACTGCTGAGTGCCTATTGAGGTAATGCAAGACTACTTTCCGCGCAATACTTTGCGAGGCACTGATGGCAGTGATGTCAATCGAATTTCTTGAATTGAATGAAAAAATATATACCGCTATTAAACAGCTAATAACATAGTTGCCTAATAAGGTACGAAGTTATGGTCTTCGACAAACTTGTATAGCAGAAAGTTTCCTTTAGAGAATTTATAAATTGGCACAAAAACCATTGGCAGGCTCGGTTGCACAGAAGAAACAAAAATTATGTTGATTTTTCAGTACAAAATATTCAATTTTCCCATACAAACCTAAAAGTTCAAATTTACTTATGTAAACGTTACTAAAAACATCTGCAAAAAATCATGAATGAGTTTTGACCAAAAAAGAAGCTTTAAAGACCCCAGAGTTCGAGAAATTCGAAAATGACCCCAAATCGTCTCTGTTTACTCTGTCCAGATGCATTATATCAGAATCGTGCAGAAATGTTTAGAAATAGCTGCAAAGGCTCCACTTAACTTACAGTTTAAACTTCAATTTATTATCACATTTTTCCTTGAAATTTCTTTTAGAGTTTTGTTCAACTTTATTTCTATCCGACAAATTGATTATTTAAAAATAAGCCATTTCTTAACATATATTAGATGCACTAAATTTGTAATCAATAAGGTACCAGTAGTTTATCTAATAAATTACTGAACCTTCTCATAACCATTACACTGAGACGAAAGCTGCCATTTAAACCTTCAGAATGGTTGAAGACTTCATTTCAAAGCACAAGGTAGAAATCTTAGCCATGAAGGAACCATCAGCTAGGATACAACTGCTTAAAGTGACTCACTACTAAATTTTACCTTTTTTTAACCTCTTTCAGTTGTTTGGAAGTATAACTTATGTACAGTAAGGTTTTTTTTACACCGATATACGTACTGCGTAAAAAAAACCGTGCAGAAAAAACCGTGTTAATTTCCGAAAACCGTGTAAAAAAACCGTTCTAATTCCCGAAAACCGTGTTAAAAGAGACCACTCGAATTCTGCGGCTCTGAAATTTGAAACAATAAAGACAATAATTTGACATTTAAGACCTGAGTCCTGAGACCTGAGACTTGAGTCTTGAGACCTGAAACTTGAGAATGTAGACTAGAGACATGAGACCTGAGATCTGAGACTGGAGACTTTAGGCATGACACCTGAGACCTGAGTCCAGGGACCTGAGATCTGAGATATGAGACCTGAGACCTGAAGAATGAGACCAAAGACCTGGGACATTAGGCCTGAGACCTGAGACTAGAAACCTAAGACATAAAACAGAGACCTGAGACCTGAGACATGGGACATGAGACCTGAGACCTATTACCTGATACCTGAGACCTGAGACCTAAGACCTGAGACATGAGACATGAAACATGAGACATGAGATATGATGCCTTAGACACGAGACATGAAACATTAGAAATTAGACATGAGACATGAGACCTGAGGCCTGAGACCTGAGACCTGAGATCTGAAACCTGAGACCTGAGACCTGAGACCTGAGACCTGAGACCTGAGACATGAGACATGAGGCATGAGACTGAGGCATTAGACAAGAGCTATGAAACATAGGATCTGAGACATGAGACAAGCTACTAGTGTTAGTACCGCGATTTAGTTTAGCTCCGATTTCAACTTTCGACCGGTCAAGTGAAAAGTTTTGACTTGTAGGTGACAAAATTTGTGACGTGAGTTCGCTAGGCCAAGTTACTAGCTGTCAATACTGGTAGAAATAATCTTCTTGTACTACGTTGTACAAGCTTGTATCAAGTAACTGCAAAAACAAATTCTCATCAATCCTTTTAATAATCAGGTCGCAAGTTGAAATCGAGCTTACCTAATGTCTGTCGTCGGTACTAACTCTAGTAGCTTATACTAGCGGACTCACGACACAAATTTTCGTCACCTACAAGTCAAAGCCTTTCACTTGACCGGTCGAGAGTTTAAATCGGAGCAAAACTAATTTCTCGCGGTACTAACAATAGTAGCTTGTCTCAGGTCTCAGGTCTAAAGTATCATGACTCAGGTCTCAAGTCTCATGTTTCATGGCTCTTGTCTTATGCCTCAGGTCCCATGTCTTATGTCTTATGTCTCATATCTCAGGTCTCAGGTCGCATGTCTTTTGTCTCAGGTCTCAAGAATCATGTCTCTTGTCTTATGTCTCAGGACTCTGGTCTTATGTGACAGATCTCTCGTCTCCGGTCTCAGGTCCAAAGTCTTATGTCTCAGGTCTCATATCTCAGGTCTCATGTCTCAGGTCTCAGGTCTCAGGTCTAAGATCTCAGGTCTCAGGTCTCATGTCTCAGGTCTCAGGTCTCATGTTCTTAGTCTCAGAGCTAAGATTTTCCCAACTTCAAAAACAAAGCGTTTTTTTTATGAGTTCAGCATCAGAAATACTGAATTCAGGTTCACTAATAGATTTGGAATCCAGATTCAAATTAAATATTTAGCTTTTGATTTTTATTCCTGGGATATTTTCATCTCGAAGGATAATTCATCCCTAATTTACATTTAGAGTAAACTATTAACGAATTCAAATTCAGAATACAAATTCAGACTCTGTATTATCTTTCAGTTTAAAGTTTCAAATTCATGATTAAAGTTCAGATTGAGACTATTTTCTCAGATCTTTTTCTATTAAATGACTTCATCAGCTGATTTTAAAATCGACATTAAGATTTTAATTCTGCATTCATAATCAGACTTCAGATAAAGTTAAAATTCGGAATTCAGATCCAGACATCAAATTAAAATTAGTTTTGAGATTAGATTGGAGATTTAGATTCAGCTTAGCGAGACTTTGAGTTTAAATTTCAAACTTCTGTTCGAAATTCAGATAAAATTCCAAAATCATATTCACAGTCAAAACCTAGACTTAGATTGAGAAGTCATGTTAAGATCGAAGATTCTGAATCATATTCAGAATTCAGATTGTGAAGTAGTATCAATCCTCTAAAACAATGTAGACCCCTCTCAAAATCGGCATAAAACAATTGTAAATTTGAAAAAAAACGACATCAAATCGACAAATGTGATCATATTTTACTTTTCGCATGAGCTGATATTTCTCAGTTATTTATATAACAATTCTACGAAAAATTAAATAAAAGTATAGCTTTGAAGCAGTATTACAATGTTTTAAAATTTTGGAAAAAATGTTGCAGCTACTGCGGTTATACAATTTTCGAAAAAAAATTTCAAAATTAAGCAATAAAGTTTTTTGTAGGACAAAGGTGTTTGTAATCATACAATTAAACTTCGGTGAATTTTTCATAAAAAAGTGGGTTTGAGAGAGTTCAGAGCAAGAAATTATAATTCAAATTCAACACTCAGATTCAAAATTTAGATTCAGAATTCAGTAATAAGAATGCAATTTGAGATGCAGATTCGGAATTCAAATTCATAGGTCAAATTCAGAACTCACCATTCATTTCAGAATTCAGATTCAGATTGATAATTAAGGAAGTAAATCAGAACTAGGCGTCGATAAAGAGTAAAAATTCATATTCTGAAAAAACTTTAAGTTTACAAAGTTGTTAGAAACTTGCTAATTCACAGTTAAGTTTTTTTTTTAATTTTTGAAATAGAGAGGGATTCAGATCAAGATTGCAAAATCAGAACTACATTCAGAACCCAGATACAGATTTAAAATTGAGATTGAGAAGTCATGCGGACCAAATACAAGATATTTAGTTTTTGACTCGCCGCTAGTGTGCTATGTTCAGAAGCATAACTCAAATGTTTTAAATTAAATGATGAAACTATATTCGACCAAATTGAACACGTAACTTCGGATACTCGAAGGTTCTCTTTTCGTTAATTTTGGTCCAGTGATTTCTTAGATAGAGAATACCGAATTTCTAAGAGGACGAATGACCAAGTTGGTTAAAATCCTCTATAAATAAAAAATATAGAATAGAATAGAATAGAATAGAATAGAATACCGAATTTCGTTGGTTCTCGGCTTTGATTTCTTCGCGGTCCTCAATATTTTTTTAATAGTTTTATTAAGGCATTTAATTCATAAAGAACAAAAATTCTGAATTTAGATTCAGAATCAAAATTGATATTTAGAAGTCATATTTGTCCTCTATAACCCAATCCTAGATTCAGATTGAGGTTTAGATTAAGAAGAGAGATGCATATTTCCAATATTAAACATACAGTACCGTTCATAATTGTATAGAAATTGAAAGCACGCGCACTGTCACTTCGACTTTGAACTTCCTTAACTTTTTACTCTGATAATATTGTTTAATCGAATTTCCTGCGTTAGATAGATCAACAATCACACTAATATATAAAAATATTTGAGCTTTCTGGAGTTTGTGTGGCCTGAGATACAGTAATTCTACGAAAATCGGACTTTTTGGACTTTTTCCAGTTCTAAGTCGAAGTGACAGTGTGGAAGCTTCCAATTTCTATACAATTAGGAACGGTACTGTAGATTCAAAATCAAGATTAAGACTTATTGAAAATTCAAATTTTAAAATCAGATTAGGATGTCAGATTCAGATTTCAGTTCCAATTTAATGAGTTGTTATTCATATCACTATCCTCTACTTCTACACCATTTTTTAGCAAAGTTGAGCTATAAAAATATATCATCCTTGGCTGCGCGCCACCGTCAGTCATCAACATTGAAGTTTATTTCATTAAAACAATTGTTAAAAAACAGATTTGAATCCTTCGACCACCAGCGCGAGAGTTCCGAGCGCTACCAGGACACCACTTGAACATACCTTCTAATGAATGACAAAATTTAAGTGTTTAAATACCAGTCTTCTAATACATTAAATGCACTCTTTAAATACCGGTTCGCTTTTCCCTTAAAAAAAGTATTCGGCAACGTTTTATTTAAATTTCTTTGAATTTTTCTTTAATCAAAATTGTATTATTCAGAAATAAGGAATCTATCATTGTGTCATAATGTATTCAAAGATAATTTACACTCTATAAGAAAGGCTCCAATCCACAGATAAGTGTATTAATTATTAAATCGTAAAAATCCTATTTCATAGAATATTAGATTCCAAAAGCTTTGAATAATTTGCTTCAAAATAACCTAGTATTCATCGATGGGTCTTAAGTTCGAGAGCATTGAGAGAATTCATGTCCTTGGGCACAAAAGTTACCACCTTGGGTCCAGATATCTCCGAGGAAATATTTGAATAGTGAAACGATACGTTTATGATACGGAAGAGTACGGTTTTAACACCACTTTTTTACATTTTTTGTGGTCATGATCTTAAAAAAAATCAAAAAAATATATATTCTTATGTACAACTTATTACTTCTAACTACAGCTTTCTTGAACACTAAATTTTTTTCGAGCATTCCTAGGCTGATCTACAGTCTTTTTCCCAAGAATATTTTTTCTGATTTTTCTGTTTAGTCTTTGAATAACGGAAAACTGAAGTGTTGTAGCAGAATATTCTATGAAAAACATATTTGAGTTACAGAACAAGGTTTCCAAAACTATAAATTTTGTAAAAAATTGTAGAGAAATAAGAGAGATTTATTGGTTTTAATTAGGAGTATCAAATTGATACTCCAGGGACTGTAACGGGTCAAAATTGCAGGAACGAATGACGGTTAAAGTCGCAAGCTTTAAAATTTCAACGAAAGTTGAAAGCCCATCAGATGTTGGGAGAATCATTATAATTTAAAACGTTTTAAACAATATATAGTTTAGGTATCAAATGGTAGTTTCGTCTCCTACTTCTCATTGCAAAAATGTGAAACTTCAAGCCAACAACCTTACTCCAGCCACCCTAACCATGACTAATCGCCAACAACGAACGTTCGGTGGCAGCAGAGATGATTGGCTTCTCAATCAAATGGACTTGGGAAATCAAATTCCTGTTGAATGTAATCAAGGTGTATCTTTTTTCCTTCCATTCTATGTAGTCTTTCGGTTTCGATCATTGATTGGTTGGAAGAAGGGGTGGCATCAGTCGTTGTCGTCGTCGCAACGAACGTTGAAGAATCAACTTTGCGCGACTTCCGAACAATTTGGTCAGAGCGTGTTATTTTGATTGATAGTAGCGTTGCTCGATTTGGTTGTTGTCGTTGTTATCATACAAGGAGTAGCGCCTTTCAGTTGAAGCCGCACTCAATTTAGCAGCGGACTTTGAATATCTATCGAGGTGCTTATAAAAAAAAACGGCGTAAATGACAATCAGACACTGGGGCAGCTGTTTTCGGAAAGAAAGATTTCTTGGTAAAATTAAAAAATCAACATATGTTGTTGAAAATGGCTAAGAATACAATCGATGATTCATTTGAAAAAAAAAAATGTAGCAATCTAGAGATGTTTACTTTATTTTTTTTTTCTTGTAAGAACAACTGTCTTGATTGATAATATAAGATTCAAATTCGAAGAATAATGAACGCTGTACATACTTTCCAATGTAAACAACTCTGTCGAAACGACGAACTGTATCATCCAAAAAAAAATCGACAGAATTCTGAGAGACAATTGTACAATCAGACAACGAAACTTCACCATCATTCGATGTCGAAATAAAACGCGGGAAATGATTTCATTAGCAGTTTGGCACAATATCCATCACACAAAATTTGACAGACTATCTGATACCGGGAAAAGCGCGAGTGAATAAGTGAATGACTGACTAGTACCATACCAGATTGACAAAATAACAATCAGGAAATCCCGAAAATTCATCCACAAAACCCTGTTCACCAAGCCAACAAATAGTGCCGCGTGGTTTGGGAAACTGACTGTGACATGACGAGAGATGCCATCGGGCACTGGAAACTAGAATGTAGAAAAAATAAATGAGAAAGTACTTGTTGAAATGAATTTTCGGAATGTTCATACTTAGATCTATGAACAACACTTCTTTTGGATCTCATTGATCAAAATCAAACATATTTTGGAGAATTTGAAAATTACAAAAAAAAAATGTGTCATTGTGAATTCTAAATTTGATTATTCATTTGATTTTTTTTAATTTGGATACAAATTCCGAAATAAGATTATTGTACATTCATTTTCGGCACATCGCTGAAAATGAATATTCTTGGGGAAAGAATATCAGAATTGAAAATTGATAAAGATGGAAAGAAAAGTTTGGTGAAATTTTGTAAAGGTTAAGGCCTCCTCTATCCCGGTTCTAATTCTCCTAAATAATGAAATGTTGCAGGGTAAAGTACGGTGCACGTTAATAAGTTTGCTCTTCCGTTCTTATCAACATTTGTAAACTTTCCCCTAACTTTTCGATGCATCTTTATCAATTTTAATTTCTGATTTTCTTTCTCTAAGAATATACATTTTCACCGAAACGCCGAAAATAAATTTACAAAAATCAATTAAAAGGTGGTCAAATTATTAAAAAAAAAAGATTATAAAATCTGTTTTCAGTTTAAGAAGCTTTTCAGACTCTGTTTTCATTGATTTGAACTTCAATTTCATGCTTCCATTTTAGAGTTTTGTATTCATTTAATCTCTTAAACTTAAAAGGGGTCTTTTTTATTTCTGGGAATCAATTCAGGATCTCACATTCTTTGCAATTCAAACTATTAACTAACAGATTCATATTCTTAAAACAAATATACAAGTTGAAACTCTTACGTTAATGTCATTTAATACAATCTTTTCTTGACTGGAAACTTTTGAAAGTTTTTTGTTAATCAAAATTCTACAATGTAACATTCAAATTGAAGTTCGGAGAAGAAACCAAAAATTGAAATAACAAACACGACCTTGATTAGATTTGATAAATTTGATTCAGAAGATTGTAACTTAGGATTAAAATGTGTGTTTCCAGTATTCCGAATATGGTGTTTTACTTTTTTGTATCACAACTTATTTTGAAATCATTAAAATTTACGGCAAAAGAAATCCGTGCAAGAAAAACAACTCATTTTCTTTTTTTCAATCAGATATGAGGCCCTTGGAGCCAAACGGGTATAAGTGCATAAAACCTAATTTCTAGAAAACACACTTTTAAGTTGTTGTGCTTGGCCATTATCCATATGTTTTTGGAAATTTTTTTTTCTTTCGAATGTAAATGTATGTAAATAAAATTCTAAAAATCTGAAAAAAAAATCAGCAAGTTGAGTTAAAAACATGAAAAATCGTTTGGCATCATTAGCTCAAAATCGACCATTTTGTCACTTATACCCCTTTGGCTCTGAGGGCCTCATATATAAAAATGGAGGGACCCCACCAAGTATGGTTTGTATAATAGTTCCAAGAATCTCATATTTTATAGAAGGGAGGCTCCCATACAAAATTAACTTGAAATAAGACACAATTCGAAAAATATTGAGTCCAATTTTATTAAAACCTGATACCTGATGATAAATGAAATTAAACGTTCATAACGATTTATTAGCATTCTGTTTCTGAAAAAAAATTTATACAAAACAAATTAAGATCTGACCTTGTTCTTTATTACAATTGATTTGAAATTTGAAAAAAAGTAAAAGCAAAAGTTTTTTTTCTAACATTCTGATCTCAGATTAACATTAACTTTACTAATGTTTCATTCTGGATTTGGTTTATTCAGAATGGGCTTTTTTTAAATAAAAAATTCAAATTCGGATTTAAAATTTGGCGGCAAAGGCTTAACACACATAGATTAAGGTTGCCGGATTGCCCGGATTTATCCGGGTTTTCCCGGATATTGAATATACAATTTGGGAAAAGTTCGGTCCGGCCCAATTGCCCGAATTTCATTGGAAAAGCCCGAATTTTGTCAAGGTTAATGAAAGCCTTAAAGACGATTTAAAATCTGCTGATAAATTTTGATGAATTTTTTTTTTACTTTTTTTTTCTTGATTTTTGATGAGTAATTTCTAGGTTTTGACCAAATTTGCCCGGGTATTGCCCGATCTCTGATCGACAATTTTGAAATGAAATGCCCGGATTTTGCAAAGTTTTTAGATAAAAAAAAGTTTGGATTTTTTTATTGGAAAATTCAAAAAGTTTAAAATATTCTTTTCCCCTTTCAGAATATGTTTAACTCAACAAAATGCACTGACAATAACGATACCTTCTTGAAAATAAAAAGACTAAGATAACTGAGGAGAGTTACCAAAGATCGTTTGTCAAATTTGGGCTGCGGTTTTTCTAATTGTGCACCAAATCCGGATTCCTTATAATATGTTGTGAAAAGTATGACACTTGAAGAAAATTAAAATTAAATTAGTGAGAACTCAAATTCAAATTATGTGTAAGACGTCATTATTAGTTTAAAAGGAAATTTGAATTAATAGTATAATCCATTCACAGTGAAACTAAACCTAAACGCAAAATCCGGATAGTACGCTTTCACATAAAGCACAGAAACAACGACCATTTTGTGAGTACAACATAACAATAATTAAATCAACAAACACTATTTTTAATTTGTAAAACACATCAAAACACTTGTAGAATCCCTGAGGATGGTGTTAAACGACACCGAAACGTTGGAGTAGAAATAAATATCGTTCGTTTCTAAAAAATGTGACTGATTTGCCGGAAAAATTAACATTAAAAATTATAAATTGCAAACACTTTGTTAAATATATTTTGTTCAATACATTTTGTTTTCTCATCGATTGTAAAAGTTACCAGAAATTTCGGTAAGAAAAATCAACTATTTATAAAGTTTTGATCAACGATACGGAAAAAGAAAAAAAAGTGATACAATTTGCAAATACAGAAGCAAAATTGTGTGAATTTATTTAGTTTGTTATGTACATCATTGTAAACCAATTTGAAAAAAATTAGAATACATTAGGAGTGATAAAGTGTCTCTAATAAACTAAATAGTAATATATAAAATTTTGTTTTCCGATTTTTTTATGATATTTTTTTAAATTGTTTTTAACTCAAAAAACTTCCTTGTGAACCCTAAAAAAAATTTTATGAGCTGGCGCCAGAAAAAATTTTTTTTTCTAGACTTTACACTATTTTATCACACACAAATCAAGTCAACGACTTGTAGATTTAGAGTCATCATACAGAATACAAAAAATTACTCTAAAATAGCAATGAAATGGTCAGGAATTATTGTAAATACCCTGATAGCGGTAGTGATAGTGAAAGGTGGCTGATTTTTTTTAATCTAAATGTGATTTTTTGTAAGAACTTTTGGAAGACAGCTTAAAGGTGAATATTCTGCAAAACAGAGCAAAACTTAGATCATATGAAAAATCTCAAGAAGCGTTTTTACAAGAGTTTAAAAAGGCATTTTTGTTAACATATTATAAACAAAATGAATACGAGATTCCAACCGAAAGTAAAGAATTTACTCGAAAATCTGAGATTTATTTTGAAATTTATTAGCTATACTGGTAAGTTACAGTTGTTTTGTCTAAGTCAAAAATGACTGTTAAAAGAAATTTGCATCCTATCATCGATATTGTTGTGCAAACCATCCTTTTTTCTGATGAGAAACAAGGATTAAATGTTCTGGAGTTCGAAGTTGCGGTCGAGAGCGGTCGATTTATTTTCACGATCCTGCCTTTTCGCGTTCCCAGTGGTATTTTATAAAAAAAAACAACTCAATTAATTGTGTGAATCTAGTGTTGTGTCAACTTGAAGTGAAATAATGCGGGTCAAACAATAATGTTATAGAAAATTATTAAATTTTGAAAGAAAGACATGAATGAAAATTATATATGGCACACATACATACATACATACATACATACATACATACATACATACATACAGAAATAAGGATTAAATGTTCTATCTAAACGTTATACCAGAAGATATTTTTCCGAGCTTCCAGTGCAGCAACAAAAAGAAACATAATCGGATTCTGCTGTTTTCGAATAATTTGTGGGATCAACGGACCCGCAGATGCAACGCATAAAAATCACGTATCATTTCACTGATTCACGATCGTGCGGCGCGGCTCGGCTCAGAAACGTGTGGCCTTTCAATACAAATTTCAATTGCCAGGGCCTAGGCTAGTTAGTGATCCAGCCAGACGTATATCGCGATGCCGCCATTCTCGAAATAATAGAATAGATTTGATTCATTAACTTCGGAGTATGAAAACATCCAAATTATTGACGGGAACTGCTTCGCATGCGAAGCATGATGATGATGATGGGAATCGGATTAATCCCAATAGAATATTTCCCCCATCCCACAAGAAAGAGGGGGCCACCAACTCCCAGAAAAAGCTGTCCCTAATGATGTCGCGGCAGCAGCAGCACATTCAGCGATTCCCCACTTAGCTGGTTCGGAATAATACGGTTCATACTACTTACCCGGCAACCTGGCAGCATCGTCAATATCGTTTCCATTTATTTGATAAATCATCAGCGCTTTTCATCGCGCTGCCAATTTTCTGACTAGTTTGATGACCTTTTACCCGGACCCGGAGTTTGCCTTTTTGTCATTCCTCGGTCCCCTCTGAAGCGATGAGTTTGGGGGTATTGAATGGCAGCAGAGATGCCGGCCGTGATGGAAAGTTTTCATTTATTTCGTGTATGAATGAGTGGATTTCCAAATGAACATATCAGATGAAAAATCACATGAAAAATAGGGCACATTTTCAAGATATATTGATCTAAAAGTACATTAACAATTAACTATTTACAATCCAAGATAAAAGGAAGGAATTGTAGCTAGCATAGCTTAGCTTGTTTAACTATTCATATACACCTTAAATCATTGAACCCAAAATAAAAAAAATACCACCATTTTCTCATGAGTTTTAATAAAAATATAACAAATACATTACGAATTTCATGATCGGTGGCGTGACGAAGTAGAATGAATTTCACATCGCCAATGGTTGCTACTCCGTGATTGATTTAGTACATCAATTTTGTACGAGGGCCAAAAGAATGCAGCTTGGGATTAGCAATTCATTTTCAATGCACAATAACTCATGCTATCCGTTTAGAAATGATCAATAACAGCGCCGGCCACGTCCTAGTAGTCAGTGAGGGATGAAGGAAGGGTTGTTAGTAAGATACTTTTCAGGAACCTGTTATTCAAGTTTTCTAAAGCTTGTTTTGAAAAACTCTAAAGTGATAATAAGTATGTATAACCAGCTATAACAACTATATATACGTCTGCGAATATTTATAAAAGCATCTCAGGAAGGGTTGTGTTAGTAAGGGAGAGGTTTGAATCAGGAGCCATTTTGAGAAAGTGAGGCGATCTTCATTCTATCTACACCTCCTATGATCGTAGAGTAAGGTTGCCTGACTGCTCGATGTTATCGAGATTTGTCCGGATAATTAACACTAGAAAGACCAGCAAAATGCCTTTTCGGACCGTGACCAGTCAAAATGAATGGTAAAGGGGAAAGTTTGTATAACACAATATTTTTAACTTTTTTTTCTGATATTTTTAAATAACTCATTCGAGAATGTTTTTGTTATAAGATGGAAATATTTTTTCACCATGGGTGCACGGAATCACCTCATTTTCGCAAAGTTTACATTTGAATATTTCAAATAAAGATCATAAAGCTCAAGCACATTATCAATCTTAGTAAAACATTATGTTAAATGATTATGGGTGATGACCATGGGTGCCCGGTAACACTTCAATTCTGTTGAAGTAGACGTAGTAGACATGGAAAAACCAATTGGAATCTGGTTCGAACCTTTTCATGAGTAGGCATCTCGAAAAATTTGACAACACTTTGCAACACTTTTTGCCAGCCGGAAACGGATTTACTGCATAGTTAAGCGGTCTACTTCTAGTTATTCTCAATAACCAGTGTCTTTTTACCGATATTTGAGATGAAGGGTCCCATTCCGATGCTTGGTTTGAACTTCGTGAGCATCCTAAAGTGCCTCCTTATACGTCTTAACCATTTGAACCAAAAAAAAATTTAGAAAATATCAACAGTTCATGAGTTTTCAAGTCGACAATGAAAACTTCCGAGGTGATTGTGCAAACTTATTTTTAACCATGTCTTTTTGCATCGTGAATATCTCAAACACACGTTAACTTAAAAATCTATCAAAAATAGGCAAGATAGTCCTTTTCATAACCAACACAACACAACACAACTTCTTTGCATATCCGAGCTCTAGTAACGTAGCTATCACTGAAATAAAGTGACCGGATACTAAATGATTATAGCCTTAGCACCCATTGCTCTGAAGTGTTTCAATATAACGATAATAAATTTTATAGGATTTAAAGCATAACTTTTCTATGAGCCGATTAATTCACCTCGAGTGCACGAATTCACTGCCATTCTACAAAATTTAGTTTTTTGCATGCTAAAGGTTGAAAGGAGCTGCTTCTATAAATTCGAAAGAATTTTTTTGTTTTTTTTATGTATAAGGTTCTTTACTATGGGTGCACCGAATCACTGCATGATCATCGAAGATTGAGCTTTTTGAATATTTTTGAAATGTGTTCAGACCAATCTTCACGATACCAAACTCGATACAATGTTTTAGCAGGAATCTAAAAAAAACCCGATTTTTATTGTTTGCTCCGCTTTCGTTTCTAAAAAATAATGTCAATCATCTTTTAAAATGATTAATTTCCTTATTTATTATTATAATACACGTCAATATTTCCAATCGAATATTAAACTGATTAGGTGGTACTTTAATCAATATTGTAAAATATATAAATTCATTTGTTTTCTGAAAATGTTTTTCAATTGCCAAATATTGTATTTCAAATACCTCTCTTATGTATCTTATTTGTAAGCAAATAAGATTTATGTCTGAACGATAATCCTTGATCACTATCATTGACCACAAATCTTGCAAACAAAATTTTCCTTCAGTTTTAAAAATTTATTTTCACTTTTGTTTTTGAAATGTTAATTTACGTGTACATCAAACGACATTTAAACGGATTTAAATATTCTCGTTTCATAACATCCAATTAAAAAATATTTTGTATTCTGAAGGATGTTGTTAAAATAAGTTGCGAACTTTGAATGCGACTTAGATGTTGTGAATGTAGTGATCGGCGATCATTCAATATCATAAAACAACTAATATAACGGTGCCTCGTATCGAGTAAAGAATACCTCTTTCTGCAATGGAGAACTACTTCACTCTCTATAATTTATTACGGCGAATTTGCGGTCATTCAAAACACCAATGTTGAAAAAAAATTTAAATTTTTGTGTTTCATAACAAATGTCCTAAAATAAAAGATCAAGAAAAAATATGTTTCTGTAGACATGTTTCGTTAATTCATAACTATTTCACTCATACTATTTAGTGTAATTTATATTTATCACCTAAAATTACTCAAATTACTCGGATGGACATGTATTAAATTTAACATAACTTTTACAAATTTTGATGAAAGTTCACCAAATTTCGATGGAATATTTGATGATAGCTGGGCAACAAAACAATAAAATTGGAAGTCAAGTGCTTGCAGCGCCACACAGCGGTCAATCTGAGAACTTTTTGCACAAATCTTCATGATTTCGCTTCGAAAATCAATAATTTTATATCGAATGGCACACTTCAGCCCACCATAAATCAACTAGGGATCATTGTTTTAAATGAAGATTTTGATAAAACTAATAGAAAGCGAAAAAAATATATGTTGTTTGAGTTATAGGGTTGTGAATTTTACCAGTCATTTTGACTGGTTACGGTCCGAGTGTTCTTGAAGAGATTTATATTGCTTATTAAAATTGCTAGTGAAATTAAAAGTGCACAGATTTGTAGAGAATCAAAATTCATGAAAAGTCGTATTTTTGTGAGTTGAATGAAAATGAAGTATTGAAAAGATATCCAACAAATAAAGTATCAAACCAGTCATTTTGACTGGTGCGGTCTTTCTAGTGATAATAAAACATTTGAAAAAGTCTGGTCCGGTCCGGTTGCCCGGATATCATTGAAAAAGCCCGAATTTTGCCTAGATTTATTCAAATTGCCTGGATATGCCCGGATTTTTGGTTGACATTATTGAAATCAAATGTTCGCCCCGGATACATGCTATAAAAATTCACGCAACTTTATCCTAGACATTTCCAGATGTAAGAATTAGTAGAGGTTCTATAAATTCAATGCCTATTTAGCAAATCTCTGTGCCGAAAATGCGCAGAAAAGTCAGGGTGACAAGCGAGTTTCTAATTTAAATTTTCCGGGTTTTTCCCGGTTTTCCCGATTGATTATTTTTTTTGTTCCGGTTTGAGAATGTTTATTCGTATTTTCCTGAAAAAAAGTAGACAATTCAATAAGAGTTTATTGTTAAAGAGTGAAAGAGACATCTTCGTTTATTATAAGTGAAAATGCTTTATTTTTGTTATTATCATGCGATAAATCATAGATTTAATATGATGCCACATTATACCATTACTTCAGGCTTAGTAGGGAAATTTCAAATTACTACACCTCTCATAGCTTATTTTGGTTGTTTTTGCTGCAAAAAGTAGCAATCAAATTTTTGGAAGCGATCCATCCAGTCCTGAATAAGCGCAACGAGTTCTAATTTTGTATGAAAATTTGTATGGGTAAACATTTTATTCGAAAATCGCTACAGATGTACCGAAAGTTCCAAAATATATAAATTTGGTCAATTTGGATGAAAAGTTTTCCTTGATCTTTGCAGTACAATTCACGTAAACAAAGCAAAAACCTTACTTGTACCCCAGAAAAGATATTCGATGTTATACAATTTAAAAAAAAATCATTTTTGTGTTTTTGACTGCTTGTTTGAAAGCTGAAATGAAAAAAAATTTCAAAAAACTGCTATGCATAGCCAGGGAATTTATTGATTTATATAACCTTTGCAAAAACTTTCATGAAATTATTAAAGACTCTAGCAAGCAAAGTCTGCCATTTTTGAATACTTGGATGGATGGATGGAATGGATTCATTTTTATTTTGAAATGGTTATAACTTTTTTTCATGAAATGCTTAGCTGCTCTTCATGTTAGCAAAAAATGAAACTTAAGAACAGTCAAAACCAAAAATTAAAGTCCAACTTAATTTCAAGTTTATTTGAATTTTCATATTGTTTTAATGAGCAAAAATTTCTTCTTCCATGCAAATTTCCATACAAACTTGAAACGCATTGCGCTAACTCAGCAATCAAACAAATCATCTCAAATTTTACACTGATATTTGGTGACCCAAAAGGCATCGAAAACAAAAATGCGAACATTTTTTGCAGCAGTCTCATGCCACATAATAATAGGGGAGAGTGCTACTTTTAATATTTCAGATGTGTGTTGAGATAAAAATCTCGAACCAACTGTCATCGTTGACGCTTTGCGTGAGCATATATTTCTATATGTTGTTGATTTAAATACGCATCATATGCTTCTTTTATTTATCAAGCTAACAAAAGTTCGAAAAATTTACTTTCATAATTAAAAACACACCCGCTAATTGCATCGATGGGGAACCTAAAGTTCATATCAAAAATATGCTCATACGCTTATGATCTTAGTTTTGTAATGATCTTTCACGTGGAAATAAAATTTTTGATGAAACATCAATAAGTCACACAAACGCAACCAATTTGCAAATCAAAGCTTGTGGGGAATCGTGGGCCACACATCTTGAATCACCTATATTTTTATGTTTTATATATACATTATATTATGTTTTATATATACATATATACATTCAGAACTTAAAACACGTTTTCCCTATCTGTAAAGTTTTCTTATGCCAAATGAAAAGTTGTGAAAAATATTTTGTCCATCCAATATTAGGAATTTTGTCAAAAGGCTCGCAAACCAGGTTTTGGAATCTATTCGATCATACACAGCTCTCTTTTTTCTTTCATCATCTGAAATTGCTTTGAAATAACGAAATGAATTAGGAAATCACAGTTTTGGGTCAACTCATAAACTTTGCATGTTATTTGGGCAATTTGAATTTAGTGCCCCACGAGTCCCCAGCATTTTTCAAAATCCAAAAAATATTGCTTTTTTTTAAATCAGTCTGAATTCGGCGAAAATAACTTTTTAAATTTAAAAAAAAACCTTATAATACCTTGAATGTGTAGAAAACCAGACCATTTTTTCTTCCATTTTACTTTTATAATAAAGAAGTTACGGAACAACGAAAAAAAGTGGCCCATGATTCCCCACTCTCCCATACCTTTAAAATTTCAAGTTGAAATACTAAATTTAACTATTAACATCTTGCTTGTGGAATCTGAAATTCGAAACAAAATCATGAGCGGTGAATTTCGTATTGAATAACCGATACGTAAATCAACTAAATTTCTAGTTTGGATTCACAATACAAATTGTAATAATAATTTCTGACGCTTATTTTATTTTCGGAATAAAGAACATTAAGTTTTATTTTATTGCCATGTTAATGATTGAATATTTTTCTTCAAAAGTTCTTTAAAAAGATGCTCTTTATTGTTTTTTAGAATGCTCTTTTAAAGCCTAATTGCTCGATGCTTACCTAAATTATGATAAACTTATCTACATTATAAGTCTGAATGTTCAGCCGATCTCAAAACTGCATTTTCAATTTGAAATCCTATCCAAACTTTATAAAGTTATTCTCGAGTGAAATTTTCTTTCAAAATCCGATTTTTGAGATAAATTCTTAATGTTCATGATTCCGAGATTTCAAACGTGATTCCGTAATTAAATAACTTATGATCTGTATTTATTTCAAAAATTTGTTTAATATTTTATCAAACAAATAAAAACTTGGAGTATGGTAATGGTTTTTTTTATTTGCTGAAGGTACTGTATACTCAATTCAAATCAGCTGGGAACGAGTAATGTAACTCGCCCATTTTAAATATGTTTGTTGGATTAAGCTGATTTTTTCAAGTTTCGTTGCGTTTATCTGACTAAAATGCGCTCCTGGTGGAGATGTGAACATCATCAAATCTGGATTAGTGTATAATTATTCCAGTTATAACATATAATTATTCCAGTTATAAGTTAGTTTTCGAGAAGTGGACTCAAACAAAAAAACTGTCTGGCCACACTGATATTTATTTATTCTCCTAATTCCCTGATATTAATTCATTTGCTTTTTTTGAGCGGACTCTTCAAAATTTTGTTCCGTTCGTTATAAAGATATATTTATGTTCATTTATTAAGTTTCAGAATAAAGTTTTTTTTAAGCGAAAATGAGCATCTGATGAAGTTTTGATGATCATTGATTCTGGATAAGTGTGTAAAATTTCAGTTATAAAAAAGATGTAAAGCATCAATCTTTGTTTTGCAGATGTAAAAAAAAGCTATCTAAAATTTGGAATAGCGGAGTGAAAAGTTGACGTAGTTTTTCTTTTGATTGAATACTTATTTAAAAAGATATAAACTCACTTCACGCTCGAAAAACACTATCGGTTTTTCTATAGGAAACTATTCTGGCATCTCTGGCTTCTTCAATTGGGAAGGATAATGCCCTCTTTGATGAATCAAACTCGACCCCGCCGATGATAGTCAAGCTTCATCAGCAACAAAACTGCATTCTAATGAGATCTGAAAGTGGATAAACGAATCCAGCGCCAAAAAAAAAAAAGAGTTAACAGACAACCCATTCCCTTTTTGCCGACCCTAGCTTAATATCTTTCACCTCCAAAACGAATGACGACCAAATATAATGAAACCCAAAACGAAAAGAATCGACGGACGGCATGTGAATGGCTTTCGTTTAAAGATATGCGACAAACGCGAATGGATTTTAAATTTGACAACAGATTGAAAAGCTGCCGGCGATATTGTAAGAGTGCTGCTTATTGGCTGAAACCGATGAACGAGACGCGGCGACGCGAGACTGTCAAACAACAATAATACCCGCGAAAACTTTGCTGTCAAAATATCAAGAAGATTGGAATAATCGAAGAAGAAAAAAGTGTCCAAAGTGCCAATGTACAGCGAATTGAACTTATAAGCCAAATATTGTTGTGTTTCCATTTTTTCAATTCGGGAAAGGATGATTGTTAAGAAGATGGTTAAGGAGATGCGGAATGGTTTAGTCTGCGGGAGCATTCGATCGAACTTCATCAAACTTTTGACTAGAGTGTGTCAATTGTAGAGAAATAAAAATTAAAACAACATCTCAGCATTTGAAAAGGAAATTTTTTACATTTGAATCCGGCAGTTTGGAATAAATAAACCAGAATGTTAAACCAAAACAGCACCACTGACAAATGAATCAATCGGATTCGATTTAAAAAAAGAAAAAAAAATCAAATTGAGGAAATTGGCATTTTATAATTTTTGTCATTTCAAACATTTTGATATTATTGTTATTTTTGTCATTTTTGTCATTCTTATCATTTAATTATTCTTGTCATTCACAAATCATATTTTGTCATTTTTAATTTTTTTTTTGTCATTTTTAACATTTTTCTCATTTTGGACATTTTTTTATCATTTTTGAAGTTTTTGTCTTTTTATCATTTTTGTCAATTTTGCCATTTTTGTTATTTTTGTCATTTTTGTCATTTTTGTCAGTTTTTGCGATTTTTATCATTTTTATCATTTTTGTTATTTTTGTCATTTTTGTCATTTTTGCCATTTTTTTCATTTTTGTCATATTTATCATTATTGTAACTTTTGTAATTTTTGTAATTTTTGAAATTTTTATAATTTTTGTAATTTTTATAATTTTTGTAAATTTTGTAATTTTTGTCGTTTTTGTCATTTTTGTCATTTTTGTGATTTTTGTCATTTTTGTCGTTTTTGTCGTTTTTGTCATTTTTGTCATTTCGTCATTTTTGTCATTTTTGTCATTTTTGTCATTTTTGTCATTTTTGTCATTTTTGTCATTTTTGTCATTTATTTTTGTCATTTTTGTCATTTTTGTCATTTTTGTCATTTTTGTCATTTTTGTCATTTTTGCCATTTTTGTCATTTTTGTCATTTTTGTCATTTTTGTCATTTTTGTCATTTTTGTCATTTGTGTCATTCTTGTAATTTTTGTTATTATGGACATTTTTTTCATTTTTGTCATTTTTGTCATTTTTATCATTTTTGTCATTTTTGTCATTTTTGTCATTTTTGTCTTTTTTGTCATTTTTGTCATTTTTGTCTTTTTTGTCATTTTTGTCATTTTTGTCATTTTTGTCATTTTTGTCATTTTTGTCATTTTTGTCATTTTTGTCATTTTTGTCATTTTTGTCATTTTTGTCATTTTTGTCATTTTTGTCATTTTTGTCATTTTTGTCATTTTTGTCATTTTTGTCATTTTTGTCATTTTTGTCATTTTTGTCATTTTTGTCATTTTTGTCATTTTTGTCATTTTTGTCATTTTTGTCATTTTTGTCATTTTTGTCATTTTTGTCATTTTTGTCATTTTTGTCATTTTTGTCATTTTTGTCATTTTTGTCATTTTTGTCATTTTTGTCATTTTTGTCATTTTTGTCATTTTTGTCATTTTTGTCATTTTTGTCATTTTTGTCATTTTTGTCATTTTTGTCATTTTTGTCATTTTTGTCATTTTTGTCATTTTTGTCATTTTTGTCATTTTTGTCATTTTTGTCATTTTTGTCATTTTTGTCATTTTTGTCATTTTTGTCATTTTTGTCATTTTTGTCATTTTTGTCATTTTTGTCATTTTTGTCATTTTTGTCATTTTTGTCATTTTTGTCATTTTTGTCATTTTTGTCATTTTTGTCATTTTTGTCATTTTTGTCATTTTTGTCATTTTTGTCATTTTTGTCATTTTTGTCATTTTTGTCATTTTTGTCATTTTTGTCATTTTTGTCATTTTTGTCATTTTTGTCATTTTTGTCATTTTTGTCATTTTTGTCATTTTTGTCATTTTTGTCATTTTTGTCATTTTTGTCATTTTTGTCATTTTTGTCATTTTTGTCATTTTTGTCATTTTTGTCATTTTTGTCATTTTTGTCATTTTTGTCATTTTTGTCATTTTTGTCATTTTTGTCATTTTTGTCATTTTTGTCATTTTTGTCATTTTTGTCATTTTTGTCATTTTTGTCATTTTTGTCATTTTTGTCATTTTTGTCATTTTTGTCATTTTTGTCATTTTTGTCATTTTTGTCATTTTTGTCATTTTTGTCATTTTTGTCATTTTTGTCATTTTTGTCATTTTTGTCATTTTTGTCATTTTTGTCATTTTTGTAATTTTTGTCATTTTTGTCATTTTTGTCATTTTTGTCATTTTTGTCATTTTTGTCATTTTTGTCATTTTTGTCATTTTTGTCATTTTTGTCATTTTTGTGATTTTTGTCATTTTTTGTCATTTTTGTCATTTTTGTCACTTTTGTCATTTTTGTCATTTTTGTCATTTTTGTCATTTTTGTCATTTTTGTCATTTTTGTCATTTTTGTCATTTTTGACATTTTTGTCATTTTTGTCATTTTTGTCATTTTTGTCATTTTTTTCATTTTTGTCATTTTTGTCATTTTTGTAATTTTTGTAATTTTTGTAATTTTTGTAATTTTTGTCATTTTTGTCATTTTTGTCATTTTTGTAATTTTTGTCATTTTTGTCATTTTTGTCATTTTTGTCATTTTTGTCATTTTTGTCATTTTTTTCACTTTTGTCATTTTTGTCATTTTTGTCATTTTTGTCATTTTTGTCATTTTTGTCATTTTTGTCATTTTTGTCATTTTTGTCATTTTTGTCATTTTTGTCATTTTTGTCATTTTTGTCATTTTTGTCATTTTTGTCATTTTTGTCATTTTTGTCATTTTTGTCAATTTTGTCAATTTTGTCAATTTTGTCATTTTTGTCATTTTTGTCATTTTTGTCATTTTTGTCATTTTTGTCATTTTTGTCATTTTTGTCATTTTTGTCATTTTTGTCATTTTTGTCATTTTTGTCATTTTTGTCATTTTTGTCATTTTTGTCATTTTTGTCATTTTTGTCATTTTTGTCATTTTTGTCATTTTTGTCATTTTTGTCATTTTTGTCATTTTTGTCATTTTTGTCATTTTTGTCATTTTTGTCATTTTTGTCATTTTTGTCATTTTTGTCATTTTTGTCATTTTTGTCATTTTTGTCATTTTTGTCATTTTTGTCATTTTTGTCATTTTTGTCATTTTTGTCATTTTTGTCATTTTTGTCATTTTTGTCATTTTTGTCATTTTTGTCATTTTTGTCATTTTTGTCATTTTTGTCATTTTTGTCATTTTTGTCATTTTTGTCATTTTTGTCATTTTTGTCATTTTTGTCATTTTTGTCATTTTTGTCATTTTTGTCATTTTTGTCATTTTTGTCATTTTTGTCATTTTTGTCATTTTTGTCATTTTTGTCATTTTTATCATTTTTGTCATTTTTTGTCATTTTTGTCATTTTTGCCATTTCTGCCATTTTTTCTCATTTTTGTAATTTTTTGTCATTTTTTTCCATTTTGCTACTTTTGTCCTTTTGTCATTTTTTGTCATTTTTGTCATTTTTGTCATTTTTGTGATTTTTATCATTTTCGACATTAAAACAATTTTGTTATTTTCGTCACTTTTGATTTTTTTTTTGTAATATTTGTTATTTGTTGCCATTTTTGTCATTTTAATCATTTTCGTTTTTTTTTTTTGTCATTTTTGTCATGGTTGTCCTTTTTGCAATTTTTGTAATGTTTGTAATTTTTTTAATTTTTTGTCATTTGTGTCATTTTTGTCATTTTGTCAATTGTGTCAATTGTGTCATTTTCGTAGTTTTGTATTTTTTTAATTTTTGTCATGTGTCATTTTTGTTAGTTTTTTTTTTCATTGTGTTAATTTTTGTCATTTGCTTTTTTGGCCCCTTCTATAACTTTTGTCTTTTTGTCTTTTTTGTCGTTTTTTGTTTTGTTTTTTGTTATTTTTGTAAATTTTTTTTTGTGTTTTTTTTTCTTTTTTGTCATTCTAGTTATTCTGGGCATTTTTTTTCGTAATTCTTACCATTTACAACATTTTTCTCATTTTTATCTTTTGAAGTCAGTTTTGTGCTTTTTACCATTGTTGCCACTGTTGCCATTTTTGTTATTTTTGTCAGTTTTGCTCTTTTTTATTATTTTTGATTTTTTTTTTTCATTTTCGTTATTACAATAATTTTTGTTCGTTTGTTTATGGTTTTTTTTTCAGAAACTTCAAGGCAAAAATTCGACACACTCTACTCCAGCCCAATGAAGCCTTCGAAGATGAGAGCAGAGGTGATTTCGAATGTGCAATATAACTCACGCTCCGATAAAGAACGGAGCTGCAGAATTATGCAAATTTCAATCGGACCGACACCGACAAAAAGACAGAGACAGTCCACCGGACGACGACGATCGGATTGGATTGGCTTGTGGATGGACCCGTGGAGCAGATAACAAGCTTCCATCCTCGAGGGCAGTTTGCCGAGGAAGGAAGTTGGGAAGGTCGTTGGCTATAGAGGGCTATCATCTTGTTTAACAACAACGAGGTATCAGGCCCGTTATGAATCGACTGGGAATGTCGGACGGTTTCGAATGGAGCACAATATCAATCATTTATAATTAAAAACCTTATTTCCAGCCCGATTGGCACTACAATGCAATCGTTGTCTAAGAATTTGAAAGTAGGTAGATTGATTTTCGGTCCGAAGGCAGGTGATAGGTATAGATTGTTTGCCCTTCGATGGCAAAAGACGTCCGAATGCAATCAAATAAGCGAGCGGACGAGCTGCTGATAAGAACTGATGGGCACCGTCTGACGAATTTAAATTCTTTGAATATGTTATCGAAAATGATATAAATATTCAAATCTAGGTTAAATTCGAGAAAAAGGAATTTATTTCTAAGACTCTTTTGTGGGATGTTACAAGTTATTTCGACATCCACAAATCAGACTTTACTCCAATAATGAACTTCATTGGAGGTGGAATTATCGGCATAAGATTCTATGCCGGACCGGCAATAGAAAACGGGTTCATGTTAGCCATTTCCACCCCATGCCCGTCTTATTCTCATCCTTTTTCCATCAAAGACCAAGGAGGATGAATAACGTTTGCAAACTGACTCAGATGGAGCACTGGGTAAGATATCGGACTGGTAAGCCGAGATGAGATGTTGCAGTGAGTTCGATTCTCACTATATTTTTTTTGATGAATTATCCAATGGGTTGAAAATCCCATATAATGCTTGAATGTAGTGGTCACGCTTCATTTTGCTTGGAGGTCGAGTCTTTATACCAGTAGTACTTTTCCAATCATATAATTTTTGATATCATGCATGTTTCAGTGCATTTTTGGCATAAAGTGGCACGCCGAGTGGCATTGAAATTTCATAAACATATCTTTGGGTGTAGTGTAACTGTTCATTTGTCCAGAATAAGAATGTTGGGTAACATAATTTTGTTTAAAAGAATTGTACAAGAAAATATATTGTGGAACTTTTTCTACAATAAATCTAATTCCATTTCTAGCGATATTTAAAATAATGAAAAATAACCCCCACTGTTTTCAAAGACATTTGAAATATTTTCAAATTGTCTGGTAAAATTTCTTCAAACGGTTTTTTATACGGATTGAAATAAGATCTGGGGAAAGGTACACGAAATAGGGAATCACCTGTTGAATTTGAAATAGATACAAATGTTACCTAGTAATCCGATGAAATACCGTGTTCAAACGGTTAAATACCTGAAAAGAAAGAGAAAAAAACTGTTATGAAAACATGTAGTGAAATTTTTAAATAGAAAGCTTGTTAAATACAAAGTAAAGATACTATCTGACAAAGTTTTATGGAGCAATCCAAATTCCACAGTTGTAGGTAAGTGAAAATGTCTTTCAGTAAGAAAAGCCTTCCCTCGCGATGTTCGTATTACTAAATTTCTCCAAGATTTTTTTTTTCAACCATGCTGTAATTAATCAACTTAGAGCAGTATGCACGAGATGGCTTTAACTTTCAGTTAGAGTTAGTCAATAATCGACCTTAATATTCTGAAGGTCTAAAGTCCAAATAATGAATTTTCTGATTTTTTTTCAATTCCAATATTCTACTTTGTTTCAATCGAATATATGAATAAATCTGAAACAAGTTAGACACCCGAGAACTCATCCTGAACTCTTTCGAAGCTCTCCCCTACTCTTGCCATGGCATGCGTGCTGTGCCTTACTTTGTATGTCTGCTGATCCAAAGCCGCCCGCCTTTGATCGATGCCAGTTCATTTATAATAATTTAATTGGTCTTCATTATCCGATTCCCCGTAATCGACCATTCATAAACGAAGACAAATGCCCACAATCAAAGAAGCGTTACCATTTGTTCCATTTTAGTATAGAGCTGAATCCAACCACATACCGCATATAATGATGATTTAGCTCCCCGGTGTGTTTCCTTTCTTGGGGCCTTGAGCCAAACCCAGAAACAACCCCATATCCTAGCTGATGTGCGTGGAAGTCCCGGTAAAATTCAATTACCACCTAATCACACCTGTAATTATTCTTTGCAACAGCCTATTTACCAACAATAGTAGGTAGCTCTAGATGCGGTTCGTTCCTCCAGCAGCTGTTCTTCTGCTGTTGTGCACTACCATTTTGTTTCAACCGCCCCTGTGTTGTTTTACCTGCTCTTGTTCCCATTCACCTGTGGAATACAAGATGACATGCTTTGATAGGAACCAGGGCGTGCGCGATTCACCTAAAACCACCCCCCTGAAGGAAGAAATCCCCAGGGCGAACAGTGGCCATTCTTTTCAGTGCCGGATTCAACCTTCGAGGTACCCCTTGACTTAATCAACTAAAGTTCACTAACATTTGGTAATCAAGCAACCCACAAAAGGTTAAAAACTGCTATCTGTATTAATATAAGTTCACTGGCTTCTTTTTGGTTGATTTTTCACACAGTATTTGGGATTTTACATGGTTCTAAAACATGTTTAAATAAATTGAAGACCTTCTCGGTTTTGTTAAACAACTTTTGGGAGAATAGAAATGATCACTAGGAGACCCCACGGAAAATTCGGAGCAACCGTAGTAACGGAACAATTTTCAAACCTATCATAGAGCTTCCCGATTTCTTCCGGATCACTTCAGACTGATCAACGAGTTATTGGTATGTTATATTTTTCATAAACTGCCATTTTCATAACTTAAAGTATGGGATGCGGCAGACAAAGCGTCCCAAGTAACACAGATTATGCCAACTAGTATTAGGAAGTTTTATTATGGTTTAATTATGGCATTTTTTTGTGCAACTCGTTTTATGGCGGTTTTATTATGGTCATGCAGAATGCTTATAATTTTTTTTCGACCATATGTTTTCAGATGGTTTTGAAAACGCTAATAAAACTTTTATTAAACATGCTGTTTTAGTTATTTTGAAAGAGTTATGAATGCTCTTTTTAAACTATAATAAAACACAAATCTAGAAGTTTGCTCCAAGCTTTCTTTTGAAAGTTCTATAATAGCACTCAGTGCATGATTATTAAACCGCCATAAAACTTAGTGACAGTTTTCGATCAAGATGTCAAAACAGGAAACGCTCAGATTAGATAGCACATATTTGAATTGGAACTCGCATTTTTACACATTTTTGGTAAGTTATGCGTGTTGGTTTTGAGTTAAAATTAAAAAAAATACATCTTTGAAAACTTGAAATCACCGAAAGTGGTATAAATATCTTTACAATATGAGTATTGAGTGAAAGGGCCCAAATAGTAGGAAAAAAAATTGTTGCTTGACGCCATTATTAATTCAAGATGGCGGCTTCCGCTTTTATTTTCAAAGCTGTAAATTACTGAAAATATCGTGAAACCTTCACAATATGGTTATAAGTTGAAAGTAATAAACGAGTAGAAGTCAAATTTCGTTGCCCGTTGCCATCTTAAATCCAAGATGGCGGCTACCACTCAACTTGAAAATACTGTAAATAACTGAAAATCGCATAAAACCTATATTATAGGGGTATAAGTTGAAAGAAATCAACCGGTAGAAGTTGAATTTCGCTATCTGACGCCATCTTGAAATCCAAGATGGCGGCTTCCGCTTAACTTTAAAATGTAGTGAATGACTTAAAATGACATGAAACCCAGGTGGTAGTGGGTGGAAGGGCTTAACGAGTAGAAGTCGAATATTGCTATCTTACGCCATCTTGAAATCCAAGATGACAGCTTTCTATAAACTTTAAAAATGCTCTAAATCATTGAATATCTCATGAAACCTCCCAAATATGGGTGTTTGTCAATTGGGATAAGCTATAAAAAGTTTATTTTTGCATTCTGACGCTATCTTGAAATCCAAGATGGTGGCTTCAGCTGAACTTAAAAATACTGTAAATGAATGAAAATAGCATGAAACTCTCAAATATATTGTATTGGATGCTAAGGCTAAATGATAGAAGTCAAATATCTCTTTTTGCGTTTCTCTGAAAATCTGTAAGTGACTGAAAATCCCACAAAAACCACCACAATACAGACCCCGTTCGTTTTTGGCAACATTCGATTTTGGCAACATCGAATTTGGCAAATGTGCCTAAATCAGACGGTTAACAGAAACAACATAACCTTATAGTTTTCGCTAGAATAAGACCAATACAATTTAAACATAATAGCATGATAGGAATAATAGAATTACATAAATGGCAAAAAAAAACAAAAACTATAAACAAAACAAGAAAAGTGCTAAATGCATTAGAAACATAATGAAAAAATAATAAAAGTGATTTAAAATTATCTAAATTGTCTTAAAATAGTAGTTTTAATGTAGTATTACGTGAAAAAAAGTTGTGTTCAAGCGATTTTCATTGATTAACAATATTTTAAATTCAGTGGAAGCTGCCATCTTGGATTTCAAGATGGCGTCGGAAAGAAAAAAATCGACTTCTAGTTTAGCCCTTTCACCCAATACCCGTATAGTGGTGGTTTAATGCGACTTTTTGTCAGCATTAAGCATTAAAAGTTGAGCGGATGCCACCATCTTGGATTTCAAGATGGCGTCTGATAGCGAAATTCAACTTCTACTCGTTTAGCCCTTTCACCCGATACCCATTTTGTTGGGGTTTCATGCGATTTCAAGTTATTTACACCATTTTAAAGTTCAGCGGAAGACGCCATCTTGGATTTCAAGATGGTGTCAGACAACGAAATTTAACTTCAACTCATGATTTATTCCACGGGTCATTCAAAACCAATCCTTTTTCATTCAAAAATTCTGTCCTCATTTACTGTACTAATGATTAACAACTCAGAAATGAGGAACTCAACCTTAGCGTGTAATTGGTTGGCTTGCGAGTGAAACCTCAAATCGTAGCTTTTTTTGTGGTTATCATTAAACCATAATAAAACTATGAATTGACTCACGCCATGTTGGTTGCAAAATCGAAGGGCCCAAAATGACGCCATGTTGATGGATTCACAATGCAAGCATTGGAAAATATTTTTTCAAGCCTTTTTCCATCAATTTCATCATGATTGACCATCAGATTTGACGAGGCGCATTTATTTTAAGATACTATTTCATATACATTTTACCTATAATCTTGACTGGCAGTAGAAAAGACGCTCAATATATGGTTAAAACATTGGTTTTTTAAGCTATTAATTTTACCAGATCATATCTGAATAATGCAATCATCATTCATCAACCATTATGGTTGCTGGAAAAAATAAAAAAAAAACTCCGAGAACTGACAGAACCGAAAAAAAACAAAAATTTCTAACATGTTTAATAATAGCTTTTTAAAAGCTTTGGTGACCAAAATTGATGACCAACAATTATATGTCTTGATGACGTTTCTAGGGTAGGGCAAAATAGCCTGATTTTGGCTTTATTAGAGTCCAGGTGATGTTATAGAATGCGCTTTAGCTTTTTATGAAGATTAATGCGATAGTCCAAACGATATTTTGCTGACCATAATAAAGCTAAAACTGTTACTTGGGGTACGAAGCATGGTTACATGTCAGAACTGTTGATGCTAATGAGGAGATTCTAGTTCGACTTTTGACGGCGAAGTCAAGAGTAGCCTCTCTCGAAAACTTGAAAAAGAAAAAAAAGAGGCGATCTAAAGGGTGATAAAGTTGAAATCAGTTATTTAAAAAATCAAATTAATTTTTTTTTTTTCAAGTTTAATTAGTATAAAATTCAGGAAAAATATTCAGTTAGGCTTCCGCTTTTCCAAATCCGAATTGCCGGGCCTTACGCTTAACCCCTGCCATAAGATTTTGTACAGCCAGCTTATCCACCTTCTTCGCCGCAGAAAGCCGGTTTTCTTTGAACTGCTGCTCGTCCTTAGCAGTTTTTTTTGTCTTCTTTAGGTTCCGCTTGACAATAGCCCAGTATTTCTCAATTGGGCGGAGGTCTCGCGTGTTGGGAGGGTTCTTGTCCTTGGGAACCACCTGCACGTTGTTGGTGGCGTACCACTCCATGGCCTTTTTACCGTAATGGCAAGATGCCAAATCCGGCCAAAACAGTACGGAACAACCGTGTTTCTTCAGGAAAGGCAGCAGACGTTTATTCAAACACTCTTTTACATAAATTTTTTGGTTGACAGTCCCGGAAGCTATGAAAATGCTGCTTTCAAAGCCACAGGTACAGATGGCTTGCCAAACCAGATATTTCTTCGCGAACTTTGACAGTTTCATGTGCTTGAAAATATCTGCTACCTTTCCCCTCCCTTTTGCCGTATAAAACTCCTGTCCCGGAAGCTGCTTGTAGTCGGCTTTGACGTAGGTTTCGTCGTCCATTACCACGCAGTCAAACTTCGTCAGCATCGTCGTGTACAGCCTCTGGGATCGCGCTTTGGCCGTCGTATTTTGTTTATCATCGCGATTTGGAGTCACTACCTTCTTGTAAGTCGATAGTCCGGCTCATTTTTTGGCTCGATGCACGGTTGTAGACGATACACCAAGCTTATTTGCGGCATCTCGGAGAGAGAGGTTAGGGTTTCGCTTGAAACTACCGGCAACTCTCTTTGTCGTCTCAGCGGCTTCCGGTTTTCGATTTCTCCCCCGATCCAGACTTCCTGGCTGTCGACAAACGTTCATCAAACACTTTAATTACATTTGTAACGGTTGATTTGGCAACTTTTAGCGATTTTGCCAGCTTTGCGTGCAAGTAGCTCGGATTTTCGCGATGCGCGAGCAAAATTTTGATATGCTGCACTTCTTCCTTGGACGGCATTTTGACAACTGAAGAGTGAATTCCAAAATCAAAATAGGAGCAACATTCTACACACACACCTTCAAAATGATGGGTGTTCAGGTTTTTTAAATGCAAAATTGAAAGAAATAGGCCAAGTTGATATTGACCAAATTTTGACCGTATCACCCTTTTTAAGTAAGTCGACCTCAGAGTTCAGCAAGATCCATCCGTAGTCGTCACTACGTCGAAGTCCAGGAAGCAAGAGCATGAGCAGCGGTTACTCTAACAACTCTTTGGGTGGGAATCAAACGAACATGGCTAACCATCATGGATCGGATCGGAATCGGATTCAGACCTTGTCTATCCAGCCCAAACGATTCGGGATGATTTTTTAGATACTAGAAAATTTTATCCTAGCTGGTCAAAACACTCATTTTCTTCGGATAACAAAGTACCTAGCGTTGGAGAAACATTCATTCACATCCTCTGTTAGTACGCTTTTTAGAAACAATATAGAGATTTTTCAACATTCATTAAAATTCATATTACAATCATATGAAGGTTTGGAGCTAAAAGGGTTTTTGAGTGACAAAATTGAAAAACTGAGATAAGCATCTAAGGAGTGTATTCGAAAAAAAGTGCAACACTTTATTTTAAGAATAACTTTTGAATGCCTGGATGGAATTTGATGAAATTTTCAGTGATGTTATCCAGTTATATATTGTGTACGTGTACACAATTTATGTGACAATCTTGCAAGTTCTTTTCCAGATAGCGTCCAATACTGAAGCTCATAGACAAATTTTTTTGGGCAGGATCGAGAAAAATCCAGAAAAGTCTCGGTGGGAGTCCTAAAAACAGCTAGAAATCAACTATTCGATCAAAGGTCACATGGTAAATCATTAAAGAAGTCCTAGAGGATCCGATAGTGAGCTAAAAATTGAATAAAAGTGAAGATTATTGATTCCATTTTGTGAGAGGAATGTGAAAGGAATGTGAGAGGGTTTTTTCAAGCTAAATCCGAAAATATAAAATGAGGAAGTAATAAAAAAGTCTGAATTTCTCTGACTGGTTCATCTAGCTGACTTATAAATAGGCCTGACTTAATTTCTACAAGGTAGAAAAGCTGTCCACCGGTAAAATAAACAAAATACGGTGGTCAAATCGTGCGCAAAATATTATGAATGATTGTGGGGAGATATTTCGGAAAATTACGTAATGGACAGCAAAACGAACTTTTAAGCTGTCACCTGAGAGGTTTCCAACCAGAAACTTTCTGTTGACAAGTCTCGCCTGTATTTTTCAGAGACAAACAAGAAGAAAATTCGAAAAAATTAATGTCTAGAACTGGAGGAGGCTAACGTTCTGTGCAAACTGCAAATTACTCAGTCATTCATAGCGATTGACACGATGAATGGCTAAAAATACAAAGAAGACTGCCTCCAAATGCGACCGTTTTCTCTGCAAAGCACTTCAATAGGCCCAACAAATTTGATACTCTAGTTTGGTTGGATCTGGAATCGTGCCATTACGTAAAAACGATAAAAAGTCAAATATGTTGTTTTTGTGCTGAAGGAGGTCAATCGGCTAAATTTGTAATTATTTCGACCAAATTCCAAATTTTGAGTTATTTTGAAGGTCAAGCTTCAGGAAACAGTAAACGTAATCAAAAATTGTCATGATTTGAAAAAAAGGTGGTTCAAAGTATGCATTATAGATGGCGCACATGTTGCCCAAAAATTAAAGTCGAAAAATTTCATCACAAAAAATTGCATATGTATACATTACATTACCAGGTAACGTCGCAGACAATTTCATCAATTTACTTAAAACTAGTAATAGTAGTACTCAGCAGAGCCTACAGTTAATTTCTCAGTTTCGAGAACTTTTTGTTCCTTTTTTACATTGGTTCAACCTAGCCTAAAAGTCTTATATTATTAGAGCACCTGTATCCGTGGTCCCAACAGCCGATTTAGACCTAAATTCTAACCAAAGCGACAGCATCCGTAGTCCATTATACCAGTGTCAACTCATCTTTTTTTAGAACCGGTATAAGTATTGGTCCAAAACTGATGAGATTCATCTTGAAAAAAGGAATGAAGGAATGAAGTAAATAATAAAAAGTATTATGATCATATTTTTATTGTTTTTAGAAAAAAAATCATTTTTGAGGTTGCTATAGACTTTCTGTACTATGCAAATTCAGCTTTCAATTCTAAGTCGCTTGTCGTCATTTAAACCGAACCAATAGCCCTCCTGAATGCGGCCCAGTTTATGGGATTGGGCAAAATTGCAGTTTCGCTTCTGGGACCGGTAAAACGGCAGCACAAATTGAAGTTTTTCATTCACTTGCTTGCGGTGACCCACTATTGAGCGAGCCTTCGCGATCCACATGCATGGCGGGGCGATAGTGATATTGGATTGCGCGCCCGATACATTTCCTCCTTCTTCATTCACTCCACGGGGGAGTCCATTGAGAGCGAAGGCCGCGCCGTGCCGTTCTCGTAATCAAGGAATCGATAATAATTCAAACAAATTTGTATAATTTCTCCCAGTCGGCATCTTTCCCAAGCCATTCACTGTTGTGTAGCACTTCAAACTTGGAAAATCATAACCCTCCCCTCGTGACGTTCCTCTTCGTTAGATAGAATACGGGGGGATTCCGGAATCCGGTGATCAGTTTTGTCTCTTTCAAGGCCCTCACCTCACCACCAAAACGACTGAGCTGTAGCAGCCATTCGATTGGACAGCTGACACAATTCATTACTTAAGGTATGCTAGTTAGGTATTTTCCTCCGGTTCCGAAACGGTGAAACGACTCGACTCGACGTCGATACTACACTTTGCATTGGCCTATCGGTGTGAAAGTACCTTATTCCTGTCCTATATCGAACCCGACAAATGGGCATTCATAATATTAAATGGAAAACAGACAGAGATATCACCGTGTTTCGATTCGGACTTTGGGGTTTCGTCTTCCTACTCTCATATACAAACGTGTGCCTTGCAATGGCCAAACGAAGATATATTACTGCCGTGTGACAAGTTCCCGGGAAAGTGGTCATCATGAGTAGAGATAGTCGAAATAGTCGAATCGAAGCGATAAATGAACGAGCAATAATAATGTACACCCTGGTGCTGTGATGTGTGATGTATTGCACAATTGGGTACACTGTTCAATGAATTCTAAACCAAACCGAAGCAATAATCGGGCCTTTCGGGGGGAAATGTTAGTATTGTAGGACTAGGATTTTTTCTCTCTTATTTCCGGTCCAGTTGGATAACATTTTGTGACACTTTTTGCTCGACTAGAATAGATACTTTAAGATGCAGTTCGCTACCAAAGTAACGCGTGACAAGCGTGGTAAACCTTATCAACACTATGGACTCTTGGGAAGAAAAGACAGGAAATGGTCTACATAAACCTGTGCAACCGGCGTGGGAAATTAAAGCATCACCCTTAAATCCTTTACCTTTCCTTCTACATAATCTATCCCGAATCACCTCCTTTATCCCTTCCTTCCTTTTCCTTTAACCTAAAGGCAGCTAAAAGTGAATAGTTTTAAGTAGTAGATAAGCAAAAGGCAAACACGTACTTCGAATTTTGTATTTAAAAAACCTGAACACCCCTCATTTTGAAGGTGTGTGTGTGTGTGTGTGTGTGTGTGTGTGTGTGTGTGTGTGTGTGTGTGTGTGTGTGTGTGTGTGTGTGTGTGTGTGTGTGTGTGTGTGTGTGTGTGTGTGTGTGTGTGTGTGTGTGTGTGTGTGTGTGGGTGTGTGTGTGTGTGTGTGTGTGTGTGGGTGTGTGTGTGGGTGTGTGTGTGTGTGTGTGTGTGTGTGTGTGTGTGTGTGTGTGTGTGTGTGTGTGTGTGTGTGTGTGTGTGTGTGTGTGTGTGTGTGTGTGTGTGTGTGTGTGTGTGTGTGTGTGTGTGTGTGTGTGTGTGTGTATGTGTGTGTGTGTGTGTGTGTGTGTGTGTGTTTTGGATTTGGATTTTGGAATTCACTCTTCAGCTGTCAAAATGCCGTCCAAGGAAGAAGAGCAGCGCATCAAAATTTTGCTCGCGCATCACGGAAATCCGAGCTACTCGCACGCAAAGCTCGCACAATTGCTAAAAGTGGCCAAACCAACCCTTGAAAAATGTAATTAAAGTGTTTGGGGAACGTTTGTCGACAGCCAGGAAGTCTGGATCGGGGAGAAATCGAAAACCGGAAGCCGCTGAGACGACAAAGAGAGTTGCCGATAGTTTCAAGCGAAACCCTATCCTCTCTCTCCGAGATGCCGCAAATAGGCTGGGTGTATCGTCTACAACCGTGCATCGAGTCAAAAAACGAGCCGGACGATCGACTTACAAGAAGGTAGTGACTCCAAATCGCGATGATAAACAAAATACGACGAAACCTAAGTCAAAGCCGACTACAAGCAGCTTATAAGACAGGAGTTTTATACGGCAAAAGGAAGGGGAAAGGTAGCAGATATTTTCAAGCACATGAAACTGTCAACGTTCGCGAAGAAATATCTGGTTTGGCAAGCCAAGGCTTCCGGAACTGTCAACCAAGAAATTTACGTTGAAGAGTGTTTGAATAAACGTCTGCTGCCTTTCCTGAAGAAACAAGGTTGTTCCGTACTGTTTTGGCCGGATTTGGCATCTTGCCATTACGGTAAAAAGGCCATGGAGTGGTACGCCGCCAACAACGTTCAGGTGGTTCCCAAGGACAAGAACCCTCCCAACACGCCAGAGCTCCGCCCAGTTGAGAAATACTGGGCTATTGTCAAGCGGAACCTAAAGAAGACCAAAAAACTGCTAAGGACGAGCAGCAGTTCAAGGCAAATTGGCTTTCTGCGGCGAAGAAGGTGGACAAGGTGGCTGTACAAAATCTGATGGCAGGGGTTAACCGTAAGGCCCGGCAACTCGGATTTGGAAAAGCGGAAGCCTAAATGAATATTTTTCCTGAATTTTATACTAATTAAACTTTAAAAAGAAATTTAATTTGATTTTTTAAATAAACGATTTCACCGATTTACACGCGTTTTCCCTTGACCAAATTTTGACCGCATCACCATTTAATGTCAGGTTGATTGTAGATCCTTCTAAATCAGGGGTGAGTAACCTTTTGAAGCAACGGGCCACTTCTAATTTGAAATTGTTTCGGCGGGCCGCATTAAAATAAAATTTTGGTAATAATAGTTTGCAATGCTTTACGTTATTTTTTAAAACGACAAATTTTTGATAATAAAAATGAAAAAAATATAGATAAAACGAATTCAGGTTTCATGATGTTTTTTTTATGGGGATAAATCAGCTAAAATTGAATCGATTCATCCTAAATCTTTATAATTTTTCAATAATATTTAAAGTGATCTGAAATGTTTGGGTAATATTCATTTTTTTAAAAGCAAACATCATTTTCTTTCCTTTTATTTATTAAAAACGAAAATTTTTGAAAATCTTTCTATGGTTCGTTAAAAGATTCGAACCGTTTTCTAAGAAAACCCCTTTTTTGTTCGCACCGATACGATGGTATTTTTCGTCATCACTACACTTTAATTTAAAAGTTTCATGAAGCTTAACCATAGCCATTTTTCTTTGTGCTTATTTTCGAAAAAAAAAATTTTAGAATTTTATCAAATTTTATCGTGAAGCCACAGTTTTTTTCCAATGATTTTTTTATTTGCAATCCGTATAAGATTATTATAATGAACGAGGTTTCAAAATCATGAAAATTTTTACCCGGATTTGTCAATGTTACAGGTTACATTTTTTATTCTAGAATTTTTTTAGAGATTTCATATATTAAATTAATTTAATTTAGATACCTCTGAGATAGCCTTTCAAAGACTGAATCATGAAACAATGTGGATTATCAATTTTTAAGTAAAATGACTCAATTGCATGATTTTTTGCATGATTTGCCTGTGAAATTTCGCAAAATATAGCACCACACATAACACAAGAAAACAAATTTCACATTTTTCCAAGGTGCAAAGAATTTTAGAACTGATTTTGACTTTTTTAGGGGCGCTGAATCCACATATTCAATAAGTTATTTTGTCAGTTCTAGTTTTCGAGATAACCTTTTAAAAAAGGTTAAATAAATAAGTTATTTAATTTGTGTACTTTTTTGACAAAACTGTGAAATACAGACCGCGAGTAATTTTAAATTCAGAGAAAAAAGTTTTCTTTTTGTTATTTTTTTTCCAAACCTGCAATAAACGGGAAATTCGACAAAATTTTAAAGAAAAATAAACAAAATTAAATCTTTGATATTTAAAAAACTGTATGTCAAATCATTTCCCAGTCTTCAACTAAGTCGTTGAATGAAATAAAATCTATAATCTCCAATATTCAATAACTTTATTTAATGATGTCAGAAGAAGTCGTAATCAATGGAATATTTATAAATATTAGAATTCAAATTTTGAAAGCGTTGTATCTCTGATACAAGAATATTATGGCAATATTTGAGTCCCTGATTTAGTGAAGGGTACTAAATTGATTTCACATCATCATACAATTTTAACTTTGCTTGAAACAAAAAAAAATGACTTAACGGACTTTTATATAACGTTTTCCAATAAATAATACTGTATCTATTCCTTTAAAAGAACTCAATAAAAAGCTTAAATTCTACAAAAAAGTCAACAATCTGGATGATTTTGGGACAAATTCAGCTGCAAACAAGTGACGTGCGTATCAAGTTATTAATAAATCTTTTTTTTGTTTGGTTTAGTAAGGGCTGTTATTTTATGATAATTCTATATGATATGATATGATATGATACAGGGGTATCTCTATATTGAATTGCTTGGCAAAGGTTTTCGAACTCTTGGTATTCAACGTAATGAGCACTGTTTCTTCACACATTATCGCAGAATGTCAGCACGGTTTTCGCAAAAAGAGGTCAACTTTATCAAATTTGATGGTGTATGTTCCCTTCGTCAGCAGCTGTCTTGCAAATAAAAAGCAAGTGGATGCAATATACGTGGATTTTGCCAAGGCGTTCGATCGGCTTCCCCACAACCTATTAATCGACAAACTTGATAGAATGGGTTTCCCAACTTGGCTGGTCAAATGGCTCGAGTCATATCTTCGAGGCAGAATTGCCTTCGTCAGATAGGGCCACATCAAATCCCAACATTTCACTGTTCCTTCTGGGGTCCCCCAAGGTAGCCATCTAGGTCCTCTCCTGTTTAACCTATTCATGAACGACCTTTGTCAATTAATTGGTTCTGAATTAGTGTTTTATGCAGACGATCTGAAAATGTACCGCTCAATTACGCATTACTCAGACTGTTTACTTCTTCAGCGAGACCTCGATAATCTTATGCTCTGGTGCCAAGTGAATGCGATGGAAGTCAACCTAAAAAAATGTAAGATTCTTACGTTCACCAGAAGCAGGGTTGAGATTACCCATCTGTACACAGCTGATAGCGTCTCTCTTGAAAAAGTTGAGTCTATTAGGGATCTTGGTGTAATTATGGATAAATCTCTGACATTCGAGGAGCATTTAGCTGTAACCGTGGCCAAAGCAAAAACTGTGCTGGGATTTCTGGTAAGGAACACCAAAGGATTCAGTGACATTACCACTCTCAAAGCATTATACTGCTCACTCGTTCGCAGCGGCTTGGAGTACAATGTCCAAATATGGGCACCTAATTCAATTGGAGGGCTGAAACTACTTGAGTCAGTTCAGAGGCGGTTCCTGCGATACGCGCTTCCAAATTTACCATGGAATGAACCTCAGCGACTTCCCTCCTACCATGACCGATGTGGAATCTTGAATATCGAACCAATCGGCTCACGTGTTGTGCTGCTTCGTCGTTTGTTTATATTCGACGTCATATCCGGGAATATAGATAGTGCCAGTCTCATCGAAAGGATACCGTATAATGTCCCATCTCGTTCCCTAAGAAATTTCGAGCCGCTAAGATTAAACAATTATGGAAGAAATGAATTTTATAATCCATTTGACATCTCTTGTAGATTGTTCAACCAAGTGTATGTGTATTTTGATTTTAATATAAGTAAGGATAGTTTTAAGCGTAGTTTAAGTAACCAGTCTGTATGATATTAAGTTATCGAAGACCGTGAACAATAAATAAATAAATAAATAAATAAATAATTGACAATCTATCGTAGAAAAAAATCGTGAAATAAATTTAATTTGAGATAAGCCTCGCGGGCCGCACAAAGATGCCTCGAGGGCCGCATGCGGCCCGCGGGCCGCGGTTTGCTCACCCCTGTTCTAAATGCGAATATTTTATGATAGCAGAAAAACTATCAGTTTTCTTGCTGCAATTCTTGAGCTTTTGACAATCAAAACCGTAATGTATAACCAGGTTTTACATTGATAAATACAATAAATGAGGTTAAAATTAAATTAAAAATTTCTTTCCAAAAGTATCAGGGAAAGCCTGCCAGATTTTCCACTTTTACCCGGACTTGCCTGGACATTTAATACAAATTTTGGAAAGGTCTGGTCTGGTCCAATCGCCCAGGTTTTATTCAAGAATTTAATTATTTTAACCCGTCTTCAAACACTTTACTTGTAAAAACGAACAAAAAAATCCTAAATAAGATGTTATAACTTTTAAGTTTTGCGATTAAAAACAAAAAAAAATACCGTGGTTGAATTAAAAGGAATCCTTCGATTGCTTTGATTAAAAAAAATCAGCAAGTTGTATCGAAATAATCATGAACAATTTTTACTGTACTGTGATATTACACAAAAATTCTGTGATGGATTTCTGTGCGGAAAATAGCATAAATTTATTTGAAAAGTCATGAAAAATTGTGAATTTTTTACATTTTACTTGAGAAAAATTAATAAACATTACCAATATTATCTTGATTTTTCAAAATTTAAAAATGCAAAATTTGTCAAATTAAAAAAAATTCTAAAATTCTGTAAAATTATCGATTTTCTGTGATTTCCTTTAACATGGAAGATGGTAAAAAGATGCGATTTCGTGCTTTTTTTTCTTTCGCCATGGAGCAACTTACACAAGAATATTTTTGGGTATCTAATGGTTAAAAAAGTTCCCCGACCGACTGTCCGGTTTTATCTGGACTTGCCAGGTTACTTGACTCAAATTTCAAAAAACTTCCCGTATAACTTTGCCGTATTTTCCCGGGATTTACGTACCGATTTATTATCCAAATTAAGTTGTTATAGTTTTTGATTTCTGCGTTTAATAACGGGTTTTTGAGCATGATTTAACAAAAAATTCAAAAACGGTTTTTTGAAAGCCCTGCTGATGTGTTCTGAAGGAAAAAAAGAAAACAAATGTTTTTTTATTGATTTTTATTGAACAATTCCTTATCCATATCCGTTAACTAAATAAAAGTTTAATTACAGTTACAATCAAAATTTTTAAATACTTCCAATTACCAAATATATTTGACTCATTATTGGTACTTTCCATCACATACTCGGCAATTTTTTCCGATTGCTTATTGGATATTTCATACCATTGGCTTTTGAAGTTGTTTCCACAGCTGATTGAGCATTGAGGGCTTTCAGGTGGGTTCTAGTTAAAATTTTAAGGAGTTGTGAGGGCCTCTTCAATTTCATCGAACCACATTCACATCATTATAAAATTTTTACTTCTACTTCAACTATTTGTTACTTCAACTATTTGTTTATAAAATTTCGTTTCAAAAAACATTGACTACCCAGCAAAATCTTAGAAATGAAGAAAAATAATAAAATTTATTATTTTTTCATAACTTCAACTCAAAAAGGTGTAATTATGAAAATCAAACAAAACTTGAATAGCTTGGCATTGGTAACGTAATCTTTAAATAAATAAATAATAACATTTACGGTTGACTAGTGTTGAACCTATTCAACCAGATTTCAACCAGACCGATCTGATATTGGTGAATTTCTCAGAAAGGCAACTTATTTTTATCTTTATTTTTTCTATAAGTTTGACATTTTTTACATTTTTTTTTAGTTTTGGAAAAAAATGCAATGATTATTAACAACCAAATTTATTTTTATTCTGTTTATGGATGGCTACTTTTAAGCAAATAAAAAATATAAGTATGTAATATGAAAAATTAAATTTGAAATTTTGGATTTTTGATTATGTAAGAATAAAAAAGGTTAAATTTTGAGATTTAACTCGAAAGAGTTGAGGAGGTGCATGTCTGTAAAAATCACGTTAAATAATCAATGTTGTATATGCCGAATGCCTATGAACGGTACATATTTATCAACAATCTCATTCTGAAGTGCTTTTTATAATTTTAATTTGAAACACCTACCAAAGTTTCCAGGAAGCATGGTGAATTTCAAAACATTGAAAATGGACGACATTTTTTTTTTAAATTAAAAACAATCAAATTGACTGAATGTCTATTTTTATAACACTACTAGCTGATCCCGTACGAACTTCGTTTCGCTTTTAATTTTAAAGCTGATGATTTTGTGTTTGGTTAGTAATTGGGACGCATTTTCACGAAAAAAAGGCTTAAAATACTAAACAAAATTTGCAAGCGACCTATTTGCTTGTCTACCAAACGGAAATTTGAGAAATTGATAGACCGTCGAAAAAAACACTCGTGTACGAATTTTTATCTTTTTAAGATGCATAACAACGAAATTTTGTCTAAATAATTTTAAAGATAATTTGAACGACCCCTTTTCTGTCGTCTGATTCAAAATTTGAATTCATAATTCAATTGTCCGTTTTGTAAAACACCCGTGAATGAGTTTTGGCTGGATTTCATGCATAATTAAACAATAATTGAAAAACCTTAAACAGTAAATATGGACGACCCCTTTTTCTGTCGTCTAATAGAAAGATTGTTATCAGGAATCGATTCCTCGTCCTGCAAAACTCTCGTGTTAGAATTTTTGCCTCGATATGATGCCTAAAAACGTAGTTATTGCAAAAAAAAAATCGAAAATATTATGGACGATACCTTTTACTGATTCCTTGTCGAAATTTGACACGGGAAATCAATTACATGTGCTGTAAAACTCCCATGTGCAAATTTTCATTATAATCCGATGTATAATTAAGACAATGGAGCGTATTCTGAGAGTCACGTGACGTGATGTGCAAAATTTCACATCGTTGTGCCGACTCCAGAAAACACTCTAGGCTAGAAGTTTTAGCTCAAATGTCCTGTGATCGATTTTTGGAGCTCATTCATGCTTACGTTTCTTCTCAAAAACATTTCCTGGGTCAGGATAAAGAAGTGAAATTTTGTTAGTCACATCACTCGACTTGCAGAATAACCCCCAATATAGAAGAAACAGTGAACGGACGATCATTTTTGCCGAACCCGTGACTCGAGATTTGAAACCTGAAACAATTGAGCGTGCCTCAAAACTTCTAAGTGTAAATTTTCATCTCAATAGGATGCATAATAACGTCAATACCGCAAAAACATTAACCAGTATATATAGACGTGTCGTCCGCAAATCTCTAAATAAAAATTTGACTATTGAAATCAATTACTCGTTCCCTGAAACTCCCACATATCAAGTTTCCATCTTAATCCAATGTATTTAAGCTTTAATATCGCAAAAATAGTTTATTATGAACAACCCCTTTGGCCGACCCTTGACCCTGAATTCGAAACCTGGAATCGGTTGATCATCCCTCAAAATACTTTTGTGCAAATTTTCATCAAAATCAAATCTATAATATCGCCAATATCGCAAAAACATTGAACAGTTGATATGGACGACCCCTTTTGCCGACCCCTTCTACAAAATTTGATAACTGGAATCGATTGTCCGTTCCTTAAAATAAACGTCGTCGAATTTTCATCTCAATCCAATGCATAATAACGCTAATATCGTAAAAACATTAAAAAGTCTATATGGACGACCCCTTTTGCCGACCCCTAACCCTGAATTTAATACCTGGAATCGATTGCTCGTCCCTCAAAACACTCATGTGCAAATTTTTACATCAATCCAATGTATAATAACGTCAATATAGTAAAAACACTGAACAGCTCATATGGACGACCCCTTTTGCCGACCCCTGACATAAAATTCAATACCTGGAATCAATTCCCCATGTCTCAAAACCTCTATGTGCAAATTTTTGTCATAATCCGACGAAAAATAACGTCAATATCGCGAAAACAAAATTCGTCTTGTATGTACGACCCCCTTTAGAAAGGGTCATCCAAAAATCTGAAAACATTTTTCATCATTCCTGGTCCTAATGAGTATCCATGCCAAATTTCAGCTATCTAGCTCTTAAGATGGCTGAGCCTATAGAGGACAAACAAACAAACAAACAAACAAACAAACAAACCCACAGAAATTGCTTTTTATATATATAGATTTAACTTTTCAAGGAAATAAATTATTGATATTTAATCCCATGCTTTGAACATTTTTTTTGTGTTCCTTGAATATTCAAGAAAAATAAGTTTCTTGGCCCACGAGCAAATTTCATTTTAAAAAATTGGCCCGCCTTTTTAAAATGTTGGCAACCCATGCATTAGACTGAGTCGACTTGGGGTCATCTTTGAATTTCTCAAACCCTGGGATCTAAAAAGCTTCGTTTGGTTCAAACTCAACCATGTTTTTTTGCAGAATTTTTACGCAACGTCTATTTGAGTACATTTGAACTTTTAGGTGTGTATGGGATTGAATACTTTGTCCTGGAATATCAACATCATTTATATTTCTTCTGTGGAACTGGGCCTGCAGATGGTTATTGTGCCAATATATAAACTTTTTAAAGTAATTTTTTCGCTAAAGAAATTTGTCGAAGAAGAATTTTTAAATTGGTACATAACTATTAGCAGGCTCGAGTAAAAGTATGCGCAAAAATTTCGAAAATCATATTCTTTTTTCTACAAAAAAGTAGTTTTTTAAAAATTGTTCCTATTTCTTCAGATTTGCAAATTCTAGGAATTTGTTTTTGGCTTGTGATATAGCTCAGTTGGCAAGTCTGTTGTCTCCTGCGCCGATGTCCGTGAGTTCAAGCGCAAGAGTAAACATCGAACACAGTTCTACCGGATAAGTTTTTCAATAACGATCCGCCAACTGTAACGTTGATGAAGTCGAGAATGCCATAAAGATGGCAAAACGACTATAATCGAAACAAAAAAAAAGAAATTTTTTAATCTCAATCAACCACCAACACCTTCCCGCACCCAATTAACAAGGTAATTTGAAAAACCGTATTGAAATGAACTAAGAATTTCAAAATTTATTTTTTATCTTTGATGGGCCATAACTTTTACAATACTCAAAATAACGATTTCACTCCTGTTGAGTTTTGTTATTCGAATTAAAACGTTATTATTTTAATGGGTTGATTCATTCATACAGGGAGTAGCATTTTTTGTGCTCATATACACTTTTTTCATTTCTTCTACTCCAGTTTAAATTATTTTTCACCTAACTCAGCCTGTCACCTTAACATAACTTAGAGGGCGCCATCGCCACTCTCAAATGTAATTATCATCATCGTCAACGTGTTGTGCCGTCTATCATAATCGTGTGTCCTTTTGCCAGAACAGAACACAACATGATTTCGCCCGGTGACAACAACATGACACAGAAATTGAATGTTAGCCGTTGAACCGTGTCACTGATATTCGCAGAACTTCTAGTAGGACATTTTGGGGTTGATATTCCGACTAAACCCTGCAGCAGCTGGGATCTGTCCGATTGTGAATCTTCATGTTTCAGTACGACCCTGATGTGTGTCACTGGATCAAGGTGTTAGATAGAGAATATCGATTTCTGAGTTCCGTTTGCTTGAAGTACCTACTCAAATCGTTTAGCGAACATTTTCAGTAAAAAATTTATACAATGAAAGTTTTTTTTTCAGGAAAAAGCGCCTAAAGGTCGGTATACCTGTAGAAGACGAATCGTCAGGTGATAACTCACGTTTCGGCTGCAAGAAATCAATCTCCGCCATTTGTCCTTCATTGTGTTGTAAATCCCAAAACGGGTTTGCAGACGATTGATTTATAGATATGGTAGCCTAAAACGGGAAGCAAATTTATATTCATAGAACCGATAGTTGACTGCAAAAGAAGAGGCAGCTAAACACATCACCGAGACGCAAGAATTCATCCATCAAAATAGCATCATCAAAACGCGCGTTTCGGATGCTATTCGAAGGCAGCAGCAACGCAAAATAAAAACATGACCGTTTGTGACAGACCGCTGCCTGGCACCCGAAAATAGCCGTCACAGTTAATCAAAATTCCACTCAGAAAACATGCCGACCCCGAGCTGCTGTTTCCAAAATAAAACGCCAAAATGAACAAAACGATAAATAAAAAAAATAACATACACAGTTTGAGATAGAGGAAGAATCGAATGTTCTGCAGTAGGGAGTCTGGCAGCATCATCAGCGATGCAGAGAACCAAAACATTCCTCACTCGGCGACGATTCGCAGCACCATATCCCGCCAATTTGCAACGATCCTTGGACCCAGCGAGAATGTCGGAATGACATCACTGATTGACTACTCTACCTACTCGTTCCTACTGAGCTAGGTTAAGCTAAATAGGTATTGCATGGCTTAGTGGCGACGCAGCAGGGCCATAAACTAAACAACAATCATAAGCAATTTTCAACAATTTTAGTCGGCGCTCCATGTCAGCAACTCACGAGAAGACGGGAGGAAGGCAGGAAGACTGATTATCGTCATCTAACCATAAAGCCATTTCGAAGTTGAATCCCCAGCACACCTTTGACATTTTGACATGACATTACACCACACCAAAACCGCTTGGTCGCGACCTTTTGCAACGCCATTCGGCGTCCAAACTTGCAAAACCATGCAGCAGCCAACTTCAGTCTTCGTTCTTCGTACTCGCCCTGACCGAGTAAACTTCGCAGAAGATGCATCGGAATGGTGTCCACATGACCATTGAATCGAGAGAAAAAAAAAAAGTTATACATATATCTTTGTAGTAAGGTTAACACCGTTTGGACCGGGCGTTTCCAACATTTGAGAAGGCCAACGACAACGATGTGGGGATATAAATTTAAACTTTTTTACTACTGCCGCGCCGCTTCGAGCTGTAACGCTTGGAAGGTTGGCCTAAACAGATTGGAACCGAACTTTTTTCCATGAATCAGAACATTACGGAAATGCGATTGTGGAATTGATATTCGTTTCCTTTTGCATAAAAGATCTCCATCTTCTCCTCCTCTAACTATATGCTTTTTGAAGGATTACTATTGAAGGAAAAGGGTCAAATCGAAGACCTTTGTCCACTGACTCTACAGATGTCCACATTTTTCCTGGTTCGACCCCTGAAATTTATAGCAATTTATTAGAGCTGATGGTTCTCAATTTGAAATAATGAGATCAATTTCAAGGTACATAGGTTACATACATATGAACCGGTTGTACTCCATTTACCCGAAAACCATAGCCCAGAATGAAAAATCCCCAGAATTCCAATCGCCAGAAAGAACCATTCCCCAGAATTTTTTTCCATAGACGAACCATTCCCCAGAAAAATTTTCGCCAGAATGTACCATTTCCCAGAAAAAATTTCACCAGAATGAACCATTTACCAGAAATTTTTTCGCCAGAAGAACCATTTCCCAGAAAATTGAAAACATTTATCCTTACTAGAAATTATTTAAAAAAAAGGAATTGTTACAAAAAAATGGGGTTTCATAACTTTATTCTTTTGCGGCAAAGCCGCAACCAACGAGGATGAAGGGGCTGAGGCGGCACAAAGCCGCCGAAGCTCCCAAATCCAAGGTGGCCCCGACCCGCCGTCGGAAGCGGCGGCCCCATTACATGCATCGATGTAGGTCTGCCGGGGCTTCCTAGGTCTGCGTGAAAGCTAGGGGTGATCCCTTAGCCCCGTCCGCCACGCGACAGCGTGAAGGACAATATTTCTTTAAAGTTCGAACGCGCAGCGTGAGGAGTCGGATACCAAAACGGTTTTCAAAGGACCATGGTTGGCATTGAATTAATTCAAGTACCCAAACCACAAAACATAATATCGGTTCTGAAATAATTTTAGTTGGAAACTTTCAAACAATTGATTTCATTCGAAAAATCATTTGGAAAAATTTAATTTCGAATCATATGAAATTTACAAGAATTCATTAGATTGAACAGCACAAAAGTAATAAAAAATAAATACAAGAGGAAATAATCTGGGATTTGTGTCATTCTGGGGAATGTTCTATTCAGGGAAAAAAAAATTCTGGGAAATGTTCCATTCTGGGAAAACAAAATTCTGGTAAATGGTGCATTCTGGGGAATTTTTTTCTGGGAAATGGTTCATTCTGGGGTTTGATTTCGGGTATTTGTCATTCTGGGGAAAAGTCATTCTGGGCAATAGTTTTCGGGTAAATGGGATACAATCATATGAACCTACAGAGGAGCTCTGAAAATCCAAAACGACTGTCTTTCAATCCTGAGCTACTACTTTGAATCAAACTAATCATCTGCAAATACATTTTTGGGATTTACAACACAATGGAGGCCTGACTGACGATTACTGAAAACCGAAACCAGACGATTCAGCTAGCTAGACACACTTTTAGTTAAACTTTAAGAACTCGGAATCCCAAAAATCGATACCCTACACCTGACACCTTGATCCATTGACACAGATCCAACTCTCGAAATGGGACACGAAAATCTAACAACCGGTATCATTTGAGCAGGTCATCAGGACAGATATGTATACCATCTGTTAGGAACAACTAGATATATCTGCTCCAAAATGTCCCAACATGGTAGGTTCATGTCCAACGTTTGATAAGCCAAAAGTAGAAGGACGAGTTCAATCCCAATTCGAGCGGACTGCCGGCGAGATTAAATGACCAATTTTCAAATCCTGTGACATGATGTCGTTGTCTGTCAGTGGTGTGGTGGCGCTCTAGAATTTGTTGTATATTACGGTAAAAGATTCTGATTATGTATAGGAAACGTTGAGAACGCGGTTGATGATAATGATTATGAGAATGGAAATGTCACTCGAAGAAACGTTCAGGTGGCATGCAAATTCAGACCAAAGCGAGGGAACAATGAAAACAAACTAGAAGTAGGAAGTTTTGGCAGTATTGATGAAAATTCAAATTTAAATACTATGAAAAGTTCATTTGCATGCAAAACTACTGAGACTCAGAAAGTTTTTCAAAAAAAATTTGCGATTTCAGGGAGAATTAAGAAAATTGAAAAGTTTCTGATGGTTTCATAAGCAAACTATTTAAAGGTTTTTTTTTTAACGTTTATTCCAATGATTTAAAATGCTTTTTTCAAAACCACTCTTATTTTCATTTCAAACATTTTTCATGAATTTTCATGAATGAACCTTTTTTCATGAAACATTTTTTATGAATTGATATTTTTAACGTCGAGAGCGTTACCAATCGATTCAACAGACAAATTTACTCAAATTTTTACTGCTGAGTTTTTTTTTCCATTACCAGGTATATAATTTCAATGTTTTTGAAACAAGTGCCATATTGTTGTTTATTTGATTTGAAAATATTTCAATTTAAACGAGTAGTACTAAGGCCATCGTTGGAGTTAAAAAGGACAACGCCAACATAACTGAATCAGATCCAGTGGATCTACAGAACCAACTTTTCCTTATAAATGCTGCAGTATGTAAGAGTTTGAAATTGTTATACCAAAAGAAATATTTTTAATTTTCTAGAATGATTTTTTTTTTCTTTTTAAAACCTGAACTAAAAGTTATTTTTTAACCAACTTTATCTTATTTCTAGAATCATGCACAAAAACTCCATCACATCTCCTTTCTGAAAGAAAGGTGAGGTCCTAGATAATAAAAAAATATTTTTCGCAAATTGGCTTTCACTTTTTTTGATTAGTTTTTGAACTATACAACAAAATTTGTATCATTTGTTCTTGAGCTACGCAACAAATATTTTTATGGAACCTCCCAATTGCGAAGCGGGTGGAACCTCTAATAAAACAAAATTTTATTTCATTTCTCTTATGAGATCTCGAGATATGACAAAAAAATCCCCCTTCACTCTGTTCCTTCTTCCCACTGGAAAAGAGAAGAAGTGTTTAGAATAATTATAAAAACATCCATCGCACCCAAATACATTCCCATGCCAAATTTGTGACCATTTGCTTGATTAGTTCTAGAGTTGTGAGAAAATTGTATAAGAGCCCCTCTGTCCTTTTTATATGTACCGACTAATAACAGGAGGGGAAGGGGTGGAAAATTATCATGAACACACTTTTCGTACTCTAATACCATTCTATTCCTAATTTGGATTCATTTGATAAGTGTTAAAGTATGGAAATAATATATGGAAGCCCCTTCCCGCGTCTCATCCTCGGAATGGACAACGGGAAGGGGTCTTAAATTAAAACATTTAACGTATTCAAATTCTTTCACATGCCTAATTTGATCTAATTTGCTAGATAAGTTCTCGAGTTATTAAAAAAAAAAAGGATGAGAGACCCCCTTATCCCTTCTTGTTTCCTCACTGAAATGAATAAATAACCTCAAATATCCTCACCTGCCAAATTCGGTTCCATTTTCCTGATTAGTTCTCGAGTTTTGCAAAAAATTGTATGGGAGCCCCCATTGGAACTTTGTATCTCTCCATAAGAAAGAGAGGGGGTGCGGAATATCTTAGAAACATATTACGCTCACAAACATGCTTGGCATCGCTCCTCAGATTTGCCCGTTCAGAGTAAGAGCGTGTATTTTTTTCGCTGTGCTCTTCCCAAACGGAGAATCTTTAAAAAATGCTCAGTTACCTCTAGAGCGGCCAAGCGTCCACCCGAGTGTGGGCAAGAGAAGCAAGCAAACTGATGAAGTGCGTTCTCGGTGCAGATAAATTCGTTCGCACTCGGGCGAAAGAGAAGCTTTACAGAAAACTCGGTTTGTCTTCATCGGTTGCGTCTGGATCGATGTTTCGAAGTGCGTCAGAATTTACAATGCAGAACATAAATCTAACGGAACTCAATTAATAACGCCAAAGGTAGTTAAGATAGAATGCTGGTGTCTTCGACAACTTTGCTCTGTATAATAAAGCGCATATTTTGATATGAAATAAAAAGTTTAGAGGTCCACTAATAGCGAGATATAAATCATAACTTTCTTGTTTAGCATTTTGGAGCTGAAGTTTCTTCTACAAAGTTATTTATCTCAATAAAACACACAACTTTGTTTAAAATGTCAAAGTTCTACAATCTTAACCCAAGGAGATACAGTTTAATTTAAAAAAAAAAACTTAAAAAATGCTTTACAAAAAGTTATTGTTATTATCGCGCTATTTTTGAATCTTTCGACTTTAAATTTTATATCAAAATATGCGAATTAACAACTTTGCACGAAACACCTATCTTTCAATTCCTGAGCGAGTTCCTCTAGATTGATGTTCTGCACCAGAACCAATGATTAGCTACGAAAGCTTTCTTTGATCGAAAGATATCAAAAGACAAAGATTTTTAGATAATTTTAGTAAATGTTACTTTGCGAATTGCTGCTTTTGTAAATTAATGCCCCCTCCAACTTTCTTTTTTTCACCGGAAGGAGGGGAGGGGTACCAAACTATTATAGGAACATTCCTCATTCCCAAATTCACTCCCGTGCAAAATTGGATTCCAATCACATGATCAGTTCTAAAATTGTGCATACATGTCACTTTTTTTTTGGACTACCCCTCACATCTTCCAGTGAAGGGGAGAGGTTTCGAATCATAATCTCTTTTTAAAGTTTTAGTTGGGATTATTTACAAAGTTTTCGATTTTATATTATTCAAAAACCTATAATTGTGAGGTTTCCTAAAGAAATTTAACATATTTTCCCTTGAATGCTTATTCATCCTATCACGAAACGTATTTTAAACCAACTTGTTTTTTAGGAATCTTGATTAAGTTTATGTTATCTTAAAATGATATTATTTTTTTAATCTTTTACATGTGTTATCTAATGAAAATCCAGTATCTTAAGCATGTAAAGATATGCGAACGACCTCATTTAAAGAGCCTCACACTTTTTAATACGAATGATCTATCCGTAGAATGGTTTATTTATTTTTACGTAGAATATTTTTATTTACTTAGAAATTCCTAAAAAGACTTCCGCTGAAACCTTGTGGAAGACTTAATCTGCATGTTTTCAATTGTTTGTTCCTTTTGTTTTGCTGATTAGTTTCATACAGTTTTATAATTATATTTTTTAGATGTTGAGTATAATAGATTTTTGAAATTATCCAAAATCACATCTTCTCATAACCGAAATCACCCATTCAACCAGACCGAACTAAACGCCATCAGCATTCTTTCGAGACACTTGAACTGTACCTACGTGCAAATTGTTTCATCTATAGACAACATATTTGATGTTTGTGAGCTAGAATCAATAGTTTATAATTTAAGGAATTCATTTTATTCAATCGTATTCGGTTTTACGATCTAGAATATTTTAAAATTTTCTAATGGCGCTCAGTTCAGTCTGGTCGAATGCCGGCCTTATGATGTTTTGGAAAAGGTGTTATTTGAGTTTTATTTCAATTTTTTTATAATTTAAAACAACCGATATGATGAAGAAAAAAATTTAAAATACATGTATGTCTATGGAAAACTTTTTTCTTGATTTAAAGTACACCATATGAAAGCTTATATTGAAAGCTTTCATTTGAACCGTTCAAAATTTTTGCACACTAAATTGATCATGATAAAATTAGGTAACTAATAAACATTTTATGTTTTCAAAAGTTAAAAAACTTTAAAGCATGGGTGGCCAAACCATGGCCCGCGGGCCACATGTGGCCCGCGACCAACTTTTTGTGGCCCGCGAAGCTCTTTTTGGAAAAGCCATGTTCTAAGAATTGAACGTTTTATTTTGGTCGGCTGGTTTGCTTGTGGATAAATATATTTGAATCTACACTAACTAAATTCAATACAAAGATCTGAAAACCTCTTTAAAGTTATATAAGCCAAAGGGGTAAAAGTGTATAAAAACTTATTTTTAGAAAACACGCTTTGTAATTGTTATGTTTGGCCATTTTCCACTTTTGTAAAAGTATGCGAAAATAATTCAAAAAATCTGAAAAATTTACCAAACATATTTTGAAACATGAAAGATCGTTTGTCATTATTTACTCAGAATCGATCATTTTTGCACTTATACACCTTTGGCTCTGAGGCCTTCATATTATTTTACAAAAAACGGTGATTTTTACTGAAAATAAATACATTTATAATTACAATTTTTCAAAATTGTACGACATTGGACACATTTTCTGTATATTCCGGAATACCTACTAGGTAAATAAATAAATGAATAAATAACTGTAAATTCCATCAAACATTTCAATGTTTTCTGACTGGGTTTGTTGACTATTATTTAGAAATTTAGAAATTTTTCATGAAAATGCATTGGTATGGAAAACATTCAAGCTCTAGTTTTAAAAAATTTAATATTGAGGAATTTTGATAGCCCCAGAAAGATAGTAAGATCGATCAATATCGTGTTAAAATCGTAAAAAAATCACCGAATCATATCAATATCAAAATTAAAATTATATTTTTACAAAAACTTCAACCATTCGTAGCTTGAATTCTGTTTCAACAACTTCGTTCATCCATCTATATTTAATAACTTTTGTAAATTATAGGAATATCGAAAGTTTGCTCTGCATTTTTTTCCAATTTGTTATTGTTTTTTAAGTTTTAACAGGAAATAGTATATTTATGAAAATTAAACAAAATACAAATATATTTTAATTGGAATCTTGTATTTAAGTACATCAATAATGAAAAACTGGACAGAATATACAGTTTGGTAGTAGAATTCAACTAGAACCGGTTTCGTACTGACAAATCTCCCAGAAGAATGATTTTTATATGCAAAGTTTTAAAAAGGTTCAATCATAAAAGAATCAAATTCATTTTCATCCTGTTTATAGAAGGCTTTCGCAATACACTTGTCAAATCGAGATATGAAAAGAGTTGAATTGCGTTGGGCCCGTACTTTAAAAAATCTATAATATTTTAGTTATAGCTAGAGTTCGTTAAAAAATTATCCGTTGAAATGTCAAAAGCTTGTAAACGTTACTTTTTTCAAAAATTTCACTCTGCGATTTTATTTTTTTTTTACATTTGGAGACTATAAAATTGACCTAATGTCAATTTCTGGGATGAATTAACCGAGGAGGTTTTAAATGTCTTGAAAAGATTGACGTACATACAAGTTGTGAGGGATAATTCATTTTATATTGCGTAATGTTTCTACTATTCTTCAAATGGAGCAAAACTCATTAAAATATGCAAGTAATTAAAATGACCTTTTCGGATGAATTTATACTAAGATTGCCAGATTTTTTCAGTGCGTATCCGGATCGGACATATCCGGGCTTTTTTTATCTCAAAGCCTGGCAAAATCCGGGCATTTTATTTCAAAATAGCCGACCAAAAATCCGGGCAACATCTGGGAAAATTTGGTCAATACCCAGGAATTTCTTCACAAAATTCAAGAAAAAAAAACTTTTCCATCAAAAATTATCAGAAGATTTTAAATCATATTTTAGTCTGCCACACTTTCTCGAAAAATCTCGTTTTTAATGCATAAGTTAAAAAAAAACAACAATACATTTTTTTGTTCTATTTGGCAAAAAGGTGAATAAATCCGGGAAAAAATCAGGCCTTTTTCAATAAAATCCGGTCAAGTGGGTCGGACCGGATTTTTCTTAAATTTTATATTAAATATGCGGACTACCCGGATAAAACCGGGCAATCTGGCAAGCTCGATGTGACAAAGACAAATGTTTTATTTTAGCGTTTTCAAAAAATTGTAATTATATGTATTATTAGTATTACTCCAGAACAATTTGTTTTTTTTTGGGCCCGCCAGCCAATTTCATATCTGAAATTTGGCCCGCCTGTTGAAAATGTCGGCCACCTATGCTTTAAAGCTTTGTCGAAAAAAAAAACCCCGCATGGCCTCATACTCATTTCACTTTCAAGATCTAGTTTTAAGTCCCAAAAATACAATGAAAGAGTTTTCAGACACCTTAAAGCACCTTTCTTAGAGTTATAGTTATCTTTATCTATATATATAAAAATGAATGTTTGTCTGTCTGTCTGTTCCCTATAGACTCGGAAACTACTGAACCGATCATCGTCAAAATTGGCATCTGAGGGTTTTTGAGGCCGGGGATGGTTTCTGTAATAGTCAAAACTCCATCCGACTTAAGGAAGGAGAGGCTTCCATACAAAATTTGTAGTTTTTCGAAACAAACTAAAGTCATGACATCCATTTTCTTGAGATTTTTTTTTCCTTTGGGCGGTTTGTTTTTCGTCTCTATGGTCGAGGCGTCGCGTCGCAAAAGGAAAGTAACCCAGGCATAGCATACTGATCAGTAGGAATATTTTGGCGCGTATTTCTCAACCAAGCATATTTTCTTTGAGGGGTTTGTTTTTCGTCTCCATGGGCGAGCAAACGTCGTCGCAAGAGGATAGTAACCAAAGCACACTGTTCATTGATTGCTGGAAAATTTAACAATAAGGCGCCTGTTTCTCAAACACGTGGGGCGATATGCAACCTAGATGTGTTTTTTCTTGCTTATTTGATTTGTACACAGCACGTGGTATTAAATGACGCCTAGATGTGACACGGATTGGTATTTTATCAATCGAATCAAAACCAATTGAAAGATTCGCAAAAATACTACCATATTTAGTTCGTGTTAATGTAGGTAGCATTCGACTTTTCATTCAAGGAACATTAGAACATGTTCAAACGTTCAACTTTTTCTGTTAAAAAAAATTAAAAATTATGTTTTCTTCTAGAAATTGTTACTTCGGCCCAAATACACAACTGAAACGAATTTAGAAATGAAAATGGGAGCTTTTTATTTTAAATAATTCTGAAAAAGCCATCGTACTTTTTGCTTACATACCAATTCAAGTACGTACTTAACATGAAAAGTGTTTTTGTGTTACATGGCTGCATAAAAGAGACTTTTGATCCGCTTCGTTTTTGAAAAGCGAGACTTTAGAACTGATATTCAACTGGACGCAAAATTTTTAAGAAAAATTTTTAGTTTACCCTTAAAGTGTTAAAACAATATTCCCTTCTGTCAACTTACACGGTGGCGCAAGGGCAAACGTCGAACTTTTAAGAAATTCATCTTCAAACTGATTCAATATGTTAGAAAGACCAGAAGGGGTATTCCGAATGTTGAAACTGCAGCGGATATTGAAAATTCTTAAATGTCTTTGTAAATGAAGATCATTCCCTTTGAACAGCATTCGATTTTAAAGCCATTACTCTGACGCATCTGTAAATAAGCTTTGCATTGACACTTGCCCCAATATACGGGACAAATGTAAACTTAGAAATTTGTTTTTGCCTACGTTTTTGAATATTTGACTTTCAAAGAGAAAATAAAAAAAAAACGCTGAAAATTTATTTAGTGATGCAACTGATATTTTTTTTAAATATTTATATGTTTACCGTAGTAAATTTATTTAAAAAAAAGAAATTTGCACGATATTTGATACATAATTAATTAAATATTTTTTTCATTACAATGATAAGTGCTGTTTAGGTATCGAGCCGGTTAAATTTGCCTACCTTCTTCAAGCAGTGGGGGACAACATTGAAAAAGATGGGAGAGCTCCCATGTAAATTTAGGATAATAGCTTTTCAAAGAAGGGACCATATTTAAAAAGGTTTTTTTTGGGTACAGAGTACAAATTTCAGATCTTGAAAAACGAGTTAAGAGATCAAGTTTCAGTAAATAATATATACCATCTTTGAATTGCAATTCAGAACTGCAGCTGCAGCTCTCATTTCAAAGTTGTTGGTTCTGAAGTATGATGAGGTTTGATTTGAAAAAATGCTCTCTAAAATCTAAATTTGAATAAATTTTTACAAATTACATTTATTTCCGGAAGGTGTAGCAAAGCACAACGGGTCAGCTAGTAGTCAAATAAAGATGAAAATATCATGCAAATGAGTGATTTTTACCCACAAATGAGTATAAATTCAACAAAGTTGTTGCTGGTTTGTCAAAACAATTCTTTTCTCATGGTTGATCAATCATTTCACACATTTTTCTCTTGAGTTTCATGAAATGTTTTGATAATATCAGTCATTTAATTATTATTCAATAATATAACGACTTTTAAAAGAAGTTAAAAGTAGGGTAGAAAATAACACCAGTCATCCTACAACATAAGTTGTTTTTAAACAATTTTAGTATGAACTAGCTGACCCGGTAAACTTCGTTTTACCCATTACTTAATAAATCGTTGGAAAATGTTACAAGTTCTTTAACTTCTTCGTGCTCGTGAATCAGTTTCCATGAAAATCGTCTTCAAGTTGTTCGAGTTTTGTCCCGTTTCTAGTTGATTTTGTATAGGAGCCCATGAAAAGTACTAATCTCGAAACTATTATACAAACCATCTCCGGCCCAAAAAACCCTCGGACACCAAATTTCACTTAATTCCGACCGACCATTCCTACGTGATGGTGTTACAAAGAAAACGCCTCCATTTTTATATATGAGATTTTTGTAAAGGTAGTTTAAACAGTACCTAATTATTATACAAAATTTTCAAAAAGAGGTCAAGTCCGGGGAGGTTCGCGGATTGAGAGGGTTACTCTCGATGCCGACACGAGCCACGTTGCGGTTAGCAAGCGTGAGTTCACGACCGACGGCCGGGAGGAATCCCAGGATCCGCAACCGGGGTGCGCAGAGATGGACAGGTCCAGCTGCAGCAACACCCCTGATTAATTGGTGCTGATAGCCGAGAGGGTTACTCTCGTGCTTTTGTTGTGCGCTATGGTCAGCAGTTATGAGCCGACCCATGCGCAGAGGACCACCAGCGCAGAGGATTGTCAGCGCAGAAGCCACGTGATGCTCCAGGTCAGCCAGAAGGTGTCTCTGGAGTTCGAAGCTGGGAAGTCGAGTTCCGAGAGGGTTACTCTCGATGCGTGAGTTCATTTCCCCGGGAGGAGAACTCTCGGGATCTGTAACCAGGATTGGTCAGATCCAAATGCTCCAGAAGGAGTATTAGCCAAGATTGGAGGTTGGAAGAAGCTGCTTGCTGAGAGGGTTACTCGCGTGATGTGGAGCTATGCAGCGATCAGTACGCGTGAGCTCATCTAAGCCTACAGTACGGTTTTTCTGTGGCTTTGGAGATGTTTTGGGTGATGGTTAGTTGCCAGCAACTTCAGAAACGCATCAGAGCCAGATCGGGCTCATGCTGCTGAACGTTGCTCTCCGGCTTTTTGGAGCGCTCGAAGTATTGAAGCAGCGGAACGAAAGTCTTTAAAGCTGCATTTCGAGAAAATCGTTCTCGTGCTTTTTAGCTGCACTGTGGTTAGCACGTGCGAGCTTGTCTTCGATGTTTGGAAGCTCTTCCGGGTGCTGCGGAGGAGGTGGTTCAGGCGACGGTTAGTTGCCAACCACTTCTTAAGTTTTGCAGCATTTATGACGAGTTCTGCCAAAATCGATCGAAGTCGGGATAGTTCTTGGAGCCACCGAGAGAGGGCTTTGTTAGCTACAAGAGTTTGCTTTTCTGGGGTTACCAGAAAGCAACATGTACGATACTCTGTTCGATCGCGTGCTGAGGTTATCAGCTACCGGAATCAACGAATCATCGATTCCGGTGCCAGTCAGCACATGGTGCGAGACGAGAGCGACTACGAGAATGGTGATGATGGAGATGACGATGAAGTTCAAGATTCTGTCAATCCAGTATCGACTCTGAGACGCATTCAGCGAATCAGGGAACCTACTAAGCACTACGTGGCTAACGTAGCTGCTGGTATAAATGAGGAGGTATCTCAAATTATTAGCGAACTGAAGCTAAACGATTGTGAGGTTATCACCGAAAAAGCCGTTCAAAGAGTTGATCGGTTGTCTACAATATCTGGCGACATCTTCGAGGCCAAATATCTGTGCTGCGGTTAGCGCACTGAGCAAGTACCAGGCCAGCCCGAGGGTAGACACTGGCAAGGCCTGAAGCGTATTCTGCCGTACCTTCGAGGTACGACCGATACAGCGTTGGTATTCTGCAGAAATGTGAAATCGGAACCACTCATCGGATATGCTGATGCAGATTTTGCCAACGACTCCGATGATCGAAGATCTGTATCAGGTTACGCTTACATGATCTTCGGGAATCTTATTTCGTGGTCAACGAGTCGTTAGCAGACGGTCAGTCTGTCGTCGACCGAAGCTGAGATAGGAGCCCTTTGCCATGCGGTCAAGGAAGGTTTGTGGTTAACAAACTTCCTTGGTGAATTGGGTGTGGTTAGCACTCCTTTCACGTCAATGGAGGACAACATCCCTTGCATCCAGTATCTGGAAAAGGCGCGGACTCATCAGCGGATGAAGCAGTTGGACGTAAAATATGCTTTCATCAGGGAGATCGTGAGAAGCGGTCAGCTATCTTTGCGACACATCTCCACTGAGGATCAGCCAGCTGATAGGTTCACAAAGGCGTTACCAAGGGCGAGGCATGCGAAGCTGTTCAGCATTCTCAATTTGCGAATTGAGGGGAGGTGTTGAAACTTACGGTTAGTGTGCTACTGTTCCGGACGCCGCTCCAACTTTGCTGCCGATTGCAGCAGAACCAAAACAGTATTTGTTTTGGTTCTTCACATGCTTTGGGCAATTCGCAATTGACGATTGCTGAGAACAATAGGTTGATGATGATGTACACGGTACAAATGTCATCATCGTACACGCAACCAGATCTCATATTGTGGTTAGCAGTTAAACTGCAGTGTTGCCAGATATTCTGGGTAAGAATAACAAAGTGCTCATTGAGAAATGAGTACTTTCCCGATTAGGGAATATAAGAAGTGGAAAGTGACAATTAGCTATCGCTAATCAAAATAGTTGTATTCTACTGACCTCACAGACGAAACATGAATAAAGATAACTCTATTCCACCACTGAAACCTGCGTTTTCAACAAGTACAAAACACCAAATATTACTTTTAGCCACCTCATTGTATGAAACTGTCCTAAAGTGCAGCGACTAGTTAGAAGTGTATTGGAAAAAATGCCATACTTTGCTTGAATGCATTTATCGAAATTGATGAAATTTTCGGTGAATCTTACAATCTGTCAAGTGGCTTTCAGATATCGTTTAATATAGCAACTTATTGACAACATTTTTTGGGCAAGATCGAAAAAAATCCATCCAAACAGCGAGTTAAAATTTGAAATCGAGTTGAAATTTGAAGTCTAGGAATGTGAGAGGTTCTATCAAGCGCAATCCGGAAATTTCAATGAGGGAAGTGATAAAAAAGTAAATTTTTTTGACTGGTTCATTTCTAAAAACTTGAAAAGCCGCCCACCGGTGAAATAAACAATATGCGGTGGTCAAACCGTGTGCAAAATATTTAGATCGCAAATTGAAAATATTTTGAAGAAAAAAATCGTTATTGGCAGCAAAACGAACTCGGCAGTGGGCACCTGGCAGATTCAAAAATTCAACTGGTGTGACTTAAACAATTTTAACGATTCATTGATTAAAAAGTCATACGGTTTTTAAACCCATTTTTTCAAGTTTTTGTGGTCATTTTCTCTAAAAAATATATCCTTATGTGCAACGTATACCTTCTAACTTCAGCTTTCTAGGAAACTAAGTTAATTTTTTTTTGCATTCTTTAGCTAATCTACAACCTTTTTTCAGATGTATGTTTTTTCGGTTTTTTTTCTTAGACTTTGAATAAAGGAAAACTAAAGTGTTGTAAGTGAACAATGACTGAGAAACAAATTTGAGCTACAATACGAGGTTTTCAAAACTATAAATTAATAAAAAACGGTTAAACAATATAAGATATATTAGATTAAGTCAGGAGTATCAAATTAACACTCAAGGGACTGTAACTGGTAAAATTTTTAGGGACTTCATTTAAAGTTTTTACGTCTTTAAAACCTGATTAAACAAAATTCCAACGTTGTTATTATTCATTAGATCATGTTTTGAAGATCTTCTCATAATGAACTTTTAATCGTCTTACTTTAAAGTTTGTCTTATTCGAAAAACAAAACGAAATTTATCAACATTTTCTTATTTTCTCCTCAGGGAAAAAAGGGAAAGCCAGAGAATTCCTTATTTTTTGCTTTCTTATCAACCCTTCCAGGCGACTTCCTTCGAACCCAACTGGATCGATAGCAAATATGTGTGTAACTGCAAAACAGTTGACAGTGAAGGACATCTTTAAAGACTGTCAGTGGATCACACATAACTCCCAGCTGATGTGAGGGTTACCAGAATATGAATCAGAAAATCCTCAAATTTGAATTAGAAATATGCAAGATCAACTTCGGACCAAGAACAAAATTGAAATCTTCAGATTTTATTTTAAAATTTCGTTATTTCTATCGTTTGACAACTCTGCCGTTGTAGTTCTTAAATCATTCAATGAAACCGCAGGCGGAAAAAAAAGATACAAGACAAGTAAAGTGTGGAATAACCGACACAAATGATTCTCCCCTTCCGGAAACGACGAGAAACGAGCAAGGTCCCCAAATCCCGGTTTCCCTTGAACGTCATTCTTCTTCTGCATGTTTTGAGCGAAGAAAATTGTCTCCATCATGACACGATTACAGCCTCGAGCCGGAGAAGGCCACTTGTGGTTGACGGAACTGGCTCAGCGGATTCTAAGTTTTTTTTTCGACTAAGAGTTTCTCCCGAATGGGTGAAGGATTCGTCGTCGTTGTCGTAAGCTTCCGGAAACGAGTTTGTTCCAAAGAATTCAGTTTCCACCCACTTTGCATTCGAAACCGTTTTCCTAGAAAATGGGATCCTTCATACGTAGGTATAGGTACATACACATTTTCGCATAGAGTTTGTTACAATTTGTGCGAAACGAAAAGAAGATTGCCGCAGCTGCGGTTTGTTTTTCCCTTTTTGGTTTGGTTTCGTTTGGATCCCAGAATAAGTCGGACGATAAAATGAGGAGAGACTTCATAGGACGGGATTGGGTTTTGAGGGAGGGAAACTCTGACTGTAATAAGTCATTTGACACTTTGCTGGAAAAACCGTTCGTCCATTCGTTAGGCGTTGCCTTTACGTTTGGGTCGACACTTAAGTAGAAAAGTGTTTAACAGAACCAAGTAGTAGCAACTGAAAAAGCCCTTTGGCGAGAAGAATGAGTTATGGAAAGTAGGGATGTTCTGACTTTTGGGAAACGCATCAATACCTTGTAATAGTAAGTATTTGTAATAATCTTTTACAAGTTTTATTAAGCAACTTCTCTCAGATGAATGAGGTTGGAGGAATCTATTTAGAGAAATATAAGATTTTGAGCTCATTCATAACCGAAAAAAAATGTAAAAAAACTTCAATGTAGTTTCAGCATTTTAGAGCTGTATTTACACATTTGTACATTAATATTAGTTTTACGGCAACACAAAATGTGTAGAAATGAAATTCATTGAAGGAATTTCATGCCTAGAATTGCTTCACTTTAAAAGACATCTTTTTTGAGGAACTCTTCGAATCGGTTTTGTGTAAGTTTTAAGGGTCATTGATTTCTATAAAAATGAGAACGAAAGATAAGAAATGAAAGGTGGATAGCTAAAGCTAGGGCGCTTTGGAGAAACACATTTGAAAGGTGTTTTGAAAATGTCTATTGCATGTTGGAGAGAGCTCAAACTGATCGGTTGTATCTTTGTTCAGCAACTGTTCATTCTGTAAGGGAACCGAATCAATCGCAGCTGCTATACACACACAATCAACCCCATGGATTAGAAAGGTCCCGGCAACGATATACAATCCGTGGCAGAAAGACTATGACAACAACCTTTCGTTTGCTAACCAAAAGAGATGGTGCACTGGGTAAGATATCGGACTGGCCAGCCGAGATGAGATGTTTCAGTGAGTTCGATTCTCACTATATTTTTTGTGGATGAATTATCCAATAGAATAAAAATCCCATCAAATGTTTTTTTTTTTGTTTCGCTTGAATGTAGTGATCATGCATTATTTTGCTTGGGAGCTCGAGTCTTTGTGCCAGTAGTGCTTTTCCAATCATATCATCTTTAATACAGTTCAGCGCATCTTTGGCACAGAGATTTGGTGAAAAGGCATTGTTTTTTTTTTTGCAACATCTTCTATGGGTGTATCTTTCATTCTCCTTCTCCTAGAGTTACTTGCGTTATTCAGAAAAATGTATACAAAAATAAACTGTGGCACACCCGTGGCCGTGCGCACAAAAGGGAAGAAATCACTTCACATGTTTCTGTTGGACTAAAAGAGAATTAAAAACACTTAAAGGGCATTCATTTTAACGTGCGTCCTTAACGACCGCCACTAAGTTCGTTCTGAATACCAACTCAACAAGAATGGATGTCTGATCTGATGTTCGAATAAGTGTAATTCTTAGCTTCAAGCACTTTTCGCCCGGTCTTAAAGCTTAACTGATCATAACGAATGACATCTAACGTACAGTGGATTAACTACAGAACACCAACGCATCAGCAGTTAAACTTGACTCCGAAATTGGAAGAATCATGAGACACAGGTATGCATTTAGAAAACAGTTTCAAAGATCAACAGGCCGCTCGAGTGCAGTTCCATTTGACGACCTTCCAGCTCGCTCGACAACAACCTTCCTTCAGTTTGATACCCTGCCAGCAAACGACTCGACGCTGATCTTCCAGTGGCCCTCGATTCGATGATCTTTGCCTGCCTCCGGCCCAACGACCAATGACCTTTCAGTGGTTCCGATTTGACGATCTTTCTTGGCTCCGGTCCAATAGTTTTCCAGTGGCTCCGTTTCAACGACCTACGTCGATCCTGAACAAAAACTAACAAAAAAAATCAACTTGGTTCTAAAACCCATAGATTTCTAAGCCCTGAGCCTAAGAGAGGCGGGGCTTGTCCAAAGAGTTGGAGACTTACTGATGTGCTGTCGACTCTGAGTATACAGTTCGTCAAGCACATCCAGGAGATGCTTTTAATCCATGTGAGCTACAAAATCATAATCTCTTGAGAAAGTATGACAAAGAATCCAATCAGAATCTACTGCGAAGTGGATAGCTGCGAGGCACCGGCTCAACAATAATACCGATGACGAATAGGCTTGCAGTACCAGGCCCCCAAAAAATATAGCCAGGGAACGATTAAAGGCAGACTTGTAAGTGGTCACCATTGTTTGAACTTTTTCGCAAACATCAACAACACATCGTTCTTGACAATCATGGAGAGCGCAATCGTTTAATCAGAGAACAAATCTTTGTAGTGGTTAGTCGTTTAACTTTCATTCCATATGCGTAAATAATCATTCCACATTGTTCGACCAACACATCCAAACATCACCCAGCGCTAGTGAACGGTAGACAATGTGCAACTCGAGACCCCATACACCCAACCCTCGGGTAGTGGTCATATCACCTCTTGTCTGCAACTCCGATTCTCTACCTCCCCGTGGTGCTAGCTGGGGTGCGAGCAACCTTAGCGGAGATCGGGTACCCAACCCCGGTGGATGCTTTGGTCGCATGCAGACTGAGTTAGGGGGCTTCGTACGCGTCTGTTCTCCATGTCAGGGGCGGCGTGCGGAGTGCAACAACGTCCTGGTGGTGTTCGGGACCCAAAACAGCAACATCACGACGGTCCTCCTGCGAGATAGTGGGGTTAGCTGCGGGCCTTGCGAGCCCGTGACTACAAAAAAACATAAGCAACGAACAACGAACAACAAATTTCGGATGGAAATCGGCAAAGACCCACGCGACGAAAAGGGACTAGCGATTGGAAACTTGGAACATGGAACTGCCGATCTCTAAATTTTGTGGGCAGTACCCACGTGCTCTCCAACGAATTGAAGAGCCGCAAATTCGACATCGTAGCGCTGCAGGAGGTATGCTGGAAGGGCTCCACGGTACGAACGTATCCAGATGGTCGTGCCATCTACCAGAGCTGCGGCAACACACACGAGCTTGGAACAGCTTTTATAGTGATGGGAAAGATGCAAAAGCGCGTGATCGGGTGGTGGCCGATCAACTCACGAATGTGCCGGTTGAGAATCAAGGGCCGGTTCTTCAACATCAGCATCATCAACGTACACAGCCCTCACCTCGGAAGTACCGGTGAAGACAAAGACGAATTTTACGCGCAGCTGGAGCGTGAATACGACCGTTGCCCAAAACATGATATCAAGATCGTCATCAGGGATTTCAATGCTCAGGTCGGCCAGGAGGAGGAATTCAAACCGACAATTGGAAGGTTCAGTGCGCACCAGCTGACCAACGAAAACGGCCTCAGACTTATCGATTTCGCCGCCTCCAACGAATGGCCGTACGTAGTACCTTTTTCCAGCACCGCCTCCCACACAAGTACACCTGGAGATCACCGTACCAAACTCAATCACAGATCGACCACGTTTTGATCGACAGCCGGCACTTCTCGGACATCATCGACGTCAGATCCTGTCGGGGCGCCAACATCGAGTCGGACCATTATCTGGTGATGGTGTAGATGCGCCCAAAACTCTCCGTAGTAAACAACACGCGAAACCGGCGCCCGCCTCGGTTAAATATCGCGCGACTGAAGCAACCTGAGGTCGCGGCAGACTACGCGCAATCGGTCGAAGCAGCGCTGCCGGCAGAGGGCGAGCTTGACGAAGCCCTCTCGAGGACTGTTGGGATACCATCAAAACAGCCATCAACAGTGGTGCGGAGAACGTCATCGGTTATGTGGAGCGAACTCAACGGAACGACTGGTTCGACGAGGAGTGTAGGAGGGTGATGGACGAAGAGAATGCCGCGCGGGCGGCAGTAGTGCAAAGAGGCACCCGTCGAAATGTGGAAAATCACCGACAGCGGAAGAGGCAGCGAGTCCGAAGAAAAAGCGCGGCCTGGAGGAGGAGGAGCTCGAGAAGCTGAAGCAGCTGCATCGTTCCCCAGAAACACGAAAGTTCTATCAGAAACTCAACGCATCCCGCAAAGGCTTCGTGCCGCAAGCCGAAATGTGCCGGGATAAGGACGGAGGCATCCTGACGGACAATCGTGAGGTGATCAAAAGGTGGAAGCAGCACTTCGATGAACACCTGAACGGCGCACATGCAGGAGATCAAGACGGTGGGGGAAGGTACATCGCCGGCCAACGACGAAGAGGAGCCACTCCCAACGATAAGTGAAGTTAAGGAAGCCATTCGCCAGTTGAATAGAAACAAGTCGGCTGGGAAGGATGGCATCGCAGCTGAACTCATCAAAATGGGCCCGGACAAGTTGGCCGATTGTCTACACCGGCTGATAGTGCGGATCTGGGACATAAAAAAGCTACCGGAGGAGTAGAAGGAGGGGGTAATATGCCCCATCTACAAGAAGGGCGACAATTTGTCCTCAATGCCGCCTACAAAGTGTTGTCCCGAATCCTACTCCGCCACCTAACGCCGCAAGCAAACAGATTCGTGGGAAGTCATCAGGCCGGCTTCATGGAGGGACGGTCTACGACGGACCAGATATTCACATTACGGCAAATCCTCCAGAAATGCCGTGAACACCAAGTCCCTACGCACCATCTATTCATCGACTTCAAAGCCGCATACGACACGATCGACCGTAACGAGCTATGGAAAATCATGGACGAGAACGGCTTTTCCGGGAAGCTGATTAGACTGATCAAGGCGACGATGGATGGAACGCAGTGCTGTGTGCGGATTTCGGGTGAATTGTCGAGTTCATTCGAATCGCGCAGGGGGCTTCGACAAGGTGATGGTCTATCCTGCATGATGTTCAACGTGGCGCTAGAAGGTGTTATTCGACGAGCGGTGGGCGAAATGCGGGGCACGATTTTCAACAGATCCAGTCAACTTATCTGCTTTGCCGATGACATTGATATAGTCGGCAGATCATCTGCGGCGGTGGAGGAGATCTACCGCAAACTGAAACGCGAAGCAGGAAGGATTGGGTTGATGATTAATACGTCCAAGACAAAGTACATGCTGGCCTGCGGATCCGAGACCGACCGAACCCGCTTGTCCAGTAATAACAAGGTCACGATCGACGGCGACGAGCTGGAGATAGTCGAAGACTTTGTCTATCTCGGCTCACTGGTGACCGCAGACAATGACACCAGCCGTGAGATCCGGAGGCGAATTATCAGCGGAAGTCGTGCCTACTATGGACTCCACAAGCAACTGCGGTCGAGAAGACTTAGCCCTCGCACGAAGTGTAACCTGTATATGACGCTAATTAGACCGGTTGTTCTCTACGGGCACGAGACATGGATATTGCTCGAGGAGGACCTGCGTACACTCGGAGTATTCGAGCGACGAGTGTTAAGAACCATCTTTGGCGGCGTACAGGAGAACGGAGTGTAGAGGCGAAGGATGAATCACGAGCTCGTGCGACTCTACGGCGAACCTAGTATCCAGAAGGTGGTGAAAGCTGGCCGGATACGCTGGGCGGGACATGTTGCGAGAATGCCGGACGACTGTCCTGCAAAACAGGTGTTCGCTACGAATCTTGTAGGAACAAGACGAGCGGGGGCGCAACGGGCGAGATGGTTAGACCAAGTGGAGCGTGATCTGGCGAACGTGGGATGCCCGAGAAATTGGAGAACGGTTGCCATGGACCGAGTGAATTTTAGGAATTATGTTCGTCTAGTTATGTCGTGAGACGGAATACTATGTAAATAAATAAAATACATCACCCAGCGCTGCATAGCAACGGATTTTTTTTCCACAGGAGAGAGTGAATAGAAAGGATTGCATTTGCTTGTTGAGTCTGTAGGTTCTGCTGCGTGAAAGAGATAGGCGACGTCGTTAACTGTCGGGAATTCTGGTCGTTTGACCATCAAACCATCGCTCTCGTGTACCATACCAAGACAAATTTCGTTCGACAATCACATAAAGAAGAATGAATGACGTTTCGTCTGATGGTAGTTGACTGTTCTGCAAGTGTTCGGTCGCATTCGTTTGATGACACGAACAATGAAACTGATAGAAACAGGCTGTGCGACTGTCAGAGAAAATTTCGATGGTTTACAAGTCTGATTAAAGGTAGAAATCAACTCTACCCCTTGAATTGGTTGCAACTAATACAAAGGGTACAAGACGATTATAACTAAAATAAGTTGACAAGTTTGAAAACCCAAAACCCCGAGAATTGATTTTCTCATGGCATGGGAAGATGCAGTACACTCTATTAGAGTGTAGGCAAAGCGCTTACATAGCAAAGCTTTCAAAGCGTATCGACGAGGAAGAGGGCCTATATTAACCAAATGCATGTTGAGATCCTCTGTGTCCAAAGAGAACATCGTGAGACGGCTTTTTTCAGTTGGTAACCATAGGTGGTAAATCCCGGTTTACAAATTGTATTCCCGGCGAAGACGTCATCCTACACAGACTCGAACGGCTCACCCGGCGCCGAGAGCCATTTTACCCGTGGTTATTCCCCGATCGTGGAATAACCCTTTCCCAACGATTTCCCCTGCGAAGAATGTGAAGTCTAATCCCCGCAGCTTTGATCGTGGGGAACCGGAATACTCAGATACTCTCCGAAGGTGGAGCATCCAACGCACGAACGTGGCGTACCCACAACATCCGCCAAGCAAAAGATTTTGCCTTATCTATGTAGCTTCAACCCGCATTCTACTCGACAGCCCCCCGTGTCGACGGGGTTAGTCTACTCCGACAGTTGTCCGATCTTCTTGTATCCATTTAGCTGGCAACCCTAGGATTTTTGGTCCGCGGCTTTTTTCTGCCCGTCGTGTACCAGATCGAGAGCAGCTTGTCCTGGACAATGGGAAGTCTCATGATATACTTCGTGTATACCTCCTACTCCCTAAACTCCACCTGGGGCTGCAGACCTAGTTCCCACCTCGAACTATTTAACACACTATCCTTCAATAGTGGGAGGTCTATTCTCAAAAGTGCGCTACAATGCAATACTCATAGGCGAGACCACTTTCAGCAATACCAATCATCATAACGACTCGAAGTCTGAACTCTCCTCTAAAGACTTGAGAACCGACATCGCCTCGCAATGACTCGAGATTCCCTCATAAACCTCTCCTCTTCGCGACTCCACGCCTGAATGCTCCTCTTACGACTCGAAATCCGACCCCTCCTCGCATCGACTTGAGGTTGAGCTCTCCTCTCGATTCAAGACCCGATCTCTCCTCTGGCGACTCGAGATCTGACCTCGTAATAACTCGAGGTAATGATCTTTCCTCTTGCGACTCAAAATCTGACCTCTTATCGTAAAGACTCGGAGTTGATCACACAAATCTCTTCTTCTGAAGACTCAAGGCCTGACCTCTGCTCTAACGACTCGAAGCCAACCTCTTATCCCCATGATTCGAAATTTATGCCCGTCGTGTGCCGATCGAGAGAAGCTTACCCTAGACTCGCGCCTGTCGCAGCACACGCGCGGGGCTTAACGCAACTACTAGAATGATTCCCGACGAAGACGTCATCCTACTCCGACTCGAATGGCTCGCCCGACGTCGAGAGCCACTCTACCCGTGGGTATTCCCCGAACGTGGAATAACCCTTCCACAACGATTTCCACTGCAAAGAAGGTCAAGTCTTATCCCCGCAGCTTCTGTCGTTGAGAACCGCCCTACTCGGATACTCCCCGAAGGTGGAGCATCCTACGCACGAACGCGGCGCACCCACGGCATCCGCTACGCAGAAGGTATTGTCTTATCTTTGTAGCTTCAAACCGCGGGGTCGGACGCACACTACGTCTCAAAACGTCTCTTGACCCAATTCGAGACGAGAACAACTCGCCTCTCCTCGGGTCTGGAGATAACCACACATCCAACTATTTCTCAGTCTCGAGTCTTCGAGGCCCATCCACTGGGCGCCACATGTTACGGCACAAGGCACCTCTGTCTGCCGTGAGTCAATCGTATCCGCGAATCGGGGCCAGGAACCTCCCCAAAAGGCAGATCGATCGAAGCCCGCTCAAACATTTGGTCATCCCGCATATCGGGGTCGCGACTACCCGATACACGTTCCGACCCTCCCTCTTGCAATTGAGCACTGGTACCAGGGTGCCCAGTCACACCACGTTTTTGTCAAACTCGGCACACAGCCCGTCGGTAGCTAACTGTACCAAGTGTGACGTGTAGTTTTCTTGGCCGTACAGGTGACAAGTCTGTAGACACGTTTCCACTCTGCACCACGGGGAGGTGGAACTACGTCGCAGAGCTGGAGATGGAGGAGTAGAGATTTAGAGGGCACTCTTCGACGACTGTCTTACGACAAGTTATGTCGTAAGACGGAATACTATGTAAATAAATAAAATAATCTTCGACGACTGACCTCGCACTGGTCTCTTTCAAACAAAAGTTGCCTCGTGGTTCTGGATGTAATCTAGGTAACCGGCTCCAGATGGATGTTATGTGCAATGTGGATAGATTTTCTAATCATGGAAACCTTAAGGTCAGATTAGTATCAATATACGTCCTTGGAGGTTTAAGAACCTTAATCCCCCACCTGAATGGACTGAAACGTTAAACTTTGCTTGGAAATTTTGTGACATAGCGAATTAAACCAGTATGGGTATACCCGGATTTTTTTTTTAATTTCAGAATCTAAGAAATTTGTATGATAATTTTTACGGGCATTCTGACGAATTTAATCAGTTAAATTCCAAAAAAAACGCAAACAATCTGGTGACAGTTATACATTTTCTAATTTATTTTAATTGCAAGAAAATTTATCATCTCTACGATGCAAAATTCAAAGTCGCATCCACTTGAATCTAACAATAATTCTAACCGAACGACCCTCTTTCCTTCTTCATAAAGTAGCACGGCTAACGAGGACCCAGCCAGCCAGCTAGAGAGAGAGAGGGCCAGAGGACAAACGGGCGGGACTGATCGCGCGAATAATCGTCTCCAAAAGTGCCACGGGGCAGAAACAGACAGACGGCGGTCCCATATTCTACCCAAGTATATCCATTACGAAATGACGACCGAAATTGGGTGTTAAATATAAATTTCCCAGTAACCCCGGGAGTTATTTTCCTGGGAAATCCAACTGAATGTGCAATTTCTCTGGGTATGTACGGACGTGTCGTGGCGCTTCGAGTGGCTACATAGCGACAAAAATACACCTCATATATCTAGGTTTGTATCTAGCCCGGGTGTCTCGCTCGGTTTTCTCCGGGAGCGTCTGTTGATTTAATGTGCAGGGTTTTGACAGGAACGATGCCATTCACAAACACGTCTACTCCGAGCTTCCACCTTCTACTCCTACGCTAACTTTACCCAGAGTTGGGGAGCCCTCTTCAATTTGTGGAGGTGCTTATCTGCTGCAAAAACAGTACGTGTTTGTACTCTACGAATTTTTTTTTCAACGCGGTTTGATGACATAAAATAGCAATCTATAGCAACAACAACAAAAAATCGGGGCTTCAACCCTTAAATCGCATATTTGTGCGGATTTTCCGATTTGCGTATATTTTTAACTTATGCGTTTATGAATTTCCCCATAAGCGTTTGCATGAATGAAAACTCCATACGTCCCAATTCAAGTTGCTGTATGTAGTTATTGTTAACAATTGCACATTTCTATGGCTGCTGGAGCAGCCAAACTCCCGGAGGGCTGCGGGTGATGAAAATGACAAAACTCTGATGTCCTCGGAATGAATCTGGGACAGTATTAATCAAATTGGTAAAAACAAGATTACCTTTATTTTAAAGAAATTCCGTACTCTCTAACTGTTTTAAATTAGATCCTAGAGGTTTCTATAATTGAGTTTCCCTCGAAAAATTCCCTCAACCAAAAACAATCAAAGGAACATACAAATTTGTCCAAAACTGTAACCGGTAGAACACACAGAGAATGGAAAGGGGAAAAAGCAATTAAATGCATGCATAATTTTACCGCAACAAAGGCACAACAAACACTCTGGAAACAATTCAATTGCATGCAAAGTGCGGAGCGCACTCGTAAAGAATCGATAGTGTTGCAAAAATGTCAACATTTGGAGCAAATCGAGCGAGGAGATTGTTGGAACGATGTTTTGCGGCTCGAATTAATGCGTGAATGTTTGTTGTCTCTAAACAAATTGAGTTTGATTAATCCGGCTAATTCTTCCAGCTTGTTAGGAACAGCTGTTCGGGATTGTCGGACAGATTAGGTATGAACATTTTGAGTTTAATCTGGGAATATGAAATTAATCCACTTATAATAAAAACTTACCTCCAATCTTATGGCACTAATATAGATGTGTAAAACGAACACTGACTTATACAGTTGCAGTAGAATGTGATGTTCTCCTGATGAGATCTCTTTACCTAACCATTTGAGGATTTGATGCCTAATATCTTACATATGTCAAAAGTACCAACCCAAGGAAAGAATACTATGTTTGCCATTACCGAGATTTGATCTCAAGATCATTGAAATAGAACAATTCACCTGTATTTACATCGTCATGGTCGTTGTTTTGAAGTTCCATGAGAGGGCGACTACCTGCAACAGAGTTTAAACATCTTATACAATAAAAATTGAAAAACAAAAAACAATAGAAATGATCGAAAGAAACTTTGAAAAATTTAGAATATGTATTGTAGAATTCAGAATATGTAGACTATGTTTAAAATTAGGAAACCAATTTTATAAAATGAGTTAAAATTGTTACGTTTGAGTTTATTTTACGGTATAGAGCGAATACGCAAACTTTTATTTTGAAACCCATTCCCTCTAAACAGACACAAAGCGTGCACTCATTGAAACCACCCCTGAGCAATATCAACGAATCAACACGCTCGTATTACTTTAACCATTTTTGGTTCAAAAATAACCACTTTCGGCCTTTTCCTGCGATATGTTTTTTATGACTTCTCCGCTAGAACCCATAAAATGAACTTTCGGGGAGAAGTAGAAATTTGGTTATTTTCAACCGTATTTAATATGGCGAAGACGTTGGAATATGACAATTTTTTATTGAAATTTAAAAAGCATTTTTCCTTTGATGGAAATTAAGGTTATGAGAGTCAGAAAAAGCTTTTGATCTTAAAGTGTTTTGTTTATGGTCAAAATTGTGTCCATTACTGTATTTTCTCATTTCAATGTTTTTCGTAAATTAAAATATTACGTGACAATAGGCATCGATTGCTCACTAATGGGCATGGAATCGTGAAATGGTTTTTCGATTGAACTGTATGGCTGAGAATTCCGCAGAATGAAAGGGAATCTTGTGCGGCATAAATGTCTTACGCTAAGCCTGAAACGGGTCCAGCCCATATGATATGATCTATCTAAGAGGATATCGTCCAGATCAGCACGCTAAAACCTGGAAAGTTGAAATATAATTAACATTTACTGCAGTACAAACAATTGTTTCTAGTTACTACTTAGATTTCACGGGAGTTAAAGATCCGCAGCTTAGATATCCCTGGCTACTTGACCCTTTTTCGTCCTGAACTGCCCGACCATGAATTGTTGGTGCGTAGGGATTTAGTGTTCACAGCATTTTTGGAGGATTTTCCGTAGTGTAAAAATTTGTTGCGGCGTTGATCGCCCCGCCATGAAACCGGCCTGATGACTTCCCACGAATCTGTTTGCTTGTAGCGTTAGGCGACGGAGTAGGACTCGGGACAGTACGTTATGGGCGCGTTGAAGACAGTAATCGTTCGGTAGTTCTCACAGTCCAATTTTCCCCCCTTCTTGTAGATTGGGCATATAACCCCCTCCTTTCACTCCTCCGGTAGCTGTTCTTTGTCCAACTGGTGTAGGCAATCGGTCACCTTTTCCGAGCGCATTTTGCAGCCGACTTATTGCTATTCAGCTGACGAATGGCTTCCTTAACTTCGCTTATCGTTAGGAGTATTCTCTACTTTGTTGACTACGCCGGCGATGACCTTCCCTAACGGCTTGATCTCCTGCATGTGTGCCGTTGAGGTGTTCATCGAAGTGCTGTTTCCACCTTTTGTTCGCCTCACGATTGTTTGTTAGGATGCCTCCGTCCTTTTTCCGGTACATTTCGGCTTGCTGTACGAACCCTTTGCGGGATGCGTCGAGCTTCTGATCAGGGTGGCCACAACATTTTCATTTTGAAATTCCCGGTTTTTTCCCGGTTTTCCCGGTCAAAAATTCAAAGGTCTCCAGACTTTTATTGTCCATTCTCGTCGGAATATAGCGAAATTTTCAACATATTTCATTGATTTGGTTGTTTCATAACACTCAAATCATTGAACACTTAGAAGAACACGATCCTATTTTCAGGTTTTCATCACACAAAAAACCGTTATACATAACTTAATCAGTTTCTAAAAATCTGTAATACCCCAAATTCATCTGGGTAATAATGAACAGATAGGACCAAACAAGAATAATCTGTGTTCATAATAACCTCAATTGACCCTACCGTTTTCCGAAAACCTTGTCTTCTGTTTTCAGCCAAGTTTTAAAAAAGATTTTCTTTAGTATTCAGTAAAGATTTTTTTTTAATTGAAAGGGCCAATAATTAAAAAAAAAAAAACAAATTAAATTTTTGAATCGTTGTTATAATTGTTTTTTAAACAATTGAGTTTTAGCACAGTTAACTTTCAGACATTGAAAACTGTATCGAAAAGCGATAATTATCGATACCTTTTATTTTTAGCCTGCAGTCGATCTACTTGATCAGAAATTTGTAGTTTTGCATGTCGTTAAGTTCTGAATGCGGAACATGGAAATCATGATCTCTATTTTAAATTCTGACTTTAACAGTTTAAAAAAAATGGACAACGAGTTGCATCGTCTTGATTTAACAGTTTTAGGGATTATCAAAGTATATCAAAGTTTGAGATAAAGAAAAATTAAAAACATTTATTCAATTCAGATTCATCCATTGTATTTTTTTTATTCCAAATTAAGGAATTTCAAATGTGAAACGAACATTTAAACAAAATGCATAAAGAATTCAAAATTATGATATCTTAATTTATTATCGTAAATCAATAAAAATTAGAAACATTTATTTTTGATTTTCATAGCGTAGTAAAATTGCAATTTATAATTTATTTATTTTTTTTATAAAAAAAACTTTTATTAAAATAGCTATACTATTTAAAAAAAACGAACTTTAGAACCCACGAATTTGAAGTGCAAGATAAAATTTGGATTTAAAATTGAATTTGAAAATTTCGAAAGAAATTTAAAAAGGAACAATGTAATTTTTGTAGCAGCCATAAATGTTTTAAAGATAAAAATTCTAAATCCTCTACTGCATAATATATGGTCTCGAACTTCTTTAAAAACATTTTTAGCATGATTCAGTTCTGTGAATAATTGAAGAATATATTTATAATTTTAAAAAAAAGTTATTTCATACATAATTTACACAGATCTATTTTTGCAAAATAAAACATTTTTGCATTAAAACAAATTTTAAACTTTTTTTAAAACTATTAGCTTAGTTATTAAATGCAGATTACAATAAATAAAGCTATTGTTTTAAAAATTGATTTTGCCGTCTTCAATTCGAATAATTTATCAGCCTCTATAAAATTTAGTGATATTGGCTTTTACTAAGTTTTGAGCTTAATCAATCAATAAACCGACAACCCTCTTTAAAAAACAAAAACTGATATGAAATCTATTTATTATCCTTTGTTTGATAGAGGATTAATATATTACCAAGCATTCTACTTGCTTGAATTTCAAAAACGAGAGCTAGAAGGAAAAAAAGCAAACTGCATATTTGGATATGTCGCCCTCAAATCAGTGAAAATCAGCTCTTAAACCCTTTCAAACGGAAAAACGTAAATTTTGTTGCCATGTACAACAGAAAAGAAAAAAGTTAAAATAATCATTGTTATCGCAATTTTTTTTTTTATTTAAACACTTTGCTCGAAACACAAATATGTATATTTTAAGTGATGTAGGGCTAGGTGGGGTAATTATGAACAAAATTTCTTCATTTGGCACACTTACAGCCACCATATGTTTATTTCTTAACATAAATTCTGAAAAGCTGCCAACAATCAAAGTTTCCGTGCTCTTCATCATTCTGTAGAGCAACTTTTTTTTGTTGGTTGCAACCCACGTCCTTGAGACGTCTGTTCATAACTACCCCGTCTGTTCATATTTACCTCCCTGTCTAGGGGGTAATTATGAACACGGATTACGGACTTGGTATAAAATTTTTGAAAAGTAATAGTATTTATACGTTACATTTACCCATAGTAAGCAGTGTATGCTGATTTTTTAGTTAAAAAATTATGTTCATAATTACCCCAAACTCTGTTCATAATTACCCCAGACTTTTTTCATATTTACCCCGAGACTTGTCCAATATGATTTATATGGTTTCAGAAAATCTCAATTCAACACTAAATAATGAAAATTATTAGCAGTAACAAGAAAATGGGTTGTTTTATAAAAACTCAATCCAATTCATGTATAAAACTTGCAAAATAAACAAATGTAATCAAAATTAAGATGTAAAACAATAGAAAAATAGCTATTTAGTGTTCTTTTTTATTGATATTTTCTAACTTGTGTTTCGAGAGTTTTTTTTCTTTGTTACATTTTTTACGTTTTGGTTGGTTTCTTTTTTCCAATTCTTTATGTCTTTACAGAACATTTTATTTGATAGGACCTCTCCATACGTGTGAAATTTTAGACGAGTTAGGCTACTCGATAGTTTTTACATCCGTTTAAAATGTTCTGCGCAGCAAACATCAAGTCTTCACCAAAATGTCGTGGGCTAGGCTTTTCACGGACGTGCGAGGTATCATGAAATTGAAACCTAAACATATACAGGAAATTCGAAAAAAAAATTAAAAGGGTTGTTTCACAAAAACACTTGTACCGGCTCGATTTTCTTCAGAAACTAAAGTTGAAATAAGACGGCAAAATAACCTTCGGCTAGCAATAATCCCAATTAAATCGCTATTACTCCCACTTTGTGAAACAAGAAAGTAAATTTCTGAGCAAAATTTGCGCAAATAACTTCTAGCACTTAAGCGCCAACAACTCAAGGAGTTGATGTGCTGAAGTCGCTTTAAACCCGGACTTTCTTCCCAGGGGTGGGCTTCCAACGAAAGTACACAAAATGGGGTTGGCGAAATGAGGAAAGTAGCGCCGTAACACGAACTTAGCCGCAGAGGTAATATACGCAGAATCCCGTAGCATAGAAAGTGCATACACAATGCTTAAAGGTTGTAACACCCCGAATAAGTAAAATAGTCAACTTACCGACAAAATGGTCTTATCACCTGCACACAACGTCACTGCCAGCAACTTCCACAGAACCGGGTCGAGCTGCAATCCGTTTACGTTCGGCTTTCGGGTTTACCACAGCGTAAAATAAAACTCGCACGTACTGAATCGACCGGAAATAAATGATTGCAGACCGTAATAATAACCGCCTTGAGAATCGCAATCCGAGACTTATCGAGCTTACTCAGAACCAAATCAACCGTACAACTCAAGTCCAAAATGGCTAAGACCTGAGGTTTTCTTTTCAACCTCCCAAGAAAACTTCCCTTCCCGATCCCTTAGGAAAGCCACCTTTCGTAACTTATGGCGACTGTCAGAATAACGATAAGTTATTCCGTTGTCCTTTGGGTGGAATTTCCATTTTACCGACGTTTTCCATTTCACTTACCAAGAGATCAACTCCCAGTAAGACTGACATGCTACATGAACAAATTATGATACGGAGATTCTACGGATATTACCTCATTGTCTACTACGGACCGTTACACACTCATTAAAATCTTCTTGGATCAGTGAACAGTTATTTTTTACTATTCTTGTCAGTTCTATATGATCGACAGTTTTGAAAAATATTTACACTTATAAATTTTTTCATCACCTATATGAAATTTCACATAAATAGCTCTATTCTTTTAAAAAATTGAAGTACTATCGAAGCTTTCCTCAACAAACTGAAAGAGAAAATCTTTGACCAAAAAATGTTCATTTTGCACCAAATTTAAAAAAAAATTCGAACAAATGATTTGAAAAAAGTATCTAAGTAAAAATTTAGACTGCAGAAAAATAGATTTTGGATCTTTGATATCCGGATGCAACACATAAACAATTAATATTTGCTGTAATTCTAATGTTCTGTATATCAGCACGTTGTCCGAAAATACAGGTTAATTGATCTTTGTTTTGTGGACTTGTTCACCAATTAAACTTATCAAAGTTTTTCATACATGTTACTGTTAACTACAGAGATTTAAGGTTCATTATAATGTTAAATTTCACACAGTTATGAATAAAAGCTCGATCAGCAAACCTTTTGTTAACAAACAGTGAATTTAATTTTTAGTAAAATTAAACATTTCTTCAAGTCTGGTTTATAACCTTGTAATTTATCAATTACCAAAAATTGATGGTTTTGGAAGCACGTAAAACCTGTATTCGGTATTAGAGAACTATTCATGGGATACAGGTTTTCGGTTTTGGTATAACCGGACTTTTGACTGCCTTTTTTTCTATCAACGAAAAGCAAGTTTTTGTCGCAGTTTGTTTAAACAAAATTAAGACTTGTTTAAATTGGGTTACGGGTTGAGCTTTTTTAAATTTCTGATTTATTCAGTTTTTTCCACTTTTGAAATTATATTTACATTTTAAATAAAATGGGTTCAAAAGTTTTTTCAAAGACTGAAAAGAACTGGCATAGCTTTTTTTCAAAATCCGAATCTCAATTTTGGAAAAAAAAATCAATTCCTCAAAAATTCAAAACTTAACACATTGCAGACCTAATTTAATTATGAAATTTAGGCTGGAACAAATATCAATTTCTTCGTTTGTCAACCCCCCCCCCCCCCCTTCCCCCCCTTCGAAATTCCCATAATTCCAAAGGGGGAAATAAACGAAGTTTGAAGCAATTTATGAGAATTTCGAAAAATGAAGCAATTCATGAGAATTTCGAAAAATAATTCCAATATCTGAAAGATAACAAGTCCAAAAAACAAATTTAAGAAGATGGAAGTTATTCCATATTTTGTTTTCTCGATTTGATTGAACGATTGAATTATTCGATAAAAAATTACTTGATGTTAAGATTTTGTGCTATGATATAATAGCAATTTTGTTGAATACAAGCTTCCGTGCAATTTATTTCAATTTATTTGTTTTTCACATTTTTTTTATTGTCCCTCTCCTCGTGATGTTCCAACTTCCAGTGACAAAAGAAGGATTTGTAATTTGTTCTGCCCTTATTGAATTTGGTCCAGTGGGTTCTGCCGAATGTTGGTGTTTCCCGGCTAAGATTTCTTCACGGTCGTTAATGTGTTAAGATCCTATAGAAGAGGGTGGAGGGGGGAGTAGTTTCTAGAGAAATTTCTTACAAGGGGAGGAGGGGGAAAGGGGTCTGGAAATGCTTGGGTAATTAGTGAATGGCTCTCTAAGTTGATGAATAAATCATTTGACCATTAAAAAGCATTAGAAAGGTCAGGAAATGCATAAGAAGATGTGTTCATAATTACCCCATAGGACGCAAACTATGGGGTAAATATGAACACTCATCTGTGAATCAGTGCGAATAATCTTTTTCAAAATTTCTTCAAAATCTAGACAGAGCATCTTAAACTGGATGTAAAACATGTGATAACAACATTCTAGCTGGATTTCCTATAATCAGATATTCAAAACATTATGCATTGTCCGAAACGATTTCCATTTCACGAGGTAATGGTTTTCTAAAACATCTGAAATGATATCACTATGATTTGAAAACAGATCGGAAACACCTTACAGCTATCAATCGGATGTTAAACTACCACTTTTGGAACTTTTTGTTTTAATTTATCCCCCACAGCAGCGCGTATGGCTCTTGTTCGGAATTACCCCGTGTTCATAATTACCCCACTTGACCCTACCATGCAATGTTGAATCATTTTAACATTTTTAAAGAATTTGCTTAGTGTCTTCAAAAATACACCCTCATAAAAAAAGCTCGTAAAAATTCTGAACAGTGTTACTAAAATTTCATATGAGAATTGTAGTCACGATTTTCGAAAATTTTCAAAGGAATCTCAACATATCCAAGCTTTAAAAAGTGTAATTCGAATTTTTCTGGATCAATTATGACCAGTTATCAAAAAATGTGAATTTTGGAAGCACAACTTTAAAAAATTTGATTTGGATCCCGTAATGGTATTTTTTTCAAACAGTGATAGGAGATGGTTTCCTTTTTAATCCAGCAATGTCAAATTTATTATTATTAAGCTACAAAAAACAGCGTGCCATGCGTAAAGATGATTGTCTCGTGTTTAACTCTCGAATCAAACATTATCACTCGAAAATAAGAATATTAGTATCTTTTAAAAATTTACAAATTTGAAACAAAAATTTAACTTTGATTCGTTTCATTTTACATGATTGATAGTTTTTTTAATGAATAATGATGTGCGATACTTGAAAAAAATTAGGAAACTTTTTGAATTTCTCATCTCGTTCTTCGAGGCAGTTTTAAACTCTGGGTTTTGGTAAAATTTGTGATTTTTTTTTTCAATTTAGAGAGGTAATTGGAGAGAGATTTAATAAATTTAATTTAATAATCCTCTTACACGTTTTTTAACTGTTCAATTCTGTCTTGGAAATTTAAATTATAATACAGAAATATGAATTTTGGGTTGAATTCCTGATCTTGGAACCATAACTGAATTTCGGTTTCCTTTTGTCGATTTTCCCGGTTTTGGGTCTAAATTCCCGGTTTTTTGCCGGTTTTCCCGGTTCGATTTTCAATTCCCGGTTTTTTCCCGGTTTTCCCGGTTCTGTGGCCACCCTGTTCTGATAGAACTGTCTTGTTTCCTGTGAACGACGCAGCTGCTCCAGCTCCTCGAGCTCCTCCTCCGACTGGGCGTTCCTCCTAGAAAATTCGGACTCGCTGCCTCTTCAGCTGCCGGTGATTTTCCACATTTCGATGGGTGCTTCTTTGCACTAGCGCAACACGCGCGGCGTTCATCCTTCTAAACTCCTCATTGAACCAGTCGTTCCGTCGAGTTCGTTCCACATGCCCGAAAACGTTCTCCGCAGCGATGTTGATGGCGGTCTTGATAGTATCCCAACAGTCCTCAAGAAAAGCTTCGTCAAGCTCGCCTCCAGCCGGCAGCGCTGCATCTAGCGATTGCGCGTAGTCTGCTGCAGAGCTGCAAATGGTCAGTGTCAGACAGCAATTTTCAGTCGACTTTGAAACTGTTTTGTATGTCTATGTCATACGATATTAAATTTTGGTCAGCGACATTCGATTACAATGTCATGACCAAGTTTAATGATCGAAATCTTGATTGTTGCGATTTTTTTTCTTCTCTCTGTCGAAAATTGCAGTTTTTCAACTGTTGAGCAACCAATAATATAATAAAGTTGAAACTTACGGTTTCCTCCGACATCCTCCAACAGCAGCAGACTTCTGCTGCCACGAGCAGAACCAAAACATTGTTTGTTTTGGTTCCTCTTGCCATGTTCAATTCGCAATCGAGAACAATAGAACAATGATTGCTGATGACAGGTGATGATGATAAACACGGTACAAATGTTCACATCATCACACGGTTAGGCGAGACTACTCAAATTGGGTTCGTGGTAACACAACAGTGTTGCCAGATATTCTAGGTAAGAGTATCAAAGTACTCATTGAGAAATGAGTACTTTCCCGGTTAGGGAATATAAAAAAGGGGGAGAGTGCGAACACAGCAATCGCTAATGAATTGTGTAGTTATGTAATGACTAAACTGACGAAACATGAATAAAGATAACTCTATTCCACCACTGAAACCAATGTTTTCAACAGGTTATGGGCCCGGATACGTCTGGATTTTTGGAAAAACGAGTTAGTGAGGGGTACTCTTAAGTTTATCAGGCTTGCGGTTAGCAAGTGCTTCAGCAGCCAGCGCAGAAGGACCAGCCTGGGTCGAGGAGCCAGAGGATCATCGCAGAGGGCCAGCAAGCTGTCGGAAGTCCGCCAGCGCAGACACGAGCCAGCGAGATATCCAAGGCCAGCACGGAGGTTCCACCGGAGGTCGAGTCCGAGGAGGTTCCACCGGAGGTCGAGTCCGGGGAGGTTCGTGGATCGAGTGGGTTACCCTCGATGCCATCACGAGCCGTGCTGCAGTTAGCAGCATGGTTTCATTTCCGACGGCCAGGAGGAGGACTCTCGGGATCTGTAACCAGGATTGGTCAGGTCCGAATGCTCCAGAGGGAGGATTAGCCCGAATCGAAGATTGAAAGAAACTGTTCGAAAGGGTTACTCTCGTGATGTGAAGCTACGCTGCGATCAGTACGCGTGAGCTTATCCAAGCGTACAGAAGGATTTTTCTGTGGCTTTGGAGGAGATGTTTAGGGCGACGGTTAGTTGCCAAATACTTCAGCACTATATTCGATCCAGATGGGTCGCATGCAGCTGAACGTTGCCTTCCGGTTTTATGGAGCGCTCGAAGCGTTAAAGCAACGGAGCCAAAAGCCATGAAGCTGCAAGTCGAGACAATTATTCCCGTGCTTAGTAGCAGCACTGCGGTTATCATGCGCAAGCTTGTTTTAGGCGGATGATAGATGCTTCGGGTACTAGACGTAGACGCAGGTAGACGCAGTCAGCGAACTGGAGAAGCTAATCAACGCTGCGTGGCTAATGTAGCCGCTGATGATGAGGAAGAGCAGCTTTGAATCGTCAGCAAGCTCAAGCGCCAAAGGGACTGCCTTTTCGGAAGACCAACATCGACAAGGGAATTGCAGCCGTGAAAAATAACGAGACTCGGGCTAGACGAAGTGAGGTTATCATTAGGCAGCCGTTCAACGATTTGATCGGTTGTTGCAGTTTTCGAGGCCGAACATCAGTACTGCGGTTAGCGTACTTAGCAACTATCAAGCAAACCTGGATGAGAGCGTGATTTGGGAAGCGGTTGGCTTAACCCAGGTTACAGGAAACCCATTCTGTTTCTGGTACGAATTGTCGATAGACGCAGCTAAACGATAGTGAGGTTATCACCGAACAGCCGTTCAAAGAGTTGATCGGGTTTTTGCAGTATCTGGCTATATCATCGAGATCAGATATTTGTGCAGCGGTTAGAGCACCAAGTAAATGCCAGGCCAGCCCGGCGGGTAGTAAGAAGATCGTAAGAAGCGGTCAGCTTTCTTTGCAACACATCTCAACTGATGATCAACCAGATGATGCATTCACCAAGGCGTTACTAAGGGCGAGGCGTGCGAAGCTGTTCAGCATTTTCAATTTACGAATTGAGGCAAGGTGTTGAAACTTACGGTTTCCTCCGGCATCCTCCAACAGCAGCAGACTTCTGCTGCCACGAGCAGAACCAAAACATTGTTTGTTTTGGTTCCTCTTGCTATGTTCAATTCGCAATAGAGAACAATAGATCAATGATTGCTGATGACAGGTGATGATGATAAACACGGTACAAATGTTTACATCATCACACGGTTAGGCGAGACTACTCGAATTGGGTTCGTGGTAACACAACAGTGTTGCCAGATATTCTGAGTAAGAGTATCAAAGTGCTCATTAAGAAATGAGTACTTTCCCGGTTAGGGAATATGAAAGTGGAGAGTGCGACAACAGCAACCGCTAATGAATTGTGTAGTTATGTAATGACTAGACTGACGAAACACGAATAAAGATAACTCTATTCCACCACTGAAAACCTGCATTGTTACTTAGTTTTCAACAAAAAATCCCTCCCAACATAACCAGAAAATCATATGAAAAAGATGATTGTGTGTGTGTATGATGCGAGTGCAGTTCAACAATGTCATACAACATAGACATTTCTGCCTGACGGAGTTTGTTGCTCGGTCATTCAATTCGTAGACGACTTTGATATTCTTTTGTTGACATTGACTACTAGCCGCTAGTCAGGATCGGACGAAATTGACTGATATTTAGCAGCCCTGGTCTGCTGCGATCTCAGGTTGCTTCAGTCGTGCGATACGGAGAGTTTTGGGCACATGTTATCATCCTATAGTGGTGCTAACGGTAGAGTCACTCTCAAATTCTTACGTCCCACTGCTACACCATCTGTTCTAATTCGAGTGATCCGGAGAGCAGAAACTGGAAAAAACGTTTTTAGTCTTATCCAACACATTCAATTGTGATGATAATTCGGACACAGGGGGTTTGATGGGACGGCCTAATGATACGTCGGACATTCCATTATAAAGCTCCATCATAGTCTTCTGGTAATTGTTCTGGAAAGACAAAGTATTGCGTCGTGTTCGTTGGGTGCTGTTTCGGTTTGAGTGAACTCGCTAAGTATTTTCAGTCCAACAAAGAGAGTTAAATTTTTGGTTCATAAGGTCGAACTCAGCTTTGCTTCCTCACCGAAAAAAGGGATCAATTTTGATTCCCAGTTCGAATTCCTTTTTGAATCATCGCAAGGACGAAAAAGGGTACTTAATTTTAAGTTCATAGTATTGAACTATGTTTTGAATCTCGGTCATACTTAATTTTGAGTTGAAATAAAGGAGCGTGTAGTACAAGATCTCATGCTGAACTTGGGCCAAATTGGATAAAGGGAAGTGCTTGCTCATCGAGCCTGAATTTTGTAAGAGATTTTGAGACATTTTGTTCGGGAGTAGAAATATCAAAAACCAGCTTTGCATCAATAACTTTGGTTCCCTTCTGTCGATTTTTTTTGAATATAGTTTTTATTAAAGCCTGAATTATGACTAACGTTTCATCCGAAGACTGCATTTCGATAAAAGGTAAAATAAAGAAGTTATTAGGCTTCAAAAATGGGCTAACTTTTCATCACTGTTAATGAGGCGTCAATATGTTCGACCGCCCCGACTCATTAACAGTGAATGAAATTCGGATGAAATTTTTGTCATAAATTCGGTTTTGAGAAAAACCATATTCAAAAGAAATCGGCCAAAGGGAACCAAAGTTATTGAAAAAAAAACTGGTTTTTCATGTTTCTCCCGAATAAAAATGTCTCAAAATCTCATATACACAAACTATTGTCGCTGAATCCCCAAATCGGAGTTTTCGTCAACATCAGCGACGGCGACATCACTGACGACATTTCATGTTGACCAGACATCTTTCAAACATCTTTCGAGTGTCGGAACCAAACAAAAGAACGGGTTGCCAATCGCCGAGGTGTTCGAAGAATTGTTCATCGTCGCTGGTTGGCAAGGTTGCCAATCACCAGCGCGAAAACTTCGGATTTTAACTGCATTGATAATACAGACTCGTTGAGCGACTCCTTCCCGTGATCCGATCAGACCCAAATTTGGCATGAGATCTTGTAGGATTAATTATAGCCTGCAGCGCCTAACTTTTTCAATAGTAGGGTAATTTGGGGCACTCTAGGGTTCATCTATCACTCAGATTGCGATACAGTTGTTGAAATGCTACAGATCGATGTGAAAATTGGCAAACGGAATTTGCACACGGAGGTTTTGTTTATGGAACGACCTTGTGTTGAATTTTGATTTAAAATTTAGAAAAAAGTGTCTTCCATAAAAACTGCTGTTCACCTATGTCACAATTTTTGGTAAATATAAATTGGACGGAGATGAAAATGTTGTATTATGAGTTAAAAGTTCAGGAAAAGGGAAGAAAAGAATCCTACTGTTTTTGCCAAAAATGCAATGAAAATGCATCGGATCAAAGGCAAAATTCGTGAAAAATCATTTGGTTTCAGGTTTCGAATTATGGACTACCGTGCAACAAAAAGTAACCATCCTTCAATCGTTTTTGCGACATGTTTGAGAAAATGAAGCGAGCAAACATGCGATTTACAGAACGGGGTTTTCTGGAAAGAATTGCCATAGAAACCGTGACGTAGTTGTTAAGGGTGGTTCCTTATGTTTATATGTGACTAACTTTTATTCAGTGTAAGAAATATCAAGAAAATTGTATTTATTTAAATCAACAACACTCATCACATTCTCACTGTTGCTGGCGAAACGAAGTTCGTACGAACTCAGCTAGTCATCTATTAAACAAGAAAAAGCTAATTTGAAGGATGATTCCTATCTCAAATTTGCATAAAATAAATGCAATTCACGATTTTTGGCCAGCAAAAGTGCTAATTGTCTACTGATTCAAAACCGAGATCGCAAAACCACTTCGACGATTCCATATGCTGATACCGGCATTATCGTCGGGTCAGCTTTTTGGGGGCGTCAAAAACCCCACCCTCAACTACTCCATTGGCTGCCTGTCATCATCGCCGGAATTCCATCCAATCACTTGACGCAAGCCTCAAAATTTGAATCCCGGACCAGCAGATGTCAGCCGGAGGAGGAGAAGGAGTAGGAGATACATACATCCTATCCATACTGCCAGCTCATTTTAATCAGCCTGTCAATCCTGAGCTCATTAGTGGCCGGGGTCTGTAGGCCATTCCACTTCGCTGATTATCCGCGACCCGTATTCCGGGAGTCGTTCGTTTGTTAGTCAGTCGGCCCCAAAAGTTCAGCTTTCTGGATAACAAATTCCGATGGGCCATCCAGTCGGTCGGAAACAGCAGCATTTTCCTCGTAAATCCAACTATAAACCTAATAGAAGCAGACGCAGAAGTGGAGGTGGATAAGTTAGTTGGGATGCGTTTTGGAAATTGGTATGCATCGTGTAGTGGCATTGCGAAAAGCCACCCATTGCCATCGTCATCCCCAGGAAGGTAACTGGATTTGGATAGTTTCGGATGCAGCTGATCCGGGAGTATTTCGTTAAAATATGTACTACATCGTGGGAAGCATCTATGATTAGTTAATTCAGAGTGATATGGTGATTGGGAGTTATTTACAAAACGAAAGGTCGCTTAGGTAGACAGATTTTTCTTCACGGCCACGGTAAGGTTATAAAACAGATTTGAAAATCTATCTCGAATAATCGAACTAATTCAGACCTGAACAATATTTTGAAGTCCTAACATTTTTATGAGAACAAAATTTGATTTTACGAAGCGTGATTTCAATTCTGAGAGCTGGATAATCAGTTATACCGGTTTTCAAGAAAATGGATGATCGGTTTTGGTATCGAACTGTCGAAATGTTTCGTTTTATTTCAAAAGCAGTAGCCCTTTTCGATCAATTTTAATGAATATTGAAACTTCTGTACTCAATTTATAAAAACTCGTTTAAACGTAATCACATTTTTTCACTATATACCACATTATACAAATTTTGATAGATCTTTTGATACTAACCTTTGGATTTTGGGGGATTTTTTTTCAGGTAAAAAAACACAGAACAAAGCATCGGTGGTCGTCCATTATCAGACTATCGACCGTAAAGTTTCGCATACAAACCCCGGATGTATCGAAAGGTGTTGATAACAAACTGAGAAGGCTTCACATCGATAGATCCGTCCTGAGTTAAAGCAAAGGAGCTTACAGGGCTGGTAGCGGTTTGGCAATGAAATAGTAGGGACTTTAGTGACCAAAATTTGAAAAAAAGTGACCAAATAGTGACTTTGAGGACCGAAAAAAGTGACCAAATAGTGACTATGTAGAACGAAAAAATAACTTTGAAGTACAAAAAATGTGACCAGTCAGGCCCGTGCGATGGACCCTTCCGGGGGGGTTTTCAAAATTCAAATTTAGATAAAATTAATAACAATACCAAAGATAAACAATTGAAAAGGAAAGGGTTTTCTTACACCATTTGTCACTCATGTTCGACACAAAAACTAAAAAAATGACTGATAAACAAAATTTTGGAAACTTATTACAATGAATGTTTCAAATTTTCGATAAGTCAAGAAAGTAAGAAATAAATTAGTTTCAAAAGAATTTCTTAGCAAATTTAAAATTAAAAAATATCTGAATTCTAAAATAAATTTCAAATCTTGTACAAAACTTAGCATGAATAGATGCTAGGAAAATGATAATAATTGTTAATTTTTATTCATCTAAATTTGGAATTGTTTTCCTCATTTTTAGCTGGAAATTTAGTGAGAAATTCCGCTGGATTTTTTTAATTTGAACAAAAAATATTTAATCACGATGTAAAATGTAAATTACCGATTACTGAATAAGAAATGAATTTTGAACAGAATTTATTCAATGTTTGATGTTTTAATTTAATTTTATAAAAAGAAGAATATATTTATAATTATTTTAAAAGTGCCAGTTATAGAAGCCAGACATAAAACCTTTAATAAAGTAAAATCCTCCATGTTTAACTACACTGACAAAGAAATGTTAGAAAATGAGTAATTATGTGAATGATAAAAACTGATAAAAAATTAAAAATAATGAGTTCAAAACTTTTGTTATTAATATTTAAAGCACAAATCAAATACAAAGTTAGTTAACACTGCGTATTAAAATTTATTTTTAAAGTTGCTACTTAGAACAATTTTTCAAACTTTTTAGATAATTTTAAAAATCATGATCGATCCAAAAAACATGATTTCATATAAAAAATATTAATAAAAAGTGTTTAAATTTTCAATCGCAGGTTTTTAAGCTTTTAATTACAAGCTCTGAGTATTTTGTTTCTTTTGATTAAAATATTGGGTCCTGAAAGAACAGAAGGTTTTTTTTTGTTTCGATTATAGTCGTTTTAACATCTTTATGTCATTCGCGACTTATATCAACGATGTAGTTGGCGGACAAGTCATTGAAAAACTTATCCGGTACAACTGTGATCGATGTTTACTCTTGGGCTCGAACTCACGGACATCGGCTCAGGAAGCAATCGACTTGCCAACTGAGCTATATCACAAGCCTACGAACAGAAGGTTGAAATTATGTTTTATTATTAAAAATTTGGAGTTAACCCTCCAAAGCCGTTCGGGTCAATATGACCCGAAGCGCACATTTCAAACATCTTTATCATCATTCCAATATACTAACGGACTGGTAATTTTGACAGACCAAGTATGTTCTATGAAAATAATGATCCAATCAAGGCCAAAAAATTAAAATTTGAGATTTGAAAATCGGTTCATTGGGAAATGAAATACAGCTAAGCAAAGAAAAAATTGGATGTCGTTTTTTTAAAGTAAGATTTTTTTCTATCGGAAGATTAGTCATAGCGGTCAACACTTTCATTGGACCCCAACATATCTATACAATGTCGTATAGATGGATTCTTGACAATTTCAAACATTAATAAAACAGTGAAATATAGAAAAGCTGTCAGAAGTTATGAGTATTTTAAAAATAAAATTGATTTTTCGGACTTTTTACTTTCTGGACCAGTTTCTGATAATCTGGTAATACTTATCAACTTTATTTTGAAATGTTGAGTAATTAGAATAAATTACCTAGACAATGAATATAATATCATCAAAATCGGTTAACATTTGCAGCCAGGAGAACGAAATCAAACTACAGTTCAAATTTCCCCGAAACGGATTTTTAGCGAACGGCTTTGGAAGGTTAAAGGCTTATGGTTGAAGAACACGAAAATTCAGAATTTAAAAACAAGGAAACAATTGTTAAAAATATGTCTTAAAAATTTAAAAAGTTTGATTGAAAAAAATCCGGCAAGTTGATTAGAAAATTGAAAAAAAAAAAGTGCAATAAAATTCGGTAAATTTATTTGAAAATTGAAAAAACAATATGAAAATAAAAAATATTAGTTTTTAAAAACATTTCAGGAAGAGTTTTTTCAATAAACATGTTTCACCATAACCATTTTGGTGCTTATTTTTTTAATTATTGATTTGGTAAATAGTGTCCTCAAATAGAAATTTCGTCAAATTCGGCCGAACACATTTAGTTTTGGTGATAAAGAGTTTATTACTAGTAAAATTGATAGATAACTGATTATGGAAAAATGTCATTACAAGTATTTTTGACATCACAGCAGAAAGTGAAAAAAAAACTTGATTCTATTTAAAGCTCATTAATTCATATAAAATTTTTATTTCTAAATAATATGTTTTTGATTTGAGTTTTTGTAAAAAGAAAGTGCAGAAACTTCTCTAAAGATTTTAAATTATTTTCAAAGTCATTTCAATAACAAACCCACCGTTCGAGGGAAGGTGTGCTCTGATATGTCTAACCTCACTCGAAAAGCGGCGCGTCGAACTGCAGCAAGGTTTTATATTCGACACATTGACCAACCGTATTGACTGTGCTTACATTCTACAACGTGTTAACAGTTATGTACCAACGAGAACACTTCGACAACGTCAGTTTCTTTCAATTCCTCACCACCGTACTGCCTATGGCCAAAACTACCCTATTGACAAGTGTTGTGAACTTTTTAATTAAGTGTTTAATTTGTTTAATTTTAATATGTGCAAACGTCGTTTAAAAATAGGCTTAAGAAGAATTTCCTAGTTTTTAAGTCATCAGTCTGTACGGTAATTAAACCAAAGACGAAATAAATAATAATAAATATAAAAGATGATAGAAATATTGCATACATATTTAGATTCGGGAAACCCAAATTAGTTGAAATTACCGTTTAAATTCATTGCACCTAAAAAAATGTAATTTTTGTGGCCTTGTGTAAATTTTTACAACCCTTTTTTTAAGTATTTAGAAGAACAAAAAACACGAAATAAAATTGAGTCTGAAATTGTTTTTAAAGAATATTTCATATCATCATAACATTTGTTATGACATAAGAGATTTTTTTTTCATAAAAAAAATGGTTCGTTTCAATCTCAATCTTAGTTACACTTCTTAGAAAAAACCCATTCTAACTAAAGACGAGATAGGGTTTTTGTATATCAAGTTTTGAGTTCCAATACAAAAGGTTGATTGAACTAAAAACTAGAATCTACAATCAAAGTTAGTTTCAATTCACGAACGTCAAATAATGTCGTAGATCGAAATGTCTCAAGCCAAGGGTGATTCATGCCGAAATTCCACCGGAGGCGAAAAAAATTTCTGACTGACTGATCAAGTAATTTACCGTTACTACCGTCAATATTAACACGCGCAATTCAAATTACTCTTTCATTGGTGACTTTTGGTGATAAAAGTGACCATTTTTCGGAAAATAGTGACTTTAGTGACCAAATGATGAAAAAAGTGACTTTTTAGTGACTGACCCAAAAAAAGTGACCAAGTCACTAAAAAGTGACTCGCTACCAGCCCTGAGCTTATCTGTGTAAAAAAAAATATAAGACTCATCTATTTTTTTTAAAGAGGCATTTAACTTGCCTGATAGGCCAACTTTTTTTTCAAAAATCAGGGAACTGGTGAAATAAAAATCAGGCAAAATCAGGCTAGGTTAAAGTAACGGAAATGTCGCTTAATGTAATGACCCTTTTTTTGGTCATCTCCACATTTTAACTCTAATATCATATCATATAATATTATATATAATATATAATCAATATAATATCAATATAATATAATATTATATATATATAATATATAATCAATATAATATATATATATAATATATATCATATATAATATCATATTAGTAATATGTGTTGTGAGCCTACTTGTTTGAATAATTTTACTGGATCTAGGCAATCGAAAGATACCCTTTAATTCCCTTTTTTAAATAAGAACTAAGGGAATCCTCCGATTGCTTTGACTCAGCCACATTTTCACTTTTTAATTTCAGCAATGGCACCTAATCCAGTTCCTTACTACCCATTTTTCATCACATTAGCTAAAATCAGGCAAAATCGGGCATATTTTATTTTCAAAAATCAGGGAAATTCAATGGCTTATCAGGTTGTCAGGCTGAGCCTCGAAAAATCAGGCAAATCTTGAAAAATCAGGCACATTGGCATCTCTGACATCTCTGGCCAACGATCATATTCTTTCACGCATACACACGCAGGTTCTCGTCGATTGCAGTTGAATAGGGTGGTGCGCATATGTTGAGAATTGGGGTGGGTACAAAATATTTAAATTGTTAGGATGTTCGTGACGTGGCTTGAACAGGCCGAATAGTATTTTTTTTTTTTAATTTATTCAATAAAAGACTTGTCGAATTTTTCAACTGATGTTGGATAATTGGATTTTTCTCAAAATAATGTTGAAAAAGAAACAAAATCATCAGAAACTACGCTACGAGATATTATCTTCAACTGGAATGACTTTCGAGATAATGCCAATAATATCAATTTAGAATTTTCCAGGAAATTGTGGAGTGGAGTTCTGTTTTGACAACAAATTCTACAAGCAAATATTTGGAACGGCCATGGGAAACCCATTATCTCCGATACTCACGGATTAAGTTATGAAAGGTCTACTAAAAAATGTGGTGCCGAGTTTAGACTTTACTCTGCCTTTTATTAATAAATATGACCTCATCACAGCTATTCCACCATCCAAGCTGGATTACGTCGTTGAGAAGTTTAATAGTTATAATCAACATATACAATTCACGTGTTAAAAAAAGTAAACAGGAAGATACCGTTTATCGACATGCTTCTCACAAGACAGGAGGATCAGACAATAATAACGAGATGGCATCGAAAAACGATCGCCAGTCGCCGCTTTTTGGATTATTTGTCAATTCATTCACTTCACCAGATTTTTAAAGGTAAAAAGCTTCTTTTTTTCCCTGATTTTTGCAAATAAGCCTGAGTTTGCCAGATTTATTAGATTTTACAGGAAATTCAATGTTTCAGTAAGCAAAACTTTGTACAGATACGTTCAAAACTCAATAGAAATTTAGTGGTTGTTCGTCCTTATTCCAACCTTAACTAAATAACCTCTAACTCTGTTGGATTCAAATCTTCTGTCAATGTTTTACAGGGTTGCTAGCTATTTTTCGTTTTGAAATTCCAAAGTTTTTCCCGGTTTTTCCCAGGTTTTTTTCCGGTTGTAAATGATGATTTTCCCGATATTTCTTATACTCGTTTCGGTATAAAGTCATGGTGAATAAAAAAATCAATATAAAAGTCTTAAAATTTCTAATACTTGCATCCCAAAACTTCTTAACCGGTTAGAAATCATGGCAAACACTTTGGCGTCTTCTAACACGTAGTCTTTTCGTAACAAATTGACAAGTTTTCATGATATTTTTTTAACAAATCTAACGAACAAGGCATCTATTCGTTGTTTTGCTCCACAATTTCATCAATTTTGCAAAAATAGGTCCGGTTAAATTGATCTTGAAACTATAATGTAGCACTTTTCAGCATAAATAAATTTTCTAAAATGTCTATAGAGTTCTAGAAAAAAAACTACAATTTGTATAGAATAAGGTTCCCAAATTGCCCGGTTTTATCCGGGTTTGCCCGGATATTTAACACAAAATTTAAAAAAAAGTCAGGCCCGGCCCGGTTGCCCGGATTTCAGTTAAAAATGCCCAGATTTTTCCCGGATTTAATCACTTTATTTGCCAAAACAAACAAAAAAAACAAAATTTGTTGTAATTTTTTTTTATTTAGGCCTCTAAAACGATTTTTTTTAAAAAGGTTAATAAAAATAACGATGAGAAGTTAATCCGTATTTTACGGTTTAAAAACCCCTGATGAAATTTTTTTTTCATGATTTTTTCCTTGATTTGTGTTGAGTAATTCCTGAATTTGGACCAAATTTGCCCGGATATTGCCCGGATTTTTGGTCGACATTTTGGAATCAAATGCCTGAATTTTGCCAGGTTTTTAGATGAAAATAGCCCGGATTGTTCGGTCCGGGTACGTGCTTTTTTTCAGCACGGCAACCTTAGTATAGAAATATGTTTACAATACATCGAAACAAACTATAAAATCAACTTGAATGGGGATTCGTCTTACAAAACTTAAAATCATCAGATTGCAGGAAAATATTTAGTTATTTTCTAAATACAGTTATATTTTTTGTACAAATCCAAAGAAATGTTTTTGAAAAAAATGTTTTTTAATACAAAACAATGAATAACATGAACATAACATGAATAAAGACAAAGGAAATTAGAAAAAATAACACATTTGCACTATATTGAAACTTACTCAGAAACCTTCGAACTGATGCATAAACTGGTGTCAGGTGGATTTTCATCAAATACATATTGATTAGTTGCGTTTCTAGACCACTTTAAGCATTTGTTTGTTGCTGACCCTCTATAAAATAGAACCTGGGTAAGTTAGAAACCTCTTTAAACGAGAAAAAAAATTTAGTACTTTGGATTCTTACTTAACCAGGTTCGACTGAAGTTAGTTTCGTGTTTAGTTTTGTCGATAATAGTTTCATTATTTTGAAACTCCGTGAAAAAAACTCAATCATGTCAATTTTCCCGGTGAGATGCCGAAATTCCCGGTTATTTCCCGGTTTCCCGATGACGTGATGAAATTCCAAAGTTTTTCCCGGTTTTCCCGGTTCGCTAGCAACCCTGGTTTTATAACTGGTTTTAGAAGATTTTGGCGTCCTGAACTCGAATTTTTTTTGTTAGATTTTGTATATTGCATTCAATTTTAATGATAAGGCGTCTAAAACAACAGTTTTAAGATAAATCAATCATATCTTTTTATTATTTTTTACTTCTTTGTTGCAAAGCGTTTTAACTTATACTTAAAAATTTATTTAGAATTCATTTTGGTACGAAATTTCATTCGAATACCGTTTTAACAGAACGAGGAAAAATAAAAAAATGATAAAATTTCTAAACTTGAAAGTCAAAATAACTAGCGGTATTCGGGAAAGTTGAGTTTTATGTGAAAACTTCAATTTTTAAAATCATGTTTCTACTTTCAAAAGTTATTTCTAAACCCAGAGCTGGTAGAAAAAAAACATAATTGCATATGCAAAGCTGGACGCTTTACGAAAAAACATGTCATATTTTTGCTTAACAATCAGTCAGTTTCATAATGTTCAAATAATAAGTCTCGCTTGAGCAATGTAAAACCAGTTTTATTACAAGAAAAAAAAAATAAAAAACTAACATGAACTAGTCGCAACTTTTCCCAATTTAGAATATTGGTAGTTTGGACAACATATTCTATATAGGAAATTCAAATTTTAAAGTTGTTTTGATAATTATCGTGGCAGTTTTCTGTGAATTCTTAAAATGTTTCATTCGGCGTAATGAAAGCTCACGCGAGAAGTATAGAAACGGAATGAATGATTGTTTTGTGTTTCAAAGTCAAAAACTTCGGCAAATGTACTTACAGTTTGAATAAAACAAGTCCAAAAAGGTAAATTTTCAAACAACTACTGAATCACATATCATATATTTGACACGATCGACCGTAACGAGCTATGGAAAATCATGGACGAGAACGGCTTTTCCGGGAAGCTGATCAGACTGATCAAGGCGACGATGGATGGAACGCAGTGCTGTGTGCGGATTTCGGGTGAATTGTCGAGTTCATTCGAATCGCGCAGGGGGCTTCGACAAGGTGATGGTCTATCCTGCATGATGTTCAACGTGGCGCTACACAGTGGTCCAAAACCCAGAAAAGCTGGCAGAAAGTCGATTTTTGAATCGCTCATAATTATTTATCCAAATATTTCATCGTGTTCCGGCATTTTTAGGCTACATGAAACCATGAAAATGATAGTCATAAGTTTACCCGTTTAGCAAATCTCAAAGAAATGTTAAGAAAAGTTTGAATATTTTTAAAAATTTTGCAAAGATTTGCTTACAGTTCAAAACGAATAGATTTTCAAATCGCGAATATATGTTGCTTTGCAATTATTTTTATATTTTTGTTAGGCATATTTTACACCTTATCTAATAAAAATTTGTGTTCTGGAATAAACTAGAAATTTTTTATATGGAATCTAGTTGTAAAAAACGATAAATATTTCGAATTTCATCACTTCAACTAGAGATTTAAAAAAAATCCACAAAACTCCACTCTAATTTTACGTTGGATAGATTCCCACACTTCTGAACTACAAAATATTGCAAAATGGGCTGCCTTTTTTTGCCATTTTTGGAGAAAGACGTCAAAGAGTGTAAGCACTTTTTTCTTCAAATTTGACTTCTATGCCAATAATCTCCCGGATCACGAACTGAATTGATATTTGATTGGATTTCTAGGTTGATTTTTCTCAAAAATCGATTCATAAAACATCCTTTTCATATTTTGAAGCACTATCAGTATGCATTTCTGTGTTAATTTTTGAATTAGGAATAACTCCCAAAACATAATTAAATTGCGGTTTTTCAAACATTCTTCTGATTATCGATCAATTTATAGAACCTTGTTTGCTGTTCAAAATTCATAAAAACTAACTGAAACTTGAAAAGTAGTTGGAAAATTTTATGGTATTATTTTAAAAATATGAAATGTGAATTAAAATCTAAAATAAAAATTAAAAGTTTTAAGCTAAATTAAAAATTAAGAAAATATTAAGTACAAAGTTGGTTTTTCTTGTTTAAAATGCAAATTAAGTGTTTTGTGTTAAATCAACTATTGATATAATAAATGATTATTAAAAAAGAAAAAAAACTAACATATCTTAATTTCAAAATTTTGATCAGGAGTGGCGAAATTATTAAATAATTCTCATCTATCATGAAATTTCTTTATTGACACGTTAATTATTGAAAAAAAATAAGAAAGTGATCGACACCAGAGCGTTGTCATGTAAATTTGTTTTGATTTAATTTCATATGTAATTTCGGGATGAATTTAGATTCAATGAACCGTTCTAGGATGTGAGAGGTTTTGCAGCAATCTGTTGGAAAATTTTAATACAAGAATTTTCTTACTGAGCTATTAATTTGTTTTTAAATTCTTACAATAATAGCAAAAAAAAGGAATTTCAAAGAAAATTTGAAAAAATTTCTTATTTTTTATGAAATTATAATTATTGAACAATTTTAAAAGGTTTCAGAGAAAAAACGGTCGAAAACAGACTTTTTGCCAGCTTTTTATAGGATTGGACCACTGTGCGCTAGAAGGTGTTATTCGACGAGCGGTGGGCGAAATGCGGGGCACGATTTTCAACAGATCCAGTCAACTTATCTGCTTTGCCGATGACATTGATATAGTCGGCAGATCATCTGCGGCGGTGGAGGAGATCTACCGCAAACTGAAACGCGAAGCAGGAAGAATTGGGTTGATGATTAATACGTCCAAGACGAAGTACATGCTGGCCTGCGGATCCGAGACCGACCGAACCCGCTTGTCCTGTAATAACAAAATCACGATCGACGGCGACGAGCTGGAGATAGTCGAAGACTTTGTCTATCTCGGCTCACTGGTGACCGCAGACAATGACACCAGCCGTGAGATCCGGAGGCGAATTATCAGCGGAAGTCGTGCCTACTATGGACTCCACAAGCAACTGCGGTCGAGAAGACTTAGCCCTCGCACGAAGTGTAACCTGTATATGACGCTCATTAGACCGGTTGTTCTCTACGGGCACGAGACATGGATATTGCTCGAGGAGGACCTGCGTACACTCGGAGTATTCGAGCGACGAGTGTTAAGAACCATCTTTGGCGGCGTACAGGAGAACGGAGTGTGGAGGCGAAGGATGAACCACGAGCTCGCGCGCCTCTACGGCGAACCCAGTATCCAGAAGGTGGTGAAGGCTGGCCGGATACGCTGGGCGGGACATGTTGCGAGAATGCCGGACGACTGTCCTGCAAAACAGGTGTTCGCTACGAATCCGGTAGGAACAAGACGAGCGGGGGCGCAACGAGCGAGGTGGTTAGACCAAGTGGAGCGTGATCTGGCGAACGTGGGGTGCCCGAGAAATTGGAGAACGGTTGCCATGGACCGAGTGAATTTTAGGAATTATGTTCGTCAAGTTATGTCGTGAGACGGTATACTATGTAAATAAAAAAATAAAATAAAAATAATATTTGAAAAACGCTATTTTCAAAGTGTTATATCCATCTCAACCAGATCAATAGTAAGTAGAACAGATTCCAAGGAAGATTGCATGCAAACAGAAAGCTTAAATTTTAAAACTTTGCATATTTCTGTAATTGACCACAGACAACTGGACTTACATTTCCCGAATAGACAGTTTAGCAGATTCAAAAACGAGAAATTTCAGAAAGAACACCAAATATTGTTACTCCTTTTTTTAACACATTATTTAATTTAATTTCAATAAATTTAATTGTGTCATATGAATAGACTCCTTGTCAAAGACAAAATAAATGCCGAAACTTCGGACGAAGAAATAAAAATCGTTTTAAGATTTTTTCTTGAATGAAATTTGAATGATTTTTTTATTTTTTTATTTTCTTATTGTAAAACATTTCAAGAATATTGTGTCAAATTTTCAAGTCAATTGAAGCAAAACTGTAGAAATTATAGGCCTTTATCTCCTCCTATCTAATACTGCAAGAAAGCAAGAGCAGAAACTTCAAACGCGTTTTTCTCGAAAGCACACTTTTAAAGTCCGTGGACATCGTCATTTGAAAACTACTTATCCGATTTTTTTCAAATTTGGAACATATTTTCTACATATAAAATACCAGACCCCAACGTTTTTTCTTTTTTTTTTTACTTTGGGGAGATTTTACAGATAAAAAATGGCGGATTTTTTTGTAAAAAATCGTAGTTTTTACTTTAAACAGCCACAAAAATTTCATAAAAAAATTTTTAAGTTAAATAAAAACGTTGGGGTCCAGAGAAACATCTATTGAAAATATTTTGCTCTGATTTTTTGACTTCAGATGATTCTGTGCTGAGATACAGTGTCCACCGCAAATCCTGTTTTCTAAAAAGCATCCTCGAAAATGCTCCGTCACCGGCTCATTTTTCAATATTTTTCTACGAAAAAATTACTAAATGTTCTTTTAACAATGCTTTGTATAATGCAAAAAAATTGAATACATTTGTTTGAATGATAGCTCTAGAAAAAAATCGTGAAAATGGTGTTTTTTTTTACCCGTTAGACCCGACCCCCACCCCTCCCCCCCTCGTTAATCATTTAAAACTTATGGTTTTAGCAAAAAAAAAAACATCTTAGAAATTATGACAATTTTGAAAATATTGTCAATAATTTCAATTTTGTCGTTTATGAATTTTTGTCAATTTTGTTAAGTTTTCAATTTTATAATTTTTGACAATTTAGTTGTTATTGATAATTTTTTCAATTTTATATTTTTATTCCAAAAAAGAAAATTTAGAAAAAAAATAACAATTGACAAAATTAAAAAAACTATCAAAAATTTAAAAAATTCACATAATCGACAAATTAGATGAAAAAGTACAAAATTAACATGAATGAAAAAATTGACCAAATTGACAAAATTGAAACCAATGACAAAACTAACGAAATTGACAAAAATGACATTGACAGAATTGGCCAAAACTTAAAAAATAATAAAATTGACAAGGTCAAAATTTTGTTTTAAATTTAAAAAAATTGAAAAAAAAATTGACAGAAGTGACAAAATTGACCACATTGATAAAGTCAACGAATTTAACAAAACCGACAAAATTTATAAATCTGACAAAATGAACAAAAGTAACATGAATGACAATTTTGTTATTTTTGTCATTTTGCTTATTTTGGTCATTTTGGTGAGACGGAAAACCATATGACCGAGTGAACTCTTTAAAAGCAATTATAAAAGAAAAAGCAATGGAGAAAAGCAGAGGTTTTTCATTTCTGGGTATTGAAATTGGAAATGTTTCAAATAATTTTATTAGGCTGTAGAAACGTAATTTATTATTCAGTTGCCGAAACTTGCTGAAACAAGTATTCAGTTATATTATTTTACTTTGAACTTTGAATTCTAACAAGTATTAAGATGAATGTTGAAATAAAGTTTAGAGTTCAGAAGAAAAATCTGTATGGGAAAAATTTAAACTCAAAATATGCTCAGAATTTTCAGCTTCAAAACTACTTTTTTTACGTGCATTTTCTATTGAAAATAATAAAGTAATAATACGGCAGAAAGTTGAAAAGCTGGGGTTTATCCAACATTTTTGATAAGCATTTTACGGTGATTTAAAACCTTCGAAAACAAGAGCAAAGTAGTGGTAACATTTCAAATTCATTTTATGGCATATCTTAAGAAATCCGGTTAAGAAATAAAATAAAGTTCATAAGCATCTTTAAGTTTTACGATTTTGGAGTGAATTAAAGTTCTGCTCCACAAAAGCTAAAACTAGGCACTTCAAGTAGTTCAACAAGACCAAGTTTGTGAATTTTGATTCAGCATGTTCAGATTCAGATGTTAGAATTTTGAGAACTTAATTTTTACGAACTTGATACTTATCAACAACTTTGATTTTGAAAGTCATGTCCTGTTTTCTGTGAATTATTACTTTCAGTAAACTTAGATCTGAACTTGGAATGAGAGGACTTCTCATCAATTCTGGATATACTAGCAAAATCATGCCATTGTACCAAATGTATCTTTCATAAATTAATTTTTATTCGCTTGATTGGCCCCATGAAAATGGAAAATGAAAAAAAAACCTGGCAAAGTTCATCTGTCCACAATTGGTTCAAATTTACGCGTGACGAAAATAAAGAGCCCTAATCATGTAACTTTCAACAATCTTTTTTCCTCACAGATGCAACTTGCTGATAAGAAAAGATTTCAATTACATAATAGATTCAAATTCAACCGATCCTAAGCTTTCCAAGCGTCGTGCTGGTATTAATTTACCGCAAAGAATGTTTGTCGGAAAGTTCGGCTAAGCTATACAGTACAGGCCATCATGATGGCGTGGATCTTAAATTGATTGTAAATTATGCGCGATAATCTATCGCTTTCAATCCTCCCCGCGGACGTACCGAGATATACATTTCATACCAACAAGCAGAGATGAAAGACAGAAAATACACACTCCGATTTTTTTTCTGCTTTTTTTCCGTCTCACTCGTCTAACTGACAAGATAACAATCTCCCCTCTCTCCCGGCCGATCTCTCTTACATCATATCGATGGCCTGGCCATTGCCCGGTTGAAATGTTAAACGCCAAACGAGACGGACAGCTAGAGCTAGAGCCTGGGTTAGGGCGAATCCTTTCTACCCGTTTCTGATTTGCGAGCTCTCTATTTCGGTGTAGAGGGTTTTCGCTGCAATTGGAAGGTATTTTATGGAGTTTTGTCACGGTCGCCATACCACCTTCCAGCTACCAGTCAGAGCACCACAAATCCGACTCGGATTTAACTAGCTGCACTGGACCAGGCACTGGGTAGAGGGAAATCGGTAGCCTATCTCCCAAGATGAGGGTGAACTCTATCTAACTGATGATGGGCCTTAGCAAGAGATTGAAATCTCCAGATCATCGTCAGTTTTCGGACGGCGGCGGGCGGGTTTTTCTTGGTTTTCAGTTCGGTCGATTTCGAATCCACCACCAAAGAATCGATGAAATACATTCCCCACGTTGTTCGATTGCGAATGCCATGCCAATGGAGGAAATCCCTTTTCTGGTAGCAAATACATTGTTATAGATAGATGGAATGGCATGGTGTAGAAGAGTAGCTAAACTGCGGCGTGGTTGCTTTCCTTTCATTCACAATTACACTACAATGTAATGTTTAGGGGATGAAGCTGCTGCTGCTGCTGCTGAATTTTGATGGGTTTAGATTTGAGCCTTTCATCTCTGGAGGGTTAAGGTACCTTACGTGCGGGATATGTTTTCGTGTTTCTCGTTCACTAGGGATGGAACTTTTTGAAGTCGGGGTTCTATGGCTTACTCATATTTACTGTGCGCGATGGGTCGATAAAAAGTAGGTTTGGAATTGCATTACAAACGAAGATATTCGATACTTTTTAAACGAAAGATTGTAATGATGTACTCGTATACGAATTACCAAATGTTTTTTTTAATGATTTAAAATTTTCAGAATATTGTAATTGTCTTTAACAATTTTTCATCTATAGATAAAATGCTCCATTCCACAAGTCGATTTAAAAAAAATCTCATCTCATCCTATTTAATCATGATTCTTGGAAAATTGTATACAAAACAGGCCAGGGAAAACAACAACTTCACTTAAACTTTCTTTATAGTTAGGGTCTATATGACCCGAACTGAGTCGATTTGGAGTCATTCTTGAATTTCTCAAACCCTGGGGTCTTAAAAGCTTCATTTTGGTCCAAAACTCATCCATGATTTTTTGCAGAATTTTTAAGTAACGTTTACATGAGTAAATTTGAACTTTTAGGTTTGTATGGGAAAATTGAATGTTTTGTAACAACAATCAACATCATTTTTGTTTCTTATGTGGAACCAAGCCTGCTTATGGTTTTGGTGCCAATTTATAAATTCTTTAAAGGAAATTTTTACGTAAAAAACTTTGTCCAATATCATATCTCCGTATCTTTTTAGTCAAAAAAGATATTAACTGTTTTACATGTGTATGGATGCTAAAAATCATGGATGAGTTTTGGACCAAAATGAAGCTTTTAAGACCCCAGGGCTTGGGAAATTCAAGAATGACCCCAAATCGACTCAGTCTACCGAACTATACTTTCATGACTCGATATCTAAGGAACGGTTAATGCTAGATACATGAAATTTTCAGACTTTTCCTAAAATGAGTAGCTCTACAATTTTACATTTTTTTTATTTTTTAATAGGTTCAGAGTCACCTAGCAAAAAAGGACAATTAGCCAGTTAGGATTATACAGACCCGGATTATTGTTTTGTTTATAAAATCAAAACTACTGAACTGATTTTCATAAACTATACCATTTTGAAATCGTCCAAATGTCTGCTAGCAGAGGCTTTTTAAAAAAATGAGTTTCGATTTTTATGGTTTTTTGAAAACGACCTTAAAGCCAAAAAGTCCTTGAAAAAATGATGTTTTCCATCAAAGATAACTCATTTTGTTGAAGTCGTATTGAAAAACTTTTGATTCATATGCATTCAGATAGAAAGAGAGTTCGAATTGAAATAATAAAAAAGCTTGGTTTTTCAGATCACAACTAGTTTTTTGAAAAGTTCATGAAAAAAAATTTCAATGATTTCATAACTTTATCATGATCAAAGAATTTAATGAAAAAATTGCATCAAATTCCAACCTGTAGTGATGAATTAATAATGAAGAGACTGATAAGGTGAGAATTCTAGTGTTAAATCATAGAATTTCAACATATTGAGGATCAAATCTGATGAATATCGACTTTTACTTTACGCTTTTTGTTACCCTGAGCACAACTACTTTGAAATGTTAAATAAAAGTTTTAAATATTATAAGAAATCAAACACGTCACTTTAATAAACTCAAGAATTTGAAATCTCCACATTTAATCCATATTATGTTCTTAATGTGTTAGAAATATCAATTTAGTTAGCTTCCATTTTGGTTTTCATGTTTTTATAGATTAAATAATTTACAGCCCACTTCTAAAAATATAAGCTAATTATTCAGTAAAAAAAACAATGGTTTTCAAGAAGAAAATCAATTTTTTTTATTATATTTCCATTCAATACATAAGACATCGGGTACCAAAAACCTTTTTTGATTAAATGAATTTTTTAAATCAACCAAAGTAAAACTGACATAGTGAAATTTCATTATTTAAACAGGGATGGTCACGCCATCTTTTTTTGCCATTTTGTCTTTCGGCTCAATTTTCAGATATAACAAAATTGTGATAATTTAGGTTCATATATACAATAGAGCGGCAATGGATATAAAAGAAAATTTTCATGATCGAATTCGTACATTTTGTAAATTGGCCCTAAAAACTGGTCGGTGCAAAATATCAGCTCAATCGAGCTTGATTTAGAGGTGCTTCAAAGCGCTTAAAGTTAAGATTTTTTTTACCCTCAAAATTCGAAAAACAGGGGAAACCGGAAAAATCTAAACATTAAATTGAATGCCAAATGAATTGAAAATGCATAATAAGTCGAAATCTGGTATTATCACGAAAAAAAAGAAAGTCAAAAATTAACTTAAGAATTTCAAAAATCATGTAAGCGGGGACCAAAGGAAATCCGGAAAATCGAAATTTTAATTTCGAAATAACTTCGAAATGCATGAAACGTCGAGGTCTGGTGTTATCTCAAAAAAAAAAAAAAAAAATCGGGCAGATATCAACTTTCTGGAACTTTCGTTTTTTTCTAAAAACAAGCCGTTTTTAGAATAGAAAAAAAAACGAAAATCCCAGAAAGTCGATTTTTTACCAAAAAATTTTTCCGGGTCATGATTATCAATAAGTATAATTTGCAACTAATTTGTGGTATTTAAATCACTGGATCCTGGAAAATCGTGTATGATGAAATCCGTTTCTTGGAAATCTTTTGAAATAATTATACTTACATATGCATTCCTATTGGAGTCATAACAGATGATAACATCAAAATCAAAGAGATACATACCAAAATGAATATAACAAGTAAAAACAAGATGCCAAACAATGTGTTTCGAATAATTCAACGTTTGTTCTGAGTAACCTAAAATTTTCAAAAATAAAGAAATTAGAAAAATTGACAATATTGACAGAATTGGCCAAATTTAACAAATTCAATAAATTGACAGGGTTTGCTAAATTGACGAAAATGACGAAGCATATATTTTTATTTCAATTCACCAAATTTTCAAAAATGACAAAACTGACAAAAACTGACCAAAATGACAAAAATAACAAAATTTGAAAAAAAATGACAAATGACAAATTTTGTAAAATTGACAAAGTTGATGAAAATTTCTCACTTTTGTCTGTTATACCAATTTTTTTAATTTAATCAGTTTTAAAAATTTAGACGATTTCGTCATTTTTGTCATTCTGGTCATTTTATGGAGTTTTTTTTTATTCTTGTCATTTTTGTTATTGTTGCAGTTTGAGTAATTTTTTGGGATTTTTGTCATTTTTTTGTAATTTTTGTCATTTTTGCAATTTTTGATATTTTCATCATTTTGGTCATTTTTATAAAATTTGTCATTTTTGTAATTGATGTCACTTTTGTCATTTTTGTAATTTTTTTTATTTGCATCATTTTTGTCATTTTTGTCATTTTTGTCATTTTTGTCATTTTTGTCATTTTTGTCATTTTTGTCATTTTTGTCATTTTTGTCATTTTTGTCATTTTTGTCATTTTTGTCATTTTTGTCATTTTTGTCATTTTTGTCATTTTTGTCATTTTTGTCATTTTTGTCATTTTTGTTATTTTTGTCATTTTTGTCATTTTTGTCATTTTTGTCATTTTTATCATTTTCATCATTTTTGTCATTTTCATCATTTTTGTCATTTTCATCAATTTCATCATTTTTGTCATGTTTATCACTTTTGTCATTTTTGTCATTTCTATCATTTTTGTCATTTTTGTAATTTTTGTCATTTGTGTCATTTTTGTCATTTTCGTCATTTTTGTCATTTTTGTCATTTTTGTCATTTTTGTCATTTTTGTCATTTTTGTCATTTTTGTCATTTTTGTCATTTTTGTCATTTTTGTCATTTTTGTCATTTTTGTCATTTTTGTCATTTTTGTCATTTTTGTCATTTTTGTCATTTTTGTCATTTTTGTCATTTTTGTCATTTTTGTCATTTTTGTCATTTTTGTCATTTTTGTCATTTTTGTCATTTTTGTCATTTTTGTCATTTTTGTCATTTTTGTCATTTTTGTCATTTTTGTCATTTCTAACATTTTTGTCATTTTTGTCATTTTTGTCATTTATGTCATTTTGGTCACTCAAGTCATTTTTGTCATTTTTGTCATTTTTGTCATTTTGGTTATTTTTTTTTTATTTTTGTCATTTTCGTCATTTTTGTCATTTTTGTCATTTTCGTCATTTTTGTCATTTTTTGTCATTTTTTGTCATTTTTTTTGTAATTTTGTAATTTTTGTAATTTTTGTAATTTTTGTAATTTTTGTAATTTTTGTAATTTTTGTAATTTTTGTCATTTTTGTCATTTTTGTCATTTTGGTCATTTTTGTCATTTTTGTCATTTTTGTCATTTTTGTCATTTTTGTCATTTTTGTCATTTTTGTCATTTTTGTCATTTTTGTCATTTTTGTCATTTTTGTCATTTTTGTCATTTTTGTCATCTTTGTCATTTTTGTCATTTTTGTAGTTTTTGTAATTTTTGTCATTTTTGTAATTTTTGTCATTTTTGTCATCTTTGTCATTTTTGTCATTTCTGTCATTTTTGTCATCTTTGTCATTTTTGTCATTTTTGTAATTTTTGTCATTTTTGTCATTTTTGTCATTTTTGTCTTTTTTGTCATTTTTGTCATTTTGGTCATTTTTGTCATTTTTGTCATTTTTGTCATTTTTGTCATTTTTGTCAACTTTGTCATTTTTGTAATTTTTGTAATTTTTGTCATTTTTTGTCATTTTGGTTATTTTTGTCATTTTTGTAATTTTTGTAATTTTTGTAATTTTTGTCATTTTTGTCATTTTTGTAGTTTTTGTCATTTTTGTAATTTTTGTCATTTTTGTCATTTTTGTCATTTTTGTCATTCTTGTCATCTTTGTCATTTTTGTCATTTCTGTCATTTTTGTCATCTTTGTCATCTTTGTCATTTTTGTAATTTTTGTAATTTTTGTCATTTTTGTCATTTTTGCTATTTTTGTCATTTTTGTCTTTTTTGTCATTTTTGACATTTTTGTCATTTTTGTCATTTTTGTCATTTTTGTCTTTTTTGTCATTTTTGTCATTTTTGTCATTTTTGTCATTTTTGTCATTTTTGTTATTTTTTTCATTTTTTCGTTCTTGTCATTTGAGTTATTTCGTCATTTCTGTTATATTTGTCATTTTTGTTATTTTTGTCATTTTCTTTATTTTTGTAATTTTTGTCATTTTGTCATTTTTGTTATTTTTATCTTTTTTGTCATCTTTATCAATTTTGTCATTTTTGTTATTTTAATATATTTTTGCCACATTTGCCATATTTACCAATTTTGTCATTTTTGACTTTTTTGTCGTTTTTAAAATTTTTGTCCGTTTAGTACTTTTTGTCATTTTTGTAGTTTTTGTCAGTTTTGCCTTTTTTGTCAGTTTTGGAATTTCGTCATGTGACAACGCTGTTTCCATTTTTACGATTGTTGCAATTTTTGTGAATTTTGTAATTTTTGTCATTTTTGAATGTACTGTTATTTTTGTCAATTTTTGTCAGTTTTGTTTATTTTGCCATTATTGTTGGCTTTGCCATTTTTGTCATGTTTTGTTGCTTTTTGTCACAATAGTCATTTCTTTCGTTTTTGTCATCTTTGCCATTGTTGTTATTTTCGTAATTTTTGTTATTGTTGTAATTCTTGAATTTATTGTTATTTTCGTAAATTTTGTATTTGTTGTAATTTTTTCATTATTGCTTTTTTTGGCAATTTTGTCATTTTTGTTATGTTTGCCATCTTTAGCATTTTTGTCTTTTTCCCGTTTTTGAAATTTTTGTCATTTTTGTATTTTTTGTCATTTTTGTAATTTTGGTCAACTTAGTTATTTTTGTCATTTTCAAAGTTTTGTCATTTTTGGGATGGTTGTAATTTCTGTGTGTTTTGTAATTTTTGTCATTTTTGAAATTACTGTTATTTTTGTCAGTTTTGTTTTTTTTTTACATTTTTTTTATCTTTGTCATTTTTGCCATTTTTGTCAGCTTTGTCTAAGATCCATAATTGATGGTGTCCCAAATCGACGGAAAACTATACCTATCTGTAAAAACCCGATTTAATACACTTATCAGTGGATTGGAGGCTTTCTTACTGAATGTAAATTATCTTTGGAAATAAATGACACAATAATGGATTCCTTATTTCTGAATTATATATGATTAATCTATAAAAAAGATTATAATTAAAGAAAATCGATAGCAAAAATTACTAAACTCAATATAAAAAAAGGTGGTCAGTACGTTTTTTAGAGGATAAGCAAACTGATATCCAACGAGTTCATTTACTATCAAAATATTTCAAACTGTTCAAGTTTGAGAGCCACAATTCTCAACACTCACTAGTGGTCTAGGAGTTAGCCTCCTAAACTCTCATGCTAGATGTCGTGGGTTCGATTTTCTGCTGTTTGATGAACTTTTTGTCAAATTTTCGATCGCCTCCGTATTTAATTTAGCGATTGCTGGCTGCTGCTGCTGAGCAAATGGCTACCTTTTTTGAAGCCAACGTAAGCATGATATGTTCTATGGAATAGAAAATTTTTAAAATTTTTTTTTTTAATGTTTTGAGATATGTCCTACAGGAAAAAAAATCCAATTTTTTGATACTAAATTCATCAAAATCGTGAAACCTAGAATAGGAGTTAATGTGTTAAGAACGTTTTAATGGAACATACAAATTTCCGGACATCATCGTAACTCGTCGAGCTGAGTCGATTGGTACCTATAAAGTGGGGTTTCGGACCCTTAATGAATGATATCCCCAACGGACCGTTCCCTATGCCTTTCTGTAAGAAAGCCAAAAAAGTATAGAATTCCTTAAAAATATTAAAATGATTTACATGTGCTTTTGAGCAAAAAGTGAATCATTTCTTAAAATAGTAATTTCGTAAAAACTCCATAAAAAGCCCTCTGTCGTCCAAAAAACCCAAAAATTTTATTTTTGGCCAATTTTTTTTTTCCAAGATAACACCATATTTCGACTTCTAATGATTTCTTCAGTCATGGGATATCAAAAACTCTTTTTTTTCATATTCATGAATTTCAAATTAAAAATCATGGAAATGACGGCTAGACTTTTATGGCAAAATTAAACTTTTTTTTTCGATTATAGTCGTTTTAACATCTTTATGTCATTCGCGACTTATATCAATGAAGCAGTTGGCGGACAGTCATTGAAAAACTTCTCCTGTACAACTGTGATCGATGTTTACTCTTGGGCTCGAACTCACGGACAACTGCTCAGGAAGCAACTGACTTGCCAACTGAGCTATATCGCAAGCCCGAAATTAAACGTAATTTTGGTATAAAGCCTTGAAAGTACAATGCCAAAATTGAGGTCTCAATTTTCATTTGTGGATACCACACTTGTGTCTAGTGTAGGTTTCACTAAAACCTCAATAATACCTCGTTGAGTCAGAGTTTTACACAGAGCGTTTTGAGGGCACAATAATGCCACTTTTTGGAATCGAATCCATTCAAAATTTGACATCGTTGTGCAATCAAATTTCCTGACAAAAGACTGGATGAATGAGGAATAAAAGATATCTCTTATCATGTTTGATTGATCTGAACATTGGTAATTTTTTATACAGGTTTCTACAGATAGGTACAAAGAAGCAACTCTTTAAAAGCTATGCAAACATTTACAAAATAATCATTTCATTTCATGTTGAGCAATCTCAATACAAACTCTGAAAAATCTTTAAATTGAAGTGAAGAATGTTAAAAAAATAATTATCTTGCAAATTTGAATTTTAAAAATAAACTCAGTTGGTTTTATACAATACTTAATGTTGCTTGTACTGTTGTTCAGCAAAATTGTACGAGGCAACAGAAAATCCTTTCAGGATACGGGGAGATCACAAGTCACAATATTGCCTGCTGAACGGTTTCTACGCAAACACCATCAACTGGTGGTAGCAAATGGAATGAATAACGATACTATCAGAAGGCGCCACCATATTGGCAGATAAATGGACGCCGTTGCTAATGTGCCTCCCACCAATCAATGAATGGATATATGGTGGCGTTATCCATTCGGAAGTGAAATGGTGTTTGCTGTTCCTCTATATTGACTTCGGTAGGATGTTTTGTTTATGGAGTCATTTATTCACTCTGTTGCTGGTGGATTCGATTTACTATTGATCTTAATGTTCGATTTATCCGGTTTTTGTGGATTCATTTACTAGACTGTAAATATCAGTTTTTTTAACATTTCATGTTAAAGTTGAACTCTTGAACAACCACGACCATGAAATTCCACAAAATTTGAACTTGAGGAAAAAAATTTTCACTTTCCGGCAGCAAATGTGTTGCCAAATATTGTCAAACACGTATCAGGGAAGGGCACATAAGTACATAAACCCGGTGCTGGAGTTACAAGTCGTAAAACGACGACGTTCCCGTTTTCTCGCCAAGGTCAGATTACATTTCCACCGTTGGCAAATAGCAAACAGGAAAAAAGGGTGAACATATTCCTTGCACGTTCCAGCTCAGGAAAAACCCTACTCGTGGCTTAAAATATATATTCCTAGAGCTAGGCTAGAGCGTAGGATTTGTTGGATACAAGCAACCTCGAAAAACACGTCGCGGAGTTCTACTTTTAAATCGTATACTAGATATGTAAGTATATGCATACATAAGGATTTGGATCAGCTCCAGCAACCCCCAAGAGGGTATGACTATCTACACAGATAGTCGCAGATGTGGCAAAAATACCGACATTGGTACAGGAAACCACGTAAATTGATTTGCGCCCAAAATAAACATGGATGAAGTTGTTCTGTGGAAGGCAGAAGAACTTGAACCTATTTTTGAGTCTACCTCTATAGTGATGCAATATTTGTACCCTCTAGTTTACTCATGGTGTGAAACCCACAGTTTTAGAAAAGAAAAAACAAACGTCATCCAACGGACACTTTCCCCATCCACAAACTAACACCAGTCCTGACCAAATTGACACGTGGGATTTCTTCCGGAAACAAAACCCTAGAAGTCGATACCCACCAGCCTGCTGGCAGCCCGCAGAGACCTTCGCAACCTTCAAACCGTTCATTCCGATCCGACGACGACTGGCACTGATTCATCGAATTCCAACCACGATTACAGAGTCCGGAAGCGCCTTTTCTTCTTATCATCACCAGCAGGGCCAATGGACGATATTGGGTCGGGCTGCCAGGCTGCTGATTTGATCCCAACCAGTTGTCGTTTCGACTTTGGTTATTTTTTTCTTCTTTCGGGTGGCCTTTTTGCAGCCAATGATGACGATGAGGACGAAGACGACGACGGGATGCTATTTTCATCTCCCATTCCCCGGTTTAGTAGTCGTTAGAGCAGCGACCATGTAGCCTGATGTTAGTATACAAACATTTAGTACCAGCGTGGGTAAACAGTGGTGAAAAAAAGAAAACATACACAAGGGTTGCCAAATGGACAGATTGGACTTCTTACACATGAAACTGAGAAGTATCAACTGATATTTTTGTTTTTTTGTTTCGATTATATTCGTCGATTATAGTATAGATTTTACCATCTTTAAGGCATTTGAGACTTTATATCAACGTTGTAGTCGGAGAACAGTTATTGGAAAATTAACCCGGTACAACTGTGTTCGATGTTTACTCTGGGGATCGAACTCGCGGACATCGGTTCAGGAGGTAAGTGACTTGCCAACTGAGCTAAATATATCACAAGCCCAACTGATATGATGTATATTAAGGTTGCCAGATTTCCCGGTTTTATCCGCGTTTGCCTGGAACAGTCCGGCCCGGCCCGGTTGCCAAGATTTCATTGAGAAATGTCCGGATTTTGCCCGGATTTATTCACATTATTTGGAAAATCAAACAAAAAAAACATCAAACACCTCCAAAACGAAATTTTTTGACCAAGTTTCATAAAAATAACCATGAAAGGTTTTTCGGAAGCCTAAAATACGGTTCAAAATCTATCGATATGAAAAAAATTTATTTTTCAATTTTTGTTCTTGATATTTGTTGAGAAGTTTCTGAGTTTTGATAAAATTAGCTCGGATATTGCCCGGATTTATGGTCGTCAATTTGAAATCGAATACCCGGATTTTTCCAGGTTTTTATATAAAATTTTCCCGGTTTGTCCGGCCCGGCTGCTGAAAAAATTCTGGCAACCTTAATCTAAATACATAAAAATGGATTTTTGTCTGTCTGTCTGATCCCTATAAACTCGGACACTATTGGCCAGATTTGCGTGAAACTTGGCAGGGTGGAGTATTGAACGCTGGGGAAGGTTCCTATCATAGTTTGAAACCCCTCTCCCTCACAGGAATAGGGGAGGGGGCTATTCAAACTGGTACCAAATTTGGCAAGGGAGGGTATTTGGGTACGACAAATATTTGTAAGATTATTTGAGACCCTCGCTTCTTCCAGTTGGGAAATATGAAGATATGAAGGAGGGAAGGGGACTCATTAACAATTTTTCACATATCTCAAGGACTAATCAAGCAAATAAAACCATATTTTACATGGGAGGGTATGGGTATGAAAAATATTTTATGATTATTTAAGACCCCTCCTTCCTTCCAATGGGGTTATAGGAAGGGGGAAGGGGGCATCAATACAATTTTTTTTGTATAAATAGGGAACAAATCGAGCGAATGGAAAAAAAGTCATGGGAAACTATTGGGCAATGATTTTTTTTTATGAATCTTTTGAACCCAAGCCTCTTCCAGTGGGGAGATTGAAAAAGCGAGCGGATACGGGTAATATTTTTATGATTATTTGGGACACCTTTCTTCTTCCATTGGGAAGATACTAAAAAGGCACATTACATAACTCGAATGGAACAAATAAAACCAAATTTAGCATGGAAAGGTTTTGAGTACGAAAAAGGTTTTTCTTGAAATTTGTCGATTTTAACATGGGAGAGCATGTGGAGGAAATGGTTCCAAGAATATTTGAAACCCCTACATCCTACCAATCGGTATATAGGAAGGGACAAGGGGGGCTCCCATACAATTGTTTTTCGCACAAGTTTAATTTTGTTGTATAGTTTAAGAACCAAATTTGCTAAAAGAGGGGTTTTTGGGTTTTTGAGTATGATTATTAACACGTTCGTCGCCATGGGACCCATATTCGTGTGACGGGTGTGTTTCCTAGGAGGCCCCGTCAAACAAAAACGTGTGACGCTCTCTAGCTCAAGTAAGCCGCTCATTTTAGCCACACGTTGCAAAGCTGGAGTTTTCCTTATTTAATTTCTCGCTCCGAGAATTTCCTTGGGCCTGGCTGGAAGAACTACCAAAATGAACGTGGCGACGAACTTGTTAAAAACGCCTACCTCCTTCAAGCAGAGCTGAAGGGGAAAGTGGGGGGGTCGGCCGAATACCACCAAATAACCGTTAAAGCTCATCGAATAGTTGAGCTAAGTATTCGACCTAATACGCCGAAAAGGCCGAATATTTATTTTTGAAATTCATGCAATAACAGGTTTGTTAAACTTTTCATATTATGTTGGATGGTCTATAAAATATCCTTAAGTAATGTTGGAAATGTTACCCAATAACCAGAAACTTAAGGTATCAGTGTGGTGTGTTCGTGTATTTTTTACTGTATATCGCATTAGAGAATAATTTTAATCATAATTTTAATCAACTACTTTCTAATGTTTTGGTCTCAGTCAAAAAAACCCTACTGACTGAAAGCCACATTTTGTGTGAAGGCAAAGGGGTACAAGTGCAGCACTTAAAGGGGTATAAGCGAATTCAAATGTTACGTACTCTTTTAAGAGTACGTGTACTCTTTTTCGATCAAGACATGGGTGTACTCTGCTTATTGTGAAATTCTACGATATGTATTCTTTTTGTTGAAAGTAACTTGCAGGGTGGTCACTTTTTCATTTTGAAATTCCCGTTTTTTTCCCGTTTTTTTCGGTCGTAAATTCAAGGTTTTCCAGGCTGTGATGATCTGAGATTTTCAACTTATTTTATTCATTTCGTTGTTTCATCACATTCATATAATTGAACATTAAGATGAACTCGTTCTATTTTAATCCAATTTTGCAAAAATGTTCAAAAACATTCTACAAAAAATCGTTATAAGTATAGAAAACCTGGAGTTGACGACACTTTGATGCATTCAAAACATATTTTTGATTGATGTTTTAAAATCATATTCAAAATAGATTTCAAAATGTTGTGTTAAATAATGATTTCAATTAATCAGTCGTGTTAAAAGCTTCACAAATAAATACAAAAAAAATCAGTCTTCATTATAGCCATTTTACGAACCAAAAGTATTCAAATGAATTCAATAAGAAATTCTATCGATTTTTGATACGTTACAGATGCCGCGTGTGTCATTACAGTTGAAAAAATCTGGTCTCTGGGAATTTAAAATTTTTCTGAAGTGCATTCAATCTCATAACTCGCTCGTCACAGTAAATTCAATTAATATGTTGATTTCAACTGTTGTACATTCAAAGGTAATACATTATTGCTAATAATCTATCTTACAGATTCTCAGAGGATTGTTCAAAGTTGCATAATATTTTTCAAAATTATAGTAAATTAAAGTAAAATGATAGTAGTTATGAACACTTATTTTAGGCGTTGTTTAATTATATAAACTTACCTTTTATGATTGAAATACCAATAGCTATCAAGATATAAAAATTAAGCCGTTCAACATAACATATGAAATGTCAAAATGAATCTACCCCATGACTAATGAATGGTAATTTTTGAAAAATCAAAAATCCTAGTTTGACGCGGTGTTTAGAATCTTCTAGAAATATTGCCAACACTAAAAGTTATTATGTAACAAGAAATCAAAGTAATTTCGATCAAAATCACCTAAGTTGACCCTACTATACCCTACCATACATGTATTCTGTGTTTTATCCGAGTTTTGAAAAGAAAAATATTATCTTTACAGTTCAATAATGATTTTTTTTTAATTTTTTATTCCTTGATGAAATAGTTTTTTTAGAAACAATTCATAATACATTTTTTTTTGCCTCATAACTCCAAAGTTTTCATTACAGAACTTGGAAATCACGATCTCAGTTTAGAATTCTGATTGCGAAAACTTAAAAACAATATGAGCAACAAGTTAAAAAGTCTAGAATTTACATTTACAGTTTCGGGGATTTTGCAACGCCATACCGCAAAAGAAATACCGCTATTCAATTGCTGCTAACTTTTTTGCCTAGTAAGAAACGAAGTTACAATCTTGGACAAAGTTATTAAGCGGAAATTTACGTTTTAAGAATTTATAAATATGCACAAAAAGGTTAGTGAGGTTTAATTTTCAAAACAACATATCCTATTTTTCCATACAAACCTAAAAGTTTAAATTAACTCATGCAATCGTTACTTAAAAATTCTGCAAAAATCAGGGATGAGTTTGAAACTAAAACGCAGCTTTTTAGATCCCAGGGTTAAGAAATTAAAAAATGACCCCAAATCGACCCTCAGTCAGACCCTGTTTCAATTTAGATTCAACCACTGTACTTTTTTTAGCAAAGGAATTTCAATTTTGAAATTAATATTCAAGAAAAAAATACGAAAAATAAGAAAATTGTGGTTTATAAATTAATGCTAATCAATCAAAAATCGAAACATTAGAAAACATTCATTATTTAATTTAATTGCGTAGAAAAATTGTTGAAATCGAATTAAACTGTGCTATTTCAAAACTCTGAACACTGAATTCAGAACCCATTAATTTGAAGTTCAAGTTAAAATTTTCATAAATAATTTTAGAAATAAGAAATCAGTTTCTTTTATCAGTAATTAAGAATAAAGCTGTACCGGATATTCGGGCCGAATATTACCCTATTTTTTTTATTTTTCGAATATTCAGCACACCAAACAGTTGCGCCACATTCGTACGAAATTTGTCTCTAATGTTTTTACAAATTTTAAAATAAAAATATTACCATTTGTTTGAAGTTTGAAGTAGTCATAAAAGTTTTGAACAAAACACTGTAGAGCATTTCTAAATTCACTACGCATACGACCCCATATACGTTCTCGACTTTTTTTTCTACAGTTCCTAAACTTTATTCAGTACTGCAAAACGTTGAAAACTAATTTTATAATTTGAAAAATTATCTTATTTCTTATACTTTTCAAATAATTAAATAAATTGATTGATATAAATTTCTAAGTAAGAGGCGAATTAAGTTATTTCCAATGACAATTTTTCTTCACAACTTATTCATAATTCATGCAGTAGCTTTGTTATGCAGAAGCAAGTTGATTTTTACTTTTTTTTTCATAAGTTAACCTTCAATCTAAAAAATTTGAGCTAGTAGAAAAAAATAGCAGTTTTAGATTCAGCGCCCTCAAATTAGTTAAAATCACCTTCTATACCTTTGGCACCACGGCAAATTATAAATTTTGTTGCCTAGTTTAATCAAACAAAGAACAAAAAAATGTAAAACAATAAATTCTAATGATATAATTTTGTTTTGTTTTTAAATGTTTGTTGAAACCAAATCGCTTATTAGTATTTATCTAAATACCTCTATGATATTTTCTTGACCTACTTCATTTCAAAAACAAATAGCGAGCTTTCATTACGTCGAATGAAACAATATGTAAACAAACAACTTTATAGCAAAAAAAATGCAAAAACTAATATAAACTAGTAGCAGCTACGTTTTAGTTAGAATATTTGTGGTCTGATCAACATAATCTGGATGTGAAATATAAATTTCAAAGTTGTTTTCCTTACTTTGCTGCCGTTTTCGCTGAATCTTGACGATGTTTCATACGAAGTAATTAAAGCTCACGCGATCAATTTTAAAATGTCTAAACACACTCTCATTAAAAAAAACTCTCATAAATTCTTTAGAGTGTTACTAAGAAGTTTTATTTCAGGGGTATTTCAAGTAAATTTTCACTGGAAATTTATCGATTTTTCCTTAAAATGTTTTGTCACCGATAAGGTAAAAAATCAATTAATTCGTTTTTTTTTTTTGTAAATTTTTACAGGAAGAGTAACATATTCAAGCTTTTAATTCGAAGTTCTGAATATGTTCGACTGCCCCGACTCATTAACAGTGATGAAAGTTAACAAAATTTTGAAGACTTATAACTTTTTTATCTTAACTCTAATCGAAATGTATTTTTCGGATGAAATTTTTTTCATAATTTAGGGTTTAAGAAAAACCGTTTTTGAAAACAATCGGCCGACGGGAACCAAAGTTATTGATGAAAAACGGGGTTTTCATGTTTCTTCCGAACAAAATGTCTCTATACAAACTTTAGGCTCGTTGAGCGACCCCTTCCCGTGATCCGATCTGGCCCAAATTTGGCATGAGATCACATAACATTTCACAGGTTTTGAATTTCTTATACAAATTTTGGGCAGTCTAGTAGTGGTCATAGTAATTTTGAATTTTGAATTTTCATATTCGAGTACGTGAAATGTTTCTTTTTATGTTTCGAGACACTTCCCTCTCTTGAACGGAAAGAGATGTAGAAGGAGAGATGTTGTCATACAATATTTTTAAATCACTCGAGAACTTGGGCTTGTGATATAGCTCAGTTGGCAAGTCTGTTCTCTCCTGAGCAGATGTCCGCGAGTTCGAGCCCAAGAGTAAAAATCGAACACAGTTGTACCGGATAAGTTTCTCAATAACGTTCCGCCAACTGTAACGTTGATAAAGTCGCGAATGCCATAACGATGGTAAAACGACTATAATCGAAACAAAAAAAAAATCGAGACCTTATTATTCAAATAATATAGCAGAGGATATTTCAGTAGAATTTTTTTTTCTATGATTGTTTAAGGCTTCTTCCTCCTTTCATTGGTTTGAAAGGGGAGATCCCATACATTTTTTCAATAAATCTAGTGCTAATCTAACAGATGGTAACAGATTGGGAAAAGTATTTCAATACACTAAATATATTTAAAATCATTTGGGATCCACGGGATAGGAAAGAGAAGAAATGTGTCATACGTATGTTTTGATAAACTCAAGAGCTCATCAAATAAATTAAACCAAATTTTACAGGGGAGAGTATTAGGGTAAGAGAAATGATTCTATGGCTATTAAAACCCCTTTTCACGTTCTAGTGGAAAAGGAGTTCCGTACAAGTTTTTGTATGATAAGAGAACTTCTCCAACAAATAGAACCAAATTTGAAAGAAAAACTACTCGAGTATGAAAAATGTTTCTATTTTTTTTTAAGAAGGGATTCCATACAATACTTACAGAGTCGGGAATGGGAGACGTTTTATCGCATTGTTTTTAAAACTTTTCAAGCTAAAGAAACCATATTTTATATGAGAGGTTTCTTTTCAAGATTGAAGACCTTTCCTTCTTCCAGAGGAGTAACGGGAAGAAGGAAAGTAAGTATAGCTCGAAAACGTATGAAGGAAATATGAGCCATATGTGAAATCTGATGTTATTTAGTAACAAAAAATGTTGTTATAGCAGTTCGTGAACCCTCCCCACATTGCAGGGGAGAAAGGAAAAAAAGAGTTCTTAGTATCAAATTTCAAACCATTATTGAAAAACAATTTCGGATTCTTTGTATTCCAATAATAATTTGAAGGCTAGAGACGAAAGTCTCTCTAATAAAGACAAAAAAATTTGAAGTGAAAGATCTCATTTCACATGATCAAAAATTAATTTAAAACAAAATTATTTTCAAGCAGTTTATTGATTTTTAGAAGGTGTAGCAAAGCACACCGGGTCAGCTAGTTCCATTTAAAGGATGATACGGTCAAAATTTGGTTAAGGGAAAACGCGTGTAAATCGGTGAAATCGTTTATTTAAAAAATCAAATTAAATTTCTTTTTCAAGTTAAATTAATATAAAATTCTGAAAAAATATTCAGTTAGGCTTCGGCATTTCCAAATCCGAATTGCCGTGCCTTACGCTTAACTCCTGCCATCAGATTTTGTACAGCCACCTTGTCCACCTTCTTCGCCGCAGAAAGCCAGTTTGCCTTGAACTGCTGCTCGTCCTCAGCAGTTTTTTTGGTCTTCTTTAGGTTCTGCTTGACAATAGCCCAGTATTCTCAATTGGGTGGAGCTCTGGCGTGTTGGGAGGGTTCTTGTCCTTGGGAATCACCTGCACGTTGTTGGCGGCGTACCACTCCATGGCCTTTTTAAAGTCTGCTTCATTTAATATTGGAACACAAACAATTGCGTGTAGTTCAGTCATTTATTAACGAATTCATAATTTGCTTTTCATACAAATGTAGCATTTTCTTTACTCTTTCATAAAAAAAAAAATTAAAAAAATTATTCATTGCTGTTTCGAAGAAATTCTCGTACTTTTCCCGTAATACGGCACATTAGGCGGCGCACACCCTTTTCGTCCACCGTTTTGGCGATTTGATTCCACCAGTTCTTCATTTGAGTCATGTTCCTAACAAGTTTTCCCTTTGCCTTAAGCCTCCGCTTCGTGATTGCCCAGTATTTCTCTATCGGCCGGAACTGGGGGCAGTTTGGGGGGTTGAGGTCCTTCGGTATTACGCTGACCCCGTTCGTTGCGTACCATTCCATAACCGTTTTGCTGTAATGGCAGCTTGCGAGGTTCGGCCAAAACATTACTGGACGGTCGTGGGCACTAATAAACGGCAATATCCGTTTCTGTAGGCACTCTTTTTTGTAGACTTCTGATGTCATTGTCTTGTCAGTGAGAAAGACTTTGGTTTTCTGTCCACAACTGCATATCCCCTGCCAAATCATGTACTTGCGGTCGAATTTATCCGCAAACACGAACTTAAATTTTGCAGGTACATCCCCCCGAGCCGTCGCCAAATAAAATTTTTGACCTGGGATTTGCCCAAAGTCCGCCTTCACGTAGGTCTCATCGTCCATCAGAATACATCCGTCGAACTTGGTCAGCACTTGGTCGTACAGCTTTCGAGCACGGATTCTGGCCACATTGTTCTGCTTCAGCGTCCGATTTGGCTGTTTGCTGGCTCGGAATGACCTTATTCCTTCCCGGAGACGAATTCGTCGCACCGTACTGTGAGCGGCCTGGAACTTATTGGCCAAATCGCGGTCTGAAAGATTAGGATTCCTCTTGACGGCCTTGATGACTTTCCCACGCAGTTTCCGGTCGACAGTTCCACTCCGACGCTTCGAATGCGGCTTCCGAGCCGTCGTCAATGTTTCCTTGTACTGCTTGATAACACGCCATACGGTATTTCTGGGCATTTTAAGCTGTTTAGCTAGCTTCGATGCCGACAACAATGGATTTTCAAGAAAACTGTTCGGCTTCCATGGCGGTTGTTTACAAAATGCTATCGTTTGGTGTTATGACATAAATACATGGTGAAAGGTAATGAATTTCCCGACACGTGGATGAAAAAAGTTTCCAAACCCGTCCACTAGGAGCGCCACAATGAGCAAAAGAATTTGTTCCAATATTAAATGAAGCAGACTTTACCATAATGGCAAGATGCCAAATCCGGCCAAAACAGTACGGAACAACCGTGTTTCTTCAGGAAAGGTAGCAGACGTTTATTCAAACACTCTTTCACGTGCATTTCTTGGTTGACAGTCCCGGAAGCTATGAAAATGCTGCTTTTCAAGCCACAGGTACTGATGGCTTGCCAAACCAGATATTTCATCGCGAACTTTGACAGTTTCATGTGCTTGAAAATATCTGCTACCTTTCCCCTTCCTTTTGCCGTATAAAACTCCTGTCTCGGAAGCTGTTTGTAATCGGCTTTGACGTAGGTTTCTTCGTCCATTACTACGCAGTCAAACTTCGTCAGCATCGTCGTGTTCAGCCTCCGGGATCGCGTTTTGGCCGTCGTATTTTGTTTATCATCGCGATTTGGAGTCACTACACTACCTTCGTGTAAGTCTTGATAGTCCGGCTCGTTTTTTGGCTCGATGCACGGTTGTAGACGATATACCCAGCTTATTTGCGGCATCTCGGAGAGAGAGGTTAGGGTTTCGCTTGAAACTACCGGCAACTCTCTTTGTCGTCTGAGCGGCTTCCGGTTTTCGAAATTTTTATACGCTGCTCTTCTTCCTCGGACGGCATTTTGACAACTGAAGAGTGAATTCCAAAATTAAAATAGGAGCAACATTCTACACACACACACACACACCTTCAAAATGAGGGGTGTTCAGATTTTTGAAATGCGTCAAGTTGATATTGACCAAATTTTGACCGTATCACCCTTTACATTCATTTTTTCCTAGGAATATAGAAACATTCTTATTGACTCTTAATTTTCAAAATAGAACACAGTAGAACTCGTGAAAAATTACATTTTGTACGTACATCTTTTCGAGTTAGATTTTGAAATGCAACTAGATGATTAATGACTAATACAACCCATCACCTATGAAAAAACTAAACATTTGAAAGCCGTTGTGGCATATTATAAAAACAGCCGACATTTTCAAATTATTACTTTTGAAAATCAAACCTGAAGATCTGGCACCACGTTCACCACATCTCATGCTGTGTTTAGTGTTGAACGCTAAGGGTGCGTAGTGCGTATTCAAAAAAAGAACCTGTAACGATAGCTATGTGTTGCCATTCTTTTCGTTTTTTTTGTCTAACATCCCACAACATTTCGACAAGAATCCTGACCATCCATAAAGTACAATAATCCTTCCCGGGTGCGATGACTCCGTGTAACGTGTCTTTCGAGAAACAGAAGTCGAGAGGTTGAATTTTGGCAGCGGGTTTCCCACCGAAAGTGTTCATGTCTATCACACTACTATGTATGTAAGTGGGTAGAGAAAAGCCATTTTCACAGCTTTTTTCCTAGTAGCGCCTCGACAAGCTTTTCCTCTAACCCGGGGAGCAGCTCCGTTCGGGGCCCTTTGGCTTTCTTCTTCCTGATTCCTTCTGCTTCTTTTAACACTCTACTAACAGCCGCGCGACTTGGAATCCCCATAAGTGGAACGACACTTTGAAATGGGAAATCCGTGGAGATTAAATCTTAACGGGATCCCTCGCTGGTTGCTGCTTTCGGACGCCGCCAATTCACTGCTTCTGCCTTGGATTGGAGATTGGATTTGAGCTGGAGCTGCGGATTGGTCTTGGCACATTTTTTTCCGGGCACCCAACCCAACCCAACCCATTTTCACCCCCAACAACCATTCCGCGACCTACGACGACTGACTGGGTCCTGGCATCAGCTTTGAACAGCTTGAACGTGATCGAACGACAGATGATAATCAATATTTATTTCCACTCTTGGTTGACACTTGAACGAACGTCGTCGTCGTCGTCCTCTTCTTCGTAGATGTTTCAGTGAAAAAAGCGAGAAAAATAACCGTCCAAAAGAATGGTCCACGGTGTGTATGTTTGACTCACCTTTTTCTGCTGACAAGTGTCCTGTGAAAGGAGACAAGAAAAGAAAATAATCGTTAGTAGGTACCATTTCGTTTCGTTTGCTGTTTGCTGGCAGGAGAAAGATTCGAAGTTAAGATTTATAGGACCTCGCGTCCTCGTTATTGGATAAGTTAGGCAAAGAACAGCTGAGAATGCTGTTTTAACATTGCTTATGTAACCACAGCACATCGCAACCCGTTGCAATTTTGGGGTGGGAGCATCAATATTTGAAGATTCTGCCCGTTTGAATGACAGTCACGAAAGTACACGAAAGTTTTTTATACTGACAGAGTAAATGTTTAGAAAATCCCAATTATTGTAGCATTGTAACGAAAATACAGTTGAAGTTATACATTATTCTGCAAATCGAAAAAAATGCACTAGCAGAGCCTTTTTCTTAACAATATTTATCTACATTTACGGAATACATTGATTTGGATAGTAAAATAAAATTTGGTTTAGAGGACCCAATTTTATCTACTAAATGGCATTAATTTTTATTACATATTCAACAGCTTTAATCTCCATCCCACAAATTTTATTTTATTTCTGCGTTCTACATTCCTTCTCAACTCGATTCTTAATAGAATATTTTATTTACAGACTTTTGTTTTTCTAAAATACAAAATTTTATATTCCAAATACCCCTCATCTCAATCGTACATTCCATTCTCGGAAAAAGCTTTTCAAATCTTAAAATTATATTTATTTCCTGCATATTTTTCATCCAATCCGAGAATATTCTTCACAAAAGCCTTCCCAATCTGTGCTTTTTCTGTCGCTCTGTTTTTGTTTACCAGAAATGGAATAATCCGAAAAGATTTTGAGCAACAGCTTTCGCAAACGGCGTTATACTTGCCACTCTGTCTTTGTTTACGAGAGCCGGAATAATTCGATAGTATTCTTAGAAACAGCCTTCCCAAACAGAAGGTCAATTCAAAACAAACAATAAGCAGCAGTAGCCTTAAAAACTTAAATAAAAAATCAACATCAGCAGCCTGAAAATCTGCGCTTCCGTAACCAATTCCGTCTTTTTTCCAACAGAAGACCAAAGCAGAGTAAACAATCAACAGAAGCTGCCTGCGCTTCTAAATCCATTCCATCTTTGTGCACTGGATGACTAAACCAAAACAAACACTCAGCAGCAACAGTCTTTAAAATCTGCGCTTCCGAAGCCATTCCATCTTTTTCCACCGGAAAGCAAAATCATAACAAACAATCAGCAACAGCAGGCTTCAAAATCTGCACTTCCTAAGCCAATACTGTCTTTTTTGCATCAGAAGGCCAAATCGAGGCAAACAATCAGCAGAAGCAGCTTTTAAAATCTGCACTTTTTAAATCAAAACAAAGTAAACAATTAGCAGAAGCTGCCTGAAAATCTGCGCTTCATAATCCATTCCGTCTTTTTTCACCGGAAATCCAAACCAAAACCAACAATTAGCAGCAGCAGCTTCAAAAATCTACATTTCCTAAACCAATTACGTTTTTTTCCACCGGGTGGCCAAATCAAGCAAATAATCAGCCGCAACAGTCCTAAAAATCTGCACAAGCCATTCCATCTTTATCCACCGAAAGGCCAAACCATAACAAACAATCAGCAGCAGCAGCCTTAAAATCTGCGCTTTTTTAGCTTAAAGCATGGATCACTACAAATCTGGACGCGTTAAAACGGGTCTATCTCGGAGCTATGTAAACGAAATAAAAATGTTTTGTAACCAAAATGTAGGGTTTTTATTGCACTTCAAAAGAAAAATAAGAAAAAATATATTTCGATGTTTTTTTTATGTAATTTTGAACTTTTCGTCTAGAACCACTCATCAAAGTTTGAACACCCTATACACTGACCTCAGCGGCCATTTTGTTCCACAATCTCTTCATCTCTGTTGCTTCCCGAGTCGTCCTATCATTCTTCTTCATCTTCTGCTTGACAATTGCCCACAATTTCTCGATAGGGCGGAATTGAGGGCAGTTGGGTGGGTTGATGTCCTTTTCGACAAAATCCACACGATGGCCCGATACCACCGTAATACCTCTTTGCTGTAGTGGCAGCTTGCCAAATCTGGCGAAAACTTTACTGTCTTTTTGTGAGATCTAATGTACGAAAAAAAAATCGTTTTTTGAGGCACTCCTCCTTATACATTTCGGAGTCCATGGTCTTGTTTTTCACAAAAACCGGGGTTTTTCGTCCGCAGCTGCAAATACCTTGCCAGATCAAATACTTTCATGCCAACTTATCGGCAAAAACGAATTTGAACTTGGCGGGGACATCACCCCGACCAGTGCAGTGCACCACTGCAGTGGCTTTATAAGATTTTTGGCCAGGAAGCTGCCCAAAATCCATCTTCACGTACAGCATTTTCAACGATTTCGCGATTTTTTAAACCCGACTATGTCGGTTTTTAACATGGGTGTTCAAAATTTATTTTCGTCTCGCGGCTTCCATCACGTGTAACTTTTTTTGAACAAAACGAATCGTAATGAAATTTTCAGCACTCATAGAGGAAACATTTCCGAACAAAGTACTGTCAAAACATTCCAGATCCAACAACTAGGAGCGCAACGGTATAATAAACAGTGCGTCCAGATTCTTGGTGATCCATGCTTTATTCCGTTTTTTCCACCGGAAAGCCAAACTAAAAAAAACAATCAGCAGCAGCTGCCTTAAATATCTGCGCTGCCAAAGCCATTCCGTCTTTTTACCGGAAGGACAAATCAACATAAAAAAAAACAATCAACATCAGCAGCCTTAGCAGTCCTGTGCTTCCTAAGCCAATTCCGTGGAATGGAATCAGAAACAATTTCGTTTGTAGTTGCAGACTTTGAAATCTGTGCTCCCTGTGCCAATCTGTCTTTCTACCGGAGGCCGAATCAGAAACAAATTTTTCGTAGCTGCAGCCTTGACAATCTGCGCTCTCTGTTCTTATTTTACCAACCACGCCGTTGTCGTGATTTTACGATTCTTATGAATCTCAAATCAGAGATTCACTTACACACGTCTGACACTCACAAGAATAGATCAAAGACTGACTTTGTTTTGTTTGGTTTTGCCTAGTGTTTGCAAAAATAGCAAACGTTGCCATAAAAATTTATTTTATTTTATTTATCTTAAGTGTTGCCGAAAGGCCGGCGAAAGCAACTGTAATTTTATTTTATTTTTTTTTATTAAATTTGAGTTATTTTCTGCATATCCTTCATCTAATTTCTACATTTACATCAATCAGTTTGTGCAAATAGTATTGAGGAGTGATTCTAACGGAATCAAAGCAATCCAAAGATTCTCTTTAATTAAACCACGGTACCGTGGATGAAAATATAATTTGCAAAAACACGGTTTACAGCTTTCGCTCTATCTGCAAATCCTCAGGACTGGTTTTCATCAATAATGCCATTTTGGAATCGTAATACCAGCTGCTCTAATGTTATCAAATTTGTGACATCGGGAAATTAAAAATAACTACAAAATGGTCCGATAATGTTGTTGCATTTTAAAAAAAATCCCGATTTTTGCACCATTTAGATCTATTTTCATTCCTTCTAACGATGCCCTGGAGTGATATGAAGCCAAAGAAGCCACTTTTGTATCATATAGAACATAAATTCTCCTAACGCACCGAAACTAAGAGCCATTGAAGATACTGAGCTGTTTGAATGCAGTAAGCATTTCAAAGACGTAAATTTCGAGGGAAAAATGGCGGGAAGTGGGTTTCTGTTCAGAAAAAGATGCTTTCAAATGTTGCGCAAAATCTTCTGAATAGAGTTGGTGCTGATGTACGGTTGAAATGAATCGGTTTTTACAGAACTTTTTCTGTGGTGAAATTTAATGTGGAACAACATTCATTCAAATTTATAAACGAAAATAGCATGTTTCAACTGCTCTCTGTTTTAACATCAGATTGAATATATATAAAAAAATTCTTCTGATAAAATATGAGTACACACGAAGAAGCGAACGAAGAATGCAAAGCAAAAGAAATTGAAGATCAAGTTATATTTTATGGTAAGATAAGCTTGCCTGATGGCCCGGTTTTATCCGGGTTTGTCCGGATGTTTAATACAAAATCTGGGAAAAACTGGTCCAACCCAAATCTCGTTGGAAAAGTCCGGATTTGGCCCGGATTTATTCGCTTTATTTGCCATATCAAACAAAAAAAAACAAATTTTGTTGTAAAAATTTTTAAATTATGCGTTCAAAACGAAAATTTTTCAACAAGTTTATGAAAATAATTATAAAAGGTTTTTTGGAAGCCTAAAATTCGATTAAAAATCTGCTAATAAGTACAGATTTAAAAAAATAATTTTTTATTCTCTTGATTTTTGTTGAGTAATTTTTGGGTTTCGACCAAATTTACCCGGAGTTTTGGTCGACAATTTTGAAATCAAATGCCTGATGTTTTGCCAGGTTTTATATGAAACTGCCCGGATTTGTTCGGTTCTGATGCGTGCTGAAAAAAATCTAGCAACCTTTTGGTAAAAGCCATCCCAAAACAAACAATTTCGGTTTATTTTTATCGTTTTTGGTATTTCTTCTGCAAATCTATTCGTCTATAATTTCACTACTTGTTTTCGACATCAAGACAAATTACAAAAGCTAATCGATTTTATAATGGTAGATCGATCAAAGATATTGTATTCTGAAATCTTTGACTGTTGGTCAATCAGATTAGATTATAGTTCTATAACGTAACCTGAGCTGAGGGTTACCTTGGATTTCTAAAAGGCATTTGGTCGAATCTCTTGCAATAAATGAACATTCCCCAAAAAAATGAACTTTGATGATCGGCAACTTACTTATTTTAGGACAGAGCGTCCTCTAATTTTTTTCAACCTTCTTTCACAATGTCGAAAAATGACTAAAACTGTTTAATATCAATTAAAAAAAGGCATTTAGGCAAAATTATTAAAATGACAATCTACAAGCAGACATGTAGAATAGGATGTTGACAAGTTTTTTTTTTTCAAATTTCAAACGCCTTCCGGGTGGCAATGGATGTATGGGAGTATTTCTTGATCGAGCTTCGAAAACCGACTATATACATTTTGATGATTGGCTTGAAAACTGACCTGTGAAAATTTCAGCCTAGTCGGACTTGATTTAGGGGTGCCTCCCAGCGCTCAATTTTCGCTAAAAAAAATCACCAAAGGGAATCGAAATCGGAAACATCGAAATTTTAATTTTTATACAAAATGACTTAAAAATGCATATAACGTAGAAATCTTTTATCAAAAATCGACTTTCAAATTACAAATATCACCGAATAGAAGACCAAAGTAAATCCGGAAAACAAGTTTCAGTTTTGATGCCAAATTACTATTCAGAAATGCATGAAACGTCAAAATCTAGTGTTATTTCGAAAAAAAATGTTATGGCCAAAAAGCAACTTTCGGGGACTTAGTCATTCCTGGGAAAACCGTCTAGTTTTTCGAAAAATCGGAAGTTGTTTGGAAAACCATCCAAGTTCCAGAAAGTCGATTTTGGCCAATATTTTGTTTTTTTGTTTTGAGAACATACCAGTTCTCAATTTCGTTTCATGCATTTCTAAGTCATTTGGCATCAAAAATAAAATTTCAATTTCCCGAATTTCCAGTGGTCCCCTCTTTTGTTGAATTGACCGGTTAGTTGAATTAAGGTAAGCGGATATTGATTGAAAGTTATGAAAAGTATGAAAAAAACGCTTATCCGAAGACAACGGACGCCTTCATTACTTGTTTCTGAAAGCCAACGATAGACATAGACTTCCTAATCCTGAATATATATGATTTAATTCTTTTGTATGTACTATTTGCAGAAATGATGAAAATGTACACAGTAGGTACTCTGTTTTAAATCTTTGAAAGAGATGAATGAACTTTTAGTTTAAAGTCTCTACAACAAACAAACAAATCTTTGAACTGGAACCACAATTTCATGGAGCATCCATAAAAAATTATGTTGCAAAATAGAAGATTTAATTAATTCATTTGGGATCTAGTGCAAGAAACTTAAACTTAAATTTTCCGTATCTGAATCGAAAAGTCAAAATCAAGTAATCAAATTAAAACGGACAGTCAATACAAATTCTTCACATTTTTGTTCAAAATCCTAGGTTTTATCAATAATTTGCAAATAATCAAGTCCACTTCCAGGAAAAATAAACTCAATAATGTAAAAGGATTGTAGTTTACAGAATTATTTTACAATTTGAAAACGGTACCACTAAACAATGAAATATTTGCATCAGGAATCAATGTAAATAGCGTATTGATTTTTCTAAAATATAATGTGGTTTGGAAAATGTAAAATTTATTTTTTAATACAGCTTTCAGAAACATAAAATTTAGTTAAATGAATAAAGATTGAAACAATTTATTTGGGGCTTAGAGTATTTAAATATGAAAAGATAAAAGAATTCGAAATACAGTCTACAAATGAAGAATAAAAATACATGATAAATGCTTTAAATTCACAAACATTCAACTTAAAAAAGAAATTATGTAGAGAATTGAATTATATTTTCCAACTCTATCAAGCTGCAAAATAGAAATTCAACTTTCACTATCCTGAATCTGATTAAAATTTAAAAAAATATTTGTTGTAAAACATGAAGCTAAGTAAAAAGAAAAGATCAAAATGTTCAGACTCACATCTAATGTCGATATTTTCTTTTATTTGAAACAATATTCAAAAGTCACGCTTCTTGAAAAATTGAATTTTGAAAAAGTAAACATATCCTAATTTGAGAGTTCTGTTAACTCGTATTCCAACACTTAAAATATTAAATTACATATTTGGAATATTTGATTCTACAACCGGGAGTGAAAAGGTTAGCTTAAAAAATCAGATTTCAAGAAAATTTATTTATGTAAATATTAGGGTGTCAGCAAGATTAAAGTCAAATTTCGAAAACCGACGATGTTTTTTTTTGTTTCGATTATAGCCGTTTTACCATCTTTATGGCATTTGCGACTTTATCAACGTTGCAGTTGGCGGATCGTTATTGAAAAACTTATCCGGTACAACTGTGTTCGATGTTTACTCTTGGGCTCGAACTCGCGGGCATCGGCTCAGGAGACAACAGACTTGCCAACTGAGCTATATCACAAGCCACGAAACCGACGATGTACATTTCGTAGATTGGCCCAAAAAACTGACCTGTACACAATTTTCAGCTCAATCGGACTTGATTTAGGGGTGGCTCAAAGCGCTCATAGTTTTGGTTTTTATACCTCCAAAAAGCACCAAATGGGGGACCAAAGGAAATCGCAAAAATCAAATTAAGTGGAAAAGATTTAAAAATGAAAAAAAACGTCGAGTTCTCGTTTTAATTCGAAAAAATGTAAGTCCAAAACCTACTTTCTGAGATTTTTTTTTCAGAAAGCCGTCCTAGAAATTCGAATTTTGGTCAAACATTTTTGATTCGAGATAACACTAGAACTCGACATATCAAAATTTAAATTTTGATTTTTCCGAATTGCTTTAGTAGATAGGTGATTATTGAGGGGCAAAAAACTGAAACTTTGACCGCTTTGAAACACTCCTTAAATCAAGTCCGATGGAGCTGAAATTTTGCACAGGTCAGGTTTTACAGGCCAAGCTAAAAAATATGAATAGTCATTTTTCCCATTAATGCATTGCTTCTCTAATATGTATATACATTAGACCGCTGCAAAAAATGACTTTTCGCTCCCATATGTTTTTTCGATGCCTTTTGGGTCACCAAGCATTAGTGTAAAATTTGAGATGATTTGGTTGATTTCTGGGTTAGCGCAACGCGTTTCAATTTTGTATGGAAATTTTTATGGAAGAAGAAATTTTTGCACATAAAATCATCCAGAAAATTCAAATAAGCTTGAAATGAAATCGGTCTTTAATTTTTGGTTTTGACTATTCTTAAGCTTCATTTTTTTCTAAAATGACAAGCAGCTAAAAATTTCATGAAAAAAGTTAGAACCGTTTCAAAATAAAAAATCTGAATCTATTGAAAAGTATTTAAAAATAGCAGACTTTGCTTGCTAGAGCTTCTAATAATTTCATGGAATGTTTCTGTTAAACTTATTTTGAAACATTGAAAAACAAGAGTGGATTTAGTTGATTTGGGGTCATTTTTGAATTTCTCAAACCCTTGGGTGTAAATTCATACATGATTTTTTTTTCTGAATTTTCAATTTACGTTTCATGAATAAATTTGAACTTTTATGTTTGTATGGGAATTGGTATGGTATTGAATATTTTGTACTGGAAAATCAACATCAGTTTTGTTTCTTCTGTGGAACCAAGCCTGCTAACGGTTTTTGTGCCGAAGACCATAGTTTGGTATCTTATTAGGCAAACAATTTATCAGCTGTTTAACGGGGGAATGTCTTTTGGCATTGAAAAACAATAAATTTAATTGACATCAAGGCTGGTTGCCTCGCGAATTATTACATGAAAAGCACTCACTCATGAAAAGCACCTGATAATTTGTTTGTCTAATAAGATACAAAGTTATGGTCTTCGGCAGTTGTTCAGCAGAAAATATAGCATAAATAAATTGGCACAAAAACCATTAGTAGACTCGGTTCCACAGAAGAAACAAAAATGATGTTGATTTTTCAGTAAAAATATTAAATTTCCCAATACAAACCTAAAAGTTCAAATTTATTCATGTAAACGTAAATTGAAAATTGTGCAAAAAAAATCATGGATGAGTTTTGAATCAAAACCAAAACTTTACACCCCAGGGTTTGAGAAATTCAAAAATGACCCCTAATCGACTCAGTCTAATGCACAATGAATTTAATAATATTAGCGGCCAGTGGAATGCCAAAAATCTACGGATAATATTTCCCCGAAGAGAATATTTTGCGAACAGCTCTGGAAAGGTTTTAAATCTTTTCTATGAAGCTATAGTCAAAAGTTTCATTTGAGGATTTTTTCCAGTTTGTTTAGAAGTCAAAACCATATTTTTTAAATGTTTGTTCTGTTTAGATCACCCAACTTTCCTGTGATGAATTTGAAAAATTTAAACAATAATTCACTAGCATTATAGTGACAGTCCATTTATAATCGTCAAAATCTCATTATTGTGGATTAAATCGTGTCAAACTTTAAAAGTGAAACGTTTCACAATATCAATGGTTAGCAACGCAAACGGCAACAAAGTTTCAATCAACTTTTCAATATTATACAACACAGGAGAGAAGGCCAAGATAGAAACGTAATAATCGGTAAGCCCGGGTGATTCAGCAAAACTTCCACCGGGCTGCTCCGCGTCATTCATTCTACGGCTACGGCTTCGAGAAACTCTTACGAAGGCGCGCAACAGCAGCCTCCCTCGCCCCGTAAGAAGCATGATGAGGGAAGAAAATCTTCGTAATGGTCGGTAAACGTACAACGTACGATACCGTATCGTCCCTAAGATGAAAATTGATGTGCGCAACGATTCAGAAGGAAAAACTGCCCGTTAGCCCCCCATCACAAGGAACGACGAATGAACGAACGATAGAGCGTTGCAAAATAGCAACGGCAGAATGTATTTAGAGAGGTATAAGAAGCATGGCGGCGGCGCATCGAAGATCAGAGGAAACCCGCAAAGAAAACGAACCGTCTTTTCTAACAAACTCACTCTGTAGAGTAGAGGTCGTGTGAGATGAGAAAACCATTCCGAATCATCAACATCACCACTTTTATCGCCATCATTCGCCAGCGCAATTTTGCCTTTTCCTGCTTTTTTGTCATAGATCTATACCCATATATACCTCTATACTTCTTTTTTATATCATCTATCTATCTGTCTAAGAAGAGATTCTGCACACTAGACAACAAATCTACCGCACAACAACAAACTGTTTTTTTTCTCCATTCGGCGAACTAAGAGAAAAGCGAACAAAAGTAACCATTTTCCAGGTCCACCTCCTCATCGGGGCTCCACCCCCGCTCTCTGTGGGGTCGTATGTGGGTTAGTCAATCAAAACAGAACATAACATCTTCCGCTAGACACCTGATCCGTACCAATAAAAATAAGCTATTGATGAGACCGCGGGCGCAACTAAAATGTCGGCGTCTAGTTGGAGCATTCAGATTTGCACAATTTCTTGTTATTGTTTGAAATTGTCATAAAATGTTAGTATGACAATGATTTCATAATACTTTAAGATTTGAAACGTAATTTGAATAATTTTACTATATGATTTAACGTATAACCATAAACATATCTAATCCTCTTAAGACTTATCTTAAAACTGAACTCGTTAATGCAGTACACTGTAGTTCAGCAGTATTCATTTCCGATCATTCTGTTAATTGTTATGTTGAGTTTTCGTAAACACCGGAAACCACTCAATCCAAACTGTTGTCTGGGTTTTGTTTTGTTCGGCTGCTCTCCACCAACTCAATAGAGAACGTGGGTTGGATGTATGGTTGAAATGAATGAAGGAAAAACTTGTAACACTGAACTGTTTTTGAGTGGTGTAAAAAGAGTGGGGTCAGTAGAATGCCGGAACTAATTTCGGGCCACAAGACACATGAATGAGAAGAGAATGAGCGGACGTCTGTGAATAACTGGAATTAGTAACGTATCGGTTGATGGAAAAGAGAATATACCTACCGGTAAACGGCACTGTTGTTAACCTTTGGATTTTAGAAGAAATCATTTTGAATAGGAAAGAATTCCTTAACTTGCCATATGAAGACCGTGCAACTAAACATTTTCCAAGGCTCAGTACCGTTAAAATATATTCAAATTGATTTTCTATCATCATGATTGATCTTTTTCAAATTCCGTTAAAAGTTAGTTCGAATACAGTTCAAATACGTTTACCAATATTGAAAACCCAAAATATTTGATTGAATCATGCAAGTCAAATTGAACTGCCTTGATGCCATGATTAAAATAAAACTGAATTCAAGTTAATTCTATCTACTTACAGTACACTTTGATCTTAGCCTTTAGGCCGAGAAGCGATATCTACTTACAGTAGGGTACATAGTTTAATAGGAATTGTGTCAAAATGAATAAAATACTACGCTTGGTAGAATTTTGAGCCTTGGGTCCAAAATCGCGCTTTTATGTAACTTTAGAGGAATATGAGCATATGGAAATTATGCCCACAATTGCCACAATTGATTATATCAGTTTCTTTGAAAAAAAATTCTATAGAAATTGTGATTCTTGGCTCCATACTTGAATGTTCTAGATTTTTATCTTAGTCCATAACATTTTTCGAAAATTTTACACATATTTGCTTAATTTTTCATGAATCTCTCAGTAGCGATATTTAGGGTGGTCCTTAGAGTGCTCCAAACGACGTTGAGCGACCCTTTCTCGTTATCTGATTTGGCTCAAATTTGTCATGAGATCTTGTGCTAGGTCTAGGATCAATTTTAGCCTGCAGCGCATAACATTTCACAAGTTTTAAATTTCCCATACAAATTTGGGGCAGTCATACTGGCCCTTATTTTCAAGTTTTCTTGAAACCTAGCTTCCACCTCCAATCTGGATCCAATCAATGATAAAACAATACTGGCAAAGTTTTTTGTTCAATCTCGGCTATTATTTTATACTAGCTTTCGGATTGTGTTTGTTGAAGTTAGGTCCCAGCATAAGTGTTCTTTTCACAACATCGGGTAACGTTGTATTGGCTGCGTTTTCAATCCATTCTTTCTCCTGGTTCATTTGAGAGAATCGTGTTGTTTTCAAAATCTCAATTTGTCTCCTCTTTGTTATTTGTGTCTTTTCATATGACGAGTTTACCTTCATTTCCACCAATTCTCATATCAAAATATCAAAATATTCTTAGAACTTAGATTTGAAGAAATCATTTTTTGGTTAAACTCACTAATCGTTCTTTTTATATCGCATATCATGACGCTTAGTAGCCGGATTTTAGGTTTGACTCATATTATTTGTAGTTTTTCGCTCTAACAACATTTAAAATCATTTTGATGCACTTGATAAAAAAATATTCCGGGATTTGAAATAAGCTTTCATTTTTTAATATATATATTTTCATGAAAAATCAATGAAAAGATAACAGTGAAATCATAATGCCGGGAACTATTCCACCACTTTTCTCAATGGTTGGGTATTTTCGATATTTTTTATGATATTCGTCTTCTCTTTTAAATCTTTTTAAAATAAAAAAAACCACAATTCTGCAGTGCTGCCAGATATTAAATATCATGGTTTAGTAACATATTAAAAGTTAAGATTTACATTAATTCACAAACATTTTAACTATCTCAATGTTGGTTATAACTTTGAACCTACTACTCGTGGTAGCTCAAACCTCTATAAATAAATTAAAAACAAGCAAACTTCACAAAACGGCTTCTGAAATCAGAAACTCATTTGGGTTGGGTCATCTTGAAGCAGCTTTATGCAGCGAATGTTTAGCTCCTGACTCTCTTGAAACTATTATTGGATGACAATGTTCCAGCCACAAACACAGTTGGACTGGAAGGCCAAATTATGCATAGAAAGCTACAAATAAGTACTTATGAACGGAAAATCAATAAATATATGAAAAGGGAATCATCGAGAGGATGTTTTTATCTTAACAAGCAACAATTTTACATCATTTGTAACGTTATAAAACTTTTATTTATATATGTACATATTTCGTTTCGTACCTGATTCCTCAAAAAAAAACCCCAATTTGGAAAACGTCAATAAAAGACTAGATGTAATTGTAAAAGACTAAATGTAATTGTAAAGATAGTAGTAAACAACATAACACAAACACACAACATGACAACAACAGGTTTTAAATTCATTCAGGGAAATAGAGAAATTTTACAAAAAAAAACACTGGAAAACAGTGCGCAGATCGTGGTGAAAAAAAAACACAACAGAGCAAACCCAACCGGCTCAACTATTTTACAACTACCAATCGTTTAAAAATTAGGCATTTCTTTTGTTCAATAACTTTGACTCCACCTTGAATAAATCATTGAAATGTCTTTGACTTTGACTCCACCTTGAATAAATCATTGAAATGTGTGAAGCAGTGAGGGTTTATTAGACCGTAGTCAATTCATTGACTATTCATTTTATTTCGAAGTTTTCAAGAACTTAGTTAGAATTCTTACTAAAATCACTATAATATTCTTTGAAACATTTTAAACATATCTGAATGTTTCATTTTCAAAATTCTAAGTTCAGGAAAAAAATATTCGAAGTAAAAAAAAAGATAAAATCTTAGAAAAAAACTTGCAAATGCTTCTGGTTATTTTTTGATTTATCATGCATCCCTAATGGAAATATGGATATGGAGACGAAAAACGAAAAAAAAAACGAGAAGGTCGAAAACTTCTATTTCTATTTTATAACAGCGAAATTTCTATTTTATAACAACATTCTATATAATAATTGAAGCCCACAGGGCAATTTTTTTAAAAATTTTATGCCACTATTAGCTCCAATTCATAAAATTCTTATAACAGTGGTATAGTCAATTCATTTTGATCGAGTAAATTGCAGAAATTACCCTATTTGTAACTGTTTGAAATGACTTTAACACCTTCGTCGCGTTGTAAATAAAATAACGTTCGTCGCCAAGCGTCACCCACTAAAAAAATATCCTACTTTTAAAAGCCAAAGCATCAATGGAAAACATAATTTCGGCTCCAAATGTCGGCAAGGGAACAGAGGAGAATATGCACCCATAGAAGAGGTTACAAAAATCCAATGCCTATTTAGCAAATCTCTGTGCCGATAATGCCCTGAAATGTGCACTGTGCCGAAGACGGTATGTTTCAAAAACCGTAACTGGCATAAGGACTCGGCTCCCAACCAAAATGATGCACCACTACATTCAAGCGAAACAAGAAAGACATTTTACGGCATTTCATTCCTATTGGATGATTCATCCCAGAAACAAGAAAATAAAAAAAAAACACGGCCCCGTAAGGGAGTGGAACTCAAATCACTAATTATATCGTCTTGCCAGTCTGCCATCTTAACCAGTGTACTATTTGAGCTTCATGCAGGACGAGGGATATTTGTCATAGGCTTTCTGCCACCGATCAATCACGAAAAAGAACGCTCAACGGTGGCTTCCCGGCGTTTGGCCTCCTTTCAAGGAAGTCTTTTGTCTTGTGATGGAAACGGGAAAGGGAACGGGAGTGAAGGAAACGGGAATGAAGGAAACGGGAAACCCATTGAATGAGAACTGTGCTTTGCTTACTGGCTGCTATTACATACACACGCTACATATACACAGCTGCTAAAGCCGGGCAGCTTGGCCTTTGGTTGTTTGCCCTTGAATTGAAGGAATGTTTTTTTTTGTTGCTTTTGCTACACACGCACAGCTTAGCTGGTGGTAGTTTGCCGGTGGATTGAATTGAAGCAATGTTTTTGTTGTTGCTTTTGCTACATACACACGCACAGCTTAGCCGTGGTTGTTTACCGGCGGATTGAATTGACGGAATATTTTTGTTATTGCTTTTGCTACACATGTACAGTGCTCAGTTCGCTTGCTGCCTGGTGTCGAAAATGTTAGTAAATTGCTTTACGTGATATTTGAACGTCCTCGTTTGTAAAAGCTGCTTTCGGGAAAATACGTTTTAGAATTTTCGCATTGCGCGATTTTAAAATGCACATGTCTCTAAAAGAACAATAAAGTTTAAAAACAAAATTCTAAAAACCTGTAAATGTTACAAAAAATATAAAAACAATTCTTTGGCTACATTAATTTCAAATTGATCTTCATCGCACTTATACCCCCTTGGTGCTGAAAGCCTCACTTGGCAAACTCAGCTTTTAAACTATATCCGTCGTTTGTAACGTTTTATGGTCGGAAAGAAGATGAATTTTTCGATGGCAAGGTCCAGAGCAAAATGTTGGCTTTCGCGCCAAATTCCGTGAGGAAATTGCCAACAATCCTTCCTGTCTTGGTAATCACCTGTGGTTCCGGCTTGTGGTTCTCGGTCACCTCCGATGTGGTCCTACGCCGACAGCTGGTTCTTCGGGACGGATGGGTTCTACTGGGCAGGTTCGGATCACCTCCAGAAAGTTCACTTTTTTCTAGGCTCTACTGGTTGATGTTGTCACAACGAGTGTAAAATAATTGTGTGTCATCTTTTTCCCTAACTTTGACATTTCTCATTTCAGGGGTGCCAGTATAACAGAATTCATGGTAAGTACCAAGGTAAGTAGGTATTTAAGGTAAGTGTACACGGAAAGTATAATGTAGGTGAAATATTAATTTTGTTCCAAGGTGAGTATAATTCTAGGTGAGGTAATGTGTAATTCAGTAATAATTCAAGTTTCTTATTTTTAGGTTTAACTATTTTGTGTAGGTAATGTATGCCGCAACATGCCGGCCGCCGTTGAAACCATCCGTTTCAACAGACCACGTCGTTGATCGATGTTGATGCTGATGGACCCTCACCGTTGCTGGTCTCAATTGGTAGGACTGCGACTTCCGTGATCGCTCGCTTGTATTCGCCAGACGCCGTTTTGACCATCACAACGCGTACTCGTCCGTCGGAACCGGTGATGGTTTGGATAATTCGACCAAGAGGCCATTGAAGTGGAGGGTAGTTGTCGAGCTTCAGTAGCACCAGTTGACCTTGTTGAACGTCCGAAGTTTGGCGTCTCCACTTACTGCGTTGATGAAGCTGGCTTACATAGTCCCTCGACCAGGAGCGCCACAGATCTTGAACCGAACGTTGCATGTCCTGCAAACGGGTGATTCGACTAGGCGACAGATGAAGAAGGTCGGGCTCGGGAATTGAGACGAGCGGTTCTCCAATGAGGAAGTGACCAGGAGTAAGCGATGAGAGGTCGTCCGGAGTGTCGGTTAAAGGAATGAGTGGGCGAGAGTTCAATACAGATTCAATCTGTGCAACGATGGTCAGGAGTTGGTCCATTGAGAAAGCCTTTTGTCCCATTATGCGACGAAAATGATACTTAAAGGACTTCACTCCGGCTTCCCAGAGGCCACCAAAGTGTGGTGAGCGGGCTGGGATGAAGCGAAAGATGATGCCGTGTCCTGCGCAGAATTCTCCCCATTCCTTCGACTTGAATTGTTGCTGGAACTCCTTCCGAAGTCGACGCAATTCGCGATCCGCCCCGACGAAAGCGGTTGCATTGTCGCAGTGCAATTCGAGAACGCGGCCACGACTGGCGACAAAACGTTTGACGGCGTTGATGCACGCGACGGTCGACAAGTCAGCGACGACTTCGAGATGCACGGCCTTCACCACCAAGCAGACGAACAACGCAACGTAAACTTTAACCGACGCACCTTTCCCAAACAGCGGACGAACGAAAAACGGCCCACAGTAGTCCATTCCTGAATAGGTAAAAGCTCGGGCTGGTTTTAGGCGTACAGATGGTAGAGGTGCCATGATTTGGTTTGTAGTTGTAGGATTGCACCTGAAGCAGACTACGCACTGGCGTACAATCTTCCGAGCTAACTCTCGACCCCGTAGTGGCCAAAAACGTTGGCGAATTGTTGCAAGGAGAAGTGAAGGTCCTCCATGAAGTGTCTGCAGATGAATCGATCTAGCAATCAACAAGCTCAGTTGATGGTTTGCCGGCAACAAAATTGGATGGCGAGTATCGAACGGTGCATTCAAATTTTTTAAACGTCCATCAATCCGAAGAAGTCCGAATTCATCCATCATAATATTCAGATTTTTGAGTGGCGATTTCGAGGCGAGTGAGACAGCATTGCCAGACTTGGTATGGCTATGCAAACGAACTTCCGTGGGAAATTCCTGGTGCTGTGCGATTCGAATGAGGGACTTGAGCGTAATGTCTACTTCTTCAGGCAACAAGGATGATGGAATACGCTCATTTTCCGGCAGTTTGCAGTTTTTTCGAAAGCGAAAACAGTAGGAAACGACTCGTAATAACTTTGCTAGCTCCGAAAACCGAGTGAAGATGTTGAAGTTTTCTTCTATTGCGTGAAGAGAAACCATTGGACGCATTTCCACTTCCAGTTCGGGTTTAAATGGTATCGATACAACGCCTTCCGGCCACATTTCGACGGGGGAGGAAAGAAATTCTGGACCATGCCACCACAGCTTGTCGTGCAGGATCTGGCTTGCGAGCATTCCTCGGGAAATACGATCAGCAGGGTTCAATTCCGTCGATATGTGCCTCCATTTGGAACCCTTTGTAAGACGTTGAATCTCTGCAACTCGATTGGAGACGAAAACTTTCCAACAGTTAGATCGGGAATTGATCCAGTGAAGAACGACTGTTGAATCCGTCCAAAATGTTACGGATCCGGTGATTCTTGTGTTCGTTAGCAGATTGTGAACCAATTGGCTGCCAAGAAGAGCTGCGCACAGCTCCAAGCGAGGAATAGATTGACCACGAAGTGGAGCGACACGAGATTTTGAGGTGAGAAGATGCGAGTGGAATTGGCCTTGTTCGTCAGATGATACAATGTAGATGCAGCAACCGTAACCTTTCTGCGACGCATCGCAAAAACAGTGGATCGTGTATTGTTGTTGTGTGTTCCGCAAAACTCTTCGAGGGATTTGTAATGATGATAGCTCCTTAATGTCGCTACGATATTTCCTCCACCATAGTGCCGACTCTTCTGCAAGCTCAGAATCCCACGATAGATCAGCCTCCCAGAGGGTTTGGACGAACATCTTTGCGTTGACGACTACAGGACCCAAAAGTCCAAGGGGATCAAATAGCTGAGACATCTCAGAAACCACAATACGCTTGGTAACAATTTCAAGGTCTGGGAGAGCAGGGATCTTGAACTTGAAGACATCCTCCTGGGGAAACCATAACAAACCCAAGGTTTTGACTGCTTGAGAACGATCGAGCTCTAGTTCTGTTGATGTCTCCCAGAGCTCTTCCGGAACGCCGCTGAGAACTGTTTTGTAGTTTGACGCCCATTTTCGCAGAACAAAACCTGCCGACTTCAACATTTCCATTAGTTGCTTGCAGGTTTCTATCATCGTGTCGTGGTCGTCGTGTCCAGAAATTATGTCGTCTACGTATGTGCCCTTTTGAATCACAGGTACGGCAAGAGGATACCGACTTCCCTCGTCGATAGCGAGTTGGTTAAGCACACGAGCAGCGTGAAATGGCGAACTTGCAAGACCGTAAGTAACAGTTTTCAACTGGTAGGTGCTGATTGGGTCAGTTGGGCTTCTGCGCCAAAGAATTTGCTGGAATTTTCGGTCATCAGGGTGGACCCAAATCTGCCGGAACATTTTCTCTGCATCGGCGGTAATGGCGAACAATGGCAGGCGAAAACTAACGACAGTGGAGAAAAGAGCTGGCTGAACTGTTGGTCCGACGTAGAGAGCGTCGTTGAGCGACAGAGCGGCTGCTCCACGACAGGAACCGTCAAATACCACTCGTGTTTTGGTGGTCGTACTTTCTGGACGCTGGATGGCATGGTGAGGAAGAAAAAACTGTGGGCTACGCGGCGCGACGCGAATCAACTCCATGTGACCCAAACTCTCGTACTCTGCCATGAAAGCTGAATAGCTCTGATGCAAATCTTGGTTGATAGCGAATCTCTTTTCCATTTGCTGGAATCTTCGAAGAGCAGCGGTGTATGAATCGCCAAGCATCGAGACCTTCTCTTCGTTGAGTGGAAGGCGAACGATATAACGACCTGTATCGTCACGGGAAACGGTAGTTTTGAAATGATCTTCGCAGTGTTGTTCGTCAGGAGTAAGAGCTTTACCGTTATCGAAGTTTTCGACTTCCCAAAACCTCTGAAGTTGAGTATCGAGGCTATCGTCAACGCAGATGTGGCATGCTTGCAGTTCTCTAGGCTCTGCATTTGGCTGCTTCAAAGTGCCACAAACGATGTATCCGAGGACCGTTTTCTGTAGCGTCGGAAACTCGGAACCAAGGGAAAATTGCTGGTGTTGAAGAAGGTCGAAGAACAAAGCAGCTCCAATGATGATATCAACACCTTGGCTAATGTTGAACTGCGGATCTGCAAGCGGTAGATGTTTTGGAATCTTCCAGCGAGAGGTGTCAATGTGATGGCTGGGTAGCGAGACGGTAAGCTTTGGCAGTACGAGACAGTCTAATTGAGTAGCGAAAGTTTCAAAACGTGACGCAATGGCTAATGTAACACCATAGCGAACGTTGACGATGGATTGCCCAATTCCACTAACTGGCGAGTTGAGTTTGTTCCGCTTCAAACGTAGTTTCTGACAGAGGGCTTCCGAAATGAAGCTAGGTTGAGAACCACTATCGAGCAATGCTCTGGCAAAAACGTATTTATTTTCTGCATCTTTCACTTTTATCACTGCTGTTGACAAGATCACGATTGACTGCTGTAGTTGGGTGTTTATTTCCGCACTTTGGCAGGCGGTAGAGGGAGGATTATCAACGGAAACGACCGACGGCGTTGGGAAAGGATCGACACGCGACGATAACGGAAACGACGGATCAGGTGGTGAGGCAGACGAATTTTGTTCGGACAGATTGCTTTCGGCAAAATTCGGTACGAGATGCGACATTTGGCACGAATGCGACGAAGTTGCTTCAGCGGAATTGTGAACTGGCACAGGTCGATTAGTAGATGCTGCTGGTTGTGAACCAGAAGCCGACGGAAATGGAGGCAGGTGTAGCAACGAGTGATGCCTCTTCGAACAACTTTTACAGGATCCGCTGGAGCAATTTCTGGCTTGATGTGTTCCCTTTAGACAGTTTATGCAAAGGCCATTCTTTTTGACAAGTTCAAAACGAAGTTGAGGAGAAAGTGCTCGAAATTGTTCACACTGGAACAGGAAATGCGCTTGCTTACAACAGGCACACCTGGGCGCATTATCAGAGACGACATGTGACACAATTGATCTGGATTTCGTTTGCTTATTCTCGGATTGGGTAGTTGCCGATTGGGAGAGCTTTAGGGTTTGTACTATTCGCGATCTTCTGTGGATAAACTCGAGAAGTTGATGGTATTGAGGGTATTCGTCAAAGGCTGATACTAATGTTTCCCACTCGCGAAGTGTTGCAGCATCAAGACATTGGCTCAATCGTTCGATAATAAATGAATTCCAGTGGTTCTCAGCGCCTTTTTCAAGGAAGGAACGGAAAGTAAGGCAGACATGTGTCTCTTTATTAACAGGTTAGGTTTCTCATAACGTTCTTTCAATAGATTCCACGCTACCAAATAATTGTTGGCAGTAATCTCAAGCGCAGAAATAATTCGAGCTGCTTCACCAGAAATTGTAGCTCGTAAATAGTGCATTTTCTGTACCGCTGATAATTGCACACTTGAGTGAATGAGAGAGACATAAAGATCGCGAAAGGATACCCAATCATCGAGATTTCCGGAAAATTCCTTTAATTTAATTTCCGGTAAACGAACACTTGAAGAAATGGGAACAGCTGAAGATGCAGCAGGGGTTGAGGTAGGTAAGGGTGGTGGGGCAGGAATCTTACTTTGCAATGATGCTTTTAATTCATAATAAAGTGTTTGAAAATCTTGTCTTTCTTGCAAGAATTCTTCTTCAGCATCTTCCAACACTTCTATTTCCTCTTGTGTTTCTTCGAATTCATGCCACAAAGCATCTAAACGTAATATGCGAATGGGCAGTTGTTCACTTTTACTTTGATCAAAAGAATCATTAAAAGTTTTGATCAAATTTGCGGAACCCAAAATATTTGTCCGCCGACGATAAAGGGTTTTCAATTTGGCTAACTTATTATTCGCCTTCTTTGGTGGCGTCATACTGCTCAAATTCTTCTTAAAAGTAAGTCTCACGTACCTGCATGTGCTGCTACCACCTTACCCTAACCTCACTTTCGGTATGCGGTTCCTCACGTGTGCTGCTGACGTAGAATATGCCTCAAATTTTCTGCCACCGAATGATGTTGACGATGAAACCGACGACAATGACTGCCTGATGACGAATGAATCAGCAGTCGCAACGATAGTGTTCCGTAAGATCAGATGCTGGACCGGATCTTCGTGGTTCTGAGACCACAAACCGACAAAATGTAGTGCCACGTGGTGGTCGACTTGGTAGTGCAACTGCTATCCCGGGTTTCGGCACCAAAAAATGTCTTGGTAATCACCTGTGGTTCCGGCTTGTGGTTCTCGGTCACCTCCGATGTGGTCCTACGCCGACAGCTGGTTCTTCGGGACGGATGGGTTCTACTGGGCAGGTTCGGATCACCTCCAGAAAGTTCACTTTTTTCTAGGCTCTACTGGTTGATGTTGTCACAACGAGTGTAAAATAATTGTGTGTCATCTTTTTCCCTAACTTTGACATTTCTCATTTCAGGGGTGCCAGTATAACAGAATTCATGGTAAGTACCAAGGTAAGTAGGTATTTAAGGTAAGTGTACACGGAAAGTATAATGTAGGTGAAATATTAATTTTGTTCCAAGGTGAGTATAATTCTAGGTGAGGTAATGTGTAATTCAGTAATAATTCAAGTTTCTTATTTTTAGGTTTAACTATTTTGTGTAGGTAATGTATGCCGCAACACTTCCCTTGCCCGGCTGCTAGCGGGAAGTCATGGGTCCGCAGCATGTTCTTGATGAACACTTGCTCAGCATAAAACTTATCACGAAAAAACTTTAGAAAATATCAAGATATAACAACGGTGTATTGCAAAAAAAACACTTATAACTAGCTGGCTAAATTGCCTCAACACATTGCGTGAGCTTTTTCGGCATCAGCCCTTAACTTGAAGGCATCCTTCTCTTCCATTCGAGTCCGAGTCCCAAACGACGAAATCCAGCGGGAAGAATAAAAGGCCGATGGTTTCCTGGAGATGATCGCGATCCACATTAAAAACAGCAATATCAACAACTTCACCGAACTTACTCGGCCTTTCCGCAAAACATCGTCTAGCTGATCGTTGTGCTGAAGATGATCGTGATCGCTTTCTTTCCGAGCTCTTTCTGATATATTCTGGTGGCTGTGAAAACAACCGATCCCGTTAAACGGTCTCATCTGGAATATCCAGCAATCACGATCACTATCGATGATCATTCTGCTGATTGTGGTGAACCTCCACTTCAAAATGAAGAGCTCGGCTTCGGTGCGTGTCCGCATCACCAACACGACGGTATAAAAAACCAAAACGTAATGATCACGCGCGGCCAATTGCGATCTCTTTTATGCCTTTTCATCTAGTGGATTCACCTATTTTATCCACTAGATAACGAGGGAATCTTTTGTTCTTCTCAACCTAGCTCTGAGTGTTCCTACAGTGGTGCTCAAACTGTAAATGCTACAAGTTTCAATTTCGCGTATTTCCGTAAAAAAAAATTTACGAACAGACAGACATTTTTAAAACAGACACAAAAAGTGGTTAGTTTTTTTTAAATATAGTGTTTAACTTATTATTCATTCTGGTATGTGCACGAAATTTTACAACACAAAAACTAATTATACTTATAGCTACTTACAGTTGCGTTCAAAAAAGAATGAAATTGCGTGAAGCTGCGCACCCACTTCCAACTTTGACAAGCTGCCATTTCTTCCTCGGTTTATATTTTGTCATGAAAATTTCACACAATCTAGTTCAACTATCCTTCTAAAACTCCACAAAATTTGAAGTCTTTATAATGACGGGAAACAAAGATACAGCTTTTCCCGTAAAAAAGGGAAATTTGGAATTGCTTCACTAATTTTGCTGTATCTTTGACAATTTTCATTGAAATATCTTGAAATTTGGTCCAAAGATGTAAAAATGTTTGATCTAATATCAGGCCAAGTTTCGTCAAAATAAATGAACGTGATCAAAAATGATGCCGGATTGAAAATGAGGTTCATTATCGCCCAGCAGACGATTTCATTCTTTTTTGGACGGATGTTTGTATGGAAAACATCGTAATCCATGTATTCTTGGTGTTTTCTTTCACAAAACCAAAAGTTATCACAAAGAATGTTGTAAATTACTAGAAACTTCATTCGTACTTTGTTTCGGAAGAGGAAATGTTTCAACAGGATTCAAAATATGAAAAACAGAGTTACAGAAATGATCTGCTAATTATACCGATAAACAAATTTGATCCACAATAAAAGCGAACATTCTATTCGCTCTTTTGTTTCAATACCAGCTTTGTTGGAACAATTTCTATTACTAAACAAAGTACGAATGAAGTTTTTAGTAATTTACAACATTCTTTGTGATAACTTTTGGTTTAGTGAAAGAAAAAACCAAGAATACATGGATTACGATGTTTTCCATACAAACATCCGTCCAAAAAAGAATGAAATCGTCTGCTGGGCGATAATGAACCTCATCTTCAACCCGGCACCATTTTTGATCACGTTCATCGATTTTAACGAAACTTGGCCTGGTATTTGATCAAACATTTTTACATCTTTGGACCAAATTTCAAGATATTTCAATGAAAATTGTCAAAGATACAGCAAATTTAGTGAAGCAATTCCAAATTTCCCTTTTTTACGGGAAAAGCTGTATCTTTGTTTCTTGTCTTTGAAAAGACTTCAAATTTTGTGGAGTGTTAGTTGGATAGTTGAACTAGATTGTGTGAAATTTTCATGAAAAAATATGAACCGAAGGAGGAATGACAGCTTGTCAAAGTTGGAAGTGGGTGCGCAGCTTCATGCGATTTCATTCTTTTTTGAACGCAACTGTAAATGTAATATAGTCGTTAGTCGAACAAGTTAAAATGTAAAACAGAAATTTATTCATCCCATTATAATAAATTGTAGATATTCCCTGATGATGGCCAAGATTATCGCCGAAACGTTGGTCATTAAATAAATGTGCTGTTTTTAATAATATTTCAACTAACTGAGAAGCCGGAACGTATAGATTTTTCTGTAATACTTTGTTGAATTCTTAAACTTACTAATTAGAACATATCAAGCAGATCACTTGTTGGTTGTTAGATTCATTACCTGAAACGAAAACAATAAAAAAAAATTGTAAGTTTGATTCCAAATGTTAAAGAAGAAATAAAATTAAATAATTCGTCTTTACTTAAAAAGGTTTGTGGCCGGGGAAAATGATGGCCAAGAATGGCACTATCATTTTAGAAAAACTATGTGTTTTTTAAGCTTTTCAGGTATGAATATATATGAAAGATATATAAATCTAAATATGCTCTCTTAGTAAATTGAACGAAATACACTTTTATGTTTTGCAACTACTACAAAAGCTGGAATTGCCTTACAAAGTAAAAATTTAACTTATTTCAATAACAAAAACCGTACTTTTCAATAAATCAACCGTCAAAATTGTTTAAGTCACAGCAGATAAATTTAAAAAAAGAGAATTGAAAAGTTGACGTAATTTGGCACATTTTTGCATTTTTAGATTGTCAAAATACGAAACATATAATTTTTGACGAATTGTAAATTGGCGAACCTTTTGTAAATTTGCGATTTCTCAGATTTTCTATGACTTAAATTCAACTTTGCACTGGATTTTGTGTATATTAACTCAAGATTTCCGCAACAAATTTATATTCACTAGAAATCCAATTTCATACCAATTCTACCGGTGTAATTATATAAATGCTGCGAAACTTTACAAAAATATGATATATAAATTTTGTAAAACTCGGTTGAGGAACAAGAGGGACATAGCGGTTTTTAACGAGGAGTGTCAAATTGACACCCAAGGTCTGATTAGGAAGTTTTTTTTCGGGGCTTCTAGGGTGCGTCTATAAAAAAATAATGATGCAAATTAAAGATTTCAAAGAATTCCTTTAGGGTCCCTGAAGATTTGTTTTTATTTGGATGCACCTGAATAAAGTTACAAGCCGCCAACCTTCCACTAGTGTCATATTGACACTCAAGAGCGGCTCCGAGTTAACAAACTCAGGTGAAAAAAAATTATTTTTCCTTAAATTTTCCTTCATAGTTTAAAGGTAAGTTAGCAGGCTATATATTTTGTTTCTGATAAATGTAAATATTCAAGTATTGAGCAGCCTAGTCAAGTTTCCATTCCATCAACTTCTTCAAGATCTCCCAGGAATCTATGAACATAATTTTTCCGCTTAAAATTGCATAACTCGAAAGGCTGCTTACCAAACAAAATCAAGCCAAAGCACATGAGTTGTGAAAACCTGATTCGCAAAACCGCAACACCACCATCAACATCCAATGACGTCAGTGAGTAAGCCAGCCACAGGTAAAGTAACTCTTCGACTATACTAATTACAGGATTTAGTACGAAACTGACACGTTCGTCAAAATCAACAGCCACCTCTTTCGGTATTAATTATGTCTTATTTGTCGAAACGTGCAGCGCCGACAAAAACAGGGGGGGGGGCAACTTTAGGTACAAGGTAGGTACAACAAACTGGGCATCCAGTCAGTCGGGTCACGAACCGGGTCTGTGATGATGGGAAAGGTGTTCCACAATCGTGACATTCCTAGCCCGAAATGACCGACGAGACGACGTGATTGCTTCAGCGGCAGATTTCACTCTCCAAATGAGCAGCGAGCAAATGAATGAGGTGGAGAGATTTGTATGCCCGTTTTATGCCAACCAAACGCAGCAAAATAATCATCGTGCTCACAATAACAACCAGTTACATCATCCTTGTTTGGTTTGGTTTGGTTTTGGTCTGATGATGGAATGGAGGCAACATCCCCAACCGATTTGTACCTCTGAGGGTCTCCGGGATTGAATGACACCCAACCCCGGATTACAGAAGTTGGAACGTGCAATCCTGGTGGAAATCAAAGCACCGAAAAGTAAAAAAAGGTAACCTCACTCTTTGAGCCGGGGCACCGTGATTGTCCGAAGGTCTCTTCCAAACGATTCCACCGGCTGGGGTCAGTCAAAATTTGATTTACTACACCTGACCTCTCCTGTTGACAGACAAACCGTGAGCAAATCGAGCGCGTTGTTTTGCGTTTGCTCTTGTTTTCGTGGGTTAACATATGGTCCGTGTCATTGCTGCTGCGTCCGGCGCTCACTTGGTATAGATAAATCTTTTAGAAAGGTTACTTTTACCCACCACTTAAGTCAGGGCCGAAAACATGCTGTTTTAATGTTCGTTAAATCTTAAATCATTTTTACCACAAAACGGGACGGTGAGTTAAAGCTTTTGGTTGGTGCAAATTATTCCGACAAGCCAATGGTGGATGTCAACAAAAATAATTAAAGGGTTGTTTCAACATCAAATCCAGTAAATACTCTGTTTTTTTAAACGGTTGTATTTTGAACGATTGTTTTTGACGATTTTCTCGTAATAAGACGTATTTCGATCAGCTCAAAAACCGGTCCATGCCACTCTCGCTATTTTCCTGAGCACTCCTGGATGGTCAATTGGCTAGTACGTTACTTTTCGACAAAATTCTGGACCAGAATGGTCAGTAAGAGACCCCACGGAAGATCCTGAATAACCGTTGAAGGAAACAATGTCTAAAATTCTAAAAAAAATCTTTGAGATTCTCGGTTTTAATTAGACTTCTTCAAAATGATCAACCATGTTGGAAATGATCAATTTTACTTGAATTCAACGAAGTTTTCACGCATGGTTTCCTTGGACATTTTTTTTAAATGATTTTTTTTTATATTTTTCAAAGGTGATGTAAAGTATTAGAGAAACATGGGATACCTACTGGGAAACAACGGCTCACCGACAGGACTTGAACTCGCAATTTCCGCTTAAGAACTACGGGGCGTTAGCCAATTACACCACTGTGAACGTGACGGAATAGGTTCCAGCATGCGTACATTTCGAGCTCCATCGGTTGAATGCTGGGTCTTCTATCGATACACTCCATGTATATCTCGTTCTCGCTTGTGTTCTTTGCCCACTAAAGATCTCTCTGTTGTTTCTCTATCTCCACCACCCATCGACTAGGGATTTAAGCCGAGCGCGTCTGACCCATTGCTTCGGGTTTGCCGGTACTTATAGCGTGTTTTTTTTTCACCTAGTGGCAACCTCAGTTGCAACCTAGTTGCGTACGCTGTCATCGTGCTTTTTATTACTCTAGTGGCAAACTAGTTGCGAACGAAAAATGGACGGTGTCACCCTGAGAATAAAATCAGTGTTGGGAGAAGTTCACCAATATTGTTACCCGCTTATTTAACCATCTTTCGTTTCTTCTAACTTTCTATCCAAAATTTCATTATCTTGAGATGTCCCTACTAAAAAAGACATCACTTTTCACCGATGAAGCCGATAAACTCAATAACAAACATACCTTACGGTGATTAATCTCTTCATAAAGTAAATTTGTACATTTCAATTTTTTTTAAATTAAGTTTTCCACTCAATAATCAACATTCCCGAAGGCCGCGAACGTTTTTGATTTCTGAACAAAGCTATTGAAGTTTTCTTTTCGTTATATTTTTTTTCTAAATCTGCTAAAAACGTGAATTGTGACGAAATTTTAGAGAAATTTTAAGCAAAATTGAATTATTGGTATTTCTAAAACCGCAAATCAAATCGTTTCACAGTTTTCAAAAAAGTTTTTAAACAATCTTTAATTTCTTAATGACTTTCTCCATGATATCAGAAATACTTGTAATCTTACCTATTAATCATTGTAGAATTCATTTTTTCACAATGTCGTATCTCTGAAACAGAAACATTCTAGGCAAGATCTGAATCCACGATTTAATGGAAGATAATAAATTGATTCAAAATCAGCTTTAAGTTTCATGTAAGTCTATTAGTTTATTAGTAATCAAAGATCGATTTCACGCAAAACTAATATTGAAATTTCAACATATCATCAAAACTAGATGTAATGGACAATATCTGACAAATGTTTTGGATTCAGGAAGCCAAAATTTAAAAAAAAACCAGTTTTTTAAACATAGGCACCAAAATGCTTTTCCCCAGTGTAGTATACAGTGTAAAGAATTAAGTAGCATAAAAATACTAAATGATAACTCGCGTGAGCTTTCATTACGTTGTATGAAACAAAATATAAAAAGTTTTTAAAAAAACATAAAGTGATTCAAACTACTCGCAACTTTTTCCATTTAGAATATTTGTAGTCTGGGCAACATATTCTTTATGGGTCATTCCATGTCAAGTGTGCACAGCGAAATAAAAAAATGTTATCGAAAATTCGCCAAACTTGGCCAAAAGACTTTCTGAGGCCCACAAAACAAATCCTCAATTTTTGAGAATGATCCAAAATGACAAAATATGCGTTGTGTTGACAAAATTTTACGTAAGAAACAACCAAAATCTCTATATATTTAATATTTCAAGTTTTCGAAATATGATTGAAGTTTTACTGTCCATCAAATAAATTCTTACGGTAGCCCCTTAATTTTTTGATAATTTATGTAAGTTTAGCAATCAACAAACGACCAGATTCTCGACATTTACACATTTTCTGTGAATTAGTATAACAGTTTAATAATATAATGAACCAAATCCTCACATTAATTCATCTGCAGCATCCGCTGAGTATGCACTTGCTTAATGACTGAAAACAGTGTGAGTGTGATAATGTATAAAATTGTTTCTGAATAGCAAAACGAATTGAAACACAAAACTTTTATTTTATTTTATAAGTATCTTACCTTTACGAATATGTGTTGCTTGTTGCTTTGCTAACTTCAATATGTACGCTGATTTTAAATTTGATTGGTCCAGAAAACTGTGAATCAAAAATTTAAGGGGCTACTGTAAAAATTTATTTGATGGACAGTAAAACTTCAATCTTTCATATCTTGAAAACTAGAAATATTACATTGAGATTTTGGTTAGTTCTTACGTAAAATTTTGTCAAAAAAAAAACGACGAAATCATAACATTTAAGAAAAAAATATACTTTCCTTGAGAAAACAAACATTTTATTTTTAGAGCTATGTTTTGACGTTTAAAAAATAACTTTTTCAAAAAATTATTAACAACAATCGATACATTTTAATAAAATCTACACAACGCATATTTTGTCAAGTTGGTATGATTTTTCAATCCGGCCGGAGATATTGCATTTTAAAAATGATGAATTTTTCAAAATCTTGAAAAAAGAAGGAGAAGGAGGGTCCTGGAACGAAAGGAGGGCGGATCATTCTCAAAAATTGAGGATTTGTTTTGTTGGCTTCAGAAAGTTTTTCGGCCAAGTTTGGCGTTTTCGATAAGATTTTTTTTTTCGCTGTGCACACTTGACATGGAATGACTCTTATGTAAAATATAAATTTTAAAGTTGTTTTGATAACTTTTGCAGCTGTTTTCTGTAAATTCTTAAGATGTTTCATACGACGTAATGAAAGCTCACGCGAGAAATAGTGTTTAGAGTGGATAACACAATATCGCCGCAGTGGACAGTCTCTTTAACAAAAAAAAAATCGCAATACTAGCAACACAGCAATTATTTCAATATTCTTTCAGTAAACTTGGTTTTGAAAGCTTCGAATTTCGAAATACTTAATTTTAAATTAGCTAGAAACGCATATTGCGAAAATTTAAGATGAATTCGTGAATTTTTGAAAAAACATCAAAAACTCAGTTCGTAAAAAAAGGATACATTTCAACAGATGTATGCGAATTCAGAGGCTTACGCCTCCTTTTAAGATCGTTCGTAATTTAAAAAAATTAGTTTTTCCAAAATTTTGCACAATTTTGATTGTGGCCTGAAATGCCATTTTTGGCTTAATTTACTTCATTTATTGTGACCAATATAAAAAATGCAGAGTGCTTCAAGCCATGATTACAATTTTTGTATTCCAAATGCGTTGTAACTCCCAATTTTTTACCAAATGCATTGTAGGTCATCAGGAATATCCATTATTTTAACAACGTCAACCCTAATCCGCTCTTGAGTGTCAATATGACACTATTGGAAGTTAGGGGGCTTCTGGCACATCCAAATAAAAAAAATCGAATGAATTCTTGAAATCTTTAATTTTGCATCATTACTATTTTTAACTTTCTAATCAGACCTTGAGTGTCAATTTAACACTTCTCGCTTAAAATCGCTAGATCTCTCTTGTTAAAACCTTGTAATGTAACTCAAGTATGTTTTTCAGACAATATACAGCTACAGCACTTCAGTTTACCGTTATTCAAAGTCTAAGAAAAAAATCCGAAAAAAAACATACGAACCGTCAATATCGTTTAAGTCACACCAGATAAATTTTGGAAAAAGGATTGAACAGTTGACGTATGTAATTTGGCACATTTTCGCATCTTAATATTTTCAAAATACGAAACACATAAGTTTGAACGAACTTTAGATATAAGTGAAATTCCAAAGTTTTTCCCGGTTCAAAATGATGATTTTTCATGATATTTTTATATTTGATCTTTAATATAAAATCATGGTGGATAAAACAAATTCAATTTAAACCTCTCAAATTTTTAACAATTTTTTTTCCAAAATTTGTGAACCGGTAAGAAATTATGACAAATATTTCGTCGTCTTTTAACACGTAGTCTTTTCATATCAAATTGACAGGTTTCATAAATTTTTGGAACGAATACAACGAAATTGGCATGTATTCATTGTTTTGCTTCAACAATTTAGCATAAAAAAGTCCAGTTAAATTGATCTTAAAATTATAATGTGAGTTGTAGAGATGCAGAAAAAAAATTTACAGTTTGTTTATAACTATGTAGAAAATACATCGAAATACAATATCAAATCAACTTGTAAACTTTAATATGGATTCGTCTTACAAAACTTAAAATCATCAAATTGCATGAAAATATTTAGTTATTTTATCAGTGTTTTTGTATTTTTTTGTGTAAATCCAGAGACATGTTTAAGAAAAAAATGTTTTTCGATTTTAAGAATAACAATGAATAATTTTAAATAGTAGTGCCCTAGTAATTTGAACTAAGGATTTGTGAATGTATAGAAAATCGTGAATAAGATAGGCCTGAACTTTAATCATTTGAATGTAAGATATTATTTTGTGTCAGGGTGAAGTCCTCAGATTTCGACAGGAGCTTGTTTTCGACACACTAGGTAGGGCTAGGTGGGGTAATTATGAACAAAATTTCTTCATTTGGCACACTACAGCCACCATATGTTAATTTCTTATCACAAACTTTGAAAAGCTACCATCAATGAATGTTTCTGTGCTCTTAATCATTCTGTAGAACAACTTTTGTTTTTTGGTCGCAACCTCTGTCCTTGGGACGTCTGTTCATAATTACCCCGTCTGTTCATATTTACCCCACTCTCTAGGGGGTAATTATGAACACGGATTACGAACTTGGTATGAAATTTTTGAAATGTAACAGTTGTTATACGTTTCATTTACCCATAGTAAGCAGTGTATGGTGATTTTTTACTTAAAAAACTATGTTCATATTTACCCCGAGACTTGTCCAATATGATTCATATGGTGTCAGAAAACCTCAATTCAACACCAAATAATGAAAATAATTAGCAGTAACAAGAAAATGGGTTATTTTATAAAAACTCAATCCAATTCATTTATTAAACTTTGCAAAATAAACAAATGTAATCAAAATTAAGATGTCAAACAATAGAAAAATAGCTATTTAGTGGTCATTTTAATTGATATTTTTCTATCTTTTGTTTAGAGAGTATAATTTCTTTGTAATATCTTTTACGTTTTGGTTGGTTTCTATTTTCCGTTTCTTTATGTCTTCACAGAACATTTTGGACCTCTCCATACGTGTAAAATTTTATACGAGCTTGACTACTCGATAGTTTTTACATCCGTTAAAAATGTCCTGGGCAGCAAACATCAAGTCTTCACCAAAATGTCGTGGGCTAGGCTTTTCACGTACGTGCGAGGTATCATGAAATTGAATCCTATACATATACTGGAAGTTCGAAAATATTTTAAAAGGGTTGTTTCACAAAAACACTCATTAAAATGTTCTTAGATCAGTCAACAGCCATATGATCGACATTTTTGAAAAATATTTACACTTACAAATTTTTTTATCACCTGTATGAAAGTTCACATAAGTAGTTCTATTCTTTCAAAAAAAAAAAAATTGAAGTATTACCGAAGTTTTCCTCAATAAACTGAAAGAGAAAATCTTCAACCAAAAGATGTTCATTTTGCACCAAATAAAAAAATAGGTATTTGAACAAATTAACATTGAAAAAAGTATCTATCAGGTATCAGAAAAGGGGTAGGCTTAAATTAATATTGAAAAAAGTATCTAAGTAAAAAATTAGACTGCAAGAAAATAGATTATGGATCTCTGATATCCGGATTTAACACATAAACAATTATTATTTGATGTAATTCTAATGTTCTGAATTGCTGCACGTTGTCCAAACATACAGGAAAATTGATCTTTGCTTTGTGGACTTATTCACCAATTGAATTTATCAAAGTTTTTCACATATTTTACTGTTGACCACAGAGATTTAAGGTTCATAATAATGTTAAATTTCACACGGTTATGAATAAAAGCTCGATCAGCAAACCTTTCGTAAACAGAGGGAATTTAATTTTTAGTCATTACCAAAAAACCTGGTTTTGGAAGCACGTAAAACCTGTATTCGGTATTAGAGAACTATTCCTGGGATACAGGTTTTTGGTTTTGGTATTACCGGTAAAATTTTTGACTGCATTTTTTTTATCAACGAAAAGCAAGTTTTTATCACTATTTTTTTAAACAAAATTAAGACTTATTTAAATTTGGTTACAGATTGAGCTTTTTTCAAAATTTCTGTTTTATTTACTTTTTTCCACTTTTGAAATTTTATGGGGGTTTAATGGGTTTCAAAAGTTTTTTTTGCAAAGACTGAAAAGAACTGGTATAGCTTTTATTCTAAATCCGAATCTCAATTTTGGAAAAAAAAATCAATTTCTCAAAAATTCAAAACTTAACACATTGCAGACCTAATTTAATTATGAAATTTATTAAATTTGGTCCAGTGGATCCTGGGATAAAGAATGCCGAGTGTTGATGTTTCCTTGCTAAGATCTCATCACGGTCCTTAATGAGTTAAGATCTTACAAAAGGGGGGGGGGGGTTAGTTTTGTAAGAAATTTTTTACATGGGGAGGAGGGGGAAAGGGGTCCGGCAACGCTTGGGTAATTAGTGAATCGCCCACTAAGTTGATGAATAAAACACTTGACCATCAAAAAGCCAAAGAAATGTCAGGAAATGTGTGTTCATAATTACCCCATAGGACGAAAACTATGGGGTAAATATAAACACTCATCTGTAAATCAGTGCGTTTAAAATTTTTCAAAAGTTCTTCAAAATCCAGACAAAGCATCATAAACTAAATGTAATGCAGTTGATAACATAATTTCAGCTGGATTTCCTATGATCAGGAATTCAAAACATTAAACACTGTCCGAAACGATTTCCGTTTCACGAGGTAATGGTTTTTTATGGCACTTGTTCGGAATTACCCCGTGTTCGTAATTACCCCACTTGACCCTAACACATTAAGAACCGCAAAGAAATCGCCGAAAAACGCCAAAATTCGACACGCTTTATATCTTTCAGAAACCATTTGATTAAATTCAACAAAATTGCTATCATCGAGAGACCAAACGTTTAGTGTTTAGTTTTGTCTCATTTTTTAAATCTCTTATTTGCTCCACAATAAGTTGGAGAAAAGGCTATTTAAACCTCGTTTGTTTACTAATGATCGGAAATAAGCATTTATGAGGGAAATTTAGGTATAAATCGAGACTGTGTGTGACAATGTGCAATTTCTCAGATTTTCTTGCACTTCAACTCAACTTTGCACTGAATTTTGAGTATATTCACGGAAGATTTTTGGGTTACTATACTCAAAATCCAGTGCAAAGATGCGAAAATGTGCCAAACTACGTCAACTTTTCAATCCTCATTTCAAAATTTATCTGGTGCGACATAAACAATGTTGTCGGTTCGCATGCTTTTTTCAGTTTTTTTTCTTAGACTTTGAATAACGGAGAACTGAAGAGTTCTAGCTGTATATTAGCTAATACAAATTTTGTAATAATCAGTTGGTAATCAAGAAAGATATATTGGTTTTCGTCAGGAGTATCAAATTGACACTCCAGGGACTGTAAAGAGTAAAACTTTCTGGGACGGATGAGGGTTTAAAAAATTGCCAATTCGTGTCAAATTCGGTAAAAGTGTAATCGTCCTCCAGAAGCCACAATTTTGTTTCGAAAGAGATCGTATAAACATTGTGATCTTTTATACATGCTCAGTAAAGTTTTTTTTAACGCTGGTATAAGTACCGTGTAAAAATCATAGTAATTTTCGATAACCTGCGCTGAAAATTGAGATACTTATACATGAATTCTGAGACCTGCGACTCTGCGACCTGCGACTTGAGACTTGAAACCTGAGACTTGAGACGTGAGACATGAGACCTTAGACCTGGACCATGATATATGAAATATTAGAGACCTGCGACTTGAGACCTAAAACCTGAGAGTTGAGACCTGAGATATTTTCTCTCAGATGGCGAAATCGCATAAAAAACGTGTTGTTTCCCAAAAACTGTGTTATTCTAGCTTAATTTGCTGTTTAACAATTGTTTTTCCTGTTTTGTGAAAACTATGAGCAATTTTTTAGATAATTTTTTTTAGAAAAACCACGCGTTTCTAGAATTAAAAAAGCGAGCGGCACTTAGAATTTCCCGGCCATTTATCCTTGTATGACGATTCTTTTCCTGGGAATTAGCGGGATCCCGCAAAAAATTGATAAAGAAAATTTTAACATCTGCTGCATACGAAACCTTAACTACATATATGGAACTTTTAAGTTTTTATGTAGTTGGGTTAGTGTTGTAAAGCATTTCAAAATATTTAAAATATTGTTTTTTCCTGACATAAATTTCTAAGCCACTGGTAAACAAAGTCAGTTCCACCAAAAAAAAATTTTTCAACTTTTTTCCATTTGTTCCAAATTCTTTGTTGATTATTTTGCTTATATCAAAAGTTTACTAAATGGAAATTCCAAAAGATGAGTGTCGCAAAATAGAAAATTCCAATTCTTTTCGTAGCGTTTAGTTACTGGAAATCATGGCCGTAGGAACGGGGGGGGGGGTTTGGGGGTTAAACCCCCCCCCCATGAGGGTCCGAAAAAGCATGCGAGGTATTCTACTCTACACTCAAAATTTTAAATTTATAATCAAATTATGATAATAGAGCAAAGATATCCAGGACTAAAAACTAATACCAAAACCTCAAAACCCCATCCCAAGATCAAACTCTGCTATAGTTTTTCAAAATTTTCTAACTTGTTCATAGAATAAGGTTGTCAGAATTTTTTCAGCACGTATCCGAGCCGGACAAATCTGGGCTGTTTTATGTAGAAACATGGAATAATCCGGGTATTTGGTTTCAAAATTGTCGACTATAATCCAGGCAATACTGGGCAATTTTGGTTGAAGCTTCTGCATTTCTCACAATCATGAAAAAAAAAATGAAAAAAACCTTTCAAGATTTTTTTTTTTAAACTTGCTTCAAAACTTTTGGACGCATAAATAATAAAAACAATAACAACACAATTTGATTTTTCTAAAATGTTCATTTAAGAATGAGAATGACAACAAACCCGAGCAAAATCCGGGCTTTTTCAATAAAATCCGGGCAACCGGGTCGGACCGGAATTTTTAACAAATTTTATATTAAATATCCTGTTCAACCCGGGTAAAACCGGTCAATCTGGCAACCTTATCAAAGAAATTCAGGTTTGAATATTAAATTTTAAACTAAGCCCATTTTGGATTTTATTTCTACATATTTTCTTATTTCTGATTCTGTATCAAGTCTTGGATTCTTCATTGTCAGTTCGAATAATCATAAGAAATTCGGAATGAAAAGCTGCTTTGAAATCGTGGTTCAAATTTGGTTTTGCATTTCATATTAAATTTGAATCATGTTTATCGAAAATCATTTGCATTTTTAATATTTTGATAATATTTTCCGAATATGAAAAAAAAAGAATTTGTTTTTTTGTTTCAATTCGAAGTTATTAAAATTTATTCTAACACAAAATTTAAACATTAAAAACTTCTAAGAGGCGATCCAAAATTGATAACTCGGATTTAGATTCATCATTTGAAATTCACATTTCAATTCAGATTCACAACAAGGATTAAAAATAAATAATTGATAAAATGAATTAAGATTAAACCAGCACTACAGAATTTAAATGATAGATTCATGAATGAAGGCTCTAAAACTTGCCTCATATAATTCTGATCTGGAATTAAGATTCCTAAATCGTATTTTTTGTACATTTCAGAAATAGAAATAAAATTCAGAGACAGATTCAAAGCTTAATTTTTGAATTCAGGATCAAAATTGTGATTTTCAATTCAGAAATAAATTTGGCTTGTAAATGAGTTTATCAATAAACAAAATTTTTGAAGAATTCAAAAGAACATGAACTTGAAAATTTTCTTGTCAATTTCAAGATTCAAAATTTTCTAATCAGAATTAGTTTTTACACACAATTCAGCTGAAAATCTCAAATATGAAATAGAGTTTGAGTTAGAGTTTAAGTTTTGTTTAATACAAAATATCTCAAATTATATTTTAGAAAAATCATCCACTGGATTTAGATTATGGAATAGTTTCTTTATGAAAATTATTTCCTGTTAGGGAAACATGTACCTGATCTTCACCCAAGAAATTTTATATTTTGTCGGCGTATTGTTTAACATCATTAATATTGCAGTTTTTTTAAAGTCAAATTTCACACTAAAATCGTAAATTGAGTACAAGTTTGCATCAACGAAATTTGATCCGAATTTTTTTTTATCACTTACTGTTTTTTGGAATTTTTTTTTATTTTCATCAAAGGTTAGAATCCTGGAATTTGCAAAAGAGTTTGGGAGATTGTGCTTGTTAGATTTGACCTTAGAATAAGTTTTTTTTTAAGAAATTTAAGACTACAATAAAAAAGAACTTATTTTATGCTCAAATCAAATAACTTCTGTCTAGCAGACTCTTAAACAAATTAAAAGATTTTAATTATCGATGAAATCAAATTACATATTTTGTTTTTGATGGTTGCAATGAAAAATTTAGCTTACCCTTTAGTCAAAAGACCACTTTTCTAACGTTGTGATTAAAAACGAAAACTATTAATGAGCACCTATTAAAAAACTAATAATCATATAGTAACAAATATTATTTGTTTTAATTTTTTTTTTTCGTACGTTGTTAGGCAGAAAATCATAGGTAAAAATTAGTCATCAAAATCCCCCCATGAGTCGGTTCTTCCTACGGCCCTGCTGGAAATGTTTGGTTTTACAGGTTCTTTCTTTGCCGTGTTTCACTTCTATAGACTAAGCTTTTGAAATAAAAAAAAAAACTTTTTTCTATATATCTCCAAAAAACTAATTAAAAAAAAAAACTTAGCCATAGACAAAGTAGAACATTAATTTTTCTTGCTGATTAGTTATGATCTATATTTCCAATTGAGGTCATGTACATTTTTAGTAATTTAGCTCTATTTATTGGATTTGAGAATTTCCGAAATGCGGCAGCTTCTTTTTCATTCCGGTTTCCTGGTCTCTTTTTTCCTTTGGCCTTTATAATTTTAAACATTGAAAACTTCGCATCCTTCGAAATTTGAACTCATTTATGAAAAAAAAAATTTCGCACATCATTTGTGCAGAATTGATTCGTCCAACGATGAGTTAACTTCACCTTTGCCAACTTAAATCCAATTTTTTCAACATTTTTTCAAGGGTATTTCGTAAGGTAGAGTTTAACAAACAATTCAACATTATTTTTACAATTCTAGATGCTATACACTGGATTCTTTTTTTAAACGTTTGTTGTGTCCGTGCAAAAAAGTAAATCGTTTAAAAAAAGATGAAAACTACCGGGCAAAATTCATCGCTAATCCCGTGTTGCTCACTTGGACTGTTAATCGATCATTTACAACCAGGTAGACCATTCTGAGGTGATTTGAGTGAAATCGGGAAGCTCAAAGATTTGTTTTGGATTGATTTGTTTTTGGTTTCAAGCCACGGTTGTTCCGGAACTTCCGCAGAGTCTCTAAGTGGCCATTCCGGCACATGTTTCTGTCGGGAAGCAAGGTCCGAATCAATTTACCACCCAAGAGTGGTTTGAAAAAAAAACGGGAATGCCTAGAAACTGTTTTTGACATGTTCGAAAATCGTCTTATTTCAAGAAAATCGTTTAAAATAAAACCATGTAAAAAAAGATCGTTTAACAAAAGAATCCAGTGTACTTAAATAATAAGATTAAATAAACCGTGTCCACTTTCTCTTGTGAACAGTCATGCTTCCTCCTCTTATCTGTATTTTAGATTCTGCAGTTTAAGTAAATTGATTCCAAAAAGTCAAGTTATCTCAACTTTCACAAACAACAGCACAAACATCGTGAAAATTTTAATTTGGTTAGAAACGATGAGTTAAGTAGATGACATTACACTCTCTAAATAGCCTAAATAAATTGTATCGCTGTCCGTTCTCATTATTGTACACATAGTCTCTCCCCTTTAATTACGCACCTCCAGTAAATAAACGATCCCCGTTGGTGCTCCTTCATTATTTAACCTAATTCAATATTGAACGCGCATTCTCACATTTCCTAAGTCCTGCTAAGTGATTCTCGTGTTCTTCGAGCTGCCCCTCTAATTCCTAACACACATGAAATGAATGAAGCAAGGTTGAATCAATTCCTGGTTTCTAGTTAGTGCCGTGTTAATCCTTTTAGAATCGTTGTTAAAATTTACATCAGCTCCTTTTCGTTTGCAGCAGGAAATAGAAGCTGTTCGCCCTACTTAGCATAAGCAGTGGCATTACAAGTGTCCATCTAATCCAGTGAAAGGCCCCCGCAACCCGGGACTGTTTCGTTGGTTTCGTTTTTGGAATATGTGCTGTTGCTGGATGAAAACATATCGCCTTTCCTCAAACAAACATGTAACAATAACAAAAACATCAGCTACAATAGTCTGACACGCGGAAGGAAAGGCTGCAGCAAATCATGTGTCATAGTCGCGCGCTCCTACAAATCGTAAAACTTACTTAACCAAACGAAAATCCGTTCGCCTTCCGCCTCGTTTCTTGTGACAGCTCCTCGAATTCGTAGCTCTTAATCTGCTTCTTCTGCTCGTCGTTGTTGGCTGTCCATCATCGTATCATGGGAAAAGTGTTTTAAACTCTGACTCGCTTTGGGGGCCACGGCTAATCGCCTTACTGGGGCACTGGGGCCAAGCACGCGTGTCGTTTCTACTTTACCAAAAGTGAAGTGGAGAAGGTAGAAAACGAACAGGTAAATCTGTCCCCGTTGCCACTTGCAAGCCACTCAACAGAACAGCTAGCGGCTGAAGTAACAAAATACCTTCGAAAATCCTCTTCATTTTCTGAAACTGCTCCCCACATTCCGGAATTCCCGGCCCGGTGGACTCTTTCACGGGGCTTTGGGGACACAAGTTCGAACATGACCACCCCGATAGAATATTATGGCTGCGTGGTGTGTTTGTGAGTGTCATGTGCGGTAAAGTGATTGGAAAGTCACACACAAGCTGCTTGGGCGCGAGAATCAGCCAAAGTCCTCCCCCACCCCCATCATCAGGCCTCGGCCCAAGTCGTAGAATGGCAGCCAGGTTAGGCCGCTCAAATCTTTCCCTCGCGGGCACAGCAAAGCTCATAAGTCCCTTGTTGTACAAACAGCGCAAAAACGGGTTCTCGAGTGACCTCCCGGGTCTTAACCACACTCTTTTTTTCCACCTTACTCAACTCAATCTGACACCCCACCCTTCGTTCTTTACTTTTTTCACTTAAACCTCCGAAGGCACGTCATCCCATTCACATCCCGGCCAACCGACCGACCGACCGTTCATTATGGTTCTAGAGGTGTTTGTTGCCGATGGTCGGTCGCTGTTCATGCAAGGTGTAACCGATCCTCAACCGTGCAATCCAATCCAATAACGTCCTCTTTGTTTTTTTTAACAGGGTTTTTTCTGCCTTGCTTTACCTTTGCGACTGTGAACCGAATTTCCCCCCCCCCGCCGTTTGCCTTATTCCTTCGAAGAAAACCCACCGGCACTTCTCCGTCGTTATGAGGAGGATACCCCTTTTTTCCAATGAAAGTGCACCACCAAGAGTAATTTGTTCGGTCGCGGTGACGAAAAAAAAAACACTACCAGTCAGTTTTGTGCGGAAAATCGCTGGGTGAATGTTTTACATTCGGGTTACCAATTGAGTTTAAGAAATAAAAATAACAATGTTGACAATTGCAGGAACGTTATTTTATTATTTACATGGTTTTCCGTCTCATGACATAACCTGATGAACAATATTCTTCTAATAATTCGGTGAATGGAAACCGTTCTCCAACTTGCCACAGCGTGGCGTAGAGGATAGCCTCCAAGTCTTCTAAGCCAGCGGGCATGAGATCGAATCCCGGTTACGTTTTACATAGTACACTTTCTGTAGGTTGGTGGTTTTAACATTTGTAAGATGCTAGCCATCATATCCTCGAAAGATGTACGCTTTGAGTTAAGGAAGAAATCTCTTCGAGGAAACATCAAGTATCATTGAGATCCTGTATGTGTTTGTGTTTGTTTTTAAGCTTCTCGGGCATCCCACATTCGCCAGTTCACGCTCCATTTGGTCTGACCATCTTGCTCGATGCGGCCCTTCTTACCCGTCTCGTTCCAACCGGATTCGCAGCGAACACCTGTTTTGCAGAACAGTCTTCCGACATTCTCACAACATGTCCTGCCCAACGTTTACGTTCAGCCTTTGCCACCTTCTGGATACTGGGTTCGCCGTAAAGCCGCGCGATGTCGTAGTTCATTCTTCGCCTTTACACTTCGTCCTGCACACCGCCAAAGCTGGTTCTTAACAACCGTCGCTCGAATACTCCGAGTGTGCACAGGTCCTCCTCGAGCAATATCCACGTCTTGTGCCCGTAGAGGACAAGCGTTCTAATAAGCGCCATGTACAGATTAGACTTCGTGCGAAGGTTAAGTCTTCTCGACCGTAGATGCTTGTGGGTGGAGTCCATAGTAGTCACGTCTTCCGTTGATAACACGCCGCCGAATCTCACGGCTGGTGTCATTGTCTGCGGTCACCAGTGAGCCGAGATAGACAAAGTCTGTGACTATCTCCAGCTGTACAAGCGGGTTCGGTCGGTCTCGGATCCGTAGGCCAGCATGTACTTCGTCTTGGACGTATTAATCATCAACCCAATCCTTCCTGCTTCACGTTTCAGTTTGCGGTAGATCTGCTCCACCGCCGCAGATGATCTGCCGACTATATCAATGCCATCGGCAAAGCATTCCCAAAGTTGACTGGATCTGTTGAAAATCGTGTCCCGTATTTCACCCACCGCTCGTCGAATAACTCCGCCACGTTGAACATCATGCCGGATAGACCATCGCCTTGTCGAAGCCCCCTGCGCGATTCGAATGAACTTGACAATTCACCTGAAATTCGCACACAACACTGCATTCCATCTATCGTTTCCGTAATCAATCTAGTTAGCTTCCGGGAAAAGGAGTTCTTGACCATAATTTTTCATAGCTCGTCACGGTCGATCGTGTCGTATGCGGCTTTGAAGTCGATGAATAGGTGGTGCATAGGGACTTGGTGTTCCCGGCATTTTTGGAAGATTTACTGTAGTGTGAAGATCTGGTCCGTCGTAGACCGTTACTCCATGAAGCTGGCCTGATGACATCCCACGAATCTGTTGCTTGTGGCGTTAAGGGGCGGAGTAGGATTCGGTGCAAAACTCTGTAGGCGGCATTAAGGACAGGGATCGCTCGAAACAAGGCCGTGCGAACGTGGAGGATGGGAGGGGGGGAGTTAGGGGTTTAATACCCCCTTTCCCATGGATTTTTTTTCCCAAATATAATTTTTCAGTTCAAGAAATAAATTTATTGCAGTAACGAGAAATTACTTGATCCTAAGAGGTACATACATATGTATAATGAGTGTTAAAAAATGTTTCTCCAAATTGGCTCGCCTCCGGCGAAATTTTATCTTATATTACTCTAGGCCAGGGGTGAGCAACCTTTTGAAACAACGGGCCACTTTTAATTAAAAATTCTTTCGGCGGGCCGCATCAAAATAAAATTTTTAGTAATAGTTCTCTGAGCTTTACGTTATTCTTTATAACGACAAATTTTATACAAAAAATTAAAAATGATAAAAGACGTATTCATATGCTTGCATAAACATTTTTTTTAAATTAAATATGATTAAACCAGATGAAATTTAATAGGTTCATCAATAAATCTTGATAATTTTCGAATAATTTGAATGTTTTGAGTGATTTGAAATGTTTAGCGATTATTTTTTTTTTTTAAAAAGGAAACATCATTTGGTTTTCTTTTATTCATACAAAATATGTCTTTCTATGCTTCCTTAAAAGATTTGAACCGTTTTCTGAGAAAAACCCTTTTTTGTTCGAACCGATGCGATGTTTTTTTCGTGATCACTTCAATTAAAAATTTTCATGGAGATTAACCATAACGATTTTTTTTTTGTGCCCATCGAAAAGTTTTGATCACAACTCATTCAAATTTGGCTATGAAGCCTAAATTTTTTCAATAAACGGTGATTTTTTTATTTGAAGTTTTGTGTGAAATAATTGAAATGGAATGTTGAGAAAAGTTTCAAAATTATTGAAAAAAAAAATTTAACCAGATTTGTCCATGTTACAGTTTACATTTTTGATTCTAGAAAATATTTACAGATTTCATAAATTTTAAATTAAATTTAGATATCTCTGGAATAGGCTTTCAAAAGCTAATTCATGAAAATCTTATGACTTTGATAATGTGGATGTCTAATTTTTAAGTTGAATGACTCCTTTTAATCAATGTTTTGCATGATTTGCCTATGAAATTTCTGAAAATAGCATCACACATAACACAATAAACAAAATTAACAAAATTCATATTTTTCCGAAGTGATTCCTTGCAGAATAGGTTTTGACTTATTCAGGAGCGCTGAATCCAAATATGTTTCCAATTAGTTTTTTTGTCAGCTCTAGTCTCGAGATAACTTTAAAAAATAGTTTTTCAACTCATGTCCTTTATTTTTTTGACAAAACTGTTAAATATAAATACTTATTGACCCAATCAAACCAGAACAAATATCAATTTCTTCTTTTGTCACCTCCCTTTCGAAATTTCTAAAAAAAACCCGAAGCGGGGGATAAATAAAATTTGATGTATTTTATGAAAATTTTGAAAAATTTATCAAATATTCGAAAGATTACAAGAGCAGAAAACAGATTGTGGAAGATGGAAGTTTTATCACCTTTTGTTTTCTTGATTTTATTGAATTGTTCGATAAAAAATCACTTGATTTATAGGTTTTGTGCAATGATATTGTTTGCAATTTAGTTGCATAAAATCTTTCGTGCAATTAATTCCAATTTATTTGTTTTTCGCATTATTTTTTATTTTCCCCTCCTCGTGATGTTCCAACTCCGAGTGGCAAAAGAAGGATTTGAAATTAGCTCCGCCCATATCAACTTAAAAAAAACAACGAGTAATTTTGGATTCTGAGAAAAAAAGATATGTAATTTTTTTATGTTATTCAAACCTGCAACAAGCGGAAATTTAAACAAAATTTTAAAGAAAAATCAAATTTAATTGAATTTTTGATATTTTTAAAACCGTAAGTCAAATCATTTCACAAACATGCTGAAAAAATTAAAATCTTCAATATTCAATATTAAATAACATTCTTTAATGAGGTCAGAAGAAGTTTTAATCTTATTTTTTTATTTTTGAATTTCTATACAATGTAGAATCCAATTTTTGAAAGCGTTATCCGTGAAACAAGAATATCTTGACAATATCGGAGTCCTTGATTGAAAAAAGGGTATTAAATTGATTGAAAATCCGCTTTTTTCAGCTCAGTCATTAATCAAGAACAAAAATATTTCACTTTATCATACAATTTCAACATTGTTTGAAACGAAAAATAACGTCTTAACTACCTTTTATATAACGTTTTCCAATAAATAAAAAAAAAACAATAAAAAGCTTAAATCATACAAAAAAGTCAAAAATCTTGATGATTATAGGAAATTGTACATGTAAACAAGTGACATGCATATCAACTTATTGATATTTCATGTTTTTGGTTTAGTAGGGACTGCTATTTTATGACCATTAACAACCTATCATAGAAAAAAATCGTGAAATAAATTTAATTTGAGATAAGCTTCGCGGGCCGCACAAACATGTCTTGAGGGCCGCATGCGGCCCGCGGGCCGCAGGTTGCTCACCCCTGCTCTAGGCCAGTGGTTTTCAAAGTGGTCCCTACCGCCCCCATAGGGGTGTTGAGAACTTCTAAGGGGGCGGTGAGCTAAACTTTGGAATTGGGGGGGGGGGGGGGGCGTTTATAGGGCTCAGGGGGGGGGGGGCGATGGCGTCATTTTTAAATTCACAATAACAAATTACGGAACAACTTAGAATTGAAATGACAACGAGTACGTTCAATGCACATCAATGAAACGACTTTGAAGAACTCTGAAACCAAATAATTGCCAGTTTGAGGAAAAATATCTGTAAACTCACAGAGTTGCCGTATACGATCTGTATATTGGAGATTTCATATATTCGAATTGCTCAGCTAGGTCTTTGAAAAAACTTCGAGTTGCATTGAACTCATGTGTCCGGTATGTCTATGGTTTGTCTAATTTTTCAAATGTTTCTCATCTTCAAAAAATGTTGATTGGTTGCTCATTCTATAACTTTTATAAACATAGATCGTGCGTTTAGGTCCATAGAATAGTCACCAGAGGAGGTCCTCAATACATTTAAAGACTTTTTATTCCTGTAAGAAACTCCAGAACTATTAACTCTGTCATTCCACCTCATAGCTCAGTCTACTACAACAACTCGTTTCTCGTTATAGGCATCTCAAACTGGAATAATCTTCCTAACCTTATTAAATCCATTAAATCGAAATAGGAATTCAAGAAAGCTTCACTATCAAGATTTGTATTATAAGGCAACAATTGATTCTCTCTAGTTAAATATGAAAGAAACATTAGACATAAATCAAAATCGCACAAACCCAAATATAACACTTAAAAAAGATTGTACATATCTTATGTTACACGAATAAAACATGAATTATTATTATTATTGATCTGGTTTTGTAAGTTTATTTTGGGTTATACTAAAAAGCATAAATTTTTTATGACAAAGTGTTCCGGGTCATATGAATTTGATAAATTCTAAGGTTTATACAATACCTGAAAATCTTTCAAATGTATTGTCTTAAAAAATTGACAAAAAATCATTCGATTGGAATCTGTGATAAAAGGCTTAAGGGGAATGCTAACAAGTCAAAGGATCATTTATTTTTAGTTCTGAATAGCCATTCTTTAATTCAATCGGTATAGAAATGAAATAAGGTAATTTTTCATGACGAAGCATTAAAAGTTATTCGATTTTCACTAAATTGTCAGAATTGAGTAGTTAGGACCTATCTCTGTAAAATTTTCCGATCCGTGGATGAAACAGTTTTCAAATGTATTCTACAATTGCCATAAATAGAAGTTCAAAATTTATTTCATTAAGTAATAAAACTATTTATTACACATTTAATGCTATTTCACCGAATTTTGTGAATAATTGAAGGCAAATTTAATTAGAAAAGAATTTTATTTACCGAAATTAACCAATATTCTTAGTTTTTTTTTAGTTTTCAAGTTAAAGTACTTATCCTCAAAGAATTATATTATTGTATTCCAGATTAGGTGTTTGAAACAAATTGATTTTACATTTATTAAGAGTTTTTTCTTGCTGCAATTGATGGTTATGCGTTGGCCTTTCGGTTTTCTCAAATCAGTTATAACAATTTTTAAATGTGCTACATTCAATGTTCCAATTTATACTACCATAAATTTTCAATAGTTTATGGTTTTGCAACGATGTAAACTAGCATTCTTTCTGAAGATTTTTCAAAAAATTCGCTAAGGGGAAGTTGAGCTAAAAAATTTAGCGAAAGGAGGCGGTGACGAAAAAAAAGTTTGAAAAACACTGCTCTAGGCCAAAGACTTTTCATTTTAGCACATTTTATTATGAACCAAATTTAAACTCATTTTAACTGTAAATTTCGATTTGCAAATCAATTAATTTTTTGTATTAAAACTCAAATCTTGACATCCACCTCGTCCTTAGAATGGGATTTTATCAAGAAGTGTAAATTAACAAGATTAAAATTTGAAAACAACAGTGTTCGGCACAAAAGCGCTAAACCGCTAATCGCTAGTTAATCCGCTAACTTTTTGTTAGCGGTTTAATTTTGCCGCTAAGTTTTGATTGATCTAGCGAATTAAAAAGTTCCGCTATTTTTTTGTTCCGCTAATTGAAGACCGCTAACTCCCATGTATTTGTATCAATCTCTCGAATTTTCAGTGATAGAATACACTTTTTGTCATTAATCAAGTTGAGGTGACATAATTAGATTCATTGGAGAAATGCGTACTGAAATTAGAGGAAAGATGTATTAAGTGTCATTTTCCCCTCTTTTACCACACAACAGTTACAGTTACAGAAGAAGATAACAATTGTTAAGCAATATAAAACTATTTTTAAAATCCCTTAATCAGCTTTTGTGTTAAAGAGTTTGAGATATTTACAGTTTTTTTAGTGATTTTACAGATCAGTTTATATAAAAATAAGATAAAATCTCCATAGAATGAATTGACATTGTTAAGTTGTTAATAGTTCATTGTAGCCTTCGTTTTAAGTTCAAATAGAAATTGTAAAAATGTTAACTCTTGACAATACTCCTGCAAGTTTACAAAAAGGGGAAAACAGGTTAAAATAATGAATTGCACAAAAGATTGTTTGCAATAAAATTACATACTATCTACTTAGCACAAAACCGATAAATCGAGTAAATATTTTGTTTTTTATTTTGGTAATTGTTAAAAATTCGGATATTTTTTTTTATTTGTAGATCACAGAGAGAAGTTAAAATTCCAATCTTAGACAGTCATGTTGTTCTCGAAATGAAATACTTTAAACTTTATTTTATCCCGCTTGAGGAGTTGAAAAAATCGAAGGGGGGAAAGGCGTTACAAAAGAAGAATTTGATATTTTTTCCGGCCAGTTAGCGATTAGCGTTTTAAGCTTAAAGCGATAATTTTGTTGGCACATTTAGCGTATTTAGTTTGCGATCGCTATCTTTGAATGAGTTAGCGGTTTAACTAGCGGCGCTTTTCTGTTAGCGATGCCGAACACTGGAAACCAACGATTATAACTTTAAAATTAATTCATCGAATATTGATTAAACACTTCAATAAGTTGTTAGCCATGTGAAAGGTGTTTACTACTCACTACAGGTCACAGAATAAGCGATGAAAAACCTCCATTACTTTATTATTTAAATGCCACATTCAAAAGGATTTTGATAAATTACTCAAGGCCACAAAATTCACATTTTCCGCTTATTTGAATACCTTTCGTGCCCTGAATCCATATATGAAATTAGTTATTTTCTATCAGCTTTTCTTTTTTAAATAACTTCTGGAAAAAAGGTTAACTCATTCAAGACATTTCTGCACTTTGCGGACCGAACTGTTGAACATTGCAAAAAATGTTTTAAAATAATTTTTTTAAATCTATTATTGACTTTTTCCAAGACTACAAAATAATTTGATTTTGTAAAAAAAATTAAAAATATTTTTCCAATTCTGAAAAACACGGGAAATTCGATGAATTTCAAGGGAAAAAAATATTTTTAAAATAAAATCGATAAAATTTGTTAAATGAAATAAATTCTTTTTTTATACTTTCTTTAGTAATGTCAGAAATAGTTGTTATATTCCTAAATAAAAAAAACAGTAGAATTTCACCATTTTAGATCATTGCATCTCTGAAATTAGAATTTCTAGGTGGCAGCATATTATTTCTTGATTGAATGGAGTATAATGAACAACTTCAGAATCAGTTATACTCTTTCATGTAGGTTTGTTATTTCTTCAGTAATCAATAATTCATTTCACTCAATCTGATTTATTTTTGAACTTATAAATTGTAGACGACCCGAAATTTCATAGTTGATTAATCTATTCTTCTAATTCTATTATAATTTATCTATTCATTCATCTTTTAAAAATTTGAAAAATGATTCGAAGCATCATCTTATTTTAAAGGTAAATTTTAATGCGCAATTTTTACTTAATGAGTATTTGCTTTGTACTTCCAATATTTACAATTAAACTTGGAATTCCTTATCTTTATTTTTATCAGTTTCTTATTTATATCTTAATAAATCAAATTTCCCCAATGTCAATACAAGCACTCAAAGATGAATTGAACTTGTTGTAAAGTTATTATTGTGAACTTAAAAAATGCTATATTGTGCTAATTCTGATGACTGAATAAATTTGAACGTAAATATGATTTTAACATCACATAACACATCACAACATCACATAACATAACTATGCCGCCGCCCGTGGCGTAGAGGATAGCCTTCAAGTCTTCTAAGCCAGGGGGTATGAGATCGAATCCCGGTCACGGCATATATAGTACACTTTTCGGTGGGTTGGTGGTTTTAGCATTTGTAAGATGCTAGCCATCATATCCTCGTAGGAGGTACGATTAGAGTTAAGAAAAAGGAATCTCTTCGAGGAAACATCATGTTTCATTGAGATCCTGTATGTGTTTGTGTTCGTTTAAAAAAAAAAAAAAAAAACATCGATCACTGGTAGATACTCCTGAAAAATAATGAAACATTTTCTTCTTTTATTATTCAAACATCAACTATGTGTTTTGGAAAAATTATCTTCATAATGGATATTATTTTCCTTATCACGACTTCACAAACAAAATCTTGATTAAATCGTTTATCAAATTCAAGATATAATCGTGAAATTTTCGAAGCTTTAAATTCTGGTTTATTGGAAATTTTAATACGTATTCGTTTTCTGCTTTAAATGCTTTAAATCATCAGCCGTCAACGTTGTATTAGTTAGGATTGTTTTCTTTAAATTTACTCCTAAATCCAACAATCATTGTAGGAGTAATGTAAAACTCGTATTGAAAACACGCTTTTGCAACTTGTTGGATAAATAGCGATTGCAACTTGGACAACTTTTACTTTGAAGGCCGTATGATCCTTAAGTTTTAAGAAGAATTATAAATTGTGCATCAGAACCAATAGACTTCAGCAGAATATTGTCTACGAATCCTATGTTATTCACATCACATCACAAAAATCTACGTCGTCGCTTGGATATTTAGAGTTACGAAAATATTATTGAGTTCGTGCGAAACAATCGTCGATCAAGGGCTCTTAAAATTTGTTATTTACAAATGATTGCACCAACAAAAAAGCGGATAGCTGCTTTAAATTTATACTCAGCAGAATTCAGGAATTTTGGAACTAATATATATTAAGAAAAAAAAAACAATTTTGAAATACAAAACTCTAAGAACCGAAAATCAGAATCAAGATACAGTAAAAATGTGAGAAAAAAGATAAAATTTTAAATCACGAAAAAGTTATAGCATCGAATTTAATATGAAAATAAAAACACACCAGAATTCAAAAATACCTATAATCTTAGAGCAATGTCGAAATTGAATTCCGCAGCTGATGGGTTTCTTGAATCGATGAAAAACCGCTAAGTTAGGTAAAGTACTTTTTTTGAAAATATTTAAAATTTAGATTCAGTAAAATTTACTGACATAAATCCGAAAAACTTGTGTTTTTATTTTTAAGCACGAGATTAGAGATAAGGAACAAATAAATTTAATTTTTAGATTCGTTACAATCTTAGATTAAACACGTTTTTAATCATTTCAAGGTTCTGCTTACAGAGTTTGGGAATAACGACATCAAATTGAAATTCCGATTTCAAAAATAAAAAGTAACTTCCTGAGCAATAAGCTCCGCAGTCTAGAATTAACATTTCTGGAAATTATTTAACAACGTATCAAACTTGAGTTTTAAAAAAATAAGGAACATTTTTCTTTTTTATTTAAATTCACTCATTGTATTTTTTTATTTAATCTAAATGATTTTCAATTAATATAAAAATACTTAAAATAAATGCGGAAAATGAAATTAGAAGTTTTCAATTGATGATATTGAAATCGAAAGTATTGGGAACCAATAACTATAAGAAATATTGGGCCTCCCCAGATAGATAATACGAAATATGTACATTGTACATTAGACTGAGTCGATTTGGGGTCATTTTGGAATTTCTCAAACCCTGGGGTCTTAAAAGCTTCGTCTTGGTCTAAAACTCATCCACGATTTTTTGCAAAATTTTTAAGTAACGTTTACATGAGTAAATTTGAACTTTTAGGTTTGTATGGGAAAATTGAATATTTTGTACTGAAAAATCAACATCATTTTTGTTTCGTCTGTGGAACCGAGCCAGCTGATGGTTTTTATGCCAATTTATAAAATACCGAAAGGAAATTTTCCGCTGAACAACTTTGTCCAAGACCGTAACTTCGTATCTTATTAGGCAAAAAAGTTATAAGCTGTTTAACATGGGTATGTCTTTTCGCATTGATAAACAGTAAATTCAATTGACATCACTGCTTGAGCCTCGCGAAGTTTTGCATGGAAAATAGTCACGTAATACCTCGCTAGGCACTCTGCAGGGATGTCAATTGAATTTATTGTTTATCAGTGCGAAAAAACATACCCCTGTTAAACAGATAATAACTTTTTTGCCTAATAAGATACAAAGTTACGGTCTTGGACAAAGTTGTTCAGCGGAAAATTTCCTTTCGGTATTTTATAAATTGGCATAAAAACCATCAGCTGGCTCGGTTCCACAGACGAAACAAAAATGATGTTGATTTTTCAGTACAAAATATTCAATTTTCCCATACAAACCTAAAAGTTCAAATTTACTCATGTAAACGTTACTTAAAAATTTTGCAAAAAATCGTGGATGAGTTTTAGACCAAGACGAAGCTTTTAAGACCCCAGGGTTTGAGAAATTCCAAAATGACCCCAAATCGACTCAGTCTATTGTACATCCTTTTCCTTCTGTTTTACATACCATCCGGGCGCAAAACTCAATAATTAAATGTATCTTTTATCAACCTGATGGCTGGGAGCTCAGAAAACTGGAGTTGTATAGTATCTCCTGATTTCTTGGGTAAATGATCTCAATGTACTCTTTTTTGATGTTGCGGGATCTGGTAACCGTAGTTTACATATAATCTTCTGAAAATATTGAAGCAAAGTGACTATGCAGATCAGGATATGATATGTTCTTGTTTTCGAATATGCAATCTATTTTATAAAACATACAATGGTCTTAAGATCGCTGCAAAATTTACTTTCAATTCGCATGTTTTTTCGATGCCTTTCGAGATTCATACGTCCTGGAAAAATTTATAATCGTTTAAAAATTAAACTTCTGAATTAAAAAAAATATATATATTAAAAATAAAAAACGTTAAACTTGCTATCGTTATAATTCCATGGAATGTTATCGTCAAGTCTCTATAAATTAAAAAAAAAACTCTTTTTTGCTATGCAAAGTAAATAGCCTTTCATCCTGCGGATAACCAGCTTTTAAATTAACAGCCAAAGCCGCTTAAAATTTCAAAAAATATAAGGAATGTTAATCATCCAAAAATATTTTTAAATAGTTATAAACTTATCAATTTTAAAATTTTTAAACTTCTTGCCTCGGACCTGGTAAAAAATCGATTCAATCAAAATTTCATAAACAGTTTCTAATTTAAAACAGTTAATGGAATTGTTACAAGTTCAAGTTTAAGGGGGGGGGTAGGGTCTAACACTTTCAAAAAATCGATTTTTTTATTTTTTTATTTTCTTATTGGAAAACATTTCAAGAATGTTGTGTCAAATTTTCAAGTCAATTGAAGCAAAACTGTAGAAGTTATAAGCCTTTATCTCCTCCTATCTAATACTGCAAGAAAGCAAGAGCAGGAACTTCAAACGCGTTTTTCTCGAAAGCACATTTTTAAAGTCCGTGGACATCGTCATTTGAAAACTACTTATCCGATTCTTTTCAAATTTGGAACATATTTTCTACATATAAAATACCAGACCCCAACGTTTTTCTTTTTCGATTTTTTTACTTTGGGGAGATTTTACAGGTGAAAAATGGCGGATTTTTAAGTGAAAAATCGTAGTTTTTACTTCAAACAGCCACAAAAATTACATAAAAATATTTTTAAGTTAAATAAAAACGTTGGGGTCCAGAAAAACATCTATTAAAAATATTTTGCTCTGATTTTTTGACTTCAGATGATTCTGTGCTGAGATACAGTGTCCACCGCAAATCCTGTTTTCTAAGAGGCATCCTCGAAAGTGCTCCGTCACCGGCTCATTTTTCAATATTTTTCTACGAAAAAATTACTAAATGTTCTTTTAACAATGCTTAGTATAATGCAAAAAATTTGAAAACATTTGTTTAACACTAAACATACCGACACTTTGTATATACCTATTCATACCGCGAGCGGTCAAATGACGGCAAACACCGTTTTCGCTAAAACTCCCTTGTTTCTCAACCGATTTCTACCAAATTTATAGTTTTGAAAAGCTTATAATTCGACTCAAATATGTTTCTCAAACAATTTTCAGCTACAATCAATAACTTTAAAGTTATTTACAGTACAAGAAAAATTTTATGAAAAAACATGCTTCAGGACAAAGGTTGTAAATCAGTTATTAAGAGCTCGAAAGAAATTTCACTAAGTGCCTGAGAAAGCTGAAGTTAGAAGCTATATGTTGCATTTATGGAATTTTTTTTAAAAAAATTTCTAAGATCATGGCCACAAAAAATGTAAAAAAGTTGTGTAAAACCCGTACTTTTCAATCAATCAACTGCCAAAGCTGTTCCTGTTACAGTAGAAAATTTTGAAAAAGTGAATTGAAAAGTAGACGTAATTTGTCACATTTTGGCATCTTTAGATTTTTAAAATACTAAATACATAATTTTTGACGGCTTTTCAAAGGTAGTTGTTTTGCGAACTTTTTATGAATCTGGATTTTCTGAGACAATCCCTACACCCAAATTCAGCTTTGCACTGGATTTTGAGTACGTTAACGTATAGTTTAGGCAATAAAAATATATGCAAAAGAAAGCAAATTTCATGCCGGTTCTAGTGATGTAACTGCATTGGCGGTGCAATGCTTTACAAAAATATAATAAATATATTTTTGAAAGTAAAACTAGAAAATTTGAACTAATGCTTGTTTGTTTTTTCGTTTCTTTTCATCCGTCTTCGTGTGCAAAATAGCTTTGAGATATTACCACCCACTGCGCCCGTCTGCCAAGCAACAATTTGTGCTGACTTCTCAAAATTCAGAAACTAGTTCACTGTTTTATTTATCATATTTTTGCCAAGCATTGCACCGCCAATGCAGTTACACCACTAGAACCGGTATAAAATTGGCTTTCTTTTGCATATAGTTTTATTGCCTAAACCTTACGTTAACGTACTCAAAACCCAGTGCAAAGCTGAGCTTAGGTGTAGGAATTGTCTTAGAAAATCCAAATTGATAAAAAGTTCGAAAAACAGCTACCTTTGAAAAGTCGTCAAAAACTATGTACTTCGTATTTCAAAAATCTAAAGATGCCAAAATGTGACAAATTACGTCTACTTTTCAATTCACTTTTTCAAAATTTTCTACTGTAACAGGAACAGCTTTAGCGGTTGATTGATTGAAAAGTACGGGTTTTACACAACTTTTTTACATTTTTTGTGGCCATGATCTTAGAAAATTTTAAAAAAAAAATTCCATATGTGCAACATATAGCTTCTAACTTCAGCTTTCTTAGGCACTAAGTAAAATTTTTTTCGAGCTCTTAATAACTGATTTACAACATTTTTCCTGAAGCATGTTTTTTCATAAAATTTTTCTTGTACTGTAAATAACTTTAAAGTTATTGATTGTAGCTGAAAATTGTCTGAGAAACATATTTGAGTCGAATTATGAGCTTTTCAAAACTATAAATTTGGTAGAAATTGGTTGAGAAACAAGGGAGTTTTAGCGAAAACGGTGTTTGCCGTCATTTGACCGCTCGCGGTATGAATAGGTATACCACATACGTTATTCGAAAACCGTAACACTTAAAAAAAATTTAAAAACGCAAAAATACTTGCTTTTCAAAAACAAAAATAGTCCTGTCGTTAAATTTGCGAAAAAACAATTATATAAGGCGTAATCATCGTTTAAAGTTCAAAAACCGTCATTTGACCGCCTCCGGTACGTTTAGTGTTAAACGATAGCTCTAGAAAAAAATCGTGAAAATGGTGTTTTTTTATACCCGTTAGACCCTACCCCCCCCTTAAGAAAGTGTTATTCGCAATTTTCTGGATAAATTATAAACACTTTTCTATTTCCAGTTCGCATATCCAGGTTTGCGATACAGAGTTCTAAATACAGAATATAACTTTAATTTACTTCTATTTATATGATTTTTATCATGGTTTGAGTAACATGGGGTACTTGATTGGATTTCAAGACATTTGTTGAATTTTCTTCTCTAAATTTTCAAGACAATTTGGATTCTGAGTTCCAGAAAAAATGTGAGTTTTCCAATTTAGAAGTAATTGAAGAGAGATCGGAATAGTTTTAGCTCAACTTTGCTTGATTGGCTGCTCATATCCTCCTAACATTATTGAGTTCGAAATGCATAATAAATTTTATAAAATATAAACTAGGCCGGAACAAATTTCAAATCCTTCTTTTGTCACTCGGAGTTGGAACATCGCGAGGGGGGGAATTATATTTGTTCCAGCCTTAATGTCTATTTGATGTATCATAAAATTTTAATGTGCTCGAATACAAAATTTTTATCGCAAATGCATTTAGAGTTCCACGATCCAAGGCTTTGACCAGTAGAAGGAGTTCCACATCGTCAATGCTGGTTGCTACTCCGCGATTGACCGAGGCCATCAACTGTGTTCAGTTCAGAAGTCAAATATATGAAGAGAGATCAGAGTATTTTTTTTTTCAATTTCAAACTTATAATTTTCTTCCCACAAATTTTTTGAACTTCTGAACTATGACTTTGAAATTTAATTTCTTAATCAGAATTTTGAATTTTGGGTTGAGTCGCTTGACTTGGAATCAAAACTAAGTACCTATTGGTTATTATTCATATTTTTCCCGGTTTTGGTTCTGAATTCTCGGTTTTTCTAATAGGATTTCCAATTCCTGATTTTTTTCCCGGTTTTCCCGGTTCTGTGACCACCCTGGCTAATTTTTTTTACTGTGACCTGAAGCTGGAGACATTATGAGCAACCTGTCACCCATTCGAATCTTTCGGTATTGACCTCGCCCATCAATTGGCAACCCTATCTGCCGGGCTCATCGCGCTTTCGTAACAGAAAATCTCGCGGGCGGTTGGTCGAGTCCCCCCAATAAAGTATCGCATTTGGCCATATCGCTCGGGCCCGTTTGCAAAGTATCAGCCAACAAATATCGTCTCCGCGCATTTTCTGCCGGGTAGGTACGTAAAGAGAATGAACCATCCCAAGGAGAAGCTTTAGCAAGCTCTTTTTCTGTACCCGGAGAACGTTGAAACGTTAACTTTAACGGCTCCGGGTGTTCAAGGCAGCAGCAGCCTTAAGGTGGTGGTGCTAGGGATGCTGTAACACCGATCCCATGTACTACGTACACGGATGGTAGCGGAGAAGAAAAAACGAGCTGTAATCCTATCACAATTTTTCCTCGTTCCATGCATAAATTTTCATAGTCATATTCGCAGCAACTCGCCGCGCCGTTCGTCGTTTTCTCGCGCGTTTCATCCTTGGTTTGGCTCGTCGGAATGGGATGAAGTCACAAGCTTTTGCTGTTGTAGCAGGAAAAAAAATCGGGGGAAAAAGGTTGGAATGAACGAACAAGTTTGGCTCCGGAATCTTACGCTGGCGATGTGGCGGAGAGAGATCCCTTGGCAAACATACAATTCTCGCACGGACGCCCAGTTCCAGATCCAGTAGCCCCGGCCAAAACGGCACTAGGAGACAAACATTCGCACTTACATACATACATACATATGCAGGCAGGGGTTGATCCACGGAATGCTTGCCATTTTCGACGCGGATATTATAGTAGCATCTCGTGCTAGTCGTAAGTCTTAATCCACAGCTCTGCGGCTCATGAGTTAAGTTATTATCCATTAGCTACATGGTCACATAGCTTAGCACTAACTCGGGATCAGTGTGCGGTATACCGTAATATATGGGCGGCAAGGGGAGAGTCGGCCCCAAAGTTCGCCTTCGGGTCGTTTGGTCCAAGTGCCGTAGAAGGGACTTTATGGACTGAAGCTCGACCGACAAAAGTGGTGTTAAAGGCGGGTAAAAAACTTGTCAATTGAGCGACCAACAACAACAACACGACCAGTTCGCGCGAAGAAGCCAGAATTCATAAGGCTCAATCAAACAATCTCACACACTAATCCCTTCCTAATGCCATGCAGCACTAGCTCTGGTGGCGCAAAGCTTTTCCGCCGATTATTATTATTACTATTATTGGAAAGGCAGCAGCTGGCTGAGTCAGCAAGAGACGTCCATCTTTCGAATCCCTGGCGATTGGGCCATTGAGTAGCTGCTCCTGGAACGCTCTGGTGAATGGCAGAACATTAAGCGATGTGCTAGCTGATATTCAATCGTTTGGAATGCGACTAAGGTGTTCCAACCCAATCAAGCTGCATTACACATCTACTAAACAACTTTCAATCATGAAACACCCTACCGCCCCAAAGTAGTTCCATAAATTAAACTATTCACACAGCATCGTCATCGCTCATAACCGCGCTAGGCCCCAGCGAAGTGCTAATTCAAATCTCATCCAGTAGTTACACGATTCTCGCTGTCTTTCTAATTCAAATTCCCCGGTCTTAGAGTCCTTCAAATTGGCGTGAACACTTAACCACAGTATAATATGCTCTAAGTAGCATCTTGACTTTTAAGCATCCGTCCATAATCTATCGATAGCTCACGGATGAGTGTTTCTATGGTCTTGAGACTTTTAGCGGAAGCACCGCGGAACATTAGTTAAAGTATTTAATTAGTGTTATAAGCTTAAACAGGCAATTAGAGATTAAAATTATAGTCATTTCGCATAGGAAGTTGTACTAAAACGTGTATCTGAAGTTGGTTGAAAAATAAATAAGCTCATGGCCTCTAGCCTATTCCGGATGATTGGAATATAAGAAAACAAAATACATTCTTTTCATTTTAAGAACAATAAAATTCGGCGAATAGCCGTCTGGAATGCTTTGACTAGTAAATGAAGCAAAAACTTGTATTTCTATCTTTCCTTATCTAAAAATATAAAAATGGATTTCTGTCTGTCTGTCTGTTCCCCATAGACTACTAAACCGATTTGCGTGAAACTTGGCAAGTAGGGGTATTGGAGGCAGGGGAAGGTTCCAATTGTGGTTTGAGACCCCTCCCTCTCTCATGGAGGGGTCTCCCAAACAAAAGACAATTTTTTACATAACTCAAGAACCAATCAAGCAAATGGTATCAAATTTGGCATGGTGTGGTATTAGGAACGAGGAATATTTTTATGAATATTAGGTAACCCTCCCTCATCTCATTGTGGTGATAGAAAGGGGGGAGGAGGGCTACCTTACAATTTTTCACATAAATCGAGAACTGATCAAGATATTGTAACCAAATTTGGCATGGGAAGAAATTTGGATACGAAAAATATTTCATTATTATATGAGACCCCTCCCTCTATCCAATAGAAAGAGGGAGGGGGCCTCTTTCATATTTTTTACATAATTCAAAAACTAATGAAGCAAATGGAACCAAATTTGGCATGGGAGGGTATTTGGATACGAAAAATATTTCTATGATGATTTGAGACCCCTCCCTCTTTCCAGTAGGGAGATATTAAGGGGGGAGGGAGTCTCTTTTATATTTTTTTTACATAACTCAAGAACTAATTAAGCAAATGGAACCAAACTTGGCATGGGCGGGTATTTGGGAACATGACATGTTCTAATGATTGTTTGAGACCCCTTTCCTTCTTCCAGCGGGGAGAAAGGAGAGAGGGAGGGGAGTTTCATACAATTTTTACTGCATAACTCGAGAACTACAACAGAAAATGGAATCAAATTTGACATCGAACGAGAAATGCTTCTATGAATATTTGGTATCCCTCACTCCTTCAAAAATGTGGATGAAAAGGGGGAGGAGAGGTCTCCCTTACAATTTTCAGTATAACTGGAGAGCTGATCGAGCAAATTGAACTATATTTGGCATGTGTATTTGGATACGAGAAATGTTTCTATTATTAATTGAAGCCCCACCTTTTCAGCGGAAAGATATAAACGGGGAAAGGGGGGCTTCCATGATTTTTTTTTGCATAACTCGAGAATTAATCGAGCAAATGATTCCAAATTCGGCATCAAAAAGTATTTGAGTACGAAAAATACTGTTATTAATATTAAGTTCTCACCCCTCCATTAAACGGGAAGAACGGAAGGGGGGATGGTACTCCCTTTCAAGTTTATGCATAACTCAAGAATTTACTACGCAAATATAACCAAATTTGGCGTGGGATGGTATTTCAATACGAGAAATTTTTCTATGTGAAACAATTCCTTTCTTGCAGTAGGATGATATAAATGGGAATATAGGAAGGGAAGAGAAAAAAAATTGGGTACGATTATTAAAGATCACGATCTCCATTAAGCAGAGAATGAAAGAAAGGACAGGTGGGGGCTCTTTTATCAGTTTTTTAGCATAAATTTAGAACATATCAAGCAAAAAGAACCATATTTTATAAGTTAGGTTGTTTGCGTATGAATAATTTGAGACCCTCCTTTTTCAGGGCGAAGCTTACAGAAACACAAATTTATGGACACAAATTTGTAGACATAAACTTATAGATCAAGATTCAGAAAATTAGTCGTCTTTGTGTTGCAATTCGAAACTTCAGCTGCACCTCTCATTTTATAGCGGTTGCTTTTGAATTATGCTCTAATTTGATTTGAAATAATGCCAACAAAACAATGAAAATTTGTATACTTTCTGAAAATATAATTTGTTTTTGGAAGGTGTAGCAAAGCACACCGGGTTAGCTAGTTAGATATAAATACGAAAAAAAGTTAAATCTATCAACACAAAAAGGAAAGACGAACAAATCATAAATATAGTCTGAGTCCATCAGAGCCAAATGTGTACAAATGAAAAATAGATCGCATTCAGCGTAGCAAAAAAGTAGTCGTTTCATTACCTTATAACCTAATGAAAATGAAGTTGAAGAGGGAACAATTTTCTAGACAACAGAGAGGAATTTTGAACTCAGTGGAAAAAATACTAACATTGAGATCTTTTTTAACTTTCCAAAGCTGTTCGGGGCAATATGACCCGAAACACAAATTCGCATCATCCTTATCTTCATTCCAATATGCTGAAGAACTACGATTTTTTAGAGACCAAGTATGTTCAAATCGGTTCATTGAGAAATGAGATACAGCGAAGCAAAGCCAAAATTGGATGTCATTTTTTCTAAGTAAGATTTTTTTCTACCGGAAAATCCGGGATAGCGGTAAAAAATTTCATCGGACAGCTTTATTCTTGACAATTCTAAAGACCAAAGAAATACTTAAATACAGAAAAGCGGTCAGGGGTTATAAATAATTCAAAAATAAAATTGTTTTCCGGGACTTTTCTTCATTTGGAACCAAATACAGATAACTTGGAAAAATATATCTTCTCAATTTTAAGAAACTAGAGACAAATACCTACACAATAAATGTAATATAATCAAAATAGGTTAACATTTGCGGGCAGGGGTACGCTTACAAACTACATATATTTTGCGAACAGCTTTGGAGGGTTAACACGGTTTTTATGCACGGCTTTGCATGCTGTCAAAGAGAAAATGTTTAGAATTAAAATCTTTTTTAGTGAACAACGCTTAGTTTTTTTTCTGAATTTGGAAGTGGGATAAGCTCTGCGAGGTCAGACATGGGACCTGAGAGCTGAGGCGAGACACCTGAGACATGAGACTTAAGGCAGTAGACAACAGACACATGAGAAATCTGAGACATGATACCCGAGACAAAACATTTGAGACTTGAGACGTGAGACATGGAACCTTAGAACTGAGGTATGAGACATGGGAACACAGAAAATTCTATACAGAATGTGTAAATATTTTATGTCACATATCATTAAACGATTTTTTTTTCACGATTTCCAAATCGATTTTAGAGGAACATGAGGGTCGAAGAAAAAGAAAAACATAAGCCGTAGGTAAATGTCATGAATTCCTCGAAAAGATACAATGGCTCACCGACAGGACTTGAGCCCGCAGTTTCCGCTTCAGTTCAATGGCGCGTGAGCAAATTATACCACGGTGAACGTGATGGAATCGACCCACACGAGCCTACAAATTGAACTCCATCGGCCAACTGCTGGACCTTCCATCGATTCCATCGGACCTTGCCAACATTTATTTTTTTTTTTTTTTCAAAATTCAGGGACATGAGAAATAAAAATCAGGAAACATGGTTTAACAACAAAAATTTCGGCCGGAGTGAGGACCTTTTTTTGGTCTATCTATCAGGGTGGCCACTCAAAATCAATTTTTAATTTCCCGCATTATTCCCGTTTTTTTCCCGCATGTTCTCACGAAATTCCCGGTTTTATACAACAGAAAACCAAACAAAATTCCGAATATTCATTTTTGAAACCATGTAAACGAAATTCGTTTAAGCTTTCTTTTAATGGTAAATGATCTTTAGATGGTTTTTGTTTCAGTTATGTTTACCAATAAACCTGTAAATCATTAGATTGATAAGCAGGGTTTTTTTCAATTTTCTAAAGCTATGTCACTCGATTCGAAAATGTTGATAATCATTTTTCAATTTTATTTGTTTGTCATATATTTTTAAGTATTTTAATTTTTCGTCCATCAAGCTTGCCTTTTTATGAGCGTCGAAAAGCACCTTCAATTTATTCGCTTCCAGTTCTTTACTCTCCTTTTCTGCCTCTCGCTCTCGTTTCGCTATAGTTTTTTTTCAGATTTTCCTCCATTTTTTGCTTTTACGGAAAGAATTGAGAATTGAGACCATGCATCCTGGATTAACGATTTCGTTACCGTTATAGCTGAAACTCCCCCTGACCCCTTGAAAAGCCTCTTTCCATCGTCGCGTTGCCATGAGACAAAATTAGAATTTTCTGCAATAAGGTCGTTAAATTGAAGAACTCCTTTTTCGATTCGCCCATAAGTTCCATCCAAAAAATGTCCAATCGTTGTGTTTCGATATCCCGAAATGATGTTTTTATTGAAGGTATTACACACAATTGTCTGAATTCGTCCTTAATTTTACCAGGACAAGCTCTACTTAAGTGTTGCTTGTCAACAAGTACTTCTAGACACAGGTCTAAAAGTTTTTTTGGAAATATCTGGATAGTGTGCAATCACATCGGGATGGGATAAGTCAAGGGAGATCGTATTGCCATTTTATTCAAAAATCCACAGTAAAACGAACTACAGCTATTTCTGAATACAAGGATATCCTTGTCGGGAACATGACCAGACTCTTTTGCTTTCTTAATTGCCGATTTAGTTGAGAATCCCATTTGTACGCTTACAGGAGGTAGGAGATTTATTTTTGTGTTTCACGCCATTCAAAAGGTCATTCGAGAGCGTCAACGATAAGAATGTAGAACCAATGTACCTTGCTTCAACTAGGTTTGTGTTCCAGAAGCGCACACTAATATCCATTTGTTGCTTCTGCAAAATCTTATTCAACGTTTCGTCAAATCCCAATACGAACTCGCTACAATTCTGTTGTAAATTGAAAACTTCATTCAAAAAATAGAGAGCAATACCGTGTGGAATCAAATAGCTTATTTTTGTTCTTCCCATTTCTATTCGATTAGCAATCTGGCTGTTCGGGAAAATCTTTTTGTTGTTCAATGAAGCAAGTTCAAACTAATCGAAACAGTTCCAGTTCGGCAGGAGAATTCGTTTTGACCTGATAGAAATCGTGTCGGAGTCAATTGGAAAGCGACTGGTGATCAACTGTCAATCCATTTCCATTTGTGTCGACCTATTTCGAATGAACTTCATTAACAGATTTTCACTGAGCCTAAAATTCCCGACTTTTTGGAAAAATTCCCGGCTTTTTCCCGCTTTTTTCCCGTTGGATTTCAAATCCCGTCTTTTTCCCGCTTTTCCCGTTTTTCCCGTTTGGGTGGCCACCCTGATCTATGTTATCAAGCCAAATTTTGACCTCCACTAATGTCTTTCATGCAGTTCCGTACTATTCTTTTTCCATCATATTCCCAAAAATCAGAAAAAAATCAGGCTTAAATATTTCCAAAAATCTGAGGAAAAAACGGCTGCTTTACAGTATATCATGTTGGGCCTACAAAAATCAGGCAAATCTTGAAAAATTAGGCACATTGGCAACCCTGCTCCATGTATAGCTCGCATGTGTTCTTGCCTTCTATTGATCTCTATTGTTTCTCTATCACCACCAGTGAGGTCAATCTTACAGATTTTGGGTGGATCTTCCAGACTTTTTGATCTTGGGTCAGACATTCTTTTAGCTTTCCAGATTTCCGGACTTTTGACATTTCTTCCAGACATTTCCAGACTCCATTTGAGTTTGGACATGAATTTGTTTACCAAAAAAAATCAAAATTCAAAATGTTTATGGGAAAACTCGGATTCAGATAGTAATTAATAAAGGAGGAATGCTACTAAGATGGATGTAAAACAGGGAGTAAACTATAGATAGTAGTACTGCCGACACTACCACAATTGGTCTCAGATATAGACAGTGTATCTGTACAGAATAAGCTTGCCAGATTAGGAAATTAGGGAAAAGTCCGGTCCGGCCCGGATGTTTGATTCATATTTTTTGCAACATCAAACAAAAAATTCAAATTGAGCTATTATAATTTTGAATTTTGACGTCCAAAAACAAATTTTTTCGAGCAAGTTTTATTAAAATTAGCATAAAATATTTTTTGGAAGCTTGAAATAAGATTCAGTACCTGATGATGTTTTTCGATGAAAAAATACTGATTTAAATGTTTTTTTTTCTTCATTTTTTGTTGAAAATTTTCTGGATTTTAGTCAAGATACTTTGAAACCAAATACTCGGATTTTACCAGGTTTTGAGATAAAAAAAACTCAGATTTTCCCGGCCCAGAGACGCGCGAGGAAAATTCCGGCAACCCTAAGTACCACGTATAACCACTACAGAATTTACGAATCAAATCACATAATAACAGATATTGTTTTGCAAGAACTCAGAATTTATAAAGGTGATTTTGATGCTAAGCCATGTCGATAACAAATCTAGGATCGCTCACCTAGGCTTTGTAGTTAAAGAAGAAGAGTCATATTCGTCAACATTCAGCGGAAGTATTTCTCTTGTCAACGGTTTTTTTTCTGTCAGTATTTGAGTGCTAACGGAGCTCGCCTTTTTGTTGAATTTGATGGAATATTTAAATTTTCATAAACAAAAAATCTGCTAAGCATATACCTATATTTAACTTGAAACGTGAGAAAAAATTATTTCACAATTGTAATCAGAAATGCCTTTGATGAACTTCAATGGATTTTGCATTCTAAAATTATTTTTAAAAATTAGGAAAATCGGAATTAAAAAAAATTCTAATACCGCACAATATTTCACTTAGGTATAGCTTTAAAAATTCATAAAAATTTATGAAATTGCTAGAAAAAAAAGCGACCAATCGGAATTATTCTGAGACAAATGACACTGCAAAAAGATTGTTTAGTTTGTTCTCGTGTTTAATGACAATTGACAATCTCAAGAGATAAATTAAATTTGAGAAAGGCCTTACGAGACGCACAAAAGTGCCTCGGGGACCGCGTGTTGCTCTACACGATACTTTTGGCAGGTGTCAAATTCGTAAGTGCTAGATGAAAATATCTTTATTATTTTTTTTTTGTTTCGATTATAGTCGCTTAACTCGGCCCGAACTCGCGGACAGCGGCTCAGGATGCAACTGACTTGCCAACTGAGCTAGATCACAAGCCCTATGGAAAATCGCTTTAAAATACTTTTAAAACTTTTTAGAATAATAGAAGTCGCCTAGGAATACATTTATCTATTAAACCCTTTAATGGATATGAAACTCGCTCATGGTATTTTGTGTGTGAGATATCTAAGAAAGTATGCGTAAAAATTGCGAAAACCAATTTATTTTATTATTATCAAGTAGTTTTTGGAAAATCGCAGTTATTTCTCTTAATTTGGAAATTTCAACAATTTTTTTTTTTATCTTGATAAGTCACAAACATCTTTCTGCACCTTATGAACAATGTTTGGAGGAATTTGTAAAATCGTAAAAGTAGCCAAATCAACCGTTACAAATGTAATTAAAGTGTTTGGGGAACGTTTGTCGACAGCCAGGAAGTCTGGATCGGGGGGAAATCGAAAACCGTAAGCCGCTGAGAGGACAAAGAGAGTTGCCGGTAGTTTCGAGCGAAACCCTAACCTCTCTCTCCGAGATGCCGCAAATAAGCTGGGTGTATCGTCTACAACCGTGCATCGAGCCAAAAAACGAGCCGGACTATCGACTTACAAGAAGGTAGTGACTCCAAATCGCGATGATAAACAAAATACGACGGCCAAAGCGCGATCCCGGAGGCTGTACATGACGATGCTGACGAAGTTTGACTGCGTGGTAATGGACGAAGAAACCTACGTCAAAGCCGACTACAAGCAGCTTCCGGGACAGGAGTTTTATACGGCAAAAGGAAGGGGAAAGGTAGCAGATATTTTCAAGCACATGAAACTGTCAAAGTTCGCGAAGAAATATCTGGTTTGGCAAGCCATCTGTACCTGTGGCTTGAAAAGCAGCATTTTCATAGCTTCCGGGACTGTCAACCAAGAAATTTACGTGCAAGAGTGTTTGAATAAACGTCTGCTGCCTTTTCTGAAGAAACATGGTTGCTCCGTACTGTTTTGGCCGGATTTGGCATCTCGCCATTACGGTAAAAAGGCCATGGAGTGGTACGCCGCCAACAACGTGCAGGTGGTTCCCATGGACAAGAACCCTCCCAACACGCCAGAGCTCCGCCCAATTGAGAAATACTGGGCTATTGTCAAGCGGAACCTAAAGAAAATTTAAAAAAACTGCTAAGGACGAGAAGCAGTTCAACTGGCTTTCTGCGGCGAAGAAGGTGGACAAGGTGGCTGTACAAAATCTGATGGCAGGGGTTAAGCGTAAGGCCCGGCAATTCGGATTTGGAGAAGCGGAAGCCTAACTGAATATTTTTGCCTGAATTTTATACTAATTAAACTTGAAAAAAAAATTAATTTGATTTTTTAAATAAACGATTTCACCGATTTACACGCGTTTTCCCTTGACCAAATTTTGACCGTATCACCCTTTAAAAGTTTAAAAATGGTCAATTTAGATTTAATAATGTCAAACGATTCTTCATATTACCAGGGACCACTTCGAAAACCACTGCTTTAGACTATCAATTCCACATGTTTTTCCATTTTGTTTTCATTGAAATCGTTCATATATGAATTTTAATATAAAAATATCAAAATGCAAATTTTTCAATTTCTGGAAACTAGATTTTTTTTAACATGTACCTATGTGAAATAGTCCCTTTATGTTTCAATCGATTCCTGTCAATTTAGCATATTACACAACCAACAGCAAAGGAGGGTTGCTAAAATACTGGCTCAGATGGATAGCTGCTTCGTCTCTTGAGATGAGATGCTGGAGCATTTTGTCCCGTCGTCGTATAGAGGGAGCTCCTTGACAAGACTTGAGGAGTACTGAAACCGACAACGAAGCCGAGTGAGGGGTGTGCAAAAATTTCAACACCGCCAAGCATTCCTTACTGAGAGGGTTGAAGTTTCGTCGTCGTCGTCGTCGTTGTCAGTTTACTTGCAAACCAAATCCCCATAAATTGTGTGATATATGAGTAATACATGGGAACGCGATTTGCAGGCGACTCGGTGCGCGATGCTGATATTCGATAGTTGATTGCTGTTAGTTTAGCGGCAGGGACACATCTTTGTGAATGTTGCTTGCATTGAATTTAATTTAAATTCTAGCTAGACTGTATATATCTTCCCTCTAAAGTTCGAAATGTATCTTCATTTCTATCAAATTGAAACATTTTGAAAGACTTTGAATTATTGTAAAAGATCCTTTAAGAATCTTTATATATATTTTTATACGTCAGACTGTAGCCAAACATGCCCCCAAAAGAGACCCAGGCGAATGGCAAATGAGTTGCCCGTAGTCAGTCAGCACGATGGCTTAGCTCTCGACACGGTCTTTGTTTCAGCAGCTCTCGCGAGGAGTTGCAAAGTTGCGGTAAAAGCACTCCAAGTGTTTCTTCTGCTCTTGGCGCATACGACACGTACGGCATAGCTCTGCTTTGCTCTAGTATCTTGCTAGAGCTTATCGCATCTTGCCATATTCGTGGTGTATCAGAACATGTGGTGGCAAGGCGAGGAAGAGATCAATTGAGGGTGGGCACTCCTTTGCATAGTAGTAGCAAACTTGCCAAGGCGATCACTTATTTTAAGCTTCCTCGCTCGACTCGGTTGAACCCGAAGAAGCATAATGTGACTAACTAGCTGTAGGCTAAAGAATTGGCTTCGTGAGTTGGGGGAGGAACCGCTTGCAATGTGTTTATAATGGCTGCGGCGGATTCGTATGGCACAGCTCCCTCTATCCATATGCTGTACACTAAGAATGGGGAGCGTGACAGGGCCGTTGTTTTCGTGTTTTGATGGAAGTACCTCTCCTCATTTTATTCGCGCACAGATCCTACGGAACGGACACTTGTGGGTGTCGAGCCGAGAATGGATTACCTGTTTGTTCTCGTTTCGAAAGAGATATCCTACTACTACGCACTTGTACCATTTTTATTATGTAAGACCTTGCTAGGGGTTTCAAAGTACACCTTCTGATTTATTACTTTATGGTTATCTAAATAATAATTAACATGACACTTTCAACAATAATTTTATTGGCAGCTCGTTCGCTCAGTTCAATCTTGTTGCGTTCAAATACACATCGTTAGGACTGTCGAATATTATGAAAAGGCTTGATTTGGTTTAACAAACAACCTATTTTTGAATAGGCATACTAATTGCGGAAGTTGGTTTTAAAATTGGCTGCCACAAAACCAAATGATAAGAACATTAATTTGATAACACAAAAAACATTCAGTAGAAATTTCAATTTTAGGTGAAGAAATAAAAAGGAGAGTTGTGTATGATCGAATAGTTTCAAAAACCTGCCAAGCGATCGTTCTGGCAAAATTCCTTGAACAGTGAACGAAACAGGCATAGTACCACCATGTGCATTGCTTGTAGAAATATGAATGATTGACAATCTGATTGTTCTTACATCACTTGAAAAATGCAGATTATACATACGGTAATTAAAATTGATCACCAAAACAACTTCTACCATCATTTTGCTGACCACGGAGAAAAAAGACGACAGTTGTCGCAATTATTTCAGCTCTTTATATCATTCAACAAAGTGTAGTTGATTTTTTCGCATTCAACTATAAATATAATAGATTCCACTATAAACTGCTGGTTGATCTTATACAATCAACTACAAAAATTACGGATTCATTATAATGATTATGGGTAAAAACGAAAATGGTTGAAGAGGACGGATCCGTGCCGGTTCCTTTGCGGGACAAATGCCAGAGGACAACCTGTGCGAAAAATTGCGTAAGTCTTTCGTTGCATTAGTTCATGTTATACTAATTGAGATTCCCTTTTACCTTTTGTTTGAGGTGGTATCACCAGCTCCGTTTTCCGGGAATCTTCAGATCTCGAAGTCAACACAGCCGATCCTGTGCCAGGAAATGCACTGTCGGATCCGGCTTCGGTGCTGCAGGGACAACTGAAAGATTAAGGTCACAAAGTTGTCTGTAGAAAAAAAAAAAATTTTTTTCCGATATTGTAAGTTTTTAATCATTGAAAATATCCCGCTGAATACGAGTTTATGATCAGAATTTCTTATCTTACTTTCGCCCCTTGTGCCTCTAGGTCTATCCCTACCGGGTGCAACAGCTTTTTGATCTTCTGTTTAATCTTGGTGCTAAGATCAGTGCAACTCCCAGCATGAAAGCAGTAGAACAGAAAAAAAACAATTTGTTAACAGCCGAAAAGTGCAGGTAAACAGAATCTTCGACAGGATCGTGGCGGTGACAAAAGTTCACCCAGGCATAACCAAAACGATGGCCACCTTCAAGCTGCTGACATGGGCATCAACAAAATATTTGTATTGCTTGATGGAAGCGGCTAAGAATACAACTAAAAATGTGAGGAAGTGAAAAAAAAATTTTTTTTTTGTAAATTCTTTATTTGAAACGGCTCATACCTTTAGGCTTTAAGGAGCCAAACTCGTTTTGTTTGATTACAATTGTGTGCTTATATCTAGTTCACTTTTAAAGAAAAAAGAAGATAGATAGGGAAATATGAAAATAAAAAGAATTATGGACGAAGATCAATAGCTTTTAGGACAAGGTATATTTCGAACATGTAGTCCAAGTCTATCACAGCCAGCACATCTCTCACTGGAACATAGGGTGGTTTTCCTCGGGCCCGAAGGGAATCTATGAAGTTCGTGCTAGGAAGTGAAAATGTGATTTAATAAATTTATAAATTGTGTGAAAAAAGAGAATTTTTATGCTGAATATATAAAATGCAGTAGAGGTTAATAGAGAAGGCCAATCTACAATTTCTATAGTTGGAATCATGAAATCAGTAATAAAACTATAATTGCATCTATCATATCTATAGTTGAACCAACTCTTATAGTAGAAAGTACTACACTTATTGTTCAATGCAGAAGATCAATCATACGATAATAGTTTAATCTATTATTTCTAACGGCTGGCAACTAAAATTTTCAAATTTTTTCGAGGCCCCAAAACTTAATCATAAATGAGCTCTGAGAAAAATAAAAGTGTGTACAGGGTCCGGCAATTCAACTGCTACATTACTTCAACGGTAATTATTTCGTTAACACGAAACACTATTGAACGACCCCTCGTCGCTTTGTTTACATCAAGTCTTAGCTAACATTGGATGTACAGGTGTTATCCGGAAAAATGGATCTCGAGCAGAAACGTAGCGCTGTGGTTGCTTTGTTCCTAGCTGGCAAACGTCAGAAGGACATAGTTCGTTAGCTGTCCGATATAAGTGTGTGCAGAAGTTTTGTATACCGTACAGTTAAAAGATACCTGGAGACCGGAAGTGCCGAAAAAAAAACGGCATGATGGGGAACGCCGACCAACTGTAGTAACACCTGCAGTGGCGAAGATCGTCAAGAAGCGCCTTAAGAGAAATCCTCTCGTAGTGCCACTAAATTGGCACAGGATCTCAACATATCGGATTGAAGTCTCCGTCGGATCCTGAAAGATAAACTTCAGACCAAGCCCTACAAGATCCAAAAGATTCAAGACCTTACGGCGAAGCAGAAACAAGAACGGGTAAAAAGAGCGAAGGCGCTGCCCCTCTTCAGCAGAAGGAAGGTTGAAGAATATCGTGTTTACCGACGAGAAATTCTTCACCGTACAGCAGTTCGTGAATAAGCAGAACGACAGAGTTTGGTTGCCAGACAGATCACGAAGCCATGCCGACTTGCTGACGGCCACCCGGCGACAGAAACCAGCATCGGTGATAGTTTGGGCCGAAATCACCCGTGATGGCCGGACTCCGCTGGTTTTTGTCCCTGAAGGAGTGAAGATCAACCAAAATACATATCGGGAACTATTTTTACAGAATGTCGTCGAACCGTAGACGCTGTTTTAGTATGATGGAGGCCGAAGTCTGCTCTAAGAAACATGAAAGTGTGCAGGTCCTGGAGCGACATCTCGTGGCAGCCTGGGATAAAATACCACAATAACACCTGCGGGTCTTTTACGATGCGTTCCTCGACCGTCTACGGCGAGTGGTTAGACTCAAGGGCGAACAAGTCGAACTTTTCCAGTGAATTTTTAAAAAGTAATTTGTTTTCAAGAGAAATTGAATTAATTTGAATTTAAAAAAATGTTGTTTTGATCAATTTATATGATTATTTCAATGTAGCACTTCAATTGCCGGACCCTGTATACTAGATGACGGATGATTTATTTTAGTTGAACTCAAGTTTATCAAATTTAATCAAAAAAGCCTTTTGTGGCTTTTTTATATTTTAAAATTTAAAAGATATGTGTTGGTTAGAAATATATACAGGGCTAGAAGCGACCATGCGGTAAAAAAGTAGGGCAATATAGTTACTTTGAAGTGAAATTAGGGTAAAATTAGTGACCAGATCAAGACGAAAACTAACTAACAAATGACATTTAAAGCTAAAATAAAACGCTTTAAAGACAATTCTGTTAATTGAAAAACGTTTTTTGGAAGGCTCTTAGCCTCACTTGTAGAAAAGCAATATGTTGGACAAAAGAGGAACATTTTAAATGAGCTTAGATAGTATAAGAATAGCGACCGCAGAATCCTAAAGTTCTAAAGAAACAACGGGAGTGAACCAAAACATCGTACTGTAAAACTAGGACAACTAAGCCCGACAAAAACTTTAAGTTTAACCATTTTCTTTGAAAAAAAACCCCACAAATTTTGAAAATTCAATCTATAGTATATTCACCATCAGATTTTTTTCAATGTCACTAAAACAGTTGAAAAAGTCTAAAATTATATTGAAAAAAGTTAACAATTCGAAATAAATTTACAGAAACCAAAATTTTCAGTAATTTTTTTTATGTGAGAGATCCACAAATGCAAATAAAAAACCAGCACATGTTTAACGAAAAGTTTAAAGAATTTACTTGAAATTAAGTTAAGATTTACATTTATAGAAATTTAATTTCATGAAAGAGTCATGAAATTAAAAATTGGGAGGTCCTCATGAAAAAGTGACAAAACAATGATAGAGGTTTGAAAAAAGATAAAGAACAAAATGTTGACAGAAGTTTGACAATGACTTGAAGAAGCTTGGCGAAAAAATTGACTTAAAATGATAATAACACAAAAGAGGCTAAATAATTTTACGAGACTAATCTTCAAGGTAGAATATAATTTTTCAAATTTAAAACTAACTCAAAGAGAATTTACTTACAAAAATGGAACATTTCCTAAGAGATTCACTGCAGACTTGATTGCATGATTCACATATCAATCACTAGAAAGATTTACTAGAAAAAAATGATGTTCAAAAAGGAAAAAAGATTTACTAGAAAAAAATGATGCTCGAAAAGGAAAAAAAATATTCATAAATGATTTAACACGAAAATTTCATTAAAAAATTAACAGATCCAAGAAACACCTCAGAAATATTAATATCAGGGCTGGTAGCGGTTTGACAATGAAAAAGTAGGGACTTTAGTGACCAAAATTTGAAAAAAAGTGACCAAATAGTGACTTTGAGGACCGAAAAAAGTGACCAAATAGTGACTATGTAGAACGAAAAAAGTAACTTTGAAGTACAAAACCCGATTTAATACACTTATCAGTGGATTGGAGGCTTTCTTACAGAGTGTCAATTATCTTTGGAAATAAATGACACAATAATGGATTCCTTATTTCTGAATTATTTATTATTAATCTATAAAAAAGATTATGATTAAAGAAAATCGATAGCAAAAATTACTAAACTCAATATAAAAAAAAAGGTGCCCAGTACGTTTTTTGGAGGATAAACGAACTTATATTCAACGAGTTCATTTATAATCCAAATAATTCAAACTGTTAAAGTTTGAGAGCCACATATCTCGACGCTCACTAGTGGTCAAGGGGTTAACCTCCTAAACTCTCATGCTAGATGGCGTGGGATCAATTCTCTGCTGTTTTATGAAATTTTTGTCAAATTTTTGATCGCCTTTGTACTTAATTTAGCGATTGCTGGCTACTGCTGCTGAGCAAATGGCTACCTTTTTTGGAGCCAACGTAAGCATGATATGTTCTATGGAATAGAAAAATTTTAAACAATTTTGTTTTTTTTTTTGGTTTTGAGATAGGTCCTACAAGAAAAAAAATCCAATTTTTTGATACTAAATTCATCAAAATCGTGAAACCTAGAATAGGAGTTAATGTGTTAAGAACGTTTTTATGGAACATACAAATTCCCGGACATCATCGTAACTCGTCGAGCTGAGTCGATTGGTACCTATAAAGTGGGGTCTTGGACCCTTAATTAATGATATCCCCAACTGACCGTTCCCTATGCCTTTCTGTAAGAAAGCCAAAAAGGTGGCCAGTACGTTTTTTGGGGGATAATCGAACTGATAATCAACAAGCTCATTTACTCTTGAAATATTTCAAACTGTTTAAGTTTGAGAGCCACATATCTCGACGCTCACTAGTGGTCAAGGGGTTAGCCCTCTCAACTCTCATGATAGATGTCGTGGGATCGATTCTCGACTGATGGATAAACTTTTTGTCAAATTTTCGATCGCCTCTGTAATTAATTTAGCGATTGCTGGCTACTGCTGCTGAGCAAATGGCTACCATGTTCGATATTGACTTTATTATACATTGGATTGCCATAAAAATTTGCACAGAATAATTTTGAGGGTGAACAATTAATTTTAAGACTCAAATTTTTGGCAGGGGTCGGCAAAAGGGATTCTCCATATTAACTGTTCACTTAATTTTCGATATTACCTAAATAAGACATCAAATGAATTCGGGAATTTTCAGGAAAATTTTGATTCACATGTCAAAATAAAGGGGCTGTCCATTTAAAAAGTTTCCTTTTTTGTGGCATTGACTTCATTATGCATCGGATTGAGAAAAAAAATTAGCACATGGGAATTTCGAGTGGAGAAACGGACAATCGATTTCAGGTATCAAATTTTCAGTCACATGTCTGCAAAAGAAGTCGTCCAGATTGACTGTAACCTGTTTAAAAGCCCTTGACGTTATCAACTATCCTTATTAAATGTTTAGTGTTTTGTGATATAATTTCGTGGGATTTCATGAGAAAATTTCTTATCCAATTTTAGTGTTAAGGTTTCACATGTGTTTTTTAAAGACTTATTTCTGATTTTAAGTTTAAGAACGAGAAACAGGGTTATTGAATGTTTTATTACATATTATTCTCATATCACATAATTATGGTTAAGGCTAGTATATCATAAATTATGCTTTACAAAAATAAGGAAAAATAGACGATTTAGAAAAATCAACTCCAAATATATTCTCAGTCGTTTCTGTGTTTCTGTGCAACCCCTTTTTATCGACCGCTGATTGGAAAAAATCATATTGGAAGGTTGTTGCTATTTTTATCTAGGGTTGGTGGTGAAGGGAAAACCTCGTAGTCACCATATGCTGCATTGAAAAATTCTAAAAAAAAAACAAATAAAAGAGAATCGTATGTTACCACAACAGTGTTGCTATGAAGCAATTTCTGAGTCTAACTTCTCAATATGAATTTTAATTTGTAATCTGAATTCTGAGTTTGAAATTCTATTGATAACTGATTTTTCATAACGGATGAAAATAAATTGAGGTTCAAAAAGTCTTTTTTCCTAAAGAGTGAAGTGCAGTGACGACGATGATCAACTTACGCTGGAGAGAAGGGGTGACGAACTGCATTTAAATTGAAGATGTCAACATTGTGAACAGCTTTGGCTAAAGGAAGTGTGCGATTCGTTATGTACTAGCTTTGTAGGAAAATTCTGCTACTGTTTTACTGTTTTCATTCCAATACTTGGTGCTAGAGAGTGAACTTTAAGATAATGTATTGTTAAATAAGAGTTATTGTTTTAAAAGTAGGATGGATCCTCATCCAAAAGAATTAGTTTTATAAATGAATATTTTCTCATGAAAAATAAATAAATTGAAGTAATACAATATTGATTTAAAATAATAATCTCATTTTTTTTATTAGTAATACAAATTTGATTTCCAATGATATTCTCAATGTTTATAATATTTTCTCTTAATCTAACATCTTTACTCTTAACATTGTCTCTGTTCAAAACAAACTTAAATATTTTAATCAAACAAACATGTTTATTTTGTTTCTTCTTGTGTAAATTTTAGATCGAAAAATTCATCAGGTATTGAATCAATGGATACTTTTCTTTTTTTCTTAGGTGCTGAATTTTTGCTGGTAACAAGTGAGTCATTGGCAGCTCGACTACGACGTTTCTTTCGTTTTTGTACATCCATTTTAAGCTGATCAATTTCTTGTTCACACTGGGTTTTATTTGCTTCAACTTTTCCAATAGAAGTCTTGTTTTCAGACACCGATTTTCTATTGCAACTACGAAGAGTGTTCATATTGTGTATACACCTGAAATAAATAAAAGCTCTTAAAAAAGTTTGTACAGTCATAAGGAGTAAAATTGAACAACGCACCATACACGATTATCTGAACTGTTAGAATATTTTATTTAACAGATGCAAAAAGAAACTATTGTAAACACAACTTTGTTTGTGTTTTTATTTTCATTAAATGTTTTTTACCGAACTAAAAATATCTACAATCAGTTTTTAATAAAAATTTAATTCAAGTTGCATATCAGATGTTTAATTATTTTTTAAACCATATTTATATGTGTATGAGAATTTTTCAAAATTTAAAACATAATCTCTAAAAAAAGATTAATGATGATGATGATTATAGTGTCCCACCTCATTCCCCTACATCGATTTGAGCTGATCAGTTCATCATCAAAGTTTATATAAATAAGAATTTACATACAGAATACAAATTCGATAATCTCCATTTTACATCTGTGTTTATGTTTACAATCGCATAAAACGTTTTGATTCAGAGTAAATAGTCTAGGTCTAATTATATAAAATTGAAAGAAGAAAGGTTCCAATATTTTTTGACTGACTAAATTTGAAGAACAAAGAGCCTCAATTTCTTGAATTTAGTGGATAAAACCAGTTGTTAAACGACCAAATATAACAAACTATCTTTGCAGTAACTGGAAAAGTAGATTTTGGAACTAAACGTCAAATATATGCACGGGGTTCAAATACATGTAGACAACTCTTAAGTTTATTCTACTGACAGCAAAACGCTGAAAAAACAACAAATTTTATCATAACCATCATCAACACCATTATAATCAAATGTTAAAAGAGTTCGAATATAGTTTTGAAATTGGAATGAATACTCACTGAGAATCGAAAATTACACCTTGAAATCGATAATTTTCAGACTTAAATTAAAGAACGAGCAAACAGGGTTATTGAATGTTTTATTCCATATAATCGAGAAAATGTATCGATTCAATCTGTATGCGCAAACTAATGTTCACATAATTATGGTTGAAGCTAGTTTATCATAAATTATGCTTTACAAAAATAAGGAAAAAATAGACGGCTTAAAAAAATCAACTCGAAGCAATCTTCTGTGCAACCCCTTTTTATCGACCGCTGATTGGAAAAAATTCTTATTGGAAAGCTGTTGCTATTTTTATCTTGGGTTGGTGGCGGAGGGAAAACGTCTTAGTCACCGTTTACTGCATTGAAAAATTATCAAAAAAAAAGAAACAAATAAAAGAGAATCGTATGTTACCACAACAGTGTCGCTATGAAGCAATTTCTGAGTCCAACTTCTCAATATGAATTTTAATTTGTAATCTTAATACTGAGTTAAAAATCTTATTAATTATCAATTTTTTAAAACGGATGGAAATAAATTGAGGTTCATAAAGTCTTTTAATCAAACCCCTGTTTTTTTCTAAAGAGTGAAGGGCAGTGACGACGATGATCAACTTACGCTGGAGGGAGGAGGTTACGAACTGCATTAAAATAGAAAATTTCAACACTGTGAACAGCTATGGAGAAGGGCATCCCAACTTCCAAACTAAAACTTATTTTTACTAGATAATGCAATTTGCACAACTTTGAAAAATTATCCCGGAGCAAACGAAGCCTACCGGAATTCTTGTGTTATAGCTCCGTCAAAATAAATAAAAAAATAAAATAGATCACAGTCAAATGTGTGGTGGAATAACTAAAGGACCCGAAAATTTTGAAAAACTGCATTTTCCGCATAAAATTATATTTTTCCTTGAAAACCAAACTATTTATTGAAATTGGTAGAATATTGTTCATTAAGTTCTATGTGTGACCTAAATTTAATACAGGAAGGCTCAAAAAGAACGTAGAAAAAATACAAAGACGTGATGTTTTAATTCGTAGATATTATTATCTTCGTAGACTGTTAGCATAGTATGTACCATTACCATTCACGGGCCAGACACCATTTACCGCCCAAAATCACACATTAATGTGCATTTAAAAAAAAACTGGGATGTTTGCCCCAAAAATAAGACATCTAATCTCTGTTGGCCTCATTTTTCAACCATATCACTGAAAAAAAAACAACATTCAATTATGCTAACGATAGCCATTAATTATATATTTGAATTTTCATTTTCGGTCAAATTATTCAATTCGATGCCTTTTAGCGAACTGAGCATTACTGTGCTTCTAGTGCGAAAAGGGTTTTTGTTTACCAGGTATATAGTACATATTTGGCTGAAATCGACTTGAAACGATAGATTTATTTTCACACAATAGGTTTACATAGGAAAATTTTCGATTTCTTCAATAGTTGTTGTTTTTTGAAGCGTTTAGTAATGGGCGGTCAAATGTGTAAATGTGAAGTAGCATTTAGTTTGATTATGTTACAAAATGATGAAAGTAATCGGTTACTTGAGACTGTTTGCCGGGAATCATCATTTTGTCAGTCAACGCACTTTGTTAAAATTTGCGAGAAAATTTTCACAAAATTTATTCTCTCAAGATCCAAAATATAGTTTTGACAGCTCCATACATGGACAATACTACAAAGAACAATTTACGGCTTGTAAGATAGTTTTTCTTAAAAAAAAAACACTACCGGTACCGGAAAAAGTCGTGTGGGCAGGGCCAGTTGAACAACCCCAGGTTTAGTTAGTTATACGTTTTTCGCATTCCACTAAATTTTTATTGAAAGTAGATCAGTTTTGAGATTATTAGAAAAGAAAGCGAATTAAAATCTGCCATCGTTTTCGTATCAAACATGTTTGAAGTTGAAAAATCGCTTAACTGGGCGGTAGATGGAAACTTGACGGTTTTCTCATTTTCACTTGGTTTTCAATTTACGATGATAGTGGTATGATTTGGTTAAAACCATAGTAAATAAACAAAAAAAACGACCCACGTACCTTTATTAAGTGTTACCAAGCAAAGTTGGAAACTATCTTTCACAAGATATTTTAATTTGCACAACTTTTCAACAAAACTTTTAAACACAACAAACGTACACGTACACTTCGAGGGAATTGAAATGGCTACCTAAAGATTTTCATTAGAATGAGCGTAGGGCGCTAGCAACACAAAAATAATATAGTCATCTCACTTGCACTCATGAATACCCGCATACCTATGAGAGACCAACACGAATGCTGTCAGCTGTCAGTAACCCATCATATACGCTCCCAATTTCATACTCAAAAATTTGTTGTTTTGGTACTAAACAGCAGTTCAGTGGAATCCAGGAGTGCCAGGTGTTCTTTTTTTTTTATTATTTATTATAGACATTTTACCACGGTTGTGGCTTTCGTGTCTCACCAGGTGTTCTGGTTTTCAGTATTTGTTCCGGTTTTCGAGGAATAATCATGATTTATTAATGGGCACACGTTTTCAGGTTAAATTACAAAGAAATTCATGGTAAATGTTAAGAAAATCTAACATATCTTTATGAAAATAGTTAAACCTGATCATGAGTTAGAACTTAAACGATAATGAACACGATTTTCCTCAAAATACTTTTCAATGGTAATTTCCAATGACAATGAAGAACTCTTGATCTGGGTTATGAATTCTGTCTCTGGATCTTAATTTCGAATCTGAGCTTTGAAACTTAATTCGTAATAAGAGTGACCCACTTCTATTGAATCGGGGACTCTTATACATTAACAAACTTAATATATGTCAAAACAAATGAAAATTGTAATCCATATATATAAAAAGCAATTTCTGTGTGTTTGTTTGTTTGTTTGTCCACTATAGACTCAGCCGTCTTAGAAGCTAGAGGTCTGAATTTTGGCATAGATGCTCATTAGGACCAGGAATGATGAAAAATGTTTTCAGATTTTCGGATGACCCCTTTTGAAGGGGGTCGTCCATACAAGACAAATATTGTTTTCGCGTTTTTTTACGTTATTTGTTGTCGGATCGCCATGAAAATTTGCCTACGGGTGTTTTAAGAGATAGGAAATCGATTTCAGGTATTGGATTTTGGGTCAGGGGTCGCCAAAAGGGGTCGTCCATATTAACTTTTCAATATTTTTGTCATATTGTCGTTAGTGTACATCGGATTGATATCAAAATTTGCGCTCGGAAGGTTTTGGGGACGGGCAATCGATTGCCGGTATCAAATTTTGTGTAAGGGGCCAGCCAAAGGGGTCGTCCATATTCACTGATCGCTATTTTTGTCATTCTGGTGTTATTATACATCGGATTCAGATGAAAATTAGTACACGAGTGTTTTGAATGACAAGCAATCGATTCCAGGTATCGAATTCTGTGGAAGGGGTCGACAAAAGGGGTCGACAATTTCAACTTTTCAATATTTATGTGATATTGACGTTATTGTTCAACGGATTGAGAAGAAAATTTGCACAAAGAAATTATCAAGGATGAACAATTGGTTCTAATTATCCAATTTTCGGTCAGGGGCGGTTAAAAAAGACGTCCATATTAACTATTCACTGTTTTTTGCGATAGTGACGTTATTACCCAATGGATTGGTTTGAAAATTTGCACACGGGAGTTTTGAAGGAAGGGTAATCGATTTCAGAGATCTAAGTTCGGTAACGATCGAGTCGAATTCGCTTTGCAATAGTTACGTGAAATTCATAAACGGGGGTGTTTTGGCACGATGAATTGATTCTTGATTTCAATTTAAATAGGAAATGACAGAAAAAGTGATCGTACATATAACGTGTTCAATATTTGTGCAATTATTCGTTAAAAATGCATTCGGAATTTGTCTCTGGAAAATGCATGTAAATTGACATTCATTCAAACTGTTGATGACATATTCTAAATTGAAAGCGAAACGGAGTTCCTATGGGATCAGCTAGTATTACATAAATAATACCAATTGAAGTTGGAAAATATTCTTCACTAGATGTTGCAGTTTGCACAACACAAAAACATCGCGGAGCAGATTAATCCTACCGAAATCCAAATTGCATATTGTGACATATATTTGGCAAAAATATCGTAAGCTAATTAATAATAAAACATTTTTTTTTAACTTGGATAAGTTTAATAAAACTACTAGCACAATGCGTTCATATAGCGGACAATCACGATAAGTGAATTCTGCCATAATAATTGGAGGGTATTGTCGAAACAAAATCAAAACAAGTCCACCTTTCAAGTGAACTCGTTGCAAAAATTTAGAGGGACATATCCCCCAAAGCTTCATTTTTTTTCAGGGATTTTCATCCTATTGGATGATTCATCCCGTTATATGAACAGCCCAAAGTTTCATCTGCTCAAATGCCAGATCTTGGCTCACACCCGGTATGCTCCTACAGCGATTGTCATCTCATGTCAAAATAAGATCAAAATTTTACCCAGATCAGAGAGATCTTATGTTAAAGGTTGGTGCAGGAGAGATTAGAGAGATGATAAATGAAAAGAACTCTTTGACTGTTTTTTAATAGGTCATACACGCCAAAGGTAAAAAAAATCGAGCCAGCTGGGTGACACAGATTCACGGCAGATTGATTTTTTCTATCGAAGTGATTTTTTCTATCGATGCTGGCGTTCGGAAATTAAACAAACTCCATGCAAAAACATTGAAAGGTGCTTTGACATCTAACAAAAAAAATCGATGCATCACTCAAAAAATCAGTTTACGAACACGCCGTCAGAATACAGAAATGAGATTCATTGTTATTGTTGATATTATCCAAATGGCGGCTTAAGGGAAAATCAACAATTAAAACAGCTTTCTCTTTAAAGGGCACCCAATCGGCCTGACATTGGAGAGGGAGGAGGGTCTTTTAGGACCCCAACTTTCAATCTCAGAATTCAGATTAAAATTTAAATTCATATTAAGAACTTGGACTCAGAAATTGCTTCATAGCAACACTGTTATGGTAATTTACGATACTCTCTCATGGATTTCTCTCTTTGTTAGTTTTGCAATGCAGCAAATGGTGACTATTAGGTTTGTCCTCCGCCACCAATCCAAGATAAAAATAGCAACAGCCTTCCAATAAGAAATTTTCCAATCCGGCGTCGATAAAAAGGGGTTGCACAGTAAACTGCTTCGACTGGGAATATATTTGGAGATGAGTTTTTTAAGCCGTCTATTTTTTTCCTTTATTTAGTCGAGCATAATTTATGATATACTAGCTCCAACCATTATTATGTTAATATGAGTTTGCGATTGCATATTTATTAAATCCAATGCTTTTTCTCGATAATATTGCATAAAACATTCATATCACAAAACTTTAAACATTTCATAAGAATAGTATATAACGTCTAAGGCTCAAAAACAGGCAACAGTTAATATAGACGACTTCTTTTACAGACACGTAACTGAAAATTTGATACCTGATATCGATTGGCCGTTCTTCAAAACTTCCATGTGTTAAATTTGTTTTCAATCCGAAGCATAATGAAGTCAACATCACAAAAAACTCCTCAAAACTCCTTTGTGCAAAATTGTTTTATCAATCCAATTTATAATAACGGAAACTAGCCAGATAGTTTCAGGAGAAAGCGGGATACTTCACGAAAAAAGCGAAACATTCTAGATACTCTTTAAAAAAAAGCTTCGACCATCTCTTAAACCGAAATTTAATACATGGAATCAGTTGCTCGTCTCTCAAAACTCCCTCAAAACTTTCTAAAATCCCCCATGTACAAATTTTCAGATCAATCCGACCAAAAATCACACCAAAAACGCGAAAACCGTGTTTGTTCTGTATGGACGACCCTCTCCTGAAGGAGCTATCCAAAAATCTGAAATCATTATTATTTATTGCTGGTTCTAATGAGCATCCATGTCTCATTTCAGCTCTCTACCTGTTAAAATGACTGAGCCAAATGAAGACAGACAGACAAACAAACCTTGAGCTTTTTAAAATTGAAATTCAGAATAAAGATTCGGATTTGAAATTTTTTTTTTTATTTTAATATTTCTGTTAGCTAAAGTCTTTGCGAAATATTCAATTTTAAAAATGTAAAAAAAAAATGTATTCTGTAAGATATCGAACACAGAATTCAGATTACAAATTTAAATTCATATTAAGAACCTGGACTCAGAAATTGCTTCATAACAACACTGTAATGATAACTTACGATTCTCTCTTATGCAGAAACGGTGACTACGAGGTTTGTCCTCCGCCACCACGCCAAGTTAAAAATAGCAACAGGCTTCCAATAAGAATATTTCCAATCAGCCGTCGATAAAAAGGGGTTGCACAGTAAACTGCTTCGACTGGGAATCAGGACCTTTCAAAATTATTTTTAAGCCAAGTTGTACAGACTATCCTTCATGAAAAATCAACATGACTTCACCATTAGCCACAATTTCGATTCATTTTATTTTTCGAATCGCGAAGCAGATGTAAAAACGCATACACTTGAAGTTCAATAAATATGACGACCTGAGTTTGATTTAATCAATTAACTCCATCGAAGAATCATATGCGTACAAGAAGTGTTTACGAGCAGAGTTATTTAAACTATTCTGGGTACTTCAAAATTTTGCACAACTGAGGCTTGGTTCTTTAAAATTCAATAAATATTTTTAAATCAGAATTCATTTAAGAACACGTACACTTGAAATTCAATAAAATGTCAACTGTAAAAAGATTAAATTTCAAATGTATCAGTGATCCACAACGAATTACTCTGAACTAGCTAAATGTATGCTGTTTAATTTACCAAGTTAATCTAGGAAAAATTATCTGACGTATAAGTCAAGTATTTCAAAACGTCTTGGTCTTTAAAATTTCTAAGTAGGATGCATATGAAAATTTTAAAATCTTTCTTTGCAAAGTACAAGGACGCGAAATTATATTATAGGTTTTTCCGGACACTTTAAGCAAAATATGTGTACTCACTTATCTTAACTTGGTTTTAAAGTTGTGAAAATAGTTGTTTAATTTGATTAAAAAAATTAGCACATAAACAAAAAAAACCGATCCACGTACCTTTAATAAGTGTTACCAAGCGTGGTTGGAAACTATTTCAATTTGCACAGCTTAAAAAAAAATCGCGGAGCAGAAGGGTCCTTTTGGAATCCTAAATATTGCCTTATGTGATAGCTTGGCAAAAAAAAACCATAATCGATGTTGAAAAAAGACAAACGGGAGGTAAATGAACTTTGTAAGTACCCGACAATTTCGGAAAACTGCATTTTTTCGCATTCCATCGTATTTTTTTCTTGAAAACCAACTTTGAAATTTATTGAAATTGGAAAATTTTGTTCATTAAGTATTATTTGTGACCTGTGACCTAATCATGTTCGTAGACTATTAGCGAAGTATGTGTAATCATTTTCAATCGGTTTTAAAATTGTGCAAATAGCAGTTTGATTCGATTGAAAGAATAGCAAATAAACAAAAAAAAACGACCCACATACCTTTGATAAATGTTTCCAAGCAAGGTTGGAAACTATCTTTCCTAGGTATTACAATATGCACAACTCTAAAAAAAATCGCGGAGCACCGAAATCCAAAATATCGGCTTGTGAAACATAATCCGTATCTTAAAATACAAGTGGTTGGTAAAATTAATTGTAAAGCACCCGAAATTTTGAAAAACTGCACTTTTTCGCATTACATTGTATTTTAACTTTAACCAAACCAAATTTGGTTCATTAAGTTATTTTTGTGACCTGAACATACCTCAAATAGAACGTAGAATAATATACAAAGACGTGAAATTAAAATTAAATAAGATTTGTAGACTGTTAGCAGAGTATGCGTACTCATTTTCACTTGATTTCTAAGGTGTGAAAAAAGTAGTTTGATTACATTAAAAGAATAACGCATAAACAAAAAATAACGACCCACTGCTATTGGATTGAGACCTTTTATACTTTTACAATGTTAATGTACGCAAAAAACGAATAAAAATTTTAATATTCGTACGTTTACTTTACATTGAAAATTTTACATTTTTCAATTTATGCAAAGACCAAAGGTATCCTTCGGAAATTCAAAATATCGTCTTGTGTGATAGCTTCGCCACAAAAAAAAAAACGATGTTAAAAACAAGTGATTGGTAAAATAAATTGTTGAGTACCCGAAATTTTTGAAAAAATGCATTTTTCCTCATTCCATCGTATTTTCTCTTGAAAACTAAACAGTTTTGAAATTTATTGAAAATGGCAAAATAAAGTTCATAAAGTTCTATTTGTGACCTGAATTTAAAACCGGATAACTCAAACAGAACGTAAAATAAAATACAAAGATTTCACGTCTGTATTAGAATAATCCGTTGTTTGCAAAGTATGAGTATTAATTTTCACTTGGTTGAATTTGCTGAATTCGATTAAAAGAATAACGCATAAACACAAATCAACCCACGTACCTTTGAAAGTGTAACCATGCAAGGATGGAAACTGTATTTCACTGGTTATTACAATATGCACAACTTTGAAAAAAAGAAAATTCTCGGAGCCGACGAGAACGCGTACATTCGAGGTGCTTAAAACGACAACCTTACAAAATTAGCATTAGATTCAGCGTTGGGCGCTAGCAAGACTATAAGAATATTGTCATCTCACTTCCGCTAATGAATACCTGTATACCTAAGTGAGAACATCACGTCAGCTGTCAGCTGACAGTAATCCATAATGCACCGATCATAAGGTAAAAAACGACCATTTGCTATATAGGGGAACATGCCCTATTATGCGCCACCTAAGCGAATCGCTCATTTTCTATGTATTCCACGTACAAATTGTGTTAAAAATGGGTGTAATCGTTGAAGAAAACTGTTTTCTACAAATTCCTATAATTTTTCATTACTCAAATTGCTATAGTTTCTTCAAAAACATGATTTTTAAAAATCATATTCTAAGCCACAGAACAAAACTGTGTTGCGAATACGCGCCGCTGTGTATTCAATACGCGCCTAGCAGCCGAACACACCCGAGAGCAGCCGAAGACCGAAAACACACCAATACTTACAGACACTTTGACTGAAAAGAAAATCAAAATGGACTAACAGAAATCTAACAAAAAATGAAAAATAGATTTTTTGGGCTGAATTAACGCTCAAAATATGGTTTTAGACTTTTTGTTCATTTTCAATGAAAATTGGCCTTTTTGAAAAATTAATGCGATTTTCAGCCTACTACGACTGGCGCGTTATAAAGAGCACATGGGCCGTGATAGAACATACCCATTAAAAGCATACCTTAGCGAGTTCAGTATGATTTTTTAGCATAAAATCATAATTTAGATTCTCCTCTATCGATGTGTCAGAAGATATTGTCTTATTCGTTTTTCTCTGCTTGGTGACACCTTTTTAAAAGTGTTTTAAAATTTAGATCGAAATGAAGAAAAACCTAAATTGTGAAATTATCACGACACAGGGGCATTTTAAGGGAAAATTCATACTTGCCATGACCAATCTCAGCATTTAAAACAAATTGGTAATATTTTGCAGGCTTAAAATGTGTCAGATTCTTCAAAACAAGAGTGGCGCGTATTAGCCACATGGGGCGTTATATGAACTTTTCCCCTAGAAATGCCATTTGCTGTGATGGGACAAAAAATCAGGCCAAGACACCGGGATGAAATTTACTTTTAAAAATGTTTCATACTGTTTTAGTTTGAACATCGGTATATCAAGCGTTCACTGGTGGTCTAGTGGTTAGCTCTCTGGTCTAACACGTTTCAGGGCGTGAGATCATATCTCTGCACTAGTTTGATGTTTTTTTGTCAAATTTTTGATCGCCTCGTGATTAATTTAGCGATTGCTGGCTACTGCTGCTGAGCAAATGGCTACCTTTTTTGGAGCCGACATAAGCATGATATTTACTATGGAATAGACAAATTTTAAACAATTTTGTTTTTTTTTGGTTTTGAGATAGGTCCTACAAGAAAAAAAATCCAATTTTTTGATACTAAATTCATCAAAATCGTGAAACCTAGAATAGGAGTTAATGTGTTAAGAACGTTTTTATGGAACATACAAATTCCCGGACATCATCGTAACTCGTCGAGCTGAGTCGATTGGTACCTATAAAGTGGGGTCTTGGACCCTTAATTAATGATATCCCCAACTGACCGTTCCCTATGCCTTTCTGTAAGAAAGCCAAAAAATGTGACCAAAACAGGCCCGTGCGAAGGACCCGTCCAGGGGGGACTGATAAACTAAATTTTGGAAACATCTATATATATAAAAAGCAATTTTCTGTATGTTTGTTTGTTTGTTTGTTTGTTTGTTTGTCCTCTATAGACTCAGCCGTCTTAAGAGCTAGAGAGCTGAAATTTGGCATGGATGTTCATTAGCACCAGGAATGATGAAAAATGTTTTCAGATTTTTGGATGACCCCTTCTGAAGGGGGTCGTCCATACAAGACAAATATTGTTTTCACGATATTGACGTTATTTGTTGTCGGATTGAAATAAAAATTTGCACACGAATGTTTTGAAGGATAAGCAATCGATTCTATGTATCAAAGTTAGGAAAAGGGGTCGGCCAAAGGGGTCGTCCATATCAACTGTTTGATATTTTTGCGATATTGGCGTTATTATACATTGGATTGCGGTGAAAATTTCCACATAGAAGTTTTGAGTGGCGAACAATCGATTCCAGATATTGAATTTGAGGTCAGAGGTCGGCCAAAGGGGTCGTCCATATCAACTGTTTAATGTTTTTGTGATATTAGCGGTATTATACATCGAATTGTGATGAAAATTAGCACATGAGTGTTTTGAAGGACGAGCAATCATTTCCAGGTTTTTAGTTTAGGATCAGGAGTCGCCCAAAGGGGTCGTCCATATCTACCTATTAATGTAATATTGACGTTATTCTACATTGGATTGAGATGAAAATTACCACATATGAGTTTTGAAGGACGCTCTATTGTTTTCAGGTTTCAAATTGGGGTTGGGGGTTGGGGGTCAGTGAAAGGGGTCGTCCATATTATTTGCTCACAGTTTTTGTAATATTGTCGGAATTGTGCGTAGGATTATAATGAAAATTGGCACATGGGAGTAAAAGTAATTGATTACAGGTATCAAGTTTTGGATCGTGGTCCAAAAAAGGGGTCGTCCATATTAGTTTTTCTCTGTTTTCGCGATATTGTCGTCATTATGCATAGGATTGAGATGAAAATCTGCACATGGGTGTTTTGAAGAACGAGCAATAGATTTCTGGGGCATCGACCAAAGGGGTCATCCATATGAATTTTTCACTATCTTTGCGTTTTTTTTTGTTTCGATTATAGTCGTTTTACCATCTTTATGGCATTCGCGACTTTATCAACGTTACAGTTGGCGGATCGTTATTGAAAAACTTATCCGGTACAACTGTGTTCGATGTTTATTCTTGGGCTCGAACTCACGGACATCGGCTCAGGAGACAACAGACTTGCCAACTAAGCTATATCACAAGCCACAAAAGTATCTTTGCGATGTTGAGGCTAATACACATTAGATTGAGGTAAAAAATTTGCACATGAGAGTTTTAAGGGACAACTAATTGTTTTCAAGTTTCAAATTTTGGATCGAAGATCGGCAAAAGGGGTTGTCCATATTAATAGTTCACTATTTTTGCTATATTGCCATGATGCATCTCAATGCATCACATTGAGATCAAATTTTGTACACGGGAGGTTTGAAAGACGGGAAATTTATTTCAGGTCCCCAATTTCGGTTCAGGGATCGGAAAAAGGGGTCATCCATATGAATTATTTACTGTTATCGCGATGTTGTCTTTCAAAAAAACTGTTTAATATTTTATGCAATATAGTATTGGAAATGCATCCCAATTACCATTTACACACACTTATCACATATTTGTAATTAAAAACGAAACGGAGTTCGTACGAGATCAGCTAGTATTACAATAAATGTTTCAAATTTTCGATAAGTCAAGAAAGTAAGAAATAAATTAGTTTCAAAAGAATTTCTTAGCAAATTTAAAATTAAAAAAATCTGAATTCTAACATAAATGTCCAATCTTGTACAAAACTTACCATGAATAGATGTTAGGAAAATGATAATAATTGTTAATTTTTATTCATCTAAATTTGTAATTCTTTTCCTCATTTTCAACTGGAAGTTTAGTGAGAAATTCCGCTGTAATTTTTTAATTTAAACTAAAAATAATTAATCACGATTTAAAATGGGAATTACCGATTACTGAATAAGAAATGAATTTTGAACAGAATTTATTCAATGTTCGATGGTTTAATTCAATTTGATAAAAAGAAGAATATATTTATGATTATTTTAAAAGTGCCAGTTATATAAGCCAGACATAAAACCTTTAAGGAAGTAAAATCCTCCAGTTATCAAAATGTCATTTTTGAAGCTTAAATAATAACTTCATGTTCAACTACACTGACACAGAAATGTTAGAAAATGAGTAATTACGTGAATGATTAAAACTGATGAAAAATTCAAAATAATGAGTTCAAAACTTTTGTTATTAATATTGAAAGCACAAATCAAGTACAAATTTAGTTAACATTGCGTTTTAAAATTTATTTTTAAAGTTGCTACTTAGAACAATTTTTCAAACTTTTTAGAATAATTTAAAAAATCATGATCGATCCAAAAAACATGATTTCATATAAAAAATATTAATAAAAAGTTTTTAAATTTTCAATTGCAGGTTTTTAAGCTTTAAATTAAAAGCTCTGAGTATTTTGTCTCTTTTGATTAAAATATTGGGTCCTGAAAGAACAGAGGGTTGAAATTATGTTTTATTATTAAAAATGTGGAGTTAAAGGCTTATGGTTGAAGAACACGAAAATTCAGAATTTAAAAACAAGGAAACAATATTTAAAAATACGTCTTAAAAATTTAAATAGTTTGATTAAAAAAAATTCGGCATGTTGATTAGTAAAATTCGGTAAATTTATTTGAAGATTGAAAAAACAATATGGAAATAAAAAAGATTAGTTTTTAAAAACATTTCAGGAAGAGTTTTTTCAATAAACATGTTTCACTATAACCATTTTGGTGCTTATTTTTCAAATTATTGATTTGGTAAATAGTGTCTTAAACTAGAAATTTTGTCACATTCGGCCGAACACATTTAGTTTTGGTGATAAAGAGTTTATTACTAGTATAATAAAACATTGATAGATAACTGATTATGGAAAAATGTCATTACAAGTATTTTTGACATCACAGCAGAAAGTGTAAAAAAACCTGATTCTATTTAAAACTCATCAATTGATTCAATGATTTTGATTTGAGTTTTTGTTAAAAAAAAGTGCAGAAACTTCTCTAAAGATTTTTAATTATTTTCAAAAGTCTTTGTGGCGTTTAGATAATTATTTTCAAAAGTAATTTCAATAACAAAAGCTGATAGAAATATTGCATACATATTTAGATTCGGGGAACCCAAATTAGTTGATATTACCGTTTAAATTCATTGCACCTAAGAAAAATGTAAATTTTGTGGCCTTGTGTAAATTTTTAAAACCCTTTTTTTAAGTATTTAGAAGAACAAAAAACACGAAATAAAATTGAGTATGAAATTGTTTTTTTAAAGAATATTTCATGTCAACATAACATTTGTTAAGACATTAAAAGATTTTTTTAATAAAAAAAAAATGGTTCGTTTCAATCTCAATCTTAGTTACACTTCTTAATAAAAACCTATTCTAAAGACGAGATAGGGTTTTTGTATATCAAGTTTTGAGTTCCAATACAAAAAATTGATTGAACTAAAAATTGAAATCTACAATCAAAGTTAGTTTCAATTCATGAACGTCAAATAATGTCGTAGATCGAAATGTCTCAAGCCAAGGGTGATTTATGCCGAAATTCCGCCGGAGGCGAAAAAAAATTCTAAATGACTGATCAAGTAATTTACCGTTACTACCGTCAATATTAACACGCCCAATTCAAATTACTCTTTGATTGGTATATTTTCGGTGAAAAAAGTGACTTTTGGTGATAAAAGTGACCATTTTTCGGAAAATAGTGACTTTAGTGACCAAATGATGAAAAAAGTGACTTTTTAGTGACTGACCCAAAAAAAGTGACCAAGTCACTAAAAAGTGACTCGCTACCAGCCCTGTAATATCCATCCAAGAAACACCTATTGGAATATTGTAGAAAATATATCAGTAAACCTCTAAAAAGGTACCAAAACTACTGAAAGTTATCTAAAACTTCAAAAAGAGTTTGAAATCTTTGTATATCTATCAATCTTTCAAAAGATTCGAAAATTTCTAGACATAAGGGAACTTACAAATGAAATATCTGATGTTTTCGATTCAATTGAGTCACTTTTTACAAGTTCACCTTCCATTTAATACAACCAAAAGCATTGAAAACATGGAATGTTTCCTGCCATGTGATTTAGTGCACTGTACAGATTTTGATGGATTTTTTTAAAAGTAAGTTGAGAATTATTTTTAACAAATTTAAGCTTTAAAAGTCAGAAAACTTCAAATCTTGGTTAAACATGTTGTAATAGTGTCACTTTAGGAAATATTTTTCCTTGACACGAATGCCAAAACGTTGGTAAAGTGTCACAAATAAACAAAAAACTAAATATTTTTTAGGCGAAAAACTATTTTTGTTTAAATTCCGATTGTCATCCATATAATGTTTAAGTGTAAGCGATATATCAAAGCAAAACAAAACAATAATCTTTCTTACTGAATCTGAGCCATTCTCTCAATTTAGGTCGTGTGAATTCCCACAGGACTCGAAATGAAAGAAAAGGAACCCGTCAAATAAATAATAAACGAATAAACTAATAATAAACTAATGAATACATACCAGTTGTCGTGAAACAATATAATGTTTTTAATGAGTAGAAAAAGTTAAAAAAAAGCTCAGTTGTAAGAAAATTATTTACAAAATAGTGACTTTAGGGTCCAAATTTAAAAAAAAGTAACTTCTGAGTGACCAGCCTGAAAAAAGTGACAAAGTTACTAAAAAGTGACCAACTTCTAGCCCTGTATGTACAAAAAAAACTTATGGAAAACAATTTTCTAATTGGTAAGAAATCAAATCCTAAAAAAATAGGCACTGACGTATTTTAATGCAACAAACAACATTTGGCTTTCCAATTAAGCCATTGATGGGGTTTTCAACGATTTAAGATAAAAATACGATGTTGTTTTTATCTTGTGCAAAGTTTTCTTGTTGGACTCTGGAAATTTTAAATCAAATAGGCAAATCATCATCAAAATATGAGGTTTATACACAGATTATGCACAGCTTGTGTCCAAATGGAGGGACAATGACAAAAATTTCTTTTTTTGTTCAGGTTTAAAAATTCAACGATTACAAATGGTTCCCGAAGAAAACAACAAAAGGCTGATAATTCTTCAGTAAAGAGGCAAAATTGAATTATTTTTTTAAGGACGTAAAGTTTTCAAGTGGAGTCAAGCGCAACTAACTTCCTGTTAATTTTTATGTAATTATTATGGATAAATAAAATGTGGATTTGAAAAACTTCAGATATATATAAGTCTAAATTATTTATTTTAAACTAGGGGAGATAAGGGCATAATTGCTACCTTAAGATGACGCTAATTTAACCAAAGAAAACAGCTATAATTTGTGAGTTACTCCATTGTTTCGTGTGAGACACTAAAAAAGTCTATTTCCTAACGGGTTAAAACTTGAAAAAGTATATAAAACGATTGAAAACGCATTTTAATTTGTTTGCAAAAAACTGAAAATCAATCAAAAATAGGGGCATAATGAGAACCCCCACTGAGGCAGTATAAGCACTAGACCGCTGCAAAAAATGACTTTTTGCTCCCATATGTTTTTTCGATGACTTTTGCATCACCAAGCATCAGTGCAAAATTTGAGATGATTTGGTTGATTCCTAAGTTAGTGCAACGCGTTTCAATGTTGTATGGAAGTTTGTATGTAATCAATAAATTCTCTGACAACGCAATGCACCGAATATCTGGGGTACAAGTAAGGTTTCAGTTTGTGCTTTGTTCATATGAATTATACTGCAAAAATCAAAAAATATTTTTCATCCAAAGTTATGTTTTTTAAAACTTTTAGTACATCCCTGATGATATTTGAATGAAAAATTTTGTTTTCTCATACACATTCCCATACAAAATTAAAACTCGTTGTGCTTCCAAAATTTTACATGCTATTTCTGGCAGCAAAAACTACTGAAAAAAAATATAGGAGGAGTAACAATTTAAGCATTTTGAAATTTCTATAGAAAGTGTGCAGCGGTCTACTGTACATACGGTGACCAAAGTTGATTACCAAGACAAATTTTTAGCATAATTTTGCTTATAGGATGGATGTTTTATGAAATTATCTACACTGATCGTGCCTGTTTAAGTCTATTAACACCACCTACATAAACTATATAAGTTAACAGTTGTGTTTAATCTATTTTTTCACATTATCAGAATTAAAAGGGATAAAAGCAAGTAACCGTATGAGAGCAAAGAGACAAATTCATCCAAATTTAAAAGAAACAAAAGTCAAAATTGTTATTCGCTTACCTGAGACTTGAGACCTGAGATCTGAAACATGAGATATGAGATATTAGATACATAGCAAAAAATCAGAATCCATAACATTGCATTACTGAAACTGAAATCCAAAAACATTACATGACATGGAATGCGATTCTCTATTATAAATTTACATAGTAAAAAAAATGAATCTTTAGCGGCACTAAATTTGAACAAGACTAACATTATAGATACAACACAGAACATAATTTCCGAATATAAAATTCTGTCGGCTTCTTTTTATGTACATTTTATGGGACAGATTTTTACCATTATATCAAAACAATCCTTAACAGCGCTGAAAATAGAAGACACACATTTCAAACGACACTGAATGCGTTTTAAATGTAAATTTACACACTGAGAGTCTCTAAATTTTACACGTCTCTAAGTCTCTAACAAATTTTTTAAAACTTTACTGACGTTTAATATACACATAAATACACAGAAAATTCCGTCATATATGATGCTTCTGTTTCTTTACATCACAGATGAAGTAATTTTACATATTTTGGCAGTGTAAATACATCAGTATTACATAACATGTAGCGTGATTTTGTAATGTAAATCGAAAACGCTGAATAGTAGCTGCGAATTCCGGGTCGACAAAACAAGTAAATTCTTTGCGTTTGTGAGGAAAATACTAGAAGATAACAGAATAGCGCCCACAGGTTCCCTCAGCGAGGGGACGATGTAATTGCCCCTAGGAATCTACAATAACATGCGAAATGAAGTCGGTATAGGGTCGGATTGTTTTACCAGGTCCACTAGCGACAAATCGTCATCAATTTCGTGTTTCCAGGTGCACTGGACGGATAAAGGATTCACCATCGGTCAAAATCGGTTCCTCTAATCTGGCAGACAGCTGTCTAGAATAAGCTTGCCAGATTGCCCGGTTTTATCCGGGTTTGCCCGGATATTTGATGCAAAATTTCGAGAAAGTCCGGTCCGGCCCGGTTGCCCGGATATCGTGAAAAAAGTCCGGATATTGCCCGGATGTTTTCACAATTTTCACAAAGAAACCAAAAAAAATCAAAGTTTTTGAGTAAGTTTCAGCAAAATCGATAATCGGTATGGAAATTTTCAACGGTTGTTTCAAATAATTTCGCTGATTTATTTTTAAAAACCTGTAAATATTTAAGTGTTCCAAAAAGTCGTTGGAAGTCTGCAATTACATTAATAAAATATTAATTTCGATTTTTTGCTTTTTTTTTTCTTTTATATATAATAACACCTAAACTTTGCGCGGCTTTTGCCCGGTTTTTGGATTTGAAAAATTGAAATTCATGCCCGGATTTTGCCAGGTTTTTTTGAAAAAATGGCCGGTATTGCTAGGCCCGGATGGTAGCGAAAAAAATTCTGGCAACCTTGGTCTAGAACAACATATTCTTGGCTCATTGTAGTATGGCTGCCACACAATACTGGCATTTTCAATGGCAGTTCGGTAAAACCAACATACATCTACACAGTTATGTAAGGATTGTTCAGCTCGTGACGAATCCTACTTACCATACCGTACATAGAGTTTGCTTTGACAAAGACTTGTTCGATATGTTTTGAAAAAACTGAGATCCGCATCCAACTCAACGCCTAGATCCTTTACCTACTATTTTTAGCAATGGTACAGCTGTTTTCGAAAAGATATTTGTGCAAGTTGGTACTCATCTTCCGAGAAAAGGTTATCACGTAACATTTTGTGGCATCAATTTTCAATCCAAAAGCGCTGCAGCACTCAGAAAACCTAGAGCGCGTTTTGCAAAGTCAAGCAATACTTGGGGTTTCGAATTGAAAGGAATATCTTTAGATCATCTGCGTAGGGGAAAAGTTCATATAACGCCCCATGTGGCTAATACGTGCAACCTTCGTTTTGAAGAATCTGAAACATTTAAAGCCTGCAAAATATTACCAATTTGTTCTAAATGCTGTCATTGGTCATGGCAAGTATGAATTTTTCCTTAAAATGCCCCTGTGTCGTGATAATTTCACAATTTAGGTTTTTCGTCATTTTGATCTAAATTTTAAAACACTTTCAATAAGGTGTCACCAAGCAGAGAAAAACGAATAAGACAATATTTTCTGACACATCGATAGAGGAGAATCTAAACTATGATTTTATGCTAAAAAATCATACTGAACTCGCAAAGGTATGCTTTTTATGGGTATGTTCTATCACGGCCCATGCGCTCGTTATAACGCGCCAATCGTAGTAGGCTGAAAATAGCATTAATTTTTCAAATTGGCCAATTTTCATTAAAAATGAACAAAAAGTCTAAAACCATATTTTGAGCGTTAATTCAGCCCAAAAAATCTACTTTTCATTTTTTTCAAAATTTTAATTAGTCCATTTTCATTTTCTTTTCAGTCAAAGTGTCTGTAAGTATTGGTGTGTTTTTGGTCTTCGGCTGCTTTCGGGTGTGTTCGGCTGCTAGGCGCATATTGAATACACAGCGGCGCGTATTTGCAACACAGTTTTGTTCTGTGGCTTTGAATATGGTTTTTAAAAATCAAGTTTTTGAAGCAACTACAGCAATTTGAGTAATAAAATATCATAGGCATTTGTAGAAAACACTTTTCTTCAACGATTGCACCCATTTTCAACACAATTTGTACGTGGAATACATAGAAAATCAGCGATTCGCTTAGGTGGCGCATAATAGGGCATGTTCCCCTATATCGGAACGAACACGTCACGAAGCACTTCTTCCCCATTCCCCGTTCCCCTTTCATAGCAGTGATGAAAAGAAGGGGTCCCAAGTTATTCCCTTGTGGTCACCACTGTTAACCGAGAATGCGCTGGATCTTGCATTTCCTAGCTTCAGGAACTGGACTCTTTCTGTCAGGTATGGACGAGCACAGTGATCCCAGGTGATCCCATTTATACATTAACTGACACACATGCATAGTATGTTAGCATAGCTTCTTTAAAACCTTGAGTATTCCTTTCTTAAGTATACTTAAAAAAAATCTTAAAATCACATGAGGCATATATCACAATCAAACGTAAATTAAAACGATGTAAATAACCAAAATTGAGTTTTTCATGTAGGTGTGTACTTATTGTATAACACGACTGAAATTCTAATAACATTCATAGTTCCCATCTAACATTGTGGAATTCAAATTGCAATCAAATTTCGAGTCGTTTTTCTCCCAGTTTTGGAACGAACGAAGGCAAAAATTCAATTCCGATTATGTTGCACGTCTCTTTCAAGTTCACTGGGTCGCCCGATGGCCTGCATAAAAGAGAGCCTGCACACCGACCGGCATAAATAAATTGAAAAACGCCTCGCCCACACCCACTTTCCTGTTCGTGGAAAAAAGTTCTATCCGTGACCGAAAGAAGGCCACCTAAAGGGGAGTAGTGATCCCGGAGCCCCAATAACAGCAGCAGTGTCAAGTGTCCAGTGCTTAGAGCATCTCCACCCCCATAGTATGTAGTAACCCGTTCATATATCCCAGAAAATTCTGCCAAATCCTAGAGGTGTCCTCTCCTTCTTGGCACGAGTGCCCCACATATCTATATGTGCATGTTCGTGCTCTACTCTAGTCCGATTGGTTCAGGGTCAACCCGCTGCTGTTGATGAAGTGACTTGGCTTAGAGGCGAGGATGGTTGTAGTTTTTTATGCTTCAATTTTTTCGAGATGGCAACGGTGCAAATTTTAGCGATTCACGATCCGCGATTAGGTGGCATCTAAGCGCGGTGTTTTCATTTTATGCGCTCTCTCCCTCCTTTTCTTTATGGCTTCATATCGAATCGATTCGAGCCCGGGTTCGGAATAGAATTATTATAAATTTTATGACACCGCCTTTCCAGAGTGCCGTTGGCCTCAGGGTTCATTTTGAACTTTTTGGAAACAATGTCGTCCTCTGTAACACGAATATCTGGAATGCTTTTAATACTTAGGCTTTTTTTTATAAATAATCATAATATGTTGATGTTGATTCAAACTTCAAATTAAATCAAATTAAAATTAAAAATTTTTAATTCTATTTAGAATTCGAATCGAAACTCAGGAATCATATTCCAAATTGAAATGTCCATATTTTTTTATTAGATTTATATTGAAGGTTTCGTGTTCAGAATATAGTTTAATATGGCAACAAAATTAGCTATGTCGAAAAGCGGTCTATATGTCGAACATACTATATATGTTTGTGTACGTTTAATAAAACCAATTTTCTTCTCCATCGGACTTGATTCAGCCTAGTATCAGCACAATTAATCATGAATGGTAAATGAACAAAAAAATCGAACCTTCAGTAACAGAATATGGAATTCTCTTTCATCGATGGTCAAAATCTTTAAATTTGTTTATGAGTCTGGTAGATCAAACTTTTTTGATTTAAGAATAAAATAATTTTTTAGGCGAGCATCCAATTTCTTAAAAAAAACTTATACTGTACTCAAATGAAATAAGCTCAATCTTCCAAACTCTTTTGCAAATTGGAAGATTTTAACCTTTGCTGAAAATAAATAAAATTTTCGAAAAAAAGCAAGAGATAAAAAGTTTTCGAATCAAATTTGCTTGATGCAAACTTGAACCAAATTTATGAGTTTAGTTTGAAATTTAGCTTTTAAAAAAGCTGCAATATTTAAAATGATACTTTCCATTAAGAATCATTTCCGTAATCAAAATTCTGAAGAATTTTAAAAAATTGAGATTTCCATAAAACAAAATTTGAAAAAATCACTAAAATTCTACTTTTTATTTGAGATTTTCAGCTGGATTGTGTGTACAAACGAATTATGAATAGAAATTTGAAATCTGGAAGTTTTATGTCAAGCAAATTTTCAAGTTTATGAACTCTAAAATTCCTCAAAAGTTTTATGTTGATTGTAAAGCTAATTTACAAGCATAATCTTTTTTGAATTTTGAATCTGAATTCTGAACCGGAATTCAAAAATTGAACTGTGAATCTGTTTCTGGATTTCTTTACGATTTCTGAAATTTACAAACGATTTCCGAATCTTCAACCCAGATCAGAATTTTATGAGCCAAGCTTTAGAGACCTAACTTATTTTATTATTGAAATTCAGTAGTTCTGGTATCAATTAATTATTAAAAATAATTTATTTTTCATCTGTATTGTGAATCTGAATTAAAAAATGTGAATTTCAAATGAATGAATCAATCTGAATCTGAGTTTTCAATTTTGGATCGCCAGTAAGCAGTTTAAATGTTTGAATTGTGTGTAAGAATTAAGTTTAAGAACTTCGAATTCGAAAATGAAACAATTTTTTCTTTTATATATTCTTTTTTTATATATTCGGAAAACTATTATCAAAGTATTTAACACTAAACGTACCGGAAGCGGTCAAATGACGGTTTTCGAACTTTGAAGGATGATTACGCCTTATATAATTTTTTTTTTCGCCAATTAAACGACAGGACTATTTTTATTCTCTAATTTCAAATATTTTTGCATTTTTAAATTTTTTCTAAGTGTTGTGGTTTTCGAATAACGCATGTGGTATACCTATTCATATCGCGAGCGGTCAAATGACGGTTTACACTGTTTTCGCTAAAATTTTCTTGTTTCTCAACCGATTTTATAGTTTTGAAAAGCTGTTTTTCATCTGTTTTTGTGGTCCACCGTCAGGTTGTACCCGGATTATCAGTGCTTTTACTTTGATTGGACCAACCAAGAGTATATTCATTGGAAAGCACATTTAATCTTCATTCTAGTGAGGTGCAACAAATCACGCTGTGAGATTTCACAAAAATATGAAAATTATAAACGTAAAATCATTCCTGAATTTCTAGAACTACAAGCACCTCGGCCAGCAAAACGTGTTTGTTTGCTCTCCGAGTAGGTACAGTGGGTGGTGATTCGGGCAGAGAGCGAAGCCGAAAGACGAAATAATGATGCGTGTCGTGACTAGCAAATGCAAACTACTCTCAATAGAATATTTTCAACCAAGAAATGTACGACACGCGTCATTATTTCGTTTGTCGGCTTCGCTCTCTTCCCGAATCACCACCCACCGTACCTACTCGGAGAGCAAACAAACACGTTTTGCTGGCCGAGGTGCTTGTAGTTCTAGAAATTCAGGAATGATTTTACGTTTATAATTTTCATATTTTTGTGAAATCTCACAGCGTGATTTGTTGCACCTCACTAGAATGAAGATTAAATGTGCTTTCCAATGAATATACTCTTGGTTGGTCCAATCAAAGTAAAAGCACTGATAATCCGGGTACAACCTGACGGTGGACCACAAAAACAGATGAAATTTCAATTTGTAAAAAAATCGCGCAAAGTAGTGAACTTTGAAAAATTCCAGTAAATTCAATTTTTGTTGCATCAAAAATCTAAAGACAGCAAAATGTTGGAATTTTAATACATTTTGTAGTCATATTTTTTTCAAAACTCAACCATCGCTCAAACAGTATTTACTAGCAATCGAATGAAAAGTAGGTTTTTTTGACCACTTTTTTGAACTTTTTGTGACCATTTCATTAAAAAAAATTTAAAAAAATATTTCTTGTGTTCATGATGTAGGCATTAACTTCAGCTTTCATATGCATAAGGCAAATATTTTTTTGGACGTGTAACATATGAACTACAGCAGTTTTCGTGAGGCATGTTTTTTCAGATTTTTTTTCTTTCATACTGAATAACGAGAAAACTTGTAACTTTAGCTGTATATAATGTTCTAAACATATTTTACTGACATTACAAGGTTTCTATTGATATAAGTTTTATATGAAGTTCATAATAATTCAAACGACTTAAATAGATTTTACTTTTGTGGTGTCAAAATGACACCAAAAGTCGGAAAAGGGAGTTTTTTTGTCCAGGCTTCCAGGGTTCGTCCATAAAAAAAAGTAAAGATGCAATATTGAAGAACTTTTGAATTCATTTAGGGTCCCCGAAGAAATTTTTGTATTTTGAAGCTTCTGAAAAAAGTTACAAGCCTTCAAACTTGCAATGGTGTCAAAATGACACCCTAATGCGGATGAGGGTTAATCAATATGATTACGATACTTATACTCACATGATAAGCTATTATTTACATTTTTTTTATCAAATGGAGTAGGGGAGGAGCGGGCTATATGCGCCTATTAAGCGGAATACTGATTTAATCAAATATTACATCGAATATGTTTACAAAAACTATATACACATGAGCAGACATCTGTTTTCTATACATTGGAGTAATTTTTATGTTGAAATCTGCTTCCGTTTTTGAGAAATTGATTTTATTAAAACTGTTGTCAAAATTGCCGAACCTCAAACAGTGCGGGCTAAACGCGCCTATTTTTGTTTCAGGTCAAATTTTTGTTTTTTGGCAAAACTTCCGTATAATTTTATTGGAAATGCTAGAAACTGATAACTTCCATACGACAAAGCTGAAGTTTTATAAAAATCTATGTCTTTTATAACTTTATGGAATAAACAAAATTTAGGGCTGCCATCATATGGAGGAATTTCATTCCTAAGATAAATTTTATCAAATCTGTTTTGAGATCTTCGATTTACTCTTAGGATCTTAATTAGAGCTTAGATTTGAAGTTTTAATGATAAAAATCATATATTTATTCTATTTAACCTGTTATTTCAGGGTAGCGGCATTTTACAAACATGATGGGGGCATACAAAAACACTCTCTTATTCCACTTTCCCATCATTATGAAACCATCAAAAAAGCTTACATTTGTTTTACTTATAAGGTTCAATTGAATAAGAAACAAAAACCACCCAACTTTTTGTTTTGAGCTTCTTTACGTATAATTTTCAAAAGTTAAAATATTACATAAAAAGGTATCAAAACCTTGTATGAATTTTTAATTTTTTTTTAGTTGGTTTATTCATAAAATTCTCCCTGGCCTTATGTTCAAAGCGTATCACCCTCAAAATGCATTGATTAGATATGTTGTCTTGTCAGCCATTTCGTCAAACGGCCGTAGGGTCATTTAAGCCGATAGGCCCATTTAGGAAACCTTTCCCCTAAACGCGCAAAGTTTACGAAGAACATAAGCCAAGAATTTTATTAGATTTTTTTTATATTTTATCCATAAAATGAAAATTAAAGTATTTTTTTTTCGGGAATTTAAAAGCAAGCTGTTCATCCCTATTTCAAAATAGTCGATAGTAAACAAAACTGCTTAAAAAAATTTATTTTCAACAACCATGTGTCCATTTATAGACAAAAATTAATTACCATCGCTACTTGCAAGTATAAACTTTGAAGGTATAAAATTTAAAGTTCTTACAAAACTTAAAAATATAAAATTTAAAATTCTTACATTAAATAATGTTATTGAAGCAACTTTAAAAAAATTACTTTAAAAAAACAAAAAACATTTATGCTTCACCTTTTAAAGGTTTTTTTTTTCATGATTTTTAAAACTTTTTCACTATTCACTGCACAATTTCCATGAGCTAGTAAATAGTTTATTCAAGAAAAAAAACCTACCTTCTACGTTTTTTTTTTATTTTAGAATACGCATAAAATATTTTGGAATTGAATCTGGAACACTGGAAATGTATACGCTTAGCACAAAAATTCCGAAATTAGAAAAAAAATCCTGATTTATACATAATTTCTTTATGGAATTGAAATCCCGCTACTTTCGAGCTTTCCTGAATCGTTGGCTTACCTTAAATAAAGGACTATGAAATGTAAAGTTTCTGAAAAAAAAGAACGCTTTTATACGTTTTTAAATCCTTTTGACTCCAAGGGTCTCATTTGATAACATAAATTCAAAATGGAAATTGAATGTTAGAAGAATTAGATAAAGACTCCAAATAAGTTTAGTACCTTGAATAAAAGTCATAAAAACCATGAAACTAGCCTCAGTTACTGAAGAAACAACACAAGACTTGAAGATCTCATTTGAATGAATCTACAAAAAGATAAGATTAAAAACATAGAAATATTCATAATAAAAAATCACTCAATGAAACTAGCATTTCAACTTTTACATCGTTTTTATGATGAAAAAAAAATTAATTGAAACATGATAAGTTGAATTTAGATTATTTACTTCAGTAGAGAGTAACTGAAAAACAGAAGTACTTCATTAAACAGTAAAAAGCTTCGGTTAAACCAGTTCAAAATAATACAATTCAAATATCAAACCTAAGCCTGAAATTGAAATGGAAATTCAATTGAAAAACAACTACAGCATTTTCATTTTTATTTTTTTTAATGGAAGAGAAAACCGTTTTAGAATTTATAAATTAACGCAAATTTAAATAACGGTGATCGAAAAGTGAAAACTTTCAATAATACCCGGTATTAACTTGGATAAAATTCTTAAATATTTATTAATAAGTCTTTTAGTTTAATTAAGTAAACTTTAGTCTGTTAATAAATTGCAGGTTTATGAAATTCCTAGCAAAATTATTAATAGTTAAAGCTATAGTAATGAGCCCGGTAATTCTCAAATACGATTGTACTAAATAAAAATAGGAGATGTTTTTCTTTAGTCTGCCTAGTCTGTTCTGAAAATCTTCTTAAAAACCTTGTAATTTATTGTAATTTATTCAAATATTGACGTTACATTTCTTTAGTATCGAGAAAATTTTTCATGATCATAACTCAATGTTTGATTCGTGGGGCCCTCCTTATTTATATTCTTTGTTGTTTAACTAATAGAAGCGATACAAACGCAAATTAGGCTAAGTTTTTGAGCTTGGTTTATTAAAATTGGTTTTGTTTTTGGAAGTTTGAAAAACAATTTGAACTTTTCTGACGTGTTTCGCAGTTTTGTCAATTTTCGTCATTTTTGTCATTTTTTATATTTATGTGAATTTTGTCAATATGATCAATTTCGTCAATCTCTTAAATAATGTTAATTTTTTCAATTATGTCAATTTTGTCATTTTGTCAAATTCGCCATATGGGCTTTATGGTAATTTTTTTCAATTTCTGTCAATTTTGTCAATTAAGTCAATTTTGGCAATATTGCAAATTTTGTCAAATTTGTCAATTGAAATGTGAAATTTTGTATTTTTGTCACATTTGCCGTTTTGTCAAATTTGTCAATTTTGTCAATATTGTAGTTTTTGTCCATTTTGTAAATTTTCGACATTTTTGTACATTTTATGATCAATTTCGTCATTTTAGTAAATCATGTTAATTTTTTTAATTTTGTCATTATGTAAAATTTGCCTTATTAGCTTTATTGTAATTTTTTTCAATTCAGTTAATTCTGTCAATTTTGTCAATTTGGTCAATTTTATCAATTTTGTCAAAATCGTGAATTTTGATTATTTTGTAAATTTTGTGAAATTTTCTCATTTTGTCAAATTTGCCATTTTGTCAACTTTGTCAATTTTGTCAATATTGTAGATTTTGCTAATTTTTTCAATTTAGTCAATTTTATCAATTTGTTCATTTGGTCAATATTGTGAAATATTGAAATTTTGTCAAATTTGGTTTCAGTAACTTTGTTCAATTTTGTCAATTTTGTTATTTTGTCATTTCTGTTAATTCTGTCATTTTTTTCAATTCTGTCATTTTTGTCAGTTTCTTCAAATTTGTCAATGCCAGTTTTCTTATTTTTTCATTTTTGTCAATTTCTTCCATTTTGTCCAATTTTTCAATTTTGTCAATTTTGATGTTTTGTCAATTTTGTCAATTCTGTAAATTCTGTCTTTTTTCAATTCTGTCAATTTTGTCAATTTTGTCAATTCGGTCATTTTGGTTAATTTCGTCAATTTTGGTAATAAAGTTAATTTTTTCAATATTGTAAATATTGTTAGTTTTATCAATTTTGAAAATTATTTCAATTTGGTCAATTTTTCCAAATTAGGCAATTTTGTCAAATTTGTCAATTTCTTCAATCTTATCAATTTTGTCATTTTGTCATTTTTGTCAATTTTGTCACTTTTCTCTTTTTTAGTCATTATTGCCAATTTTGTCAATTTCTTCAATTTTGTCAAAATTGTCAAATTTGTCAATTTGGTCAATGTTGTCAATTTTGAAAATTTTGTCTATTTTATGAAATTTTATAATTTAATCAAATTAGCCATGTTGGCACTTTTGAAATTTTTTTCAATTTCGTTAGTTTTGTCAGTTTTGTCAGTTTTGTCAATTTGGTCAAACTTTTCAATTTTGTCAATTTTATAAGTTTTGGCAATTTTGTGAATTCGGTCAATTTTGTCAATTTATTCAGTTTTGTGATTTTTGTCAATTTTGTAAATTTCTTCAATTTTGTCAACTTCTACAGTTTTGTTCAATTTGTCAATTTTTTCAATTTTGCCATTTTTGTAAATTTAGTCATTTTTGTCATTTTTGTCAATTTTGTCAATTTTATCAATTTTGTCAATGTTGTCAATTTTATCAACCTTGTCATTTTGTCAACTTTATCATTTTTAATTTTTTTTCTATTTTGTTTTTTTTTTGTCAGTTTTGTCAATTTTCTCAATTTCGTCATTTTTGTCATTTTTTTCAATTTTTTCAATTTCATCAATTTTGTCCAGTTTTGTCAATTTGGTTTCAAATTTGTCAATTTGGTTTCAAATTTGTCAATTTGGTCAAATAGTCAATTTCTTCTCAATTTATCAAATTTGTCATTTTTTTTTAAATTTTGTCAGTTTTGTCAATATTGTAAATTTTGTAAAATTTGATAATTTTGTAGTTTAATTCAATTTTGTTCATTTCTTCAATTTTGTCAATTTCGTTTGTTAATTTTGTCAATTTCTCCAAATTTGTCATTTTGTCTTTTTTTTTTCAATTCCGTCTATTTTGTCAATATTCTCAAATTTGTCAATTTTGTCAATTTGTTCAATTTCTTCAACTTTGTCAACATTGTCAATTTTGTCAATTTCGTCAATTTTGTCAATTTTGTCAATTTTGTAAATTTAAGCGGAGTAAGCGCAAGAAAAACAATATTAGCGGTAAGTTACAGTTGGAGCCATACTGGTTAAATTTTTTATTACAGAATTAGCCATGGGAACTGGTTTATTAACAAGTGATTTAAAATCTTTAAAAAATAAATCTGTATAAATCAAGGTTTGAAAATCATTATGAAAATCTGTATCTATCTGTAATTTATTGTATTGGCGTTGCAAAATCTGTGTAATACAGGAAAATCTGCGTATATGACACCGTTGTAATGTATATCTAATTTATGTAACTTTTGTTTTATAGGAAATTTTCTCATTTTTATTTTTTTGTCATTTTTGTAACATTTTATCTTTAAAAATAAAATTTATAATTTTTGTCATTATTTGCCATATTAGTCATTTGTGTCACATTTGATTGAATTTTCAACTTTTTAAATTTTCTCTTTTTCGTTTTGTTTGTTTTTTTTTGTCATTTATCTCACTTTTGAATAAAAAATTCTTATTATCATTTTTGTCTCTATTTTTTTTTATCACTTCGTTATTTTTGTCGTATTTTAACTGTTTTAATTTAATATTTATCGTTTAAAACGTGTGTGAAATTTTACCTATACTTATATTACTACCAAAATAATTAAAACTTCAATTAAAAATCCAATTTAAGTAAATTTATTCAAAAAACAGCTTCGGGTTTTTTTTGAATGTTTACTGAACATACTCTCGAGTTGGAATATTTTCAAGTGCTCGTTAATCTCTTCCTCAGGACTTTTGTGTTACTATAAAAAAAAGCTTCATTCATCATTCAACTCAATACTTAAAGTGCATGTTCCAATTTTGCGACTTAGAAATCAAGTTTTGAAAATTTCTAAACAAGTTATCAAAGAATTTATTTCTTAATTTTATAATATACTATTTTGTTGTGAGTAAAAAACGAAATGTTTCGTCTTTAACCTTGGAACACGAGAAAAAACAACTACCTTAAACAAAAAAAAAAGTTACCGTCGAAAAAAGATTGGCGCAAAAAAGAAACAGGTAGGTTAACATTTGACCTACCACGTCAATTTGGGGTCCATTCTGAATCAATCAAACTCGGTATAGTAGAAACCGCACGCCGCCGCCTAAATATCTCCTTATGAAGTGACAATAGCAAAAAAAAATAACATAAACAAACAAGTCGGGGGGAAAATGGCTAAGGTGGGTTGGTCGATCGTTCGATCTTTCGGTAGGGATCAGCTCAATCAAGACACAATCGATCGTTGTTTCACGAAATCCATAAACGAACCTGTGGCTGTCGGCGGAGTTTTTAAGGCTTGCGGTAATGGTGAGGGACAATAGTTCACATTCGAAGAATTTGTGATTTAAGTTTGAAATAACCATGTTGGGGTTTTCTGTATACGGCATTGGTTTTGACATATTATTTGGTTTTCGTTATTTTGAGTTTGACTTTTTTTAATCGTTTTTTGAAATATTATAAACATGCAATACAGTTATTATAAAATATTAGAATACATTGTAACATATTATGATTTATTGTAACATATTACAATATATTATAAAGTTTTATGATAATAAACATCCCGAATCAACCTGGTGTATTATTCGTTGATTTGACCACTTTCGTGTTTAAAGTCGACGACGCATTCCATTCCTTCGATTTGGAACTCCTAAGCAAACCTACGGCAATTGTACCGTTTTTGGAAAATGACCTTCCCTTCATTTTTTTCCAACTGAACGCCAGTCGGATATGTCTCCAAGAAGTTGGACTTTCGAATCGCAAAACTCTACGGGATACAACGACGACGAGACGGTACGATACGTTCGTTGCCATTTTTTCCCCCTACATTCAAATCTAAATACGTAGTTCCACTTTACTGTCGTCCTCTGTAGTTGGTGACCGACCATAAACCCAACCATATCGTCTGGTCCCGATTCGATGATTCGGACTCTGTCGTTTGCTGCTGGCTTCTGGTTTGTTTTCGTCCCAGTTTAGTTCCCCTGCAAGGGCACATAACAATTTGCCCTCAGCTATTGCGGGGTGATTTTAACTACTGCTCCCAACATCTAGTCTACTAGCTGCTACTAGCTAGTTAGTAAGTTGCTTCCACTTGCTGATGGCTGCCGGCTGCTAGTAACTGGGCGCTTAAGTTTAGCATCCGATGATGATGGCATACACACGAATGGAACGAAGTCCGATCCGATGGCAACTATTTAAGTGCTTATTTTAAAAACCATTCAGATACTTTGCGTTTCTTCCTTTTTCCATTTGCTCCGGATGGATGCCTATTGGTGGAATGGTTTTATTTTTCTCTGCAGACCCCCTTGGGGATAGTTTGGAATGTTATAGTCTCTCCCGTGCTGTTGACCGACATTGTTTTCAGCGATCTGCGCTGCACTAAACGATGCTTTTACAGGCAGCCGAGCTGCTGCTGTTTGCTGTTTGTTGTTGTTGTTGTTGCTTTGGGAGCTTCTGTGGTTAATTAGTTGAATATTTGAATGAGTAGGAGGATAGCACTATAACAGTTCAAGCATGACGATAGGATGCACGTTTGAACTCTGGAAATAGTCACTTCATTTAAAAACGCTCGCTTCTCACGCTTATTGAAACTAATGACAACGATGTTTCAGGAAAGACATTCAAAAAAGAAGTGTATTCGAAAGAAATGCAATACTTTGTTTTGTTAAAAACTTTTGAATGCAAATTCATGTCGATGAACTTTTTCATTGGACGCTTTCATAAAACTAACTTGTCGGAACGTCACCAAAATTCGCACATATAAACATTACATTACAAGGTAGCTTCATTGAAAATTTTATCAATTTACTTCCATACATTCAAAAGTGTTGAAACTTATGTTTTTCTCCCGGTTGTGGATCGGCAGCAACCGCCATCGAAGAACCAGAACAGTTTGTTTTGGTTCTGTTCTCTATGTCCAATTCGCACTTGATGATGGCAGAGAACAATAGGATGGTGATGATGATGACAGTACAAATGTTTACATCATCACACGGTTAAGCGAGACAACACAAATTGGGCTCGTGGTAGCACAACAGTGCTGCCAGGTATTCTGGGTAAGAATATCAAAGTACTCATTGAGAAAAGAGAACTTCCCCGGTCAGGGATTACGAGAAGTGGAAAGTGACAATTAGCTATCGCTAATTAATATTGTTGTATCCTAATGACACAGACGAAACATGAATAAAGATAACTCTATTCCACCACTGAAACCTGCGTTTTCTACAAAAATAAAACAGATTTACCATTTGTCTATACGTTTCGAGCTACTCTGGCATTCGTTCCTCCACAATGGACACTAAAATTATATTGAACGTTTTAGCATTAATATAATCTTAGTGTTCACTGAGGAGGAGCGAATGACAGAGTAGTTCGAAACGTATAAGAAACTGGCAAATCTGAGCGTAAGTCTTCTAAGCCAGAGGTCATGAGATCGAGTCTTAAGATCGTCTCTTAGGTTGTCTCTAAGGTAATGAAAGATCTAACGTCTGTGGGTGCTCATTATATGCTCAAAACAGCACTTTTTTCCTAGAACATTTGTCTTTGATTTAAGCAGTTGGGTGTCTTCAGAGTATTTACAAGTTAAAGCTAAGTTCTTTTAGAAATGGAACACTTTCTTTTGCTGATAGCTCATGTATGTATGTATGTATGTAGGTAATCCACCATGGGTGCACGGATTCACCGCAGTTTCGCCAACGCATGTGTTTATTTGCATTCTTTAGATCAATTGTTCGGCCTATCTACAATGCAAACAACCACATACCCGACACCATGGCTTCGTATGAACTGTTATGTAATGAGTGTTACGTGTAGGTGTATGTGTTATTTGTAGAACGATACAATCAGTTTCGCAACCGTATAAAATTCATAACATTCTAGTGTTATGAATCTTCGACAGGTATTCCGCATACGTGTAGATACCTGCCCAGCTGGCAACTGAGTGACCGTTCAAAAATAATTTATATAATAAATGAAATTGTTGAAAAATTATGAAATCTTACCACTCCGTGAACTCTTACCTTTTCATACTCAACCTTAAATCTTACCAGTTGTGTTAAAGCTATAGCTCTTTTTACCGACTTATAATCCGTGTCTAAAAATATTAATGAAAAAATCATATTATTTTGTGAATGATCAGTTAGGATACTCAACTGCACTTACAAATTTGAAAGCAATTTAACTTTATAATTCCAAGCTCAATGATGATAATTTTATTCTATTTGGTGAAAAATTTCTTTTTAACGGTAATTCTGGTTGTTCATATATTTGTATACATTTAAAAAAAAATTCAATGAACCTTACCATTTTATGAAACCCAAATCTTACCATTTACTGTATCTACCTTATCTAACCTTTACACATCTCAAATCACAACGCAGCTTTAAACTCAACCCCATTTGTTGACCATACTCCAACCTTTTTGGAATTTTTTTTAATGTAATTAAAATTCCAAATATTATGTTGAGTTAGGTGGCAAAACAGTTCATGGTTTCTGTAAAGAACCTTCAACTATGATGTTTGATTGTTAATTTAGGTTTTAAGATGACATTTTGGAATTTATCAATTGACGTGACGATTACTTTTTTTTTCAAATTGATCAAAAACGTCAATAAAGGATCTTTACGAAAAAAAAACTTACATATTTCATAATATTGCAACATTTAAAATCTAACAAATCTTAATCGAACAATGCGATAATACGCCTGCAATTAACTGACAAAAAAATGTGGAAATAAGTTTTATACCAGGCGAAATTGGGCGGAATCACCCTAGCACGAAGTGAACAATTACTCAATCCGAATGTCAAATTCGGAACTATATGTTGGATAACTTAGCAATTATCCAACAACACCTATTACGTGTCTTTTAAGCAAATTTAGTTCAAATGATTCCTAACAGCAACGTTCTATCGGGCACATGAAACCATTAGCAACCGGACGTTTAGCTAAACGAACAAAGTACCCACCCGAATAAAATGGGAAAGAACAGTAAAGAAAAAAACCCACTAGGTATAACTGTTGATGAATTTTAAAAAATCATCGATTGCTGCGATCAAACCATCGTGTGGGTGGAGTAAAGAAAAATAAAACATTGAGAGTTTAATTGGAAGGTAGCTCTTTCCGTATTCTTCGTTAAAATATTTCGTGTCCAACTTCTATTCCAATTTTTAGAAAACACTTTTTCAGAAGCTAAATAAGGAAATGAAAAGTGGAAAATTCCAAAAATATTAAGGAACGAGCTCACCGGGTTCTCCGTTTTGTTGAATTCCGCCGCTCGCGCGATTTTGGCTGCTGATTTGCTTGCAACCGATTGGCTTCATCATCCGATTTCTTCACAATTTTTGCACACATTTCAACACAACTTTGTTTCATTAATCACTATGCTTCTCAAATAGATTAGAAGAATAGCAATATCTTCATTTAGCACATGATGAAAATATTTTATGCTTTCTTTTCCCATTCTGTTGTACTTTATTTCAATTTCACATGAGAAGCAACAATAAACGACCGAGAAAGACACAATTTCAGCCACAAATCACACGAGTACTTTTGAATTCACTAGTACCAATTCTTCAATTTTTTTAATTTTATCCTTGAATCATTACTCAAACCACCAAGTATATCAATTAGAAAGAAAAAATACAGCGCACGAGAAACCCGAAAAAAACGCGTCCGCACCCGAACAAGGCCTACTCGGAACTCCACTTTCTTTTGCTGATAGCTCATTTACTAGTAATCGAACATTCAAAATATTAACAGAATTCTGTTGCCTGTGAAAATTACTTACCGACCTATTTTTTTAAAATTCTTAATTCTCGCGTTTTTTGAGATTTTTACGATGCAAGAGAAAAAGAAAAAAAAACATTTTTCACACTTTCCTTCAAAAACCATTATTATCGAATTGAAAGCTGACAAATCCGTTGATTATTCAAAGAATTACCGTGCGTGAGTGATGGAAAAGATTTTTTTTTTTTTTTTTTTTTTCTTATTATAGAGACTTTCAGCCTTGGGCTGGTTCGTCTCTTTCTAAGCGCACATCTTTCGAAGTAATGATGGCTAGCATCTCACAAATGCTAAAACCACCAGACAACAGAAAGTGTACTATGTATGCCATGACCGGGATTCGATCTCATGAACTTTGGCGTAGATGACTTGAACTCTAACCACTACGCCGAAGCCGCTGGCTTGATGGAAAAGATTGCAAACACTGTCAAAAATGTCCACTAAGTTCAAACCAAGCATTGTAGTGGAGCGCATAATCGGCAACTACGGTTAAGGGTCATCAGGGAAGTCAAGTCTCATACCAGAATTTTTAATTTTTAATTTAAAAAAAAAAAAAAAAAAAAAAAAAAAAAAAAAAAAAAAAAAAAAAAATGTCCCCGATAAGCTGAAAGTGTTGTTATGAGTCATGCAAACCTAACATCAAACAACAAAGTTTTTGTTAGTTCCAGAGCTCGTAAGCTGTATAGCCGATACCGAGGCTATGTGACAGGTGATTTCTGATGGACGACAAAACTTATGAAAAACTCTCTATCAAACAAATTCCAGCGTTTGAATCCCATAACATGTCTACTCGTGGTAAGCAAGGTTGCCGAAAAAAATTCTGTGTTTTTGAGAAAAATAATTCTGACTTCCAGTGATTTTACCTAAAAATTCTGTGAAGTGATGGATTTATGTGATGCTGTTTCCTTGAATTTCATAGAAAATTCATAATAAGTTGAGTATTTTTCACAATTTAGTTGGGCAAAATCAATTACCATTACCAATCTTATCTTACATTTCTAATTCAAGGTTAGAAATCTAAATTTGATACTATTCGAAAAATTATAATTTCTAAAATCCATTCAAAATTTAAAAATTCTGTGAATTCTATGAAAATTTCAAAATTCTGTGTTCTGTGACACAGATTCTGTGATGAAAATTTGCTCAAAATTCTGTGAAACTTCAGATTTTTCTGTGATTTCGGCAACCTTGGTGGTAAGGTCCCTAGCATATTAATGTATGTATTTGCTGGTTGTTTTGTATAAAATATAATGATGTGCCAAGATTCTGCTTTTGTGGAAAAAAACAACAATTTTCCAAACGAAAACTTTGGTTTTTCTGTTTTTTAAAGCCTAAAAAGAGAAATTTTTTATGTACCCTTCGCAACCTACGATCTATAATAACCGATTATACTTTTTAATATTAATCTTATGATGGGTTTACTTTGTTATTTACTGTTTTACCTACATAAATTACATTGTTAATTTCGAAACAGCTGTATCCACTAACTTGCTCTCAGTTTTTTTTAAAAAGAGAAGTATTCGACCAAGAAGTAGCAGACATTGAATGAGGAGGATGTAGCCACCTAAAATACAGATTAGACGAAGTAAAAGTTGGAAAAACTGATCAATACTCTGACTGAAAAAAGTGTGCGCTGGCCGATGGGAGATACCAAGAATAAAGTAGTATTAGATAACCTTTATTTCTTTCATTGAAAGAATTTCGATCAAACGAATGGTTTTTGAGATACACGGAAAACTGTCCCATTTCTAAAAGAACTAAGCTTTAGAACGTTCCCCATAACGTAGGGTTGCCATCTGTTCCGCAAATGCGGGACATGTCTCGCTTTTTTAGGAAATGTACCGCCGTCCCGCTTTTCCCTCAAAATGTCCCGCTTTTTCTTGAGAAAATTATTGTGGAAGACTCAACCTTCGCCGATTCTACCACTTCAAAATAGTTGATCCGTACTTAATGAAAACGCTGTTTAAAGAATCTCTCCTCGATCATTTCAACTTTTGTCATTTTTTTCTAATCTTCTTTTATCCATTTATGATTTTCAAAACTAGAAATGTCCCTAATAGTTAACACGTTTATGAAGTTTCACTGACTAACATTGGAAAAAACTAAATTTAGTCCCAATATTTTCATTGATTCAACACAGAAAATCTTTCAAATATAATGTTTTCGTTTTTTCTTCTCAAAACCAGCAGCATTTTTTTTTTTTTCAAAGTCTATATAAGATAAGATTCAATAACTTGTTTAGTTCTTAGCATTAAAGGTTGCCAGAATACCGGGCGAATCTGTGCAATATTATCTTAAAACCAGGCAAAATCCGGGCATAAGATTTCAAAATTTTCAAATTCAAAATCCGGTCAATATCGGAGCAAATTTGATCAAAACAACGGAATTATTCATAAAAAACATACACTTGAAAATTTATTATTACATCCGAACACATTAGCATATTTTGAATCGTAATTCAGGCTTCCGTTTTTGGACGCAAATATAGAAAATAAAATAAAATAACTCGATTTATGATTTTTTGTTCTATTTTGGAAATAAGGTGAATAAATTTGTGCAAAATCCAGGGTTCTTTTACAAAAATGGGTCGGACCGATCTTTTCCTAAATTTTGTGTCAAATATCCGGGCAAGTCCGTGTAAGACCGGGCAATCTGGCAAGCTTATCTTAGCATTACCATAACAATTGGATTCAGTTAAGCGTTTGTGTTGAGCACGTTCCAGCGATGTTAATATTTTTCTTTTGAAGGAAATATTCTGTAAGTTGCTTCCAAATAATGATTTGGCTCAGTATTTTTCTCCGGAATCCTAGCAGAATCCACTGGGACATTTGTGAACAACGACACAACGTCCAGTGAAAACAAAACTGTTTCCAATGGAGGGGCAATTTCGCGTACTTCTTCTGCGTGGATGATTGTCTCGTGTGCGCAAAGGTGAACGAGCAGCAGCCAATAATGGAAGTGTTCAATAGTATGCATCAACGATTAAAGTTTACGATTGAACACGAAACGGATGGCAGAATCAAATTTCTGGATATGATCGTTCGACGAGAACAGCAAAGTTTTACAACAGAGTGAGTGGTTTCCGAAGGACGAGAAAGGCCGATATTTGGATTTTGGATCTGTAAATCCATTTTCACACAAAATTAACACTGTGGTAGCATTAGTTGATAGAGCTTTAAAATTGTCTAATGTGAACTACAGAGAAGGAACACTAAGAACAGTACAGAATGTTTTAAAGATAAATAACTATCCTCAACAACTTGTTACAAAAATTATAAAAGAACGAACCCACAAAATGTACAACAGTCTGAGTGAAACAAAAAAATGAGCTACCCAAAAATTTTATTACAATTCCATACTGTGCAGGTCTAGGTGAGAAACTAGCCAGATATTTTAAACAATACGATATTAATGTAGGCTTCCAATCTTTAAACAAAGTTAAGAACACTATTGTCACAAAAACTAAAGACAAAATACCAAAAGATAAAACAGCAAATGTGGTTTATAACATAAAATGTGGAGGAAGCCTACATTGGAGAAACAAGTCAATTCTTACAAAAAAGATTGGAACAACATAAAAACGATGTTAAAAACAAAAAAATAGGAGGAACCGGACTTGCACAACATAGTATCGAGTACGGTCATGTTTTTGATTTTAAAAATACCAAAATTTTAGAAAAAGTCTCGAAGTACAACACCAGAATCTGTGCAGAAATGTTTCACATTAAAATTAGGGGCGACCACGACGTTGTTAACAAACAGAAAGATTCAATTAACTTCAAATCAGCATACAACTCCATTTTACCAAAGATCAAGACACTGACAGATCAATGTAAACATAACATCAAAAACAAACAACAGACAGCGAATAACAGTAAGACGATCGCTAGATAAAGTAAGATAATTAGTTCTTGTAAAATGGAAAATTAAGGTCCACCGAGGAGGAGCGAAACGCCAAAAGTAGCTCGAAACGTTTGGACCAACTGGCAAGTAATTTCGTTTTTATTTTCGCCGAAAAAAGTCGATGATAACATCAAACAATTCATCGCGGCGATTAACCAGTTAATCAACGAAGTAGGAAATCACACGCAATTAAATATGGTAAAACGAATGTTTTGAACAGTTTTAATTTGATGCTTTGGTTTAGAAAACTTGACTTAAGCTTTATGTTCCTAAGCACGCCGTAAATTTGATATCTCATGTTTCACTTTGCTTCAAAACGTAGTAATCCCAGTCAAATCTACTATCAACGACAGCAAACAAATTAACGGTGCAATAATTAACAATGCTTGGTAAATCGTTTATATACATAGTGAATGACACAGGGCCTAACACGGATCCTTGAGGCACTCCGGAATTAACTGGTAGAAAACTAGAAAAACCTTTATTGCTAAACACTGCCTGCTCCCAATCCTTCAGATATGAATGAATCGATTCAATAGCCGTTGGCTGAAAATTAAAATTTGTGTTCAATTTTCTACAGAGTGTTTTATGAGAAATTGTATCAAATGCCTTCGAGCAATCGAGCAGCACCAGAAGAACTTTATGGCCTTTCTTCTATGAATTTTGAAACATCATTGCTTATTTTACGCATGGCTGTTTTTGTACTATGTCCTGCATGGCCGTAGGAACGGGGGGGGGGGGGTTTGGGGGTTAAACCACCCCCCCCCATGAAGGTCCGAAGATGCCAAGTGAAATGTTGTACTAAACATAAAATTTGAATTTTCTAATCAAATTTTGATGAACTACGTAAATGATTCAAGAGTAACAATAATGTAACAATCTTGACTCCAAAACCTCGAAATCTCATTCCAGGACCACAATTCTACAACAGTTTTTCAAAAAATTTCTCACTTGTTGATAGTAATTGTGTCCCAAATATTGAATCCCAATAAAGTTAGACTAAGCTTACCAGATTATACGGATTTGGACCAGATTTTCTCACTATATTTGCAAAATAAAACAAAAATTTCAATTGTGTCCTTAGAATCATGTATCTTGTCTCCAAACAATTTTTTTAATCAAATTTTATCAAAAAACATAAACGATTTTTTGGAAGATTGATTTTTCTAATGATTCTGATTCGCCTGATGTGTTTCGAAAAAATTGAAAACAATTATCCGTGTGTTTTTCTTCTTTATTTTAGAGGAATAATTCTGAAATTTGCCTGCGTATTGGACGGGTTTTTAAGAAAAACTTAAAACAATATGCCTTATTTCGCAAGGTTTCAGGATAAAATTGCCTGGATTTGCCAAGCCCGGATACTTGATCCAACATAAGTGTTGCATTTCAATCTTAAATGTGATGAATTTTCCATATTAAAAACTCTGAATTTCGGAATATGAAAAAAAAAATTGAAATTCAAACCACTTTTAAGATTTGGATCTGAAATTTTTATTCTCAATTTATGTGTAGAGTTGAGTCATAAAAAAGTTTCATGAGTCCAGAAATTAAAAATATGTAAAAATTTCGTTATTCAGATTTTTTTTTAAATTTTTCAAGTTCAATAACGAATAATTGAAAAAAATCATATTAAAAACCATAAGTTCAAATTCAAATAAAAGATTTCTGGATAAGGGTTCTGATACAAATTTCGCTTTTTGTTTTCAAATTCATAGGATTTCTTATCCGGAATTTAGATTCAGATTTAGAATTTGGGTTCAAAATGCAGAATTCAGACTTGGAGCTAAAATTCAAGGTTTGTGTTCAGATTAAGCTCAAATTTAAGTTTTATGATCAATATTAAAATATCGATGTTAAAATTTCATCAGGGATTCAAATTAAAGGAGATTGGAGTTTCATAACTTTGATTCTTGATTCAAAATTAAAATTTTAAATTTATCAAAATAAGATTAGAAACACAAACCTGGTGAAAATCACATATAAAAAATAAGATCTGATTGCATTTCAAAGAATTTGTTTTTTGAAAAATCTAGATTTAGATTTTGAAAACTTTAATAACAGGATTTAAATTATGAAATATTAAATATTAAATGACAATTTTTGAACTTGTTTTTTATCCTTATGTAAAAATTCAGCTGGAAATTTTATTTACAAAATTTACATATATTGCAGATTCTTCAAAATCAAAGGTTCTAACTTAGTCTTAAATTTTAATCGAGTTTACAAGAGTAGTAAAAAAAACCTTATTTGAACCGAGAATCTTATTTTTTACTTCTTTTTCTGAATATTTGATACATTTTCATCCAACGCTTAAAACGGTTATGCTTATGGTTCAGAAGCTTGCTAAAGTAAGTGAGTTTACAAAAAAAAAATCTGAATGAAGGTTCCAAATCCATTTTTTTTGTCTCGATTTTCGATGCAGTTGGCGCACCAGGTATTAAAAAAAACTATCTGGAAGAACTGTGATCGATGTTTACTCTTGGGCTCGAACTCACGGATATCAGCTCAGGAGGCAACTGATTTACCAACTGAGCTATATCACAAGTACCTATATTTCTGAAAGCTTCATGAACAAAATTGGCTTCTTCTAGGACTTAATTTCAAAATTAAACATCTTTTAATGCAAAATAACTTTGATTTGAATAATTACATATACAATTTTTCACTTGTGTAGGCATTGTTTAAGCAAAAATGTTATTGAGAAAAATTTGTCATCAAAACCCCCCCCCCATGAGTCGGTTCTTCCTACGGCCCTGATGTCCTGCTCTATATCCAGACTGATGCTCTGTTATTAAGTTGTTGAGGTTTAAATACGTACATATTTGTTTTTTTCATTATTCGTTCAAAAAGTTTTGATAGAGAACTTAATATACTAATTGGACTTAGATTCGGTAGCGAAGATGACGGTTTTTTTTCTTAAAAGGGATAATTTTGGATAATTTACAGCCTTTTGGGTATTTCGATGTATTTATTATACTATTGAAAATGAATGATAAGTGATTTATCATAACTGGTAAAATATGTTGTATAAACTTTATGGGTATAACAGCCATACCTACGGCATAAGATTTAACTTCAGAAACGGCGTTGATGATGTCATATTCTTTGATATTACTGAATTGAAAACCTGTTGAATTTGAATGGTAGTGGTTATGGGTTATGAAATTTCTGATTGATTTCGTTTTAATGAAAATTGTTATCTGAGCATGATTTTTCGTTTCGATAAACCAATGTTTCCAAGTTGGATCCAAAATTCTTTGGGTGACAAGTTCTGACTGAATTTATTATTGAAATAATCGCGTTTTGCTTGCATAATTTTCTTGTTTGCTAAATTTCGAAAGCTTCCGCAATGGAACACACGTATCGTGTAATGGCTTCATATTGTGGTTGAAAACTTCTGCGATGTCGTTGGTGTCGGAGAGGGCATAAAAATGAGACCATTCTATTAAATAATATTCTTGAAAAAAGATGTTTGGATACAGCCGTTTATAATCTCTATAGAAAAATGTGTCGTTTTTTATTTCTGTTTCGTAGTTAATAATAGACGGCAATAGAAAAAAGTTTCTCGCTTTCCATTCGCATCCCATTCCCATTCCATTTCCATCTCATTCCTGTAAAAAACAAAGGACAATAAACCTTCATTTGCTAACTGACTCAGTTAGTGCACTGGTTTAATTATCGGATTGGCAAGTCGAAATAATAACGTTGCGTTGGGTTCGATTCTCACTTTATTTTTTTAGGTTGGGATAAATTACCCAATAGGATGAAAATCCCATGAAACGTTTTTGTTGTTTCGCTTGAATGTAGTGATCATGCATAATTTTGCCAGGGAGCTCGAGTCTTTTTATGCTGCCAGTAGTGCTTTTCCAATCATAACATCTTTGGTACAGTACTCTTTTCTGCGCATTTTTGGCATAGAGCTAACGCCAAGCGGCATTGGATTTTTGCAACCTCTTCTTTGGGTGCATTTATCTATAAATTAGATTTTAATTTTGAAATGGGAATCACAATACGAATTTTGGTCCCTGATGCTTAGCTGAAGTTGGATGTTAATTGTTACTTCACTGATTAATATTCTAATTCAAATTTTACAATTAATTTTGAGAATGGATACAACAGAATTTAATTCTTCTTAATCATGCTGAAATCTTAATTAGATTTTCGTCTTGAATACTGAATCAGGGTTGTTTGTTGGATATTTTTTAAATCATATTTTTCAGAATGTGTTTTAAGAGCTCAAATTGTATGTGCTGGGGTGAAATTATGAATTCTATTCGTTTCGAGATACTCGTTTCGAGTTTTAACTCGAATCGGTTTAGAATCGGTTCCATTCGAATCGAGCTCGTTCAAGATCGGTAATGCCAAAGTCGGTCGAATGGAACGAAACTCGATTGTTTCGAGTTCCATAATCTCGCCCATGGATTCTGGGTTTGGCGTATAAATCTCAATTCTGAGTTTTCAGTCCAACTTTAATCTGTACGATATTTCATTTAAAACTTTAAATTTAAAATATTAACTAAAATTTTGAAAATTATTCTTGGGCTGAAATGATTTTTTTTTTACATTTTCGAAGGTAATCGGAAGTAACCCGCAATTCCCGCTTCAAATCTTGTCGGTGAGCCGTTGTATCTTTTTTGATTTTTTTTTTAAATTTACGGCTTATGTTCTTTCTTTCTTTCTTTGATTTATCTCATATTTCTCTAACACTTCCCACCACCTTTAAATGTGATCATTTTTCAGGTACGAAGATGTACCAAGACGAATTCAATTCAAAAACATTAGATTTGATATCTTTTTTCAATCTGATTTTTTATAATAAATACTTAACACATTACGGACTTAATGTTTTTTTCTGTATACTAACCGCTTAGCTTATGAGTACCGTTCATAATTGTATAGAAATTGGAAGCACGTGCATTGTCACTTCGACTTTGAACTTCCATAACTTTATACTCTGATGATATTTTTTGATCAAATTTTTTGCGTTAGATAGATCAACTATCACACTTTGATATCACAAAATTTGAGCTTTCTGGAGTTTGTGTGGCCTAGGAAACAGTAATTCTACGAAAATCGGACTTTTTGAACTTTTCTCATTCAAACGGCAATATCTCTGAAACTACGCTACATTTATTATTGAAATTTTGCAGAGTGTTTGTTGAAATATAAAGCTAGCATGTCTTACGTTTTTGAAAAGTTCTATCGATGTGATCAAAACTTACGCGAGGTGCAATATTTCAGGCATGAACCTAGAAATGCGAGTTCTATAGAATTTTGGACGATTGTTTCCATAGGAAAATCATATTCTCTGTTAAACAACCAGTAAATCTATTTCAACCAAAAAATTATAACAATATCGCGAGATTCTGATTTCAAAAAACAAATGGATCATTTATTCAATTTTTTCTTTTCTTCATTGCCCGATTTTCGTAGAAATACTGTTTCTCAAGCCACACAAACTCCAGAAAGCTCAAATTTTGTGATATTATAGTGTGATAGTTGATCTATCTAACGCAAAAAATTTTATCAAAAAATATCATCAGAGTATAAAGTTATGGAAGTTCAAAGTCGAAGTGACAGTGCGCGTGCTTCCAATTTCTATACAATTATGAACGGTACTGTATAAAGATAAGCAAATAAGACAAGGATGTCTTAGAAATTGGCAACTGAAAAGATAAGTTGTCGAGAAATATCTTGAAGGTTTTCGACCAGACCTTTCCTTGTCAATTTCGTCAGTTTTGTTAAATCGATTGTTGTAATTTATCAAAAAAGTAAAAAAACTCAGTCTCCTGAAAATACTATTGTTAATTTCACCAATATTTTGAGCATAAAACCTATTTATTCCTATTTCACAAACTAGGCCTTCATTTTAAAATTGATTGCAATTTTCAGAATCCACAGTTAAATAACTTCCAAAACCCGGATTCACCCTCACAGGAGAATCAATATTTGTGCTTCCCCGGAAGAGAAAAAAAAATCGGGGCCATCACACTAATCAAATAAACGATTTCAAAAACATTGCCCAAATGGCATTCGTCCAGCAGCGATTGCAATCAGCTTGATTGTATTTCGGTTCGAAAAGCCACTAAACTGCACATTTGCTCGACGACGACGACACGCTTGAAACAAACATGCTGCTCATTCATTCATAAATTATCTTACCGCGACCGACCCCACCCTCCTTCCCAGAATGAAAAACAACACAACTGCATCGTCATCATCATCATCGCCGTCACTTGAAATTGGGAATGTTTCCCAATTCTTTCCAGGGTGCACCAAAATGATACCAAAAAAAAAAACGAAACCATAAAACTAGCACGTCGAAGCCAAAATCCGTGAGGGGTGCAAATAATCTAAACACTTTACGATTGAGTTATCTCAGCGCAAAACTTTATTGTCCCAACTCGGGTCCCCGGGAGGATTGTCACCGAATTTATTTCGATTCGTACCATCGGGTGTTCTCGATTTCGTGTGTTCATTCTTGGATTTAAATTAGATTCGAGTCATGTTTTTTGACTATCGTTTGTTTTTGAGGGGTGACACGCGCGCGAAAATCGATAACCGTAATCGTTAAACAAATATTCTAATGACCGGAAAATGGATGGAGTTCTTAAATGATGTATTGTTTAATTTCAAAAAGCAAAAAAAAATGGAGGGAAGAAAGAAATTAATTTAAACGAAACGCAATAGTTGTTACCCAATTTGAAAGACTGCTTCCTCAATCACTTTGGTACGGATGGGATTAATGTGGGTTAACATTTTTCGCAGCTTCCTATCCACATCAACGAAACTAGATACAGAAGCGAACTGCTAGTGCTCTGCTACCGAAGATGGTTGTGGAAGATAAGAAATTTTTCGGGAAAGTCCGGTAGCTGCGAAAAGATTTAGTTAGTCAGTTAGTTTTTGCGGTCTATCCCTCTGCTGGCGCAGGCAACTGGGAGCGTTTGAAGGCTAGTGGAAAAATATTGAGGGTGGCCGGAACATTCCGCGGTTTTTGAGGCCGGCTCGTAATGACGGTTGCAGACCCAAACGTTTGTTAACAGCCAAAAGGGGACTCCGGCAAAGTTGGTCGACTGACTGAGTGAGTCAGTGAGTAAGTAAGTGAGTAAGTATGAGCCAAAAGCAATAATGATGTTATGGACCATCCATAAGCATATCCGTGAAAGCGTTGTTGTTAAGGGGGAAAAGATGGAATTTTCCTCAACCGGAGCCGGAAAAAGGGAGGGTTTGAGGAAGAAAGAAGCGCGCGGCTCTTTCTTCTTGCCATTAAGACTCAGCAGGGACCGAATCTGGATATTACTTACAATTCCTAGACAAAACACTGCAATGAGTTGTGCTACTGCTGATGCTTCCCGCTGGCTGTAGATTAGAAATATGGGGGATTAATCGTTGCGGTTATATGAGGTTTCAACTGTTTGAAGATTTGAGCTGCTTTTAACCACAAAAAAAAACAGGAGCATGTCTAGGAAAAGTTTTTTTTTTCAGCAACTGTTATGGATTAGAAGTTTTATTGAAAATATGCCATAAATGACTTAGACATAGCGAAATTTTAATTGTTAACACACAGATTGTACTTGCAAATAGAATATTGCAAGAGAATATTGCCAAAAAACGCTGTCAAACCTGGCACCATTATAGGCATTATAGAATCATCGCATTAAACTCGAAAAAACAGCATTTGTCTACCAAAGTGGAGGCAATATACACATATATTTTTAACTTCTGGCTTGAACGATAAGAATTATACAAATTGGACGATATTCATCACCTTATTCGTATATCCTGAAAGTATGCGAGAGAGCGCAAGCGACAATATTTCCTACTTCTCTCATTGGACAATTTTTCCAAAGGATCCATCTGAGTTTTAGCAATCTGGTTGCACTGCTTATCTCAGAGAGAGCTACAAGATTGTTTTCTCACTTGAATCCCGCGCGGGAGAACAACTTTGCAAACATGACATGGGGACTTTTTATCATATCCGATTTAAACCGACTATAAGTAACCATTTTTACGATTTTTTACTTATTTGGTAGGGATTGCGAATCGCATTAACACTGTTAACGATTTTAGCTATCATTTCAAATGCGATTCCATGTTGCCTGGGTTCTCGACGCGATGTCGCTGGAACGGTGGAAGATAGATACATGAAATTTACTGTCTTCTCTCAAAATAAGAAGCTCTTCGATCCCTCATTTTAAGATTTTTGACTAGGGTTAGAATCGAAAGTACTAAACCGATTTTTCAATCTTTCAAATGTCTGCTAGAGGAACCAGATGCTTTTGATGTTCTATTTTGATATGATATGAGAAGGATTTCGCGCCAACTCGACACAGTATCTGACATGACCCTCTCAAAATTGAATGAAACTTTGTGTGTGTATAGTCCTCACGTAGTTAAGGCGTACTTAGTTTTCCCAAAAAAGATCTAGACCATGGATGGCCAAACCGTGGCCCGCGGGCGAGTCAATTTGTGGCCCGCGGAGCTTTGATAAGTTTCAATGTTATGAAAAAAATATACACCTTGGTTTTTTTTTTACACGGTTTTTTTTACGCGGTTTTTTTTTACACGGCTTTTTTTACACGGTTTTCGCGAATTAACACGGTTTTTGAGAGAAAATATTCTAAGTCCTTTTCAAAGGAAAACACTTAGAATCTTTTTGAAGTTGGGAAAATCTTATCTCTTAGACTAAGAACATGATACTCGAGACTTAAGACCTGGGACCTGGGACCTGAGACCTGGGACTTGAGACCTGAGACCTGAGACCTGAGACCTGAGACCTGAGACCTGAGACCTGAGACATGAGACATGAGACATGAGACCTGAGACATGAGACCTGAGACATGAAACATTAGAAATTAGACCTGAGACCTGGAAGCTGAGACAAGGGATATTAGACTTGAGTCCTCAGCATGAGACATGAGACCTGAGGCATGAGACAAGAGCCATGAAACATGAGAATTTAGACCTGAGACATGGGACATGAGACATGAGGCATGAGACATAAGACATGAGACCTGAGGCAAGAGACAAGAGCCATGAAACATGAGACCTGAGACTTGAGACATGAGACTTTGGACCTGCGACCGGAGACAAGCTACTAGAATTAGTACTGCGAGAAACAAATTTAGCCCCGATTTCTACATGCGACCCCTCTAATGAAAGGTTTTGACTTGTAGATGACGAAAAATAGTGTCGCGACTTCGCTAGTACAAGCTACTAGTGTTAGTACCGCGAGAAATTAGTTTAGCTCCGATTTCAACTTTCGATCGTTCAAATGAAAGGGTTTGACTTGTAGTTGACGAAAAATAGTGTCGCGACTTTGCTAGTACAAGCTACTAGTGTTAGTACCACGAGAAATAAATTTAGCTCCGATTTCAACTTTCGACCGGTCAAATGAAAGAGTTTGACTTGTAGTTGACGAAAAATAGTGTCGTGACTTCGCTAGTACAAGCTACTAGGATAAGTACCGCGAGAAATTAGTTAAGCTCCGATTTCAACTTGCGACCCCTCTAGTAAAAGGGTTTGCTTTGTAGATGAAGAAAAATAGTGTCGCGACTTCGCTAGTACAAGCTACTAGTGTTAGTACCAAGGGGACTTAATTTAGCTCCAATTTCAACTTTCGACCGATCAAATGAAAGGGTTTGACTTGTAGTTGACGAAAAATAGTGTCGTGACTTCGCTAGTACAAGCTACTAGTGTTAGTACCACGAGAAATTAGTTTAGCTCCGATTTCAACTTTCGACCGGTCAAATGAAAGATAATCATACCGTTTGTACAAAAAAGTTTTAAAGTTGATTGCAAATAAAATTGAGGTAGTCAGAAAAATTATTGGTTCCACCAGTTGTGATGTATTTGTTATGTCGTAATGCATGAAGCACCAATTGCAGTAGTGTTTGGCTTTGTTCGAATTAAATTTTATATTTTTTGAACCATAAATGTTGAAGAAAAAGCATGACGATTCAAAAAACATTTAGGGGTGAAAAACACTGTAACAAATTCTACTAGCTGAAATCATAAAAATTCATGATTGGATGGATAAAAATATTGAAGTTATATTTTCATTAACTGCAAATTTTTCAAAGAATGCGATGTTTGATAAAAAATTTCGAAAATTTGTAGCATCTTGTTCAACTTTTCAAACAATCAAAAAACGCACGGGCTTACAGCTCTCAGAGCTCTCTAGAATGATGATTTTACTCAATTTTCAGCTGGGTGCTTCAGCTTCTGCTTGCGCGTTTTGATTTATTATGCCAGTTATTAAAACAAAACGTGATACAAAATATAAAAAATACACTTTAAATACTATTCAATTCCCCGGATTCTCAAGATTACCCCCTGTAACCAATATTACCAAGAAGTCAATCCCTTTCACTTGACGGGTCGGAAGTTGAAATCGGAGCTTAACTAATTTCTCGCGGTACTAACACTAGTAGCTTGTATTAGCGAAATCTCAACTCTATTTTTCATCATCTACAAGTTAAACCCTTTCACTAGAGGAGTCGCAAGTCTAAATCGGAGGTTAACTAATTTCTCGCTGTACTAATCCTAGTAGCTTGTACTAGCGAACTCGCGATACTATTTTTCGTTACCTACAAGTCAAACCCTTTCACTTGACCGGTCGAAAGTTGAAATCGGAGCTAAACTAATTTTTCGCGGTACTAACGATAGTAGTTTGGACTAGCGATTTCGCGACATTGTTTTTGCCACCTACAAGTCAAACCCTTTCACTAGAGGGGTAGCAAGTTGAAATCGGAGCTTAATTAATTTCTCGCGGTACTAACACTAGTAGCTTGTACTAGCGCAGTCGCGACACTATTTTTCGTCAACTACAAGTCAAACCCTTTCACTTGACTGGTCGAAAGTTGAAATCGGAGCTTAACTAATTTCTCGCGGTACTAACACTAGTAGCTTGGACTAGCGATTTCGCGACACTGTTTTTCGTCACCTACAAGTCAAACCCTTTCACTAGAGGGGTCGCAAGTTGTAATCGAAGCTTATATAATTTTTCGCGGTAATAACACTAGTAGCTTGTCTCAGGTCTAAAGTCTCATGTCTCAGGTCCAATCTTTCATGGCTCTTGTCTCATACCTCAGGTCTCATGTCTTATGTCTCATGTCTCATGTCTCAGGTCTCAGGTCTCATATCTCATGTCTCATGCCTCTTGTCTCATGTCTCATGTCTCAGGTCTCAGGTCTCAGGTGTCATGTCTTAAGTCTCAAGTCTCATGTCTCAGGTCTCATGTCCCATGTCTCAGGTCTCAGGTCTCGTGTTTTATGTCTTAGTTTTCTAGTCTCAGGTCTCAGGTCTAATGTCCCATGTCTTTGGTCTCATTCTTCAAGTCTCAGGTTTCATGTCTCAGGTCTCAGGTCCCTGGACTTAGGTCTCAGGTGTCATGTCTAAAGTCTCAGGTCTCATGTCTCTAGTCTACATTTTCAAGTCAAGGTCTTATGTCTCAAGTCACAGGTCTCAGGTCTCAGGTCTTAAGTGTCAGAACTTCAAAGCTGCAGAATTCGAATGGTCTTTTTTACACGGTTTTCGGGAATTAACACGGTTTTTTTTACACGGTTTTTTTTTACGCGGTACGTATATCAGTGTAAAAAAAAACCTTACTGTACTTACATATAAAACGGAGCAATATCATAATATTTATTAACTTCTTATAAATTGAAAATTTGAAAAAAAAAAACGGATTTCTTTCAAACTTTCACTGTTTAGAATATAATAGTTTGGAGGCAGTAAAAAGTCGTTTCATTGGACTTGAAAATCTGTGCGAACTATTCAACATATGTGTTATTTAAAAGCTTGAGTTAAAAGCCAAACATCACCAAAATGCCGAAATACGCTGAAATTAAAAAATAAAAAAAAAATCGTTTACATTATAGTTGTTTTTTTACCATCTTTGTGCCATTCGCGACTTTATATCAACGTTGCAGTTTTCCGAACAGTTATAGAAAAACTCATCCGGTACAACTAATTAATTAGAAACCATTTACCAAACACTGCTTTTGCATCTTGAATTTTGTCTTCAACAGTTTAACAAAAATATATGGATTATGGGTTTTTTTTTGCTATTCACTGCGCAGTAGACTGAGTCGATTTGGGGTCATTTTCGAATTTTTAAAACCCTTGGGCCTAAAAAGCTTTGTCTTGGTCCAAAACTCATCCATGAATTTTAGCAGAATTTTAAAGCAACATTTACATGAGTAAATTTGAACTTTTAGGTTTGTGTAGGAAAATTGAATATTTTGTACTGAAAAATCAATATGATTTTTGTTTCTTCTGTGGAACCAAGCCAGCTGATGGTTTTTGTGCCAATTCATAAATTATTTAAAGAAAATTAATGGTAGAACAACTTTGTTCCAGACAGAAACTTTGTATCTTATTCGGCAAAAAACTTATTAGATGTTTAACAGGGGTATGTCATTTCGCATTGATAAGCTGGCTCGGTTCCACAGAAGAAACAAAAATGACGTAGAAAATATTGAATTTTCCCATACAAACCAACAAGTTCAAATTTACTCATGTAAACGTTGCTTTAAAATTCTGCTAAAATTCATGGATGAGTTTTGGACCAAGACAAAGCTTTTTCGACCCCAGGGTGAGCCCAAATCGACTCAGTCTAATATCACAAGCCATTACTTTGGATATTGCTTTTTCAAATGAGTATAATGAGGGTTCAAGGAAATGTACACTGAAAAATAAATAACATGATTTTCAAAAAAATCATCTAACAGTTTTTGTTAGATTTTTTTTCCTAAAATATGCACAAGTTGCAATGTATCTTATAATTACTCGGCTTAGAAAAAAAAATCAAATTCTGAGAGGGCATTTTTGGGAAATTGAGTTAAAGTTTTTGAATTGCTTTTTTCTCAGTGCAGCATTTAATAAAAATCCACATTTTTTTAAATTCAATTTTAGAGCTAAAAATTTTAATAAAATTTTTGCCAGAAAAGTTTGACCATTTTCAAATGTTAGGCTAAATAATTTTTGGGTAAACTAAGTATACCAAATAATTTTGCAAGGTAAGATCTTTATGCCCACAAATTTTCATTGAATTCTGAAAGGGTCATGCCAACTTCGTGTCGATTTAGCGTGGCGTCATGAGCGATTGGCAGCTGCATTACACAAACCCGATTTTCGCGGAAAATGCCGAGCGTGTAACTTTAGCTAAACGCACCCAAAGAGGAGCGTAACAAAGTAAGCGTGAAGCGGAGCTTTACGGAGTAATTTAGTTTTCGGCCACAGCCAAGATCAGGATAATTCAGGGGGATGACAATCCGGTTCTTCTTGCGAACAAGAATCTTTTTCTTTTTTTCTATCCATCGGGAGAAACGTTTATGGTGTTTTCCTCTCAAAGCAATACAGAGTTGGAAAAGTCAAAATTTCAACCAATGAGGAACCAGAATGATTGTTGTGTTAGTGTGCAATCATTCATAATTCTCTAGGATTTGACATCTATTCCGGTTCCTTGACAGCAAAATGTCAGGTTTGTTATGAGCCCACACAATCGTGGGCCCGTAATTTTGATGGTTGTCAAAATCAATGACAAAGGATAGGGATGTCACCTGTAACCATTCATTCAATGGTTACAATAAAAATTGTGATTTTTGGGCCAGTTTGGATGGAAACTTTGTAAATATTGTAAATAAAAATTATTGTTCGTAAATGTCTAAAATTAGGATAAGACATGTTTGTGTGGTGTCTTGTTCTAATTTTCATAGCTATCGGCTGGTGTCACTTAGGGATTTAGTTTTGTTTATTTATTCATTAATTTATTAAATTCTTCGTTATTTATTTATTTATTTATTTATTTTCGCGTTATTTATTTATTATTCATTTAGTTAGTTATTTGTTAGGTTTAGTTTTGTTAGATTAATATATTTTGTTATGGAATGCACGCCATAAAATGTTTTGTTCGAAAAGACACCAGCCCTCTATATGTCAGTTCCTGTATTGTTCTTGTCATGTTGCTGTCATCGAGAGTCTTCGAAGGGGACAAAACATGCTTCACGGGAAATGGGAACATGGCGATGAAAGGACAAGAAAACCTATAAATATAAGGAGCTCGAGAGACTCCAGGCTTTTTCGAGTATATCCGGTCCGAGGTTGAGCAGCAACAGCGCGTCACACACCTTACGTGACTAGCCCGTTTCCAACCGTACTTGGGTGGCATTGACCCCCTTCCCCCGTTATTATCAGTTCCGGTAGTGATCTGAAGATTTTTCAACGGCCAGCTGGAAGCTTCACGAAATTCGAGAAACAAAACTCACAAAGAAAAGTGATTTGAAAATTTCCTGAATAAACTTTGTATGGTCTTTTCTTTCATCCAAATTGTCGAGTCTTTCTTTAATTAAAAGTGCATTCCCTGTAAAACCAAGAATATTTCTCTCTTTTGTTTGTTTCTGTAAAGTTTAAAAAGGTTTAAAAAGTCCGCCCAAGAATCACAGTTTTAATTGTTCTAATTGTTGTAAAAGTTTCTCCGGTGATCAATACATTTTCCCCTGTTGAGCTGGCGCAGGGAAGTAGGGTCTCTACGATTCTAACACACCCCCCTGGGATAACTAGATTGCTACATCCTACATCTACCCAAGGTTTTTTGATACACTAGGTTCTCCGACTTTCACAGTAAGTAGGCGAGGAGTGAGCGGGGCTCTCAACGAGTTTGTTTATTTTTTGCTCAGCTTTTCTGTGGTTTGTTGGTAAACAAACTTCATGAGTTCCGCATAGTTGCATAGCCTACAAGCCAAAATGGCTGAATCGGGAATTCTATATTCGGTAACACCTCCTGTATATACAGTTGCGTTCAAAAAAGAATAAAATCACGTGAAGCTGCGCACCCACTTCCAACTTTGACCAGCTGCCATTTCTCTCTCAGTTTATATTTTTTCATGAAAATTCCACACAGCCTAGTTCAACTATCCAACTAACAGTCTACAAAATTTGAAGTCTTTACAATGACGGAAAACAAAGTTACAGCTATTCCCGTAAAAAAGGGAAATTTGGAATTGCTTCACTAAATTTACTGTATCTTTGACAATTTTCATTGAAAAATCTTGAAACTTGGTCTAAAGATGTAAAAATATTTGATCTAATATAACGACAAGTTTCGTCAAAATCGATGAACGTGATCAAAAATGGCTCCGGGTTGAAGATGAGGTTCATTATCGCACAGCAGACGATTTCATTCATTTTTGGACGGATGTTTATATGGAAAACATCGTAATCTATGTATTCTTGGTTTTTTCTTTCACAAAACCAAAATTTATTGCTAAGAATGTTGTGAATCGATAGGAACTTCATTCTTGTTTGCTTAGAAGTAGAAATTGCTCCAACAGATCTGGTATTGAAACACAAGAGCGAATAGAATATTTGCTTTAATTGTGGATCAAATTTGTTTATCGGTATAATAAGCAGGTCATTTCTGAAACTCTGTTCTTCTTATTTTGAGCCCTGTTGAAACATTTTCTTTTTCGAAACAAAGTACGAATGGAGTTTTTAGCAATTTACAACATTCTTTGTGATAAATTTTGAATTTGTGAAAGAAAAATCAAGAATACATGGACTACGATGTTTTCCATACAAACATCCGTCCAAAAAAGAATGAAATCGTCTGCTGGGCAATAATGAACCTCATCTTCAACCCGGCACCATTTTTGATCACGTTTATCGATTTTGACGAAACTTGGCCTGGTAGTAGATCAAACATTTTTACATCTTTGGACCAAATTTCATGATTTTACAATGAAAATTGTCAAAGATACAGCAAATTTAGTGAAGCAATTCCAAATTTCCCTTTTTTACGAGAATAGCTGTATCTTTGTTTCCCGTCATTGTAAAGACTTCAAATTTTGTGGAGTGTTAGTTGGATAGTTAAACTAGATTGTGTGGAATTTTCATGAAAAAATATAAAATGAGAGAGAAATGGCACCTTGTCAAAGTTGGAAGTGGGTGCGCAACTACACGTGATTTCATTCTTTTTTGAACGCAACTGTATATCACACCTTGCATCTACCTACCTTGAAATTTCGTTATGATTTATTGTTTGTGAAGATTCAATTGTGATCAACTTTTGACAACTGGCAGGAAGACTGTATAAAAAAAAGTGAAAAATCCTTCAAACGTAAAACTTATCTTATCAATCTCATCGACCCGTGCAAAGGTTTAAATTTTCCTTTCTTATGGCGTGGTTTTCAATAAAACTTGTTAATGCTGCAAGTGCAAAGTACCTGTTTTGCATTTAACAATTATTTAATTAGATTTTGATTTGTTCTGGTAAGTTCCTGCAGGTGATAAATAATATGAATTAATGAAAGATTGTTCTAAAAAAAGGCAAAATAACAGAATAAGATTTTTTGTTAGTTTCCATGTTCTGAGCAACTTTTTCATATAATTTTATATTTACGACCGAGTGGGTAAATTGGCATTGAATAATTTAGCTGGTGTTATATATTTCGGTGTTCACTATTAAATCTGCTGGACTCAACTCATAAGACTTAAATTTAGCGCTTAAACAACTGAGTTACATGACTCGCTATACGAAATGTATCATCGAAAGTTTTAATTCAAATGATTACAAATCTTTTCAAAAATTGCTTTTTGCCGAACAGTAAAAAAATGATACAAAATCGATCCAGCTTTCACTGTTTTTTTTTATTTATTTTTTTTAAGTTTATTGTTGTTTTGCGTTTATTTCATTAGGATGCTTCTGTTATTTCCCATAGTTATTCATACAAGGTTTGAACTCGAGGAACGCTAACTGGGCTCAAAAAATACTAAGTCAAGAAAAGTGTGACATGCATTTTTATACTTGATATGGTTTTTATTAGAATCTTTCCTCAATTTATGTTACGTATAGGCTGGTTGAAGCGAGCAAAAAAAAAACATTGAAATAATATCTCAAAAAGAAGCGAGAAAAAAATATTCAAATAATATCTCAAAAAGAATCCATTATCATAGCCAATGTTACCCAAACATGTGTGAAAATAATCATCGTTGGCTATAATTTTCTCACCGTGAACCTCAAACGTCAAAATCGGTCGGTTGTATTTTTTTAAATCCTGTTTCAAATTTACATGAATTTGGAACAGAGGCGTATGACGGTTGAGCATTTTTAAATCGGATCCGTGCTAAAACAGCAATTTACGCCACCGGTGCCAGACGCTCTTAAATTTAAAATTTTAATGTTGAGTCCGAATCCTGAATAAGAAGTCCTAATCTTAAACCTGAACTTTGTGTCAAAATTCTCCTTCTGAATATCGAATCCTATTTCAGAATAAATATGATCTCTTAGCACGTTCGTCGTCAAGCGTTACACACTACAAAATATGTCTAACTTTAAAAAGCCAAAACATCAACTAGGGATATTGTTCGGCCTCATATTCTGGAATTATCCTTCGGGATGAAAATCCCGGGAAAAGTCTAAATATATTTGTAAATGGATAACTTTTTTTTTTGAAATTGTAAATTTAAGGTGGCAGCCAAATGGAACATGACGAATTTCGAGAACCGATCATATTCATTTCATATAATTTTATATGATATTCATTCATATATCATATAAAATTTCAGCTAAATCGGACTTGATTTTGGGGTGCCTTAAAGCGCTAAAATTTAAGTTTTTCGATCAACAAATCAATCAATGCAGATCAACGTTATTTCGATTGCTGGTGACAAAAGCGACAGATCCTGGAAGTATCCATGCTAAAGACGGTTCGACTCGTATGTTGAAATGTAAAATTTCGAATTTGAAGTTGAAATTTTGAACGTCTTATCATTCAATTTTTTAATAGTAGAAAACCTCAATTGACTAGTTTTATTTTCAGTTGAAATTTCTAATTTCAGTGTTCAACTCTTTTCTCAATTAAAGCACGACTACACAACCCTGGATACAATCCTTCCACATTTTCCACCGAACAAAAGTGTTCAAAAATTCAAGAAGGACCACAATTGCCGCATCACCACAACACCCTCCTAGCAAGAGACAGAGCAGACGTCTCTCCTTTTTGGGTTTACGATGACTTGGGCTGGGTGGACAACTTTTCAATCTTGTGTGTTGATAGCGAAAACAGCACAGCATCCAGTAGCACTTTGTTTGGCAACAACCTCGACGCCGTTAAACTGCCAAACTGCTGCTGCTGCTAGAAGTGTGTGTTGCTTCACAGAGATAGTAGCAGAAAGACGACATGCGGCGACGGAGGTCGGCTCAAAATGGAAAATTGTATAATTTTTCCCGGTTTTCCCCGAAATAAAAAGGGAAGACCCTTTTTCCATCTCCTTCCGCTCTCAGAATTGTTCCCTCGCGTTCAAAGACAGCCAGGGGTTAAGTTAAACAAAAAGTCATCGCCGAAAAATGGGGGTAGAAACGCGACGCGCTGATCGAAAACGACTTTCGGGAAAGTTTTGCCAGGGAGAACTGAAGACCATGGCTCGAGGAATATACTCCTAAGGTTTTTTTCCTTCCTTCAACCATCTTCATTCCATCCAATTTTACCCAAAATTTTCAGCTTAAAAAAGGAAACTGCCAACAGAAAAAAAACTTCGGGGGAAGATTGTTGTCTCATTTCACTGTCAAACAGATGCGTCAACCGAAAGCGTGACAGGATGTTGTGATGAGTTTTTCCTAACACAACTTTTCTTTCTCCCATCGGTTTTTTTTCCTCCTGTATTTTGATTTTGAATATTTCCTCACTGATCGCTCCCAGGCTAGCTGGCCCAAATGCCTCTCGTCAACTTTTGTGTCAATTGTTTGTTTTAGTGCGGGTTGACTTCTTTTTTATTATTATTTTCGTCGGTCGGTCGAATCAATTTGAATATATGGATATATTTTCCGGAAAATCGGATGTTTTTTGGAATTGGTATGGGAGGCGCTCTCGAACAACCAAAAAAAGGGTCAAACATAAAGGGTTCATTCCAAGAAGGGAGGGTTTTTTTACTCTGTTTAGAGATGTTATAGCTGCTAACTGGAGGCGTAAATGAATTCTCGGAAAGTGGAATTTTATCTGTCTGTGGTTTGTTTGGATTATAGTTCAGGACATACAAATAACAATAATCTCGGAGAACATGTAAATGCCATTTGATGGTTTTACATCACATCTCGTCTGGGGATCGACATTTGGGAAAAAAAACTTAACAACTTTTTTTCCAATCGCATAGAAAGTACGTTACTCCAAATGCTAAGATTCAAAATTGAAATTTACAAATATTTTTTAAGTTTTGAATTACAAATGAAAATAAAGAATAATTGACTCGGTGTGCTTCGCTACACCTTTCAAACATACCTACATGAAATTTTCCAACAATTTAAAAAAAATTCAATTGTTTGGTGGGTATTTTGAAAAACATTAAGCCTAGTCCGCACTTGTGTGTTAATATGACACTATTGGAAGTTAAGCGGCTTGAAACTTTATTCGGGTGCATCCAAACAAAAAATTTCAATGATTTCTTAAAATCATTGATTTTGCATCCTTACTTTTTTATGGACAGACCCTGAAACTCCAGGAAAAAACTCCTTAATCATTTTACAAAATTTATAGTTTTGGAAACCTCGTAATGTAACTAAAATATGTTTTTCAGACTAAATTCACCTACAATACTTCAGTTTTCGTTTTTTCAAATTTTAAGTAAAAAGTCCCAAAAACATGCTTCAGCTACGGAAAGCTAAAAAAAATTTCACTTTGTGTCCAAGAAAGCCGAAGTTAGAAGCTACACGTTGCACATAAGGATATATTTTTTTTTATTCTGTTTAAGATCATGATCACAAAAATGTAAAAAAGTGGTGTAAAAGCTTTACTTTTCAATCAATGAATGGTTTAAGTCATAGCAGATAAATTTTGAAAAGAGGATTGAAAAGTTGACGTAATTTGACGCATTTTGGAATCTTTAGATTTTTAAAATACGAAACACACAATTTTTGATGAATTTTCAAAGGCAGCTGTTTTTTTTTTAACTTTTTGTAAATTTGCAATTTCTCGGATTTTGCACTTAAATTCAAGATTACACTGGATTTTAAGTTTTTTTCACGCAATTTTTTCGCAAAAGGAAAGAGTCCGGAGTAGGCGGCGACCGTGATTGACGGGTGTGGTTATTTTTGCTGCTCATTTTTACTCCTGAAAAATGATTTAATTTTTTACTTGTGAATTGTTATTTGAGACAAAAATTCGTACAGGATGATTTGAGATTGCGTCGCGTTTGTTCTAACTGTTTTAGTGAGACCTCAATCTAACAACCCAGTTCATAATAGAAATTCTAGTGGACGATGATGTGCATTGTCTGTTGAAATAGCTGGGACTGGTGCCGTAAATGGATTAAAATTTACAGCTTTACTTGATACTTTCTTCGAGTCATTCTACAAATCGAGCTAAGTATACCTTTATTGTATCCGAATTGAAATTTCTTGTTTAATAGGTAGTTTATAGGATAAAATGTGGTTTTTGTGTTTTGCGATCTGCCGATCTAAGTATGGGAGAGTGGGGAATCATGGGCCACTTTTTTTTCGTTGTTCCATAACTTCTTTACTATAAAAGATAAAATGAAAATAAAAAATGGATGGCTTTCTACATTTTCAAGGTATCATAAGGTTTTTTTTTTTAATTTTTAATAAGTTATTTTCTCCAAGTTCTGCCTGTTTGAAAAAAAGCAATATTTTTTGGATTTTGAAAAATCGTGGGCCACCAAATCCAAATTGATTAAATAACATGCAAAGTTTATGAGTTGACCCAAAACTGTGATTTCCTAATTCATTTCGTTTTTTTAAAGCAATTTCAGATGATGAAATAATTCCAGATTCCAAAACCTGTCTCGCGAACGTTTTGGCAAAATTTCTTATATAGGATAGACAAACTATTTTTCAAAACTGTTCATTTGGCATAAGAAAACTTTACAGATAGGAAAAACGTATTTTAAGTTCTGAATCTGTATAAAAACATAAAAATATAGGTGGTTCAAGATGTGTGGCCCACGATTCCCCACAAGCTATGATTTGCAAATTGGTTGCGTTTGTGTGACTTTTGGTGTTTCATCAAAAATTCCTTTTCCACGTGAAAGATCATGACAAAACTAAGATCATAAGCGTATGAGCATATTTTTGTTATGCACTTTAGGTTCCCCATCGATGAAATTAGCAGGTGTTTTTTTAATCATGTAAGTAAATATTTCTAACTTTTTTTAGCTTAATAAATAAAAGAAGCATATGATGTGTATTTCAGTCAACAACATATAGAAATATATGCTAACGGAAAGCGACGGCGATGACAGTTGGTTTGAGATTTTTATCTCAACACACATCTGAGATATTAAAAGTGGCCCACGTTTCCCCATGGCCCACGATAACCCACTCTCCCCTACAATTTAGCTAACCAAAAGTATGGTCAAGTTTCAAAGCTGTTCTTAATGAAGATGTTTTGGGCAGATTTTTCAAAAATCTTCATAGTTTTTGCGCTGAATATATATTTTTTTAAATATTTTGTTCGAGAAAAACAGATTTTTTACGGGAATCATAAATAAACTCATAGTGTCAAGATTTTCGAATTAATTCCAATTGTCAATGGCAATGGTATCTATGGTATTAAGCTATATTATTAAATAAAAAAAACAATCAAAAATGTATAATTGAACGATCATTAAAGCAATTTTAACATCAGAACTTTCAAGACAATGTTGAAATATCCACACACTTTTTGTTTACTATTTTTTAACAGCTGCAAAAGCTCAACAGCTTGTAATAAGTATTTTAAGCACAAATTAGAAACATAATAAATAATTTAAAGAACGACTTTAGCTATAACGGATGATGGAATTTTCGAATAATTTTATTTTTAGTTCGAAAGTTATATCAAAGTTTTTATAATTGTTTATCATATAAAGAATTTTATGGACTGTAAAAGTGTTGCTCATTGTTGAATTGTGAATTCTAACGATAATGATTATGCGTTGAAATCACTATACGGAAATATGGCTGCTTTCTTTGATTTTATTTGTTTTTAGATTTAAAACTTTGTATTTTAGAGTTGCCTACTATCGGTTTGAATGGCAGCATTGGCAAAAAAAAACTCTATTTGACTTGTGGAATACTTAGGGACTAAAATGACTTCGTTAGGGAACTTTAGTGACGAATATCAAAGGACCTTATTGTAACAGCTTAGCTACAACTTTTTTGTGATTTAAGTCTTCCTTGATTTTTTAAATTTGTCATTCCTTCTAAATCTACTTAAAAAAAAATTTATTTTTTTTCCATTTCTTAAATTTTTGCACTGTTGATCGAAAACTACAAAAGTTTTCGACATATCATTTTTTTGATATTTTGATCAAATTTGTGGTTTTGTTTCTACCATTTTTTGTGCTTTTTTTACATTCTTGTCTCTTTTTGTGATTTTTGGATTTTTTTTTTACTTTGTTTTACTATGATTAGCTAACTTTTTTGGTAGATTTTTTTGGCTCTTGTACAAAGCTGATGGCCTCGATCAATCACGGAGTAGCAACCATTGGCGAGGTAGAACTTGTCCTGCTTAGCCACGCCAGCGATCATGGAGTTTGAAGTGCGTAACTTTAACAAAGTCTAATCAAATATGTAATCTGAATTTTAAAATGAATGATCATATCTAAGCACTTCAAGTTCAATGGTTTAAGGTGGATATGAGTAGTCAACTAAGCTAAGCTAAGCTAAGCAATATTTTCGCAAAAGGAAATTAAATACCTATTTTAGTAGTGTAATCACGTTAGCGCTGGAATACTTTACACAGACATATGGTAATGATCTTAAAAAAAAAATTCCAAAAAAAGTATATCTTACTTGAAACGTATAGCTTCTAACTTCAGCTTTGTTGGAAACTAAGTTTTTTTTGTTTGCATTCCGTAGCCGATCTACAGTCTTTATTCCAAATCGTTGAAAAAAAAAGAAATAGTGGTAGTGGAAATAGTCGATAACATAAAAGATTATTAGGTAACACATTAAGGACCGCAAAGAAATCTACGCCGAGAAACACCAAAATTCGACACGCTTTATTTCTTTCAGAAACCACACAACCAAATTGTACAAAATGGTTATGATTGAGTGAGCAAAGTGAGTATTGTGTTTAGTTTTGTCTCATTTATTAAATGAGAAATCTCTTATTTGGTCGTTCAAAAAACCGATAAAAACCTCAATTGTTTACTAACTAACGAAAATAGGCATTTATGAAGTAAACATATATCGAGTCTGTTAAAAACTACTCTTACATTTGGAAATTAATTTTTAAAAAATCGTGAAAAATTTTCAAACTTGACTATTTTCCCGGTGAGGTGCCAACATTTCCGGTTTCTCGACGACGCGATGAAATTCCAAAGTTTTTCTCGGTTCGCTAGCATCCCTGGATGAAGTCAAACCGAGAAGCTTTATCTATTTTGGAGACTATCAATGCGTGTTGATGAGGTGTGAGTCAAAACTACTCCTCAAATCTACTCCTCAAATCTATCGGGCCCGATGATGAACCCAGAAAAAGGACACCCTTCGACGGAATCAGACAATCAAGTACGATCTGTGCCGAATTTCTTTAAATCAGTGGTTTTCAAATTTGTTGTGGCTCACCGTCCCTTTTTACTAAATTTTCGAGCTGCCGCCCCCTAGGCGAATTTTTGAAAAAATATAAAACACATGCATCTATTATGAGCTCGGCTGTTTTGAGGTATATAATTGAGCGATTTTTTTAGACTTATTCTTGGTTGAATACCAAGTTGAGATTGTTTCATAACACTTGAACTTTTACAGAAGTATCAAGTATCAGAATCAGTATTATCAAAAAAATCCCTTTTCTCTATTAATGATTTCATTTAATTTCATATTGAATTCTTTCAATATCCAAATAAAGTATCGAACTTATAAGTTCGAATATTATCCAAAATATTCAATTTTCTAGGAAAATCCTTATCAAATATTTGAATTGTACAATTTTTACTTAAATGGTCATAGTCCTGATATTTATATTGGCTACAATTGGCTCATGATTTTTTCTTTTTAAAATTCGTTTATTATAATAAATTTTATTTTGAATCTTTAGTTTACTAATTTTTGACGATTCCACCAAAGTGCTGTATGATTTAAATTTCGATAGGTTAAATTCTTGTCAGTTTTGAAATAAACAAAGTTCAATATTTAAGGTTCTTCCAAGGCAATATTTAAGAAAGATAACGATTATTATTACACTTTCGTTAAAATGCAGGTTGGCTAGCGATTTTCTGTTTTAAAATTCCAAAGTTTTTTTCGGTTCTCCACGGATTTTTCCCGGTTATAAATGATGATTTTCCGATATTTATTATACTCGTGTTTCATTATAAAATCATGACGAATAAAAAGTTCTATGCAAAGGCCTCAAATTTCTAACCATTGTATCTCAAAACTTGTTAACCGGTAAGATATCATTAACGAGCCTATAGTATGTAGTCTCTTTAGATATCGTGATAAATACTTCGACGTCTTTCAACACGTAGTCTTTTCGTTTCAAATTAATAGGTCTTCATATTTTTTTAAACGAATCTAAGGAAATTGCCATTTACTCATTGTTTTGCTCCACAATTCAACAATTTTGCAAAAACCAAGTCCGGTTAACTTGATCTTGGAAAAAAATCTATAGTGGGGATTCGTCTAACAAAACTTAAAGTCATCAGATTGCAGGATAATGTTTAGTTATTTTCTGAATGCAGTTTTTTTATAAACCCAAACACACGTTTTACAATTTTTTTTAACTTCAAAACAATGAATAACTTTTTTAATAATTCGATTTCATTGCAAGATTGTGTTGCCATCTATGACTTAAAACTAGAGAAATAGTGTTTGACAATTTAAAAACATTTGTTTTAAAACAGTAGTTTTAATCTCAATTTTAATTTAAGTCAAATCTAAGTTTTATCATTTTGCTTCATACAAATGAATGTTAATGAAGAAAGTAAGTAGTTTGATAAAGAATAACAGCTCAAATATCAAATTCCTTAGTTCTAGAAGAGCATCTATTAAACCTCTCTCTAAAACCTTTGGTATTCTAGAAAACTTCTTAAAATGCAGTTACCTATTCAAATAATTCGTAGAAGCATTATTATTCATTTTTACACAGTACACCCATAGAAGAGGTTGCAAAAATCCAATGCCTATTTAGCAAATCTCTGTGCCGATAATGCGCTGAAATGTGCACTGTGCCGAAGATGATATGTTTGAAAAACCGTAACTGGCATAAGGACTCGGCTCCCAACTAAAATGATGCATGACCACTACATTGAAGCGAAGCAAGAAAAACATTTTATGGGATTTACTTCCTATTGGATAATTCATCCCAGAAACAAGAAAATAAAAATATAAACTTACAACGCACGTAGGGAGAGTCGAACTCAAATCACCATCTATATCGTCTTGCCAGTCCGACATCCTAACCAGTGTGCTATTTGAGCTTCATGAAGGACGAGGGATATTTGTCATAGGATTTCTGCCACCGAACAATCACAAAAAATCGCACAACGGTGGTCAACTTTCAGAAGTCGCCATCCAAAAAAAGATAACCCTATGCTGGATTCCTGGACACTCTAAAATTCCTGGCAATGAGCAAGCTGATCACCTGGCCTCGGCTGGCAGTCAACTCGCTCCTCCAATCCAACAAATACCCGCTCCTGACGCCGTTCAATGGGTAAAAAGACATATCAACATATCATGGACGCAGGTGTGGAGCAACTCTCAAAATAAACTTAGGGAGATAAAAAACACCACAGAAAGTTGGACCGGTCGTCCATCGTTCCGAGAAAGACGAACATTAACACGACTTCGCATTGGCAGGGTGGCCACTCAAAATCAATTTTTGATTTCCCGCATTTTTCCCGTTTTTTTCCCGCATGGTCTCCTAAATTCCCGGTTTTCTACAACAGAAAACCAAACAAAATACCGTATATTCATTTTTGAAACCATACAAACGAAAATCAATTATGCTTTCTTTTAGTGGTAAATGATCTTTAAATGGTTTTTGTTTTAGTAATGTTTACCAATTAACCTAAAAATCATTCGATTGATAAGCAGGTTTTTTTTAAACTATGTCACTCGATTTGAAAAAGAGTTTATTAATTAAAATATGTTTGATTATCTTTTTTCAATTTTTTTTTGTTTCTCATATATTTTTAAGTGTTTTAAATTTTCGTCAATTAAGCTTGCATCTCTATGAGCGGAAAGCACCTTTAATTTTTTTGCTTCCGGTTCCTTAGCCTCCTTTTCCGCCTCTCGCTTCCGTTTCGCTATTGTTTTCTCAGATTTTCCTCATTTTTTTTTTTTTTACTTTTAAGGACTCGACATATCTCCAGTGAGAATTGCGGGCATACTGGATTAACGATTTTGTTATCGTTATAGCTGTAACTCCCTCTGACATGTTGATTCCGTCGTGTACGATAAGTTGGGCTGTCAGACTTTCGGTTCGGTGTTCAACTGGGCATTTCGCGTTAACGGAAAAGCCTCTTTCCACCGTTGCGTTGCCTTGAGACAAAATTAGAATTTTCTTCAATAAGGTCGTCAAACTGAAGGACTCCTTTTTCGGTTCGCCAAAAAGTTCCAGCCAAAAAATGTCTAATGGTTGTGTTTTTCTTCGATATCCCGACATGATGTTTTTATTGAAGGTATTGCACATAATTGTCCGAATTCGCCCTTAATTTTATCAGCACAAGGTCTACTTAAGTGTTGGTTGTTGTTGCAAGTTTCAAGTTGTACTTTTAGACACAGATCTAAACGTTTTTTTTGGCAATATCTGGATAGTGTGCAATCACATTGGGATTAGCGCACGATAAATACCGAGTGATGGGATAAGACAAGGGAGATGGTATAGCCATTTGATTCAAAAATCCACAGTGAAACGAACGACAGCTATTTCTGAATACAAGAATATCCTTGTCGGAAACATGACCAGACTCTTTTGCTTCCTTAATTGTCGATTTAGTTGAGAATCGCCTCCAGGAGGTAGAAGATTTATTTCTGAGAGTTCAATTCCAATAAGTGTTTTTGATTTTAAGTTTAGTCGTTCAGGCTTTACAACTTTCTCCATCAATCTCTTACAAGCCCGGTTAAATCATCGAAGAGAAACGGAACCATTCTGTCTGCTACTCGCGTAAAAAGGACTCAACCGTCAAAGCGGCCGTAGCAAAAAAAAAACTCATTTTTGATCCCAGCAAATTATCATGTACAGCTTTAGCAACAATGCAATGTCGAATACCTTCGACCGGGAAATCGATAGAAAAGTCCGCTTAAAATTTGAATGGTTTTCCTTAATCTTTTTCTTCTCTTGTTTTTGTTTACCTCGTCGACAAACCGTTTGAGGTACGGTAGCATTGTGGCAGCTTGTTCTGCAACGCGTTCATTGTTGCTTCTGCACAATCTTATTAAACGTTTCGTCAAATCCTAATACGAACTCGCTGCAATTCTGTAGTAAATTGAAAACTTCATTAAAAAAATGTAGAGCAATATCGTGTGGAATCAAATAGCTTATTTTTGTTCTTCCCATTTCTACTCGATTAGCAATCTGGAGTAATCATATACACATCCAACCACAAAAATGTGTACATATCATTCAAAACTACTGCCACGGAGGAGAAGTGGATGAATAACGCGAAAGTGTTCAAATCCCAGAAAAACAAAGAAAAAAAAAAAGCACAACGGTGGCTTCCCGGCGTTTGGCAGCCTTTCAAAGTAGTCCTTTGTCTTGCGATGATAACGGGAAAGGGAACGGGAGTGAAGGCAAAGGGAAACCCATTGAATGAGAATTGTGCTTTGCTTACTGCCTGCTATTACATACACACGCTACATATACACAGCTGCTAAAGCCGGGCAGCTTGGCCGCCTTGGCCGATGGTTGTTTGCCGGTGAATTGAAGCAATGTTTTTGTTGTTGCTTTTGCTACATACACACGCACAGCTTAGCCGTGGTTGTTTGCCCATGGATTGAATTGAAGCAATGTTTTTTTCGTTGCTTTTACTGCATACACACGCACAGCTTGGCCGTGGTTGTTTGCCGGTGGATTGAAGGGATTGATTTAGAAGGATGTTTTTGTTGTTGCTTTTGTTACATTCACACGCACAGTGCTCGGTTCGCTGGCTGCCTGGTGTTGGCCGGTATTTATTTCCATCCTTCTTCGTCTTGTGATGCGATAGGGAGGGAAGTGAGAACGTTTTTATTTTGTTTCTTTCAGACATACGCAATTCGGTTAACTTGGGAGATTAATGCCGGTGGGAGCAAATCGAATCAGCACCTGTCGCGTTATCTTCTTGTACCAATGATGCTATGTAATTGACTACACGCCATTGGCACAGAGGCTGAATTTTGGGTGTAAATTTATAAGAAATAATCTTGTTTTTGTTAAAAAACACAAGTGGTACTATTCTTATTTCGCACCCGTTTTTTTCCATGTTTTTGGTCGGTCCTCAACGCCAATTGCTACTTCAAAAAAAGTAAACTTATGCTTGATTTATCCGTTTCACAATTCAAAACAAACTTTAAAAGAAAAAAAGGTTTTCAAATCGGTAAAGGAAAGGAACTAGAAATCAGCAAGGAACAGTGGTGTCTTTGTTTGAAAATTTCTTTAAAAAAAATTATGCCGTTTTGAATTTGAAGTATTCGTTAGATTCTGTCTAAAACCTTTAGCTCTGATGATATTGCGTTTTAAAATTTAAAAATTATTAAGTTTCGAGTCAAATCTGATAACAAATAAACCGACAACCCTCTTGAAGAACAAAAACTGATTTCAAATCTGTTTATTATCCTCCATTTGATCGAGAATTAAGATATAAACTAACTATTCTAGTTTCAGAAAAACAAATGATAAATTAAAGTTGATCATTGGTTCAAAACTTTCGATTTCTTACTTCTTTCGAGTATGTTAGAAATTTTCTAAATTTTTTAATAATAGATATTAAAAAGATTTTTACCTTTTTTTTTAAAGTTGGTCCTTGATTCTCAAAAATTGGAGCTGCTTGAAAAAAAAAACAAATAGCGTTTTTGGACTTAACGCTCTCAAATAAGCTAAAATTAGCTCTTTAACCTTTGGCCCCACGGAAAAATGTGAATTTACTTGCCTTGTATTATCGAGCAAAAAAAAAAGAAAAACAATCCATTCTAACGCAATAATTTTATTATTTAATTTAACCTCTCTTTAAAATTCAAATACAATGATATTTTTCTTTTTGGATAGTACTTCACTCAAAATACAAATATTTTTTGAGGAAGGTACCATGTAATGTTGAATAATTATAACATATTTCAAGTATTTTAAGCACTGTGTTTTAAAACATTTTCATCAAAAAGTTCTAATAAATTCAGTTTACGGTGTTACCTAAAAATTCCTATTTCAAGGCCACTTCAAGCAAATATTTACTGAATTTTTTTGAAATTTTCTTTATATTTTTTGTCACGAATCAGGTGAAAAATTAGTTCAACTGAAATTTTTGTAAATTTTTATAGAATTCGTAACATATTCAATCTATAAAAAGTGTGATTTGAAGTTTTCTGGATAAATTATGACCACTAATTTGTATCGCGAAAATTAAATTTAAAAAATCAACCTTATAAAAATGTTCACGGATTAATTTTTTCTTAAACATGACGTTTGATAGGAGATCGTTCCCTCAAATTTTAAGAGATGTCGAATTTGTTGTTAATATGCTGCAAAAAATACACCGTGCCATGGGTAAAGAAAATCTGTAGATTTATTTTTAATTTCTGTCATGTTTTTAACTCTTGTTTAATTCACTGGATAAGTTATAATAAAAATACAGTTTCCAACTCTGGGTTCCGGTGAAAATTGAGTTTTAAATACAAAGTTGTTTGACGAGAGATCCGAGCAGTTTTTAAATTTCACAACTTACGATTTTTTCACCACACATTTTTTGAACTGTTGTATTCTGGCATAGAAATTTAAATAATGATTCTGAATTTTGAGTTTTGGGTTGAATCCTTGATCGTTGAACCAAAACAAAATTTTGTATTCCTTTTCCTTTGTAGTTTTCCCGGTTTTGGGTCTGAATTCCCGGTTTTTATCCCGGTTCGATTTTCAATTCCCGGGTTCTGTGGCCACACTGAGTTTAATAGAGTAACAGTCCCATTTCTTATTAAACAAAATAAGGTCTCAAATTTATTAATTCTTGTACCAAAAATAAAAATTCTAAGCAAAAAAAACAACCTTAAACATCAATATTTATTTTGTTTAATTATTTTATCAAAAGATTTGATTTTTTTATACTTTTAAAGTTAAAATTCATTTGATTCGAATTTAAAGATAAAATAAATTTAAAATTGTAGATAAAATAAATTTAAAATAGTATTTTGATTTAACAATAAAAAAAATCTTAATAAAAAAAAACAACAAAAAATATGTAATAGAAACACTAAAAAATATGTAATAAAAACACGAACGAGAGATTTTTTTATGAATAAACTCAATGATTGAAAGAAAAACCATATCCAAAATCAATACCAAAAAAAAACTCCAGAAATAAAATATTTTAAAAAAAATTACCTTAGCTTTTTTCAAATTAAGTCTAGGTATGTTTTTTTTTTAAATTTGGAAAAAGCTAAGTTGAATTCTTAAAAAAAATAAAAGCCTTAAGAAATTCAAATAAATCGTCGTGGACCAAAAATTAAACAAAAATTAAAAAAAAAAAATAATTTAAAAACCACACTAATAAAATTTCTGAAAATTTAAAAAAATATTATGAAAAAAAATATGAAGAATGTTTTTTTTCGAAAATGGTAAAATTCAAACTATCAGAAATCAATCAACACCATTATAAAAAATCTAGAAAAAAATCAAATTAATAATTAAAAAATCCATATTTACTAAATTGAAAATATTATGGATTTTTTTTTATAATTCAATGATAAGATGACGAGATTAAAAACTATTGAAATACCTTTTTAAAACTTACCTCAAAAACTTCAGCAAATCTTTCCGGTTGATTCTTCTTCACCTTTTTGTTGTTATCACTACAACTTTTTAAAGAACTTTTTGAGGTAAATGATCACTTAAATTTAGTTGATAAAAACGTCTAATTTCACCGTTTAACACAAATTAGGAGACTTTTCAATATCGATATCCCACGATTCAAAATTACAGGAAAAATATTTACATTTTTACGAAATTTCCTTTCCAAGGAAAATGCTCTCAAATCACTTCACCAAAAAATCCCATAAATCACGGCTTGCACAAACTTCCACCAGAAAGCGTCCTCGAACGCTTTTACCGATAAATTACTCGAAATTTCCTTCCACGAAAAGGAAAACCGCGAACGATTTCCGCGAAAATTACACTTCAGAAACTGCTCGCGAGACTTTTCCAGCATCAGCAGGATTCGACCGGAGAAATTTTCCGCACCAACTTTCTTTCGCAACAAAAAAAACATGCCCCAACAAACAAGAACCAAAAAAATTCGCAACTGCTGTTCTCCCGGCCCGGCGCGGTCCATTGTCTGATGGTGCCATCTCGCTCTGGTCAATGTGGTTAAAAGGGAAATTTGTGTACACAAACCGAGAACAGTAGAGGCCTCCGACTGTTGCCATTTCGTTTACTCTTTCGGGAGAAGCACGGCCCCGTGGAAATGTGCGGGTGAAGGATCCAAACTTGATTCGACTTGCATGCACACGCTCTTTTTTTTTAACTCAAAATTAAGTATGACCGAGGTTCAAAACATAGTTCGATTCTATGAACTTAAAGTTAAGTACCATTTTTCTTCCTTGCGATGGATCAAAAAGGAGTTCGAACTGCGAACTCAAAATAGATCCCTTTTTTTCCTTCGGCGAGGGATCAAAGCTGAGTTCGACCTTATGAACTAAAAATTGAACTCTCTTTGTTGGACTGAAAACACTTAGCGAGTTCAGTTCGAACCGGAACAGCAACCAACGAACACGTCGCAAAATTTTGTCGTTCCGGAACAATTACCGGAAGACTATGAAGGAACTTCATAATGAAATGCATGTTCACCGTGTCAGCGTAAAATTCTGTCCGTCATTGTCATCATATGGTGAGCGGTTTGGAATGTCCGGAAACTTCCGGATGATGTTTACTTCCCGTGGGAAGTAACATCCGGAAGTTTTCGTTGACCGGGAGTGTCAAAACCTTCCACCGCTCTGTAATTGCAATGCAATGTACCGGAACAGCAACATCCGGGTACAAAAAATTTTAATCATCCTTTAATTCCCTGAAAATAAGCTACCCTCGAAAAAAAAAGGATAAATTCGAGTTCGGCTGCCGAACTTAGTATTGAGTATGCCTATTAGAACTTAGTTTTGCTATTGCCCAGTCAAACTCAAAGTTGAGGGATGCCACCGAAGTGCTGTTTTGAACCAAAACTACTTATGCATGCCGCAACAATCCAACCGTGCGGAGAGTTTCCATCGAAAGAGGAGAGAGAGCAGGGTAGATGAGAATCAAAACAGAGAGTGCTTTGGCGAGGGATAGGAAAGTAGGGAAGTTTATACACTGAAAGAATATTGAAGATGAAAATAATTTGTTAAATTCAGTTCAAATCTTGTAAAAACAAGTTTCGAAATTCAGTTTTCTTTTGTTTTGTCAACGATTTTTAACCCTTTCCTTCCCACAAGGTTTTTTACGTTTTAAAAATAGAAATATTGATTTACAGCTGAAGTTCTTGAACAAAAGATGCATAATTTAAGCCTACTTTAATGATCCATTTGATAAATTTGGATTTTGAAGTGGATCATATGTGCTCCATTGGGAAGATAACAACACATAGGGTGCGAATGAAAAACAGGAAATAATTGCAAAAAAACATGCAACTTCATCACTACCTTGATCACCAACTAAAACGATCCTATTTGATAAAAAACTTCTTCTTTGGTATACGCATCCCTCGAAAGTCTATTTATTGAAATATTTGAACTTTTCATTTTTGCCTTGAACAATTGGCCGCCATGACACTTTGCGCAAGGAAAACAAAACATGCCGTTTTTCGAGAAAATCACGAACTTTTACAAATATTTCGAGACATGTGGTCATTTAAGCAGATGAAATAGCTATCCTGAAGCGATTTTGTTTGTTGACGAAATGATTTTCTTGAGTATTGATAAGAAGCTTCACAAGAAGAAATGTACGTTTTGTTCCCAGTGTATCACCAGTGATCCACTTTACTTTCTAAAAAATTTATATGTTTTAGTTGGAATCTAAGTAAACCATCATTTGATTCTGCTTGCATAAGCAACCTTCTGCACGTCAGTAATTTTATTTGAAGGAAATCATAAAAACTTGTCAAGTTATTGAACAACAAATGAAGATTTGATTTAAATTCGAAAAAAATCCGACTTTTTTGCAGCTTTTGATCTGCCAAGCAAAACCTAGCGAACCGATTTTCTTCAAATTTCGAGCGATGTTTCTTCACTCATATATACACATTCGGTGAAAAAATGGTGTTGATCCAAAGCACCCAGTTCAAATGCGAGCTGTGCAAAGTTGTGGATCACCTGTGCTACCATGGGAAGGAAAGGGTTAATTTTAGCTAAAAAACACAAGATCTACAAATCAATTTGTTAGGTTCAATGTATAAAATATATTAAAGAAATCGTAATAAAACAACAAAGGATGAAAACTCAAAACAAGAAATTTATTCACTATTGGATGAATAATAATAATTGTAATAAAGTTCTGAATGAATTTCAAAGTTTAGAAATTCAATTAATTAACCATAAAAGACAAAAAATTGTTCGCAAAGATTGATTAAGAATGAGTAAATTTTATCAACGGAAGCCAATGCAAAATTTAAAAAAAGATTCTTGTTCAATTATGTGAATTTCAAATACAATACTTAACAAATTTGACTCTGAAATAAAAATTTTATTTTCACCAATAAAAGATCTTTTTCAAATAAAGCAGCTAGGGGGCATCACAGCAAATGAGCATTCAGAAGAAAAATAAATAATTAAAAAAGCAGCATAAAATTTCCTTTGTGAAGTTACTATTTTTGGAATTTTTAAGTCCTAATTTTCAGTTCCAACTTAAAAAAAAAAAGATTCTTTTTAATGTCAAAATTGTATTAAAAGAACCACAATTTAACATCGATCAAGATTAAACCTTCGAAATTCAAAATTAAAATAGAAAAAAATTGTTATTTTTAATCTTGAATTTTGAATCTAAAATTTGTAATTTTGAATTTTGAATTCTGTTCTTTTAATTATGAATTTTGAATTATGAATTATGAATTTTGAATTTTGAATTTTGAATTGAGAATTTAGAATTTAGAATTTCGAATTTAGAATTTAGAATTTTGAATTTAAGATTTAGAATTAAGAATTTAGAATTAAGAATTGAGAATTTAGAATTGAAAATTTAGAATTTAGAATTAAGAATTTAGAATTTAGAATTTAGAATTTAGAATTTAGAATTTAGAATTTAGAATTTAGAATTTAGAATTTAGAATTTAGAATTTAGAATTTAGAATTTTGAATTTTGAATTTTGAATTTTGAATTTTGAATTTTGAATTTTGAATTTTGAATTTTGAATTTTGAATTTTGAATTTTGAATTTTGAATTTTGAATTTTGAATTTTGAATTTTGAATTTTGAATTTTGAATTTTGAATTTTGAATTTTGAATTTTGATTTTAGAATTTTGAATTAAGAATTTAGAATTTAGAATTTAGAATTAAGAATTTAGAATTGAGAATTTAGAATTTAGAATTTAGAATTTAGAATTTAGAATTTAGAATTTTGAATTTTGAATTTTAAATTTAGAATTTAGAATTTAGAATTTAGAATTTAGAATTTAGAATTTTGAACTTTGAATTTTGAATTTTGAATTTTGAATTTTGAATTTTGAATTAAGAATTTAGAATTTAGAATTGAGAATTCAGAATTTGAATTTGAATTTTGAATTTTGAATTTTGAATTTTGAATTTTGAATTTTGAATTTTGAATTTTGAATTTTGAATTTTGAATTTTGAATTTTGAATTTTGAATTTTGAATTTTGAATTTTGAATTTTGAATTTTGAATTTTGAATTTTGAATTTTGAATTTTGAATTTTGAATTTTGAATTTTGAATTTTGAATTTTGAATTTTGAATTTTGAATTTTGAATTTTGAATTTTGAATTTTGAATTTTGAATTTTGAATTTTGAATTTTGAATTTTGAATTTTGAATTTTGAATTTTGAATTTTGAATTTTGAATTTTGAATTTTGAATTGAGAATTTTGAATTTTGAATTAAGAATTTTGGATTTTGAATTTTGAATTTTGAATTTTGAATTTTGAATTTTGAATTTTGAATTTTGAATTTTGAATTTTGAATTTTGAATTTTGAATTTTGAATTTTGAATTTTGAATTTTTGAATTTTGAGTTTTGAATTTTGAATTTTGAATTTTGAATTTAAAATTTTGAATTTTGAATTTTGAATTTTGAATTTTGAATTTTGAATTTTGAATTTTGAATTTTGAATTTTGAATTTTGAATTTTGAATTTTGAATTTTGAATTTTGAATTTTGAATTTTGAATTTTGAATTTTGAATTTTGAATTTTGAATTTTGAATTTTGAATTTTGAATTTTGAATTTTGAATTTTGAATTTTGAATTTTGAATTTGGAATTTTGAATTCTGAATTTTGAATTCTGATTTTGGAATTTTGAATTTATTTTGAATTTTTTTATTTTGAATTGTTAATTTTGAATTTAAATTTTGAATTTAAATTTTGAATTTTGAGTTTTGAATTTTGAATTTTGAATTTTTGAATTTTGAATTTCGAATTTTGAATTTTGAATTTTGAATTTTGAATTTTGAATTTTGAATTTTGAATTTTGAATTTTGAATTTTGAATTTTGAATTTTGAATTTTGAATTTTGAATTTTGAATTTTGAATTTTGAATTTTGAATTTTGAATTTTGAATTTTGAATTTTGAATTTTGAATTTTGAATTTTGAATTTTGAATTTTGAATTTTGAATTTTGAATTTTGAATTTTGAATTTTGAATTTTGAATTTTGAATTTTGAATTTTGAATTTTGAATTTTGAATTTTGAATTTTGAATTTTGAATTTTGAATTTTGAATTTTGAATTTTGAATTTTGAATTTTGAATTTTGAATTTTGAATTTTGAATTTTGAATTTTGAATTTTGAATTTTGAATTTTGAATTTTGAATTTTGAATTTTGAATTTTGAATTTTGAATTTTGAATTTTGAATTTTGAATTTTGAATTTTGAATTTTGAATTTTGAATTTTGAATTTTGAATTTTGAATTTTGAATTTTGAATTTTGAATTTTGAATTTTGAATTTTGAATTTTGAATTTTGAATTTTGAATTTTGAATTTTGAATTTTGAATTTTGAATTTTGAATTTTGAATTTTGAATTTTGAATTTTGAATTTTGAATTTTGAATTTTGAATTTTGAATTTTGAATTTTGAATTTTGAATTTTGAATTTTGAATTTTGAATAATTTGAATTTTGAATACTTTGAATTTTGAATTTTGAATTTTGAATTTTGAATAATTTGAATAATTTGAATTTTGAATTTTGAATTTTGAATTTTGAATAATTTGAATATTTGAATTTTGAATTTTGAATTTTGAATTTTGAATTTTGAATTTTGAATTTTGAATTTTGAATTTTGAATTTTGAATTTTGAATTTTGAATTTTGAATTTTGAATTTTGAATTTTGAATTTTGAATTTTGAATTTTGAATTTTGAATTTTGAATTTTGAATTTTGAATTTTGAATTTTGAATTTTGAATTTTGAATTTTGAATTTTGAATTTTGAATTTTGAATTTTGAATTTTGAATTTTGAATTTTGAATTTTGAATTTTGAATTTTGAATTTTGAATTTTGAATTTTGAATTTTGAATTTTGAATTTTGAATTTTGAATTTTGAATTTTGAATTTTGAATTTTGAATTTTGAATTTTGAATTTTGAATTTTGAATTTTGAATTTTGAATTTTGAATTTTGAATTTTGAATTTTGAATTTTGAATTTTGAATTTTGAATTTTGAATTTTGAATTTTGAATTTTGAATTTTGAATTTTGAATTTTGAATTTTGAATTTTGAATTTTGAATTTTGAATTTTGAATTTTGAATTTTGAATTTTGAATTTTGAATTTTGAATTTTGAATTTTGAATTTTGAATTTTGAATTTTGAATTTTGAATTTTGAATTTTGAATTTTGAATTTTGAATTTTGAATTTTGAATTTTGAATTTTGAATTTTGAATTTTGAATTTTGAATTTTGAATTTTGAATTTTGAATTTTGAATTTTGAATTTTGAATTTTGAATTTTGAATTTTGAATTTTGAATTTTGAATTTTGAATTTTGAATTTTGAATTTTGAATTTTGAATTTTGAATTTTGAATTTTGAATTTTGAATTTTGAATTTTGAATTTTGAATTTTGAATTTTGAATTTTGAATTTTGAATTTTGAATTTTGAATTTTGAATTTTGAATTTTGAATTTTGAATTTTGAATTTTGAATTTTGAATTTTGAATTTTGAATTTTGAATTTTGAATTTTGAATTTTGAATTTTGAATTTTGAATTTTGAATTTTGAATTTTGAATTTTGAATTTTGAATTTTGAATTTTGAATTTTGAATTTTGAATTTTGAATTTTGAATTTTGAATTTTGAATTTTGAATTTTGAATTTTGAATTTTGAATTTTGAATTTTGAATTTTGAATTTTGAATTTTGAATTTTGAATTTTGAATTTTGAATTTTGAATTTTGAATTTTGAATTTTGAATTTTGAATTTTGAATTTTGAATTTTGAATTTTGAATTTTGAATTTTGAATTTTGAATTTTGAATTTTGAATTTTGAATTTTGAATTTTGAATTTTGAATTTTGAATTTTGAATTTTGAATTTTGAATTTTGAATTTTGAATTTTGAATTTTGAATTTTGAATTTTGAATTTTGAATTTTGAATTTTGAATTTTGAATTTTGAATTTTGAATTTTGAATTTTGAATTTTGAATTTTGAATTTTGAATTTTGAATTTTGAATTTTGAATTTTGAATTTTGAATTTTGAATTTTGAATTTTGAATTTTGAATTTTGAATTTTGAATTTTGAATTTTGAATTTTGAATTTTGAATTTTGAATTTTGAATTTTGAATTTTGAATTTTGAATTTTGAATTTTGAATTTTGAATTTTGAATTTTGAATTTTGAATTTTGAATTTTGAATTTTGAATTTTGAATTTTGAATTTTGAATTTTGAATTTTGAATTTTGAATTTTGAATTTTGAATTTTGAATTTTGAATTTTGAATTTTGAATTTTGAATTTTGAATTTTGAATTTTGAATTTTGAATTTTGAATTTTGAATTTTGAATTTTGAATTTTGAATTTTGAATTTTGAATTTTGAATTTTGAATTTTGAATTTTGAATTTTGAATTTTGAATTTTTGAATTTTGAATTTTGAATTTTGAATTTTGAATTTTGAATTTTGAATTTTGAATTTTGAATTTTGAATTTTGAATTTTGAATTTTGAATTTTGAATTTTGAATTTTGAATTTTGAATTTTGAATTTTGAATTTTGAATTTTGAATTTTGAATTTTGAATTTTGAATTTTGAATTGTGAATTTTGAATTTTGAATTTTGAATTTTGAATTTTGAATTTTGAATTTTGAATTTCGAATTTTGAATTTTGAATTTTGAATAATTTGTATTTTCACATTTGAATTTTCAGATTCGAATTACTTTGATTTTAAAATTTTACTTTTATTGTTAAATTTTGAGTTATAAATTTGAAACTGAAAATTTTTTGATTTGAATTAAAAGTTTTAAATTTAAAATTTTGAATATTGTACTTTATAACTTGGAATTTGTAATTTTGAATTTTGAATTTTGAATTTCGGATTTTGAATTTTGAATTTTATTATGAATTTTGAACTTGGAATTTAGAGTTTTGAATTTTGAATTTTGAATTTTGAATTTTGTATTTTGAATTTTGAATTTTGAATTTTGAATTTTGAATTTTGAATTTTGAATTTTGAATTTTGAATTTTGAATTTTGAATTTTGAATTTTGAATTTTGAATTTTGAATTTTGAATTTTGAATTTTGAATTTTGAATTTTGAATTTTGAATTTTGAATTTTGAATTTTGAATTTTGAATTTTGAATTTTGAATTTTGAATTTTGAATTTTGAATTTTGAATTTTGAATTTTGAATTTTGAATTTTGAATTTTGAATTTTGAATTTTGAATTTTGAATTTTGAATTTTGAATTTTGAATTTTGAATTTTGAATTTTGAATTTTGAATTTTGAATTTTGAATTTTGAATTTTGAATTTTGAATTTTGAATTTTGAATTTTGAATTTTGAATTTTGAATTTTGAATTTTGAATTTTGAATTGTGAAATTTGAATTTTGAATTTTTAATTTTGAATTTTGAATTTTGAATTTTGAATTTTGAATTTTGAATTTTGAATTTTGAATTTTGAATTTTGAATTTTGAATTTTGAATTTTGAATTTTGAATTTTGAATTTTGAATTTTGAATTTTGAATTTTGAATTTTGAATTTTGAATTTTGAATTTTGAATTTTGAATTTTGAATTTTGAATTTTGAATTTTGAATTTTGAATTTTGAATTTTGAATTTTGAATTTTGAATTTTGAATTTTGAATTTTGAATTTTGAATTTTGAATTTTGAATTTGTAATTTTGAACTTTGAGTTTTGAATTTAGAATTTAGAATTAAGAATTTAGAATTTAGAATTTAGAATTTAGAATTTAGAATTTAGATTTTAGAATTTAGAATTTAGAATTTAGAATTCAGAATTTAGAATTTAGAATTTAGAATTAAGAATTGAGTATTTAATATTTAGTATTTAGAATTTAGAATTTAGAATTTAGAATTTAGAATTTAGAATTTAGAATTTAGAATTAAGAATTTAGAATTTAGAATTAGAATTTAGAATTTAGAATTTAGAATTTAGAATTTAGAATTTAGAATTTAGAATTTTGAATTTAGAATTTAGAATTTAGAATTTAGAATTTAGAATTTAGAATTTAGAATTTAGAATTTAGAATTTAGAATTTAGAATTTAGAATTTAGAATTTAGAATTTAGAATTTAGAATTTAGAATTTAGAATTTAGAATTGAGAATTTAGAATTTAGAATTTAGAATTTAGAATTTAGAATTTAGAATTTTGAATTGAGAATTGAGAATTAAGAATTAAGAATTAAGAATTTAGAATTTAGAAATTAGAATTTAGAATCAATAATTTAGAATTAAAAATTTAGAATTAAGAATTTAGAGTTGAGAATTTAGAATTTAGAATTTAAAATTTAGAAACTTGAATTTTTAATGTTGAATAATTTGAATTTTCATATTTGAATTTTGATTTTGAATGATTTGAATTTTCAAACTTGAATTTGGAAATGTGAATGACATTGAATTTTAAATTTTTATTTTTAATGTTAAATTTTGAATTTTGATTTTGAAATTTGAATTTGAAAATTTTTAATTTGACAAATCAAAATTTTAAATTTCAAATATTGAACTTTGAGCATTTTAACTTTGAATTTGAAATTTTGAATTTTGAATTTTGAATCTTGAATTTTTAATTTTGAATTTTGAATAATTTGTATTTTCACATTTGAATTTGGAAATTCGAATTACTTTGATTTTAAATTTTTACTTTTATTGTTAAATTTTGAGTTTTAAATTTGAAACTGAAATTTTTTTGATTTGAATTAAAAGTTTTAAATTTAAAATTTTGAATATTGTACTTTTTAACTTGGAATTTGCAAATTTTGAATTTTGAATTTTGAATTTCGGATTTTGAATTTTGAATTTTATTATGAATTTTGAACTTGGAATTTAGAGTTTTGAATTTTGAATTTTGTATTTTGAATTTTGAATTTTGAATTTTGAATTTTGAATTTTGAATTTTGAATTTTGAATTTTGAATTTTGAATTTTGAATTTTGAATTTTGAATTTTGAATTTTGAATTTTGAATTTTGAATTTTGAATTTTGAATTTTGAATTTTGAATTTTGAATTTTGAATTTTGAATTTTGAATTTTGAATTTTGAATTTTGAATTTTGAATTTTGAATTTTGAATTTTGAATTTTGAATTTTGAATTTTGAATTTTGAATTTTGAATTTTGAATTTTGAATTTTGAATTTTGAATTTTGAATTTTGAATTTTGAATTTTGAATTTTGAATTTTGAATTTTGAATTTTGAATTTGGAATTTTGAATTTTGAATTTTGAATTTTGAATTTTGAATTTTGAATTTTGAATTTTGAATTTTGAATTTTGAATTTTGAATTTTGAATTGTGAAATTTGAATTTTGAATTTCTAATTTTGAATTTTGAATTTTGAATTTTGAATTTTGAATTTTGAATTTTGAATTTTGAATTTTGAATTTTGAATTTTGAATTTTGAATTTTGAATTTTGAATTTAGAATTTAGAATTTTGAATTTTGAATTTTGAATTTGTAATTTTGAACTTTGAGTTTTGAATTTAGAATTTAGAATTAAGAATTTAGAATTTAGATTTTAGAATTTAGAATTTAGAATTTTGAATTCAGAATTTAGAATTTAGAATTTAGAATTAAGAATTTAGTATTTAATATTTAGTATTTAGAATTTAGAATTTAGATTTAAGAATTTAGAATTTAGAATTTAGAATTTAGAATTTAGAATTTAGAATTTATAATTTAGAATTTAGAATTTAGAATTTAGAATTTAGAATTGAGAATTTAGAATTTAAAATTTAGAATTAAGAATTTAGAATTTAGAATTTAGAATTTAGAATTTAGAATTTAGAATTTAGAATTTAGAATTTAGAATTTAGAATTGAGAATTAAGAATTAAGAATTAAGAATTAAGAATTTAGAATTTAGAAATTAGAATTTAGAATCAATAATTTAGAATTAAAAATTTAGAATTAAGAATTTAGAGTTGAGAATTTAGAATTTAGAATTTAAAATTTAGAAACTTGAATTTTTAATGTTGAATAATTTGAATTTTCATATTTGAATTTTGATTTTGAATGATTTGAATTTTCAAACTTGAATTTGGAAATGTGAATGACATTGAATTTTAAATTTTTATTTTTAATGTTAAATTTTGAATTTTGATTTTGAAATTTGAATTTGAAAATTTTTAATTTGACAAATCAAAATTTTAAATTTCAAATATTGAACTTTGAGCATTTTAACTTTGAATTTGAAATTTTGAATTTTGAATTTTGAATCTTGAATTTTTAATTTTGAATTTTGAATAATTTGTATTTTCACATTTGAATTTTCAAATTCGAATTACTTTGATTTTAAAATTTTACTTTTATTGTTAAATTTTGAGTTATAAATTTGAAACTGAAAATTTTTTGATTTGAATTAAAAGTTTTAAATTTAAAATTTTGAATATTGTACTTTTTAACTTGGAATTTGCAAATTTTGAATTTTGAATTTTGAATTTCGGATTTTGAATTTTGAATTTTATTATGAATTTTGAACTTGGAATTTAGAGTTTTGACTTTTGAATTTTGTATTTTGAATTTTGAATTTTGAATTTTGAATTTTGAATTTTGAATTTTGAATTTTGAATTTTGAATTTTGAATTTTGAATTTTGAATTTTGAATTTTGAATTTTGAATTTTGAATTTTGAATTTTGAATTTTGAATTTTGAATTTTGAATTTTGAATTTTGAATTTTGAATTTTGAATTTTGAATTTTGAATTTTGAATTTTGAATTTTGAATTTTGAATTTTGAATTTTGAATTTTGAATTTTGAATTTTGAATTTTGAATTTGGAATTTTGAATTTTGAATTTTGAATTTTGAATTTTGAATTTTGAATTTTGAATTTTGAATTTTGAATTTTGAATTTTGAATTTTGAATTTTGAATTTTGAATTTTGAATTTTGAATTTTGAATTTTGAATTTTGAATTTTGAATTTTGAATTTTGAATTTTGAATTTTGAATTTTGAATTGTGAAATTTGAATTTTGAATTTCTAATTTTGAATTTTGAATTTTGAATTTTGAATTTTGAATTTTGAATTTTGAATTTTGAATTTTGAATTTTGAATTTTGAATTTTGAATTTTGAATTTAGAATTTTGAATTTTGAATTTGTAATTTTGAACTTTGAGTTTTGAATTTAGAATTTAGAATTAAGAATTTAGAATTTAGATTTTAGAATTTAGAATTTAGAATTTTGAATTCAGAATTTAGAATTTAGAATTTAGAATTAAGAATTTAGTATTTAATATTTAGTATTTAGAATTTAGAATTTAGAATTAAGAATTTAGAATTTAGAATTTAGAATTTAGAATTTAGAATTTAGAATTTAGAATTTAGAATTTAGAATTTAGAATTTAGAATTGAGAATTTAGAATTTAAAATTTAGAATTAAGAATTTAGAATTTAGAATTTAGAATTTAGAATTTAGAATTTAGAATTTAGAATTTAGAATTGAGAATTAAGAATTAAGAATTAAGAATTTAGAATTTAGAAATTAGAATTTAGAATCAATAATTTAGAATTAAAAATTTAGAATTAAGAATTTAGAGTTGAGAATTTAGAATTTAGAATTTAAAATTTAGAAACTTGAATTTTTAATGTTGAATAATTTGAATTTTCATATTTGAATTTTGATTTTGAATGATTTGAATTTTCAAACTTGAATTTGGAAATGTGAATGACATTGAATTTTAAATTTTTATTTTTAATGTTAAATTTTGAATTTTGATTTTGAAATTTGAATTTGAAAATTTTTAATTTGACAAATCAAAATTTTAAATTTCAAATATTGAACTTTGAGCATTTTAACTTTGAATTTGAAATTTTGAATTTTGAATTTTGAATCTTGAATTTTTAATTTTGAATTTTGAATAATTTGTATTTTCACATTTGAATTTGGAAATTCGAATTATTTTGATTTTAAATTTTTACTATTATTGTTAAATTTTGAGTTTTAAATTTGAAACTGAAATTTTTTTGATTTGAATTAAAAGTTTATATTTTAAATTTTGAATATATTCTTTCAAACTTTGAATTTGTAATTTTGAATTTTGAATTTTGAATTTTGATTTTCGGATTTTGAATTTTTAATTTTATTTTGAATTTTGAATTTTGAACTTGGAATTTAGAATTTTGAGTTTTGAATTTAGAATTTCGAATTTATAATTTGGAATGTTGAATTTTGAATTTAGAATTTGGAATTTAGAATTCTGAATTCTGGATTTTGAATTTTGAGTTTTTAATTCTGAATTTGGAATTTTGAATTTATTTTGAACTTTTTTATTTTGAATTTTTAATTTTGAATTCTGAAATTAATTTTAAATTTTGAATTTTGAATTTTGAATTTTGAATTTTGAATTTAAATTTAGAATTTTGAGTTTTGATTTTCAAATTTCCAATTTTGAATTTAAAATTTTGAATTTTGAGTTTGGAATTTAGAGTTGAGAATTCAGAATTCAGAATTCAGATATTAAGAATTTAGAATTTAGAATTTAGAATTAAGAATTTAGAATTTAGAATTTAGAATTTAGAATTTAAAATTTAGAACTTAAAATTTCACATTTTGATGTTTTGAGTTTTGATTTTTGAATTTTTAATTTAGAATTGTTAATTTTGAATGTCAAGTTTTGAATTTTAAATTTCAAATACAGAATTTTTCCAACTTAATTTGGAATTTTGAATTTGGAAATTTTAATTTATTTTCTCGAACTAAATTAAACTTTGACAGTCCTATCCCCGGAAATCGATTCCGAAAAGAGAAATCAAAACAAACTGTCAAAAATCGATCTCGCTCTCACAAGATTTTTGCTCTCGCGAGAGAGAAAACTGCCATCAAAACACGAAAATCGAAAGAGAAACGTCAAAAACCTGCTGCGATTCCATCAGCCATCGTCGTCGTTGTCGAATTTGTCAAATTGCAGGACAAATTTCGTCTTGATGTGGACTTATTCTGGTATTTTGCAATTGTCGCGACGTTGAAGTGAGTGAAATTGGAAATGTTTAGTGATTGAAGAAGTGCGTGGTTCTAGGGGAATATGAAATTGGCTGTTTTGATTGGAATATGATTGGGGAATTGTGCTGATAAGAGATTTGAAAAAAGACATCTCACGAAGAAAAAAAATAGAGCTGCCATTGATTGGAATTGGGCTGTGCTGTGAGCAGAAATTGGTGCAATTTACAACTGGCTTAGGTCAGGTAGCATTCTTCATTAAAAGGTGGGAAAAAGAAAGAAATTTGCTACCTGAGCTATTTTGAGAAAAGCCCACAAATTCCAATCCAGATTATGGAGTGGCACTTGGAAGGGGAGAAAAATTTGCAAGCTTCCAAAGTAAACAAGGCTGCTGAAAATTAAAATTGGAAAGTCGAGACTGTTTCACAGTGAATGAATAGTGCAATCAATATCCTGCTGCGAATGTTCGTGCCAGATCAGATGACAACAATCGACTCAAATCACGGAAATGGATGGCGTTTTTCGCTGATTGAATGATCCAAAATCTTTGTACTTGAGATTACCCTAAATTGGAGACCTTTTTAAGCATTTTTCTCGATAAGATTTGACCCCCGAAAAAAAACAGTCAATATGGGACTGTTATTTGCAAAAATCTGGAGCCTTTTTGGCAATGAAGGTAAGTTTTGAAAGAATAATCGAAATTCTCAAAATTTCAGTCACGAAACAAGAGCACGAATCGAATCGCCAATCGTCAATCTTTTGTCCTTGACAACATTTCAAGCTCTCAGCAGCAGTATGTTACAAATCAGACAAACAAGTCCAGTTTCGCTTTCGTTCAATTCCGAGACTGGCCTTCTCGAGCAGCTGACCAAAAAAAAGTTGAGCCAAAGAGCGTCGAATGGATAAAGTTGAGTAACCTTTTGACGGAGCTCTAAGCCAAGTCGAGTCGCGTCGCCTCGCCGCGAGCTCGAGTTAAATCCGAGAGATTGATGATGCGTTTTACAAGCTGGCTACCAACTTCATTCCAAAACAAAATTCCCACATGAAAGCGAAACTCGAGCTAGTCTACTGCTGCTGTTAGGAAGTTTCAATAAGTATCAGCTCTTTTTTCGCTTTCCCACATTCCCGCTTGCTTCCAATTCCTAATGGTGGTAGCAACTTGCTGCTGCTGCTGGTAATTAACAGCCCTTTGTTGGGTTGTCTTTTGGTTTCTTTTTTCTTTGAGTGCGATTTAAGACTGCATTTGGATGCTCGTTTGTTTGTAAATTTTGCCATTTGTTTACATTAGAAGTTGTTTATTAGCAGTTAACAACAATAAAGACCAATCTTTCTTTATTTTTTATACTGGGATTCGAACTGCTTTTTTAACACTATGAATAATATTTAATTTTTTTTAAGTCGATGGTGACAAAGAAATTTTCCATTAACACAACCGGAATGGCTTACAGTATTCGCCTGCATGAGCGCAACGTCTGAAGATAATGATTTTGTTGCTTTAGTTTACAGTGTAGAAGATTACCGGTCACACTAATATCCCTCGAAATTTTATATTCCCAAAATGTGTGTGGTTGAACCCATAGCCATCGGCTTGAAAGTCCAGAGTTCAGAATTCTACAACCAGAGTTCTGAGTCCAGAGTCCAGAAACCAGAGTTCAGAGTTCAGAGTCTAGAGTCCAGAGCCTTGAGTCCAGAGTTCAGATTCCAGAATTCTGCATTCAGGGACCAGATTCCAGAGTCTAGAATTCAGAGTTCTGAGTCAAGAGTTTAGAGTTCCGCTACTATAATATAGAACCCATAGCCATCGCGATGCATCGGCTTGAATGTCCAGAGTTCAGAATTCTGCAAACAGAGTTCTGAGTCCAGAGTCTAGAGTCCTGAATCCTGAATCCAGAGTTCTGAGTCCAGAGATCAGATTACAGAGTCCAGTAGCCAAAGTCCAGAGTCTAGAGTGCAGAGTACAGAGTCCAGAATTCAGAATCCAGAGTCAAGAACCCAGAGTCCAGAATTCGGAGCCAAGGATCCAAGATCCAGAATCTAGCATCCAAAGTCCAGAGTCCAGAACTCTGCTACCAGAGTCCAAATTTCAGAATTCTGAATAAAGAGTTCAGATTTCTAAGTCTATAGTCAAGATTCAATAGCTTTGAGTCTGGAATCCACAGAACAAACTTTAGACTAAAAAGTACAGAGTTCAGACTTCTGTTTCCAGAGTTCTGAGTTCAGAGTTCTGAAGCCATAGTCCATAATCCAAGGTCCATAGTCCAGAGTTCTGCTTCCAGAGTCCAGATTCCAAATTCATTCATTGCCCAGAAATACCGTATGGCGCGTTATCAAACGGTATGACGAAACATTAACGACGATTCGGAAACCTCATGCCAATCGTCGGAGTGGAACTGTCGACCGGAACCTGCGTGGTAAGATTCTGAAGAAGATCAAGAGGAATTCCAATCTGTCGGACCGTAATTTGGCCAGAAAATTCGGTGCTGCTCGCAGTACCGTGAAGAGAATTCGACTCCGGGAAGGAATCAAGTCGTATCAAGCTAGCAAACAGCCAAATCGGACCAAAAAAACAGAATAGTGTGACCAAAATCCGTGCTCGGAAGCTATACGATCAGGTGCTGACGAAGTTCGATGGGTGTCTTCTGATGGACGATGAAACCTACGTCAAGGCTGACTTCGGGCAAATCCCAGGTCCAAAATTTTACTTGACAACGGCTGCACGAATATTTATAGTTTGGCAGGGCATTTGCTGCTGAATGAAAATGAAAAAAAGCTATATAAAATTATAGCTATGGGACAGTTATAATATGTTTCAATATTAGGAGAAAAATGTTGAAATGTGTAAACACTAAAACCGAAAAATAATCAGATCTTAGAAATCTCATGAACCACCCTAAAAATTTTCCATAGAAAATGGCGGTCTTTAGTTGTTGTTAAAGTTTGTCTAAGACATCAAATGCAAAATCATTTCTGGACCCCACTGTGCAATGTTATAAAAATAAACTAAATAATGACAAAAATGTAACAAAACTGTGGCAAATATATGAAATAAAAACTGTGAATAAAATTTGACATTCAAATGACAATTAAAATCTGAAAGAACTTTGACAAAAATATGACAAACACAAAAAGTGACAAATGACAGAACTTTGAAGAAAATTTGACAAATGGGGTAAAAAGTGCCAAAAACAAGACAATGATCACAAAATTATGAAAAAAATATTAAAAAAAATTCACACAAAATGACAAAACTATGACATATGTGATAAAAAATAAGACAAAATTTTGACATATATAACAAATTTATGATAAAAAATTTTACCACAAAACGACAGGACTTTTGACAAAATGACAAATATGACTTTTGATAAAACAATGAAAACATTATGATAAAGCTAGTAAAAATATGGATAAATTTTGACATTAACATGCCAAAAATATGACAAATGTGCTAAAATATGACAACGTTTTGACAAAACTATGACAAAAATATATTAAAACTCTGACTACATTATGTAAAAAAAAATTGACAAATGGGGATTTTTTTTTATTATCTGACGGGTTTGCGCCGGGGGTCTTCAGATTTTCCCCAAAATTGAAAATTTGGTTCATTTTTGCGACTTAAAAACACATGTATTTTTTCAGAATTCTAACATTTTTATTTTTTGAGTTAGCTTCGGTTAGATTTTTTCGTAAATAAAAAATAACCATTTTTCAAAGCTACATAACTCTGTTGTTTCTCAACGGAAATTCTAAAATAGTACATCAAAATGCATTGAAATTTTATCAGCTTTCCAAATAGAATAGTTGAAAGAAATTAAATAATGACCTTCAATATGAAAAGTTGTAAATAAACTTTAAATGGCGTCTAAAAGTACCGTCTGCACCACCGAATATTTTGCAAAAAATACCATTGTATAGCTCGATTCATGATGCAACTTTCATCTGAAGACACCAAAGTGGGCCATTAAAACCTTGAAGAGTTATGAAAGAAATAATGACAACAAATCTCTTTTTTTGCATCGGAAACAAACAATGGTCGAACAACTGCACTCACATATGGAGATAGCGCGCACTTCTAACAACAAGGAAACAAAAGAATTTATCAAAGCAGGTAAAAAACACTACTTTCTCGTCCTTTTCAGACTGCCCCTACTCGCATAACAGTCCCATATGAACATTCGTCATTTTAGGTCAACATAAGGCTTCAACATAAAAGACTAAAAAAAGAGGTTTTGTTCTAGAAATTTCGAAAAAATATCAATTCGTGGCTGTCCTATATGAAATACACCTGAATAACAGTCCCATATGTGAAATACCACGGATTTGGTTACTTTTCAATGTTTCTTTCGGCGAAATAGTCTTTGGTTTATTGCTTTGAATTATTTAAACATTTTTTTAACTCACTTGATGTCGAATGATGCACACTAGTTTTCGAAGGCAGGTCTGACTGTCTTAGGAATGACTTCCTGAGCGAAAAACTATCGGATGCAATCAAAAATCGTAAAAAAAAATTCAACTTACAATGTGGAATTCATGATATTTTTTTTGCAAAAGTATGTTTCTTTTTCTGATAATTGCATTTAGAAGTTCAAAAACGATCAAATTTGAGTCTTAGAAAGTAGCTTGGTAAGAAAAATATATTTTGTATGGGACTGTTATGCTAGTAGATTCGAAAAAGGTTTCAAATATGGTCGATTAACAGTCCCATAATGAATAAAAATGGTGCACTCGACCTTACCAATAACCCAATTTCGAAAATTTCAGGTCTAACGATTTATTATGACAACCTAGAAACGATTTTCGTTTATGCGGAAAGTGGTGGTCACAATTTAAAAATATATTCCAAAACAGAAAAAGCTGATTGTCTCGCTTGCTTATTTTTGTATATGGGACTGTTATGAAAGAAGGGGCGGTAGATTGTTGCAGCTTAACTGACTTCATGTTATGTATATCCAAAAATCTAATAACGTATTCGTTCAAACCCAGTTTTGCACCAGGTCACAACAAGTTATGCACATTTTACTGTCATTTTTAGAAGTTTATGCGCTAAGTTTTGCATCCGTAACTCCCCAGATTTGATTTAAAATGGACGGTGGAACGCTGAAGATTCGTGTGTGAGCGATCGAGGTAGCAAAACACTGAAGACGAATTATGTTCGTTCTAGTATGGTAAACCTCAAAACTGGGCGAATGTAGCAAACGAATACGGTAAAAGTATCATATTTTCATCATTTTACAGCCTGGGCTGGCCAACATTTTTGATTATTTCTACAACATTTGTGCCACTTTCTCATAGTTTTTTGATCAATGGGAAAGGATTTTGGTGTCCAGGACTTAGCTCCCGATATAAAAACTTTGTAAAGCACGTCTATATTTCATTTTTTTAATCACATTTTTGTGATCCCAAACACAGGGACGGAACCTTCTACTATTGGCATTGATTATGCTTCACAATAATCTTTGATCGAATAATTAATAAGTTATATAGTAGATGACCAGGTTGTAAAAGCAACATTCCCATTATTAGTTATATCACATAAACAATACGATACTCAGAATTTTGGTTAAAATTTAAGGGGGGGGGGGGGGGGGGGGTTAGGTCTAACGGGTATAAAAAACACCATTTTCACGGTTTTTTTCTAGAGCTATCGTTCAAACAAATGTATTCAAATTTTTTGCATTATACAAAGCATTGTTAAAAGAACATTTAGTATTTTTTTCATAATATTGAAAAATGAGCCGGTGACGGAGCACTTTCGAGGATGCCTTTTAGAAAACAGGATTTGCGGTGGACACTGTATCTTAGCACAGAATCATCTGAAGTCAAAAAATCAGAGCAAAATATTTTTAATAGATAATTTTCTGGACCCCAACGTTTTTATTTAACTTAAACAAATTTTATGAAATTTTCGTGGCTGTTTGAAGTAAAAACTACGATTTTTCACGAAAAAATCCGCCATTTTTCACCTGTAAAATCTCCCCAAAGTAAAAAAACCAAAAACGAAAAACGTTGGGGTCTGGTATTTTATATGTAGAAAATATGTTCCAAATTTGAAAAGAATCGGATAAGTAGTTTTCAAATGACGATGTCCGCAGACTTTAAAAATGTGCTTTCGAGAAAAACGCGTTTGAAGTTTCTGCTCTTGCTTTCTTGCAGTATTAGATAGGAGGAGATAAAGGCCTATAATTTCTACAGTTTTGCTTCAATTGACTTGAAAATTTGACACAACATTCTTGAAATGTTTTACAATAAGAAAATAAAAAAATCGATTTTTTGAAAGTGTTACACCCTAAACCCCCCCCCCCCCCCCCCCCCTCTTTAAGTCAGTTTTGCTGCAAACACTCTACAAAGCACGAAAAAGTATTGTTTTTTACCTGCTTTGATAAGTTCTTTTGTTTCCATGTTGTTAGAAGTGCGCGCTATCTCCATATGTGAGTGCAGTTGTTCGACCATTGTTTGTTTCCGATGCAAAAAAGAGATTTATTGTCATTATTTCTTTCATACCTCTTCAAGGTGTTAATGGCCCACTTTGGTGTCTTCAGATGAAAGTTGCATCATGAATCGAGCTATACAATGGTATTTTTTGCAAAATATTCGGTGGTGCAGACGGTACTTTTAAACGCCATTTAAAGTTTATTTACAACTTTTCATGTTGAAGGTCATTATTTATTTTTTTTCAACTATTCTTTCTGGAAAGCTGATAAAATTTCAATGCATTTTGATGTGCTATTTCATAATTTCCGTTGAGAAACAACAGAGTTATGTAGCTTTGAAAAATGGTTCTTTTTTATTTACGAAAAAATCTAACCGAAGCTAACTCAAAAAATAAAAATGTTAGAAATCTGAAAAAATACATGTGTTTTTAAGTCGCAAAAATGAACCAAATTTTCAATTTTGGGGAAAATCTGAAGACCCCCGGCGCAAATTGTCAGATAATAAAAAAAAATCCCCAAATACGACAGTGAAATGACCAAAAATGTGACACAAATCCGTAAAAACAATTAAAAATATGTTACAAAAATATGACAAATGTGATAAAAATTTGACTAAATAATGACAAAATTAAGACCAAATTATGGGCATGTGATTCAGTACCGTTCATAATTGTATAGAAATTGGAAGCACGCGCACTCTCACTTCGACTTTGAACTTCCATAACTTTTTAATCTGATGATATTTTTTGATCAAATTTTTTGCGTTAGATAGATCAACTATCACACTATTATATCACAAAATTTGAGTTTTCTGGACTTTGTGTGGCCTGAGAAACAGTAATTCTACGAAAATCGGACTTTTCGGACTTTTCTCATTCAAACTGCAATATCTCTAAAACTACGCTCAATTTTTTGTTGAAATTTGGCACAGTGATTCTTGAAACGTAAAGCTATCATGTCTGAAGTTTTCAAAAAGTTCTATCGATGAGATCAAAAGTTACGCGAGGTGCAATATTTCAGGCACGAAGCTAGAAATGCGATTTCTATAGAATTTTGGACGATTCATGAGAACAATATCGTTTCCTCCACCAATCAGACAAAAAATGTCTGGCAAAAGCCATAAAGAAAAGAAAAAATGGAATAAATGATCCATTTGTATTTTGAAATCAGAATCTCGCGATATTGTTTGATTTTTTTGGTTGAAATAGATTTACTGGTTGTTAAACAGAGAATATGATTTTCCTATGGAAACATTCGTCCAAAATTCTATAGAAATCGCATTTTTAGGTTCATGCCTAAAAAATTGTACCTCGCGTAACTTTTGATCCCATCGATAAGAACTTTTCAAAAACTTCAGACATGCTAGCTCCATATTTCAACAATCACTCTGCAAAATTTCAATAAAAAATGTAGCGTAGTTTCTGAGATATTGCAGTTTGAACAGTAAAAGTCCAAAAAGTCCAATTTTCGTAGAATTACTGTATCTCAGACCACACAAACTCCAGAAAGCTCAAATTTCGTGGTTTAATAGTGTGATTGGTGTGATAGTTGATGTACCCAACGCAGAAAATTTGATAAAAAAATATCATCAGAGTAAAAAGTTATGAAAGTTCAAAGTCGAAGTGACAGTGCGCGTGCTTTCAATTTATATACAATTATGAACGGTACTGCACATGTAGCTCAGTTGGAAAGTCAGTTGCCTCCTGAGCCGATGTCCGTGAGTGCGAATCCAAGAGTGAAACTCGAACACATTTGTACCGGATAAGTTTTTCAGTTATTTTCCGCCAACTGCATAGTTGATAGAAGTCATGAATTACATGAAGAAGCTTAAAGAACCTTGATAGAAACAAAAATAAAAGACAAAACTATGAATAAAATTAGACCAATGAAAACAAAATTTATAGAACTACGACAAAAATACGACGAACGAAAAAATGACAGAAAGCTGACAGATCAATAGCAGACTTTTGTCAATTTTTTGTCATAATTTTGTTTTTTTTGTCATAATATTGTCACATTTTTGTCATTTTTTTAAATCCTATTTTTGTCATAATTTTGTCATATTTCAGTCACTTTTGTCATATATTTATAATATTGATAATATTTTTGTCATAATATTGTCACATTTCTGTTATTTTTTTGTCAACTTTCGTCACATTTGTTTTTTTTAAGTTAATTATTATAGTTGTCATACTTGTTGTCAAACTTTTGTCAAAGTTTTTTTTTCGAGTTTTGTCATTTTTGCATTTTATTTGTCTGTTTGATTTTTTTTTATAGATTTTCATATTTTTTTATTTCATATTATTGTCAAATTTCTGCCATCTGTCATATTTTCACGAATTTTTTTTGTATTCATGGCTTTCATTTTTCATTTTATTGTCAAATTTATCATTTTATTGTCAAATTTATCTTAGTTTTATCACCTTTGTCATATTTTTCTCATTTTCTTGTCAGAGCTTCTTTTTTTTGGCATAATATTGCCATATTGCTTCATAATTTCATAATATTTTTTCAATAGTTTTGTTAGATTTTTTCATACGATTTTTAATCATTTACAATTTTTTAAAGTTTAGAGGAAGTCGCCATATTGGATTTCAAGATGACGTACTATAGCGTCAGACAGTGAAATTAGATTACTACTTATTGAGTCCTTTCACCTTATACCAATATTGTGAGTGTTTTGTGCGATTTTCAGCAATTTAAAGCATTTTGGAGCTAGACGAAGCCACTATCATAAAACACTCACAGTGTGGATTTTAGGTGAAAGGAATTAATTAGTAGATGTCGAATTTTGCAGTCTGACGCTACGAAACGCCATCTCAAAATTCAAACAGCGCACAGAGAAAAATATATAGATTTATCAGTTATATTACGCGTCTACAGGACCATAAATATGATTGTTTGATTTTGACTCGAAAATACAATCAAGCCAACAATCTGATTATACGTTGCCACAAATGGATAAATGGCTGATTTAGCGATCGCATCAACTTCGAGAATCCAACAGGAATTTAAGTCAATCATTCATTCGTATGGCTGTTTTTACCGTAAATGCTGCTCCCCATGAACGTCGGAAATTGTAGATTCATAATAATAATCAGGGTTGCTAGCGAACCGGGAAAACCGGGAATACCGGGAAAAACTTTGGAATTTCATCGCATCACCGGGGAACCGGGAAAAAACGGGAATTTCAGCATCTCACCGGAAAAATGGTCATGCTTGAAAATTTTCCACCTACCTACCTACCTAAGGGTCCAGCGCGGATTGACCGGCGCATAGGGCTGAGATAAAAGATCTCCACTGCTGGCGATCCGGAGCCAGCGTCTTCACTTGCTGCCAGCCGAGGTTCTCGTCAACTGTGCGGATTTCAGCGGCTAGACTTCGCCGCCACGAGCTTTTGGGCCTGCCACTTCTTCGATGCCCATCTGGATTCCAGTCAAGCGCCTCTCTGCAAATCTCGTTTTCATCTCTTCGCAGCGTGTGCCCAATCCATCTCCACTTACGTTCCCGAATCTCGATTTCTAGCGCCTTTTGATGACACCGGCGATGAAGTTCAACGTTTGAGATCCAGTTGCCAGGCCACCAAGCGCGGATGATGTTCCGCAGGCAGCGATTCACAAAAACTTGCAGTTTTCGCGTCGTCACCGCATATGTGCACCAAGTTTCACACCCGTACAGCAATACGGATTTGACGTTTGAGTTGAAGATTCGGATCTTAGTTCGTAGAGAGATCTGGCGTGACCGCCAGATGTTCCGGAGACTCGCAAACGCAAATCGGGCTTTTCTGATCCGGGTCTCGATGTCCTTCTTGGTCCCACCATCAGGCGTAATCTGGCTACCAAGATACTGGAAGCACTCAACTGTCTCAACCTGTTGTCCAGCTACCACGAAATTGGAACGATTTTCTGTATTGATTTCCATCGACTTGGTCTTTCCGACATTGATTTTGAGACCTGCTGCCTTGGAGCTTTCGGTGAGGTCGTCGAGTTTGCTCTGCATGTCTTGTTGTGTTTGGGCGAGCAAAACAATATCGTCTGCCAGGTCAAGGTCGTTCAGTTGCTCCATGGTTGAAGGATTCCACGGCAATCCTCGGTTTGGTCTACAGTCAATCGATCCAGTCAAGATCTCATCCATTACGATGAGAAAAAGCAGCGGTGACAAAATACATCCTTGTCTCACTCCAGCAGTTACCGGGATTGGTTCGGACAAGACACCGTCGTGCAAGACCTTGCACGAAAATGCCTCGTACTGTGCTTTGATGAGATGGACTAGTTTCTCTGGGACCCCTCGTCGTCTAAGAGCAGCCCAGATGTTTTCGTGGTTCAGTCGGTCAAATGCTTTTTCGAAATCAACGAACACCAGCAGAAGAGAGTCCTGGAATTCGTTGATTTGTTCCAGTATTATTTGTAGCGTTGTGATGTGGTCCACACATGATCGTCCGGATCGGAATCCAGCTTGTTGCCGTCGGAGTGTAGCGTCGATTTTCTCCTGGATCCTGTTCAGGATCACTTTGCAGAGTACTTTGAGGGTTGTACAGATCAAAGTTATGCCACGCCAGTTACCGCACTCTGTTAGGTCTCCTTTCTTTGGGACCTTTACGAGGATACCCTGCATCCAGTCGACCGGGAATGTTGCAGTATCCCAAATGTCAGCGAATAGACGGTGCAACATTTGTGCTGACAAGGCAGGGTCGGCTTTGAGCATTTCAGCAGGAATGCAATCGATTCTCAAGTCCGTCGAATGCTCAGTCCAACGCTTGAGCTGATCTGTTCGATCTGTCAGCAGCTGACCTGCTCGGTTTTTCAGCGGCATTCTTGCATTAGTCTTTGCACCACTAAGGCGGCGAGAAATATCATATAATAATCGGATATCTCCAATGGCGGCGGCTCTTTCTCCCTCTTCGGCTAGGGAGTTTGTCCAGGCTCTCTTGTCTCGTCTACAAGCTCGTTTAACTGCCTTTTCCAGCTCCGCATATCGTAAGCGGGCGGCTGCTTTGGCTGACCCGGTACATGCCTGCTCAATTCCGACTTTCGCCTTTCTCCGATCATCGATCATCCTCCAGGTTTCATCCGACATCCATTCACTTCGTCTTCCACAAACTTTACCGAGAGTACCATGGCTCGTCGTGATAAAGGCATTCTTGATTCCACACCACTGTTCTTCGACTGTTCCGTCTGTCGGTAGCTCCGAGGCTCGGGATTCTAGCTGTTCAACGTATGCCCTTTTCACCTCTGGATTCTCCAACCGGCGGACGTCGTATCGACACCCGACTTTCTCCTCGCGCCGTTGGACACGCGCAACTCTCAGTCGTATCTCGCCAAGGACGAGGTGATGGTCAGATGCAATGTCTGCGCTTCGTTTGTTGCGGACATCAAGAAGGCTCCTTCTCCATTTTCGGCTGATGCAGATGTGGTCAATTTGATTTTCTGTTCGGCCATCTCGGGATACCCAAGTGACCTTATGTGCTGGTCGATGGGGGAAGAGCGATCCACCGATCACCATGTTGTTGTTGCCACAAAATTCTACAAACAGCTCTCCGTTTTCGCTCATCTGTCCTAGGCCATGGCGCCCCATGATGCGCTCAAAGTCCTGATTATCGGAGCCAATCTTTGCGTTGAAGTCGCCTAAGTGGATTTGAATGTCACCCTTCGGAATTCTCTCAACCACGCTGTTCAATTGACTGTAAAACTGCTCTTTCTCCTGCAAATCGGCAACGTCAGTTGGCGCATAACACTGGACCATTGTAAGGTTTCTAACCCGTGTTCTGAATCTGGCTACGATTATTCTTTCGTTAATCGGTTCCCATCTTATGAGGGCCGCATGGGAATGCGGGCTTAACAGGAAACCAACTCCTCGTTCCCGAGTAGCATGTTCTCCTCGTATGCCAGAGTAAAGCAGTACTTGCCCGGACTGTGTCTTGTGTTCTCCAGTGTTAGGCCAACGGACTTCGCTCAGTCCCAATATCTCTAGCTTGAGGCGGCTAGCTTCTCTAGCAAGTTGAGCCAGCTTTCCTGGCTGGGCAAGGGTCAAAACATTCCAAGTTCCAATTCTAGTCCGTGTTTTCATGCTAAAAGTCGTTGCCAAAGTTCCAATTCGGTTATTTCTTCTCTCAGTTTCTGTAACAATAAAAGATTTCAGGAGCAGTAGGTTGTTAGCCTAAAGTCCCTATCCCGCGATGGGGCTGAAATCTTGGACTTAGCTGGCGGGAGCCGCATTTCATAAATTCAGCCGCTTGCTGCAAGACAGACGCTGTTTGAGCCGCTCCTGACCTGGAGAACAGACGCTCGGTTGTTGTTACACGCCGCCCCTGACCTGGGGAACAGACGCGTGCGGCCACCTTCTCAGTCTGCATGCGACCAAAGCATCCACCGGGGTTGGGTACCCGATCTCCGCTTAGGTTACTCGCACCCCAGCCGGCACCGCGGGGAGGTAGAGATAGGAGTTGTGAATAAGAGGTGACATGACCACTATGGGGTCTCGTGTTGCACATTATCCACCGTTTACCAGCCACGGAATTTCAAAATTATTTTTAAAACTATTTCTAAATTTAAGAGCAGTTTTTGACGGTCTCGATATAGATTTATCTCATAAACGCTTATTTTCGTTCATTATTAAACAAACAAAGTTTGAATCGCTTTTTTAACTAATTGCTGAGCAACTATTCAATGTGTATTTGATAGAAATCTACTTATTTATGAGAAACCAATTGATGCATCAGTTCGAAGTTTTCTCTAGAGAGTTTCAATATGGAACTGTGGATATTTGCTTTTTAATATATATCCTTTTGGTACCAAAAATTCAATACAAAACTGGTATTTTCACTAATTTCCTTGGTCCAGTCAGGAAAATGACTCTAGCTTATAGAGGTTTTACACTCTCACTTATAGAGGTTTCTCACTCAGGTTCGACTGTACCAGTTTTGTTTCAGACGTCAAATGTATCAGTGTTCGATAGAAATATTCCATTAAATTATTTTATACAAAAAGCAAATAAGATAGCAGCTTGAGATGTTTTAAGCAGAGTTACATCTCTTTTTCACCAGAAAAAGATATCGAGTGCTCAATGTTGTTGCTGTTGTTTTTGTGTATTTCGTTTGAAATGGCCTGAAGAACGAATTATTATATCGCAAGTTTTTAGTTTTTAATTCTTCCTACGTTAAGTTTTTGCTTAAAGTTTCCTACGCTGGAATATACATATGTCTTATGTAACAATTGTATCGAAAATAGCTCCTGTCGAAATCTAAGGTCTCTACCCTGATGGGAGGGATGAATGACCCCATAGATGTTAAAATACCAATGATCAAATAAATAAAAAAAAAGTCTCTACCCTGATACAAAATAATATCTTACATTCAAACGATTAAAGTTCAGCCCGCACGATTTTTATATTTTCACAAATCTTTAGTTCAAATGACAAGAGCAATACTAAAGATATTCATTATCTTATACCTATTTGAAGATTTTTTTTCTAAAACATATCTTTGGATTTGTACAAGAAAAGATAACTGCATTCAGAAAATAACTAAATAGTTTCCTGCAATCTGATGATTTTTTGTCACGTAAGTCAAATCCCCATTCAAGTTGACAAGCTGATTTGATCTTATGTTTCGATATTTTTTTAACACATTAGATTTTTTTTTCTAGAACTGTATATTGATTCTAAGAAAAATCACAGTGGCTGAAAAGTTATGGTTCAAGATCAATTTAAACGGACTTATTTCTGCAATATTGTCGAAAAGAAGAAAACAACGAATAGATGCCAATTTCATTAGGTTCTATTTTAAAAAAATAATGAAAACCTGTCAATTTGATACGAAAAGACTACGTGTTAAAAGACGCCGAAATATTTGTCATAATTTCTTACCGTAAAACAAGTTTTGGGATACAATTGTTAGAAATTTGAGGCCCTTTACATTGAATTTTTTGTTCACCGTGATTTTACATTAAAAACAAATAAAATTAATAAATAAATCATCATTGATAACCGGGAAAAAACCGGGGAAAACCGGGAAAAACTTTGGAATTTCAAAACGGAAAATCGCTAGCAACCCTGAATAATACACATTAATTTGAGCAGACAAATGCATTGTTTTTTTCCTTTTTATTTTTAATAAAACACATGTTTTTGTTTTTCAATTAAATCATCAGTAGCATATGTTTTTATTTGAACTAATGCAATGTACTCAATTGATGAGACTTGCTCGAAAAACGCCATCCTGGACCTGAAACAAAATTTAAAAAAAAAATGTTAAAATCAAATTTTCTTTTTACCAAGAGAACATTATAAATATTCAAAAAATAAAAAAAAGTATGACAAAAATATATTAAAATTATGAAAAAAAAATCACAATATTAAGACAACAAAAATTACCAAACGCTGACAAAATTTTGAGAAAAATATGACACAGGTGATAAAAATATGAGAAAAATATGCCAAAACTTTGATAAATTTTACATCAAAATGGCAAAATTGACTAAATAATCAAGGAATATTTAAATAAGGTAGTGTCGAGAGCTATATTGGATCTTTTTTGTGACGTCACAAAAACGATTGTATCGAAAATTTATGTGAGAATGGTAGGAATTTCAGAGAAAAACACGGTTTAGAACGAAATCGAATTCCCATACTGATTGTAATGATTTTAATCCAACCGGTTTACCATATAGATACAATTCTTATGTAGAACAATTAACATCAATTCATGATTGTTAACCCAGTTTTTCTGAAATGCCAATAAAAGTTTGTGGTTTTGTACAAAAAATTTGTTTTGATCACTTGACAAAATTTTGCTATAAAATAACATAAATCTGGCAATACTATAACAGAAATCTTACAAATGTGATAAAAATATTACAAAATCTATGACAAAAATATGATGAAAGTGTAACAAAACTATGATAAGAAAACAAAATTATGTCAAAAAATTGCCATTGGTTTGTTATAGTGCTGTCAGATTTTTGTCATTATATTTTAATTTTAGTCATAATTTTGTCATGTTTTCATTTGTCGTATTTTTGTCATAGATTTTATTATATTTTCCTGAGGAACATAAATTTGATATGTGATGATATGCTTCTAAATAAATTCTACCCGCTCATTTTCAACATCTTTCATTTCATCTAACCTTCTATCCACCTATATGAAAAAAAAATAATCCTAATCTTTAGATGTCCCTACTAAAAAGGACATCACTTTTCACCGCTAGGCCGATAAATTAAATCTACAAACATAAATTACGGTGATTAATCCTTCATTATATTTTGATATGTTTTTAGCTCATTCTTTTAAACTTTGTCAGATTTTTACCATTATTTTGTCAAATTTTTGTCACATTTTGTCAGAACTTTGTCATATTCTAGCCCATTTGTCTTATTTTTTCATTTGAAAGTCAATTTTTTGCCATATTTCTACCACCTTTTGTAATATTTTTTTAAATGTTTATATATGTTTGTCAGATTTTTGTGATTTTATTGTAAATTTTTTTTTATTACTTTGTCATTTTTGTTAATTTTTTTTTTTAAATTATTTGTCCTTATATTAGTTCTATCTAGTTTTTTGTAATTTTATTGTCTAATTTTGATCATAATTTTGTCATATTTTTTAACATTTGTCATAGTTTTGCCATTTTTGTGAAATTTTTCTCATATTGTATATTTTTTTAATATTTGTCATATTTTTGGCATTATTTTTTCACCACATTTGACGTGTGTTTATTAAAAGTTTTGTCATTTTTCACTTTTTTGTTTGTCATATTTTTATCATGGTTCTTTAAAATTTTTGTCATTTGTCAAATTTAAATAAAAGTTGTTTATTTTTGCCACAGTTTTGTTATATTTTTTGTCATTATTTCTTTTTTTATAACATTAGTCATATTTTTGTTTATTTCTTTCAGTGCTGTTTTGCAGATTTCTCAAAATTTTTGTTTAATTTTTGTCAGTCATTTTTCATCTACTTTTTGAGCCCTTTTTTCTCATTACCTATATGGTTCATGCGATTTTCAGCTATTACGTACGTAAGTACGTCTCGGTGGTCGAGTGGTTAGCGTGATAAAACGGTAATCGCTGGTCCACTGATGGCATGGGTTCGATTCCCATCTCGGTACTGGGTGTTAAATGTTAATCTTAAGTTGTCCACGTCATTTATTCAGTCTGTAAAGCCAAAATCGGCTAAGACGGTGTATGTCTTTTTTTTTTTATTTACTGCATTTTGAATTAAGCGGAAACCGCCATTTTTGATTTGCGAAAATCCGCGCTAAAAAATTCTTCATACACAGAAACGACGATAATAATTAAATAAATAAACTTTTGAAATAGATTTTTTGATAAATTAACATTTGCGATGAAAAATATCCGAGAGAATATTTTCAGTGTATGTTCGGATGAACTGGATGATTTCGCGCGATCGAGCCGGTTCTTCGTACGAAAATTCGCTTGCACTGTGGTCGGTCGGTGTTTTTTCAACGTGTTTCAATGAGAAGCGGTTTTTCGCGCGATTTGGAAATTCGCTTCGCACTTCGCTTCGCGCTCATTGTGAACTCGACCTAAGGGTGATTCAAAATACCGACCAAATAATAGACGAGCTTTTTGTCTCAAACCTTGTTGCATTGCAACAAATTATGATATGTATGTTTCGAAAGAAAAGGCCTTGCGATCTTCGTAGTAGGCCTTGATAAAGTAGTGAAAAATTGTATCATTTACTTTTATCAGTTTTACAGTTTAGCAGATTCAAAAAACTTTTTGGACAATTAAAACGAGAAATTTCAGTAAGTACACCATGGGTGGTATGAAAAAAACTTAGTAATTGCTTTTGCTAAACTGAATCGAGCAGTCGAGCAATTGCTTCGGTTGTTATGAATAAAGTTTTTTTGACAGCTGTTTTCTCAGTCAGGAGCTTTTAATTTTAGAACAAGCTAGTTTGGTATGAATAAAGCTCAAATCTGAAGCAATTGCTCGACAAATCTCATAGCAATTGCTTTATTTTCTAAGCATGCTCGGTAGCAGACTTTTTCAATAAAAAATTCTTTAATAACGTCATGAACTTATCAAATTACCAATATTTCACTTCAAAACAATTCAAAAAGGTATTTTCAACATGGATAAAGAAAATTCGAAGTGATAACCCAACTATTTTCATATTTCTGTCGTTGTATAAAATCATTCGTCTAAGATGACAATAAACAAATCAATTAGTAAATATTTCAAATTAAAAAAAATCCGGCTATAGTGGAAGAAGTCCCAGTTGGCTCAAAGTAAGAAATAAATTGTAATAATTTAAAACATTATACAGATCTCTCATTTTTATATAATTTTTTATAATCCTAAGATTTAAAAAAAAATCTAAATTAAAATGCGCGCCTATTGCCTATTTTTTTATACATCGGATTATCCCGATCCGAATACAGCTTATGATAAATATTAAAGTAAGGTCATTTTTTGTTTGACAATATTCGAATATGTATTCATTTTTCTTTAAACATCAACATACGAGCACGCATTAACAAAAATTCCGGTCGTTCTTACACCCACCATCCGCTTCGTCGACTTCAAGGCTACTTTAGCCGTACTTTTCAATTTTCTGATCTTTTTTTATTTTACTTTAGAAAACTTCAGATTCTGCTGGTTGGATAGCTCTATTTTTCGAAGCAAAAGCTATGTTCTAAGACTTTAGTACACATCCGCTAAGCAAACACGGAAAATAATAAAAAGGTAAAATTTACCGAGTTAGCAAAGGTGAACGCTCGTGAAAGCCAAAAAGGTAACTTCTACCTCTTCGAGGTGAAACTCACCTCACAGTGAGGTAAAATTTACCTGAATTGAGGTTGGAAAAAAGGTACAATTCACCGAAAAAAAAGGTGAATCCAAAAAAGGTAAATCTTACCTCGTAGCGAGGTAAAGTTCACCTGAATTGAGCTCGATAAAAAAGTATAATTCACCTAGAAAAAAAGGTAAATCCAAATAAGGTAAAACTTACCTCGTAGCGAGGTGTAATTGACCTGGATTGAGCTAAACAAAACGGTACAATTCTTCTAAAAAAAGTAACTATTTGCCGAACCCGTTCATTGAGGTTAAGCTGTTTTGTCATTCTAGGGACAAGTTTTGCTTTGTGCCTAATATGTGGAAATCGGAATAGAATGGTAAGTGTTCTTAAATACCATTTAGTTGTGCTAGTTCTCGTCATAATACTATTGATTTTGTTTCAGATCGGCCCATAGAGCTTTGAGGTGTACATCATCCTCCAGCCGGAAAAGCCGAACCTGACCGGATTAGTCGAACGGAGGAGGCCATGAATGTACGCAACGCAGGTGGATTCAGCAGCCATAGCGGCTCAGAAGAACGCGAAGCCGAATTACCAGTCCAGTACCAGACCAGTTATCTCCAATAAATATCATTTTTGAAAGAATTTTGTATTTTTTAAATTCTTATTGAAGAAAACAATCAAACCAACCAGCATTTACCTTTTAAGTCAGTAAATGGGAAAACGGTATTATTTACTATTTTGCTAGGTGAATGCGAAAAAGGTAAAATTTACCTTTTTGCTAGGTAAATTGAAAAAAGGTAAAATTTACCTTTTTGCTAGGTGAATGAAAAAAAGGTAAAATTTACCTCGAAAGAGGGGTGGAAAAAATTCACCTCGCAAAAAGGTAAATTTTACCTTTTTTTTTATTTTCCGCGAAATGTTTATTCATACCAAACTAAGCAAATGCTTTGGACTTTTGCTTTGATTGATTTCGAGCTAAGTAAAAGCTACCGAAGCAATTGCTAAACCTTATTCATACCACTACATATTTTGTAACACCATTTTAAACACATCCTTAATTATGTTATATCAATAGACTCCTTGAAAAAGGGATAATTAATACCGAAACGTCGGATGAAGAAATATCATTTTTTCGTGACTGAAATCGCAGAAAATCAATTTATTCATTACCCAACCAGTCGATAGATTTTTACTATTTACTTTTTTATTTCAAGAAATAGCATCGCAGTCCAAAATATACCCGTTACCCTATATAGGTTTTTTTTTATAAGAAATAACTCATTCAGAAAAGCTGAGTCAAAAAAAAATCCTAAAAAGATTCTGTTATTCGGTTATTAACAACGTCTTATCTTTGGAACTGAGCTTTAAAATGAGTAAATCACACAAGATTTCCTGTGCTTCAGACAATGCGTGCCACGCTAGTAAAATCAAAAAACGGAATCTCTCCTTCATGCAGTTTCATCTTCGTTTCGTTGCGGTCAATACCGATCGCTCATTCATCGATTAATTATCAGAATCAGGCTGATGCGGTTATTCACCAACCAGTCGAACTCAATGGAAGCGTTCCACTAGAAATGTCCATTCGATCGAATTGAAAAAAAAAATACTCAGTTTATTAGCCCGCATTGTCACAAGTGCACGCTTCCATCCCGAATAGGAAGCACCAGCCAAGTAGCAACACATAGGGTGATTTGCCAATCGTTGTCCCCTTACCCATTGTTGCACAGAGTGACTTAAATTATCAATATTTCAGCTGCTTTTCAACTTTTTCTCAAAAATAAAACTGAATCATGTTAATTGGAATGTTTACTGATGAAATCATGCTTTGGCGTTATTTTCTGCTGTAATGTATGCATCTAACGACAGTTTTGATTTTTCTTGTTTTTTTCGCGCTGTTTTTGTGCTATTTGTTAAGCAAAACCTTAAGATTCCTTCTACGGCAAATAAGGTTTTACGTTCGAACAAAACATTTTTGGTTTTCTGTACGAAACGTTTGCTGGACAATTTTAACACCATGATTTTGAAAAAAATTTACGATCCATACACAACCAGAAAATATATTAGATCGTGCAACAATTGGTCAACTCAATCTTCTCCTGCCCTATTGTTGTACATAAGTCTGCTGCAAGATTTCTATGGAAATTTCAAATTTATTAATTTGTATACCTCCAAAAACATTGCATGGTTGTTTATACTGCCAAAAATAACAATAATTTTTTTTTAGAAAATTGGGGACTCAAGCATAAGAATTGGTAAAATCAATATCTAATCAAATACAAACTTCATTTCAACTTTATTTTAATTTCCTGGAAAATTTTATAAGCAAAAATGTCTTCGTCAACACAAACTTCCATATAAAATAGAACACGTTCATTGATAACATGCAACTGAAAAAAGAACTGTCTTTTAATATGACATGATTTTTTTTGCTTAATGTTTGATATTTACGTTTAACTATAAATTTTGGCAATTTCTGTGCTCTAGTTGACTGTTTTCCACTCAGAATGTTCATATTCTATGCACTCAATGTTGATTTTTTATAATTCAACCTTTATGCAATGACACTTCATATTTCCATAAATACATTTGATCTATCTTAAAATATTAAAATTGAAGTTTTGAGATTGTTAAACTGGTTGAAAAACACATCCTTGTATTAAAAAGTCGATCAATGTCTGAAAAATGTCAAAGTCAATAAAACTGCGTTGGTTTTAAGGGATTCTTTTTTATCAGATTTATTTTGAAATCCTTTATCCCGACCATTCACTCAACATTTAATGCAAAGAAACTAGATTTTTCTTAAAAAAAAACCTGTTCCCAAATTTTGATAATAATCTTGTCAATACATTGTACAGTAGGAAAACTTCGACCCAAAATCCCAAAAAACTCGAAATCCCAGGTTGAAAAATTCGAAATATTACTAATCATGTGAAATTTAATCAGAAATTCAAATCTGCCGTCGAGCTAGACCCAAAACATTTGAGTGAAGTTTTATTTGGCTCTATTTATTCAGAAAAATAAGCAGTCATAACTTTGTCATACTTAATTTGATGAAAACAGTTTAACAGCCGGAAATTTGTTGGGAAAGTTTTCAATGTGAAATAAATGTTTCATGAAGATGTATGAAACGCTACGGAGGTAACATTCCATACAAATAATCCCACTTTCATGAAAAAAAAAACATTCAAAATAATTAACTTTTTGAAAAGATTATTCAATAAGTCAGATGTAAGGTCTGGAACTATGGGCGTGGTTGAGTCCATTTTTAAATTATAAATTGGTATGCATTAAATAAAAATCGATGGACTTCCAACTAAGTCCTGAAGCAATCATTTTATGAAATCACATTTTCTTCATAGGGGTAAGAGGGGGCAAATCAGATCGCGTCCTTTGATCCTTTCACCTGTAAATAGGTACTTTAAAAAAAAAAGACTTAAATATCTTTCAGTTCTTTCTATGAAATTTCAAAAACACAAAATTTTATGTTGGTAGACCATATAAAAAAAAAGCTCTATACTGGGCAAGTAAGGTCAAATAACACTTCACTCAGATGGCCCCAGTTTAATTTAGAGTCATATTTGAGTTTCTGAGGAAATTTCACGAGTGATAAATGCCATTCCAGATTCTCAAACCAGCGGCTTCATGTTTTTTTCGATTTTGGGTCACAATTTTCGCATTACTCTTTGGACGGTTTATATGGAAAACCCCTCCCTCCCCTTCCCCCAAAAGGGGCCGCCTCCAAATTGGATTTCATTTGAACGAGAAGTTCTCATAATAAACTTCCGTAACAAATATCAGCCTCTTTGACCACATGGTGGCTGAGCCTTAAGAAGATTTTTGAAATGTGCAACTATTGGAAAAAATCGGACAGTATTAGGTACAACATAAAATTTGCCTGTGCAACTATTGGCCCCAGACAAGCTCTTTTAAATGATTTTTCAAATTTTTACTTCACTTTTTTTGAACATTTGAACTTTTAAATGTTGTTTACCAATCCTGTATGAATGCAATCGACAAAAAAAATCGAGTGAATTTGGTTGAAATGACTAAAATACAGCACAAAAACCAAAATCATGTGCTTAGCTGTTCAACGATTGGCAAATCACCCTATTTGTTTTGATTTGTTAATGCCTTTATTTGCTGTCCTCCAGCCCCAGAAATAGCGGTTGGCGCGCGTGTATAAATGTGGATTTATTCTCCTGTTCGCTGCAAGCGTTACTGAAAGGGAATTAAAAGAGGTCCCGCTGCACTGGATGCATTTTCTGTGCTAATTGCCTACTGAGTGAGTGCAATTTGCGGCCGAGGGATTTAAACTTTTGATTGATATTGTTGAATGCAGTGATTTTCTGTCCGGTTCATTGAGGTATTCAAGCATCCTTAGTTTAAGTTCACTTGTTGTTTCAAATTTTTCAATTTTGATTGTTTTTAAGATTTACTCAGTTCTGTATCTGTTTTTTGATTTTACAAATTCGAAACACAAATGTTAAGCAATGCACTTTAACTTTATCCATTGCAAAATGAAATGTCTTCTCTGAACAATCGAATCATTACAGAAAAACGTGTCATTTTACCTATCGATGGTCGTGGCACGTTCATGTTGTTCATATTTTATACCTCACACGGTTGTAGGTAAATTGCCTCAGAAGACTTTTCTTGGACAACGAAACGCGACATCGTCATGAGACTTTTAATTCAGGTGTACCTAGCTTATGTACTTCTCCAGCCACAGATCGTTACCGTTTTCTTGGACGCATGCATGGGAAACTATGCAATTTCGTGCGGTCATGCGTTGCCAATATCAAATCGCCGGGCTCCGGCGCGCGAATCGAATTCAAAATCCATTTTATTTGCGACTGGTTGATGACTCGGTAGCAGCAGATTGCCGAGGTAGACTGGCTGTCTCTTGAGTGTCCAATTATGGGAAATGGCTAGCTAGCGCGTTTGGCATCCGATTTTATTCGGTTTGTGTCGCAATCACTTCTTTCCTATGCGTTCAGACCGGTTTTCTAATGAAAGGGTTTTCCTCTGAAAAGTATAATTGATGGTCCTGAGTTGCTACCGGTTACCGAACTAACTGACATTTGTTGATGATTGAGTGATTTGTCAATTTATTCGATAATGAGTGATTTGTCGAACTTTACAATTTTCAATTGATATTTAACATATTTCAAATAGATAACGGTCTAATGTAAAATTTTTCACTGAACATATTGGTGCCATAAAAAAGTGGCCGCATTTTCAGATGATGATCGCACTTCAAGTTTTGAAATACAAAAATATCAGGTTTGGCAACACTGTACACAAAATTTACCATGGTCATTCGATTGACAATATTAATCTTCATCATCTGTGGCTTCTATGGTTTCTGAGATATTTACAACAGAAAATTACTGTTTTTGGGGAAAAAGGCGATTTTTTTTAGAATGAGGGGGCTCCCATTCGGAGGGGATGGTCCTATTCACCCAAAACTTTAGACTTTTCTTAGTTACATTACAATATAAGTCATCCTACTGATTTAAGGCTAAATCTGAGAGGGTCGATGCATTTTCACGGTCACTTGGTATGCAATGACCCATATGATATGATGATGTGAAATCAGCTTAGGACAGGAGGATGGCAACCTGGTTCTTCTTTCGAGCCAGAGTCTTTTTCTGCTTTTTCTACATATCTATCGACAGTCCTTGACAGTCAAATGTCAGGTTTATTTAGGGCCCGAAAAAATGTTGGGCCCCAAACATTGATGGTTGTCAAATTCAATGACAAAGGATAGGGATGCCATTCGCCTGGTTTAGAGTAATTTGTAGGAAAATGGTTCAAAATAAAAGTTCTGTAATTGTAAAGTTTTTGGACCTACCTATCCTCCAATAACAATTTTCTATCGGATCATCATTACACCCGAACAAGAGTATGTAAACCTTTGACTTATACTGTGAAAGTACAATACTGTTTACAGTATTAGTAAGTGTGTGTATGGATTAAACCGACCCTTGGTAATCCGACACGAGAGTACACGCGAGGAAGTCACACTGAACCTCAAAAACACCCAAACTTGAGAACTTACCTCACCAACCCAAATAAAACTCCCGTCCTACAGATTTGACTATTGACGCCCAAAGTTAAGCTCTTGAAAGGGAACTCATTCCCCAAAATCTGATATCACGGAGAAAAAAGACGACTGTTGTTCCAATTATTTCAGCTAGTTACACCTATCATCACAATGTACACACTACCAAAAAAAAAAGTAAAATTACATCAGATGTGATGTAAATAAAAAGAAGCATCATATATGATGGAATTTTCAGTGTTGGTTGAATATAACACGACATTTAAAATAAAAAACGTGTAATTTTAAACTCGCATGGAAAATTCCGTCACTTTTAATGCTTCTCATTTTTTACATCATTTGTGATGTAATTTTACAACAATGCAGCATGTAAAATACGTTTTTCTTCCTTTTTGGTATTATTTTTCAAAAGTAAGAAAATGATGAAAGAATTTGTGATATGGCTTTTTGTATTGAAAACTACGCATAATGAAACATAGGAATATTTTGAAATTTTATTTATACCAAAAATTTCATTTATGTTACAGAATGTACTAAATAACACATCTTTAAATTCCTCATACCAGACATTAACAATCAAATTGGATGGTTGTCGAATAATAACCATAATTTGCCCCATGTATAATGATGCTTAGTTTTCCTTGTTCTGATTGCATTTAGTTCAAATTTTCACTCCACTTGAAATATCACGACAGTTGGAAAATTAAATGCTTCATAGAATCTTAGCTTACCCAACGGCTTAAGAAAGCTAGGTACACGAGGAGGAAATTGCCGGCATTATTGGCAATGAGCCGTTCCATTGGCTTTCTCTCGCTGGATGATTATTTGTTGCCCTTAAAATGTCCGTGGACGACCATCTTCCCCCTCCTTGAAAGTTAATTCCAGATGCTTCGCCCATTTTCGACGCTTGGACACCAATTTCCGACGCCACGGGGTAGAGACTGGTCTGCCTAATTCGTGTTTCACAAATTTTATGTGTGGAGGAAACCTGTAACGGATATGGAATAAAATTAAATAGATTAATTATCTTACCTTGACAATATCTTTTCTAACGCCCACCTCAAATAAGCAGCGTATATGTTTTCTGTTTTGGACCATATTGTATTACTTGGGACAGCTCTACTGAAAGCTGGAATGTGAAACTATCACTATCGAATATTATGACGATTGGCAAGAAAAACTTACCTTGATGAAAGTTGTGGTCAGAATACGCAACTCATTGCTGGGATATTATCTCCAGCACAACCACCGGCAGTGGACTGCAGTACACATTCTCCAGCTGGATCCGGAAACCAACACTCGAAACAATAATTTGCGTTCTGTTCTGCAAAAGATTGTTTTAATAACGAAAATTAAACCAAACAAAATTTATAATGCTCAAGAACTTACCTTTTCAAGTGCAAAACAGAAGAAGCAACTACAACCAAAGCTGATGGGAAGATGTTACCGGTTCAGCAAATGTATTCCGGGTCGGCGGAATTAAAACGCGACGAAACTTTGCGGTGTTGAACTTTTTCTTCTTCCAACTGTTCCGATAGCATCGTTATCGAGATCATATGCCCAGTAATATTTTATTCGTGCTCGTATTGGTTTGGTATTTGATTTTATTACATATCCAATTAGGGAACTTGGGTCACTCCCAGAATCGCACCAGTTGTCTTATAGCTTCTCGAAGTCCTCCGGAAACACGCCTCAACTGAATTTATTTGTGTTTGGTTTTGACAGTCCAAATTTTACATGGCATTATCACGTTCAGTGTCATGTAATATTTATTGAATTTTAATTCAATGTCTTTATATAGCATTCTGTGTCGTGTAATTTTAAGAAGTTTCTAATTCAGTGCTTTTAAGAATTCAATTTATTTTGAGGGTCTGGGAAAAAGTTGTGAAATTGCATCACATATGATGTAAATAAAAAGAAGCATCATAAATGACAGAATTTTACATGAGGAAATCATATTCTGTGTCATGTGAAATTAGTGTGATTCAATTTCAGTGCTGTCAATGGTTCAATTGTTTTTGATTTTGTAAATTTACATTACAAAATCGCGTTCTATGTCATGTAATATTAGAGGTTTTCATTTTCAGTGCTCTTAAGGATTCAGATTTTTTTTCTGTGTAGTTGATTTTTTCGCATTTAACTATAAATAAAATAAACACAACTACACACGGAGAAAAAAGACTACAGTTGTTCGAATTATTTCAGCTTGTTATACCAATCATCGATTTGTATTTGATTTTTTCACATTCAACTTTAAATACAATAGATTTAACTACAAACTGATGATTGACCTTACGCAGTCAACTATGATTATAATAGATTCAATTATAATTGATTCAACTGTAAATATGATAAATTTAACTACAATTGTATGATAAATATAATAGATTTAACTACAAACTGCTGATTGACCTTACGCAATTAACTATAATAATATAATTGGCACCACTGCTATTTTTCATCGACATATCCACAATTTTTTTTGCCTCCATTTTCGGGAAAGTTTTTCATTACTCGCGCTGCCGTCGTTGCGTGCCATCTCGTCGTCGCGGCTTTTTCGCATTATTTTTTTCGTCCGTCATCGTTTTTCTTGAAGAAGAGTCCGTGGAAGCCGTGGCCACCTGCTAGCAATAAGCCTTGTCCTCCCAATAAACGCTCGTGCTCATCGAATGTCCGTGAATTTCAATCGGAGCTGCTGGTCGTTGTTCCCCATTAGCCAAAAGAAATAAACAATTTGCCACCATTCTTCCGGCGAGACACAATCCGGTCATGAGGAGACGAACCAGAAATAGAACCGAGAGAACGGAACGACCAGATCGGAAGCAGACCGAGATACGGAAGGAACCGAAAAAAAGGATTAAGTGCCAGTCAGTTCTCCCACCAAAACTCCCGGCCGGTAAAACCATCAAGGTGGGAGATGGAAGTATGGTCATTGGTGGAAGGTTGGCAAAGTCCTCTGCTCGGGAAGGATACTATCAATCGGCGAAACCAGGTGTGCTGGTGAACAGGACAAGGGAACAAAAACTGTGGAACCAAAGTAGGTAAAAATTACAATTACTTTATTTATCAAATATTTTCAACTCGTTTTTATTCAATTGAATTTCAGATAAACAAACCACGATGTACAATGATGAGTCTCCGGCAATCAGCAGCAAGGAACACGGCCTTCTAGAAATTAAGTAACGTTTAATTTTGCCGCTGGGATCGGTCGACTTCGGAAGGGAAGAGAGCGGAGGAAATGCCCACGTTGCAGGAGCAGAAAATGTCGTCTACCATCTACGGCAAATAGAGAGCCCTAATCGGCACGACTGGTAAGATTGTAGAATTTTTTTGCTTCAATATTTGTCTTCATTTTGTTTCCCTTGTAGGTTTAATTCCACCTGATGCGGGGCAACAGCAATGAACGTCCAGGGCTGAGACAACACCGGACACTCTCTATGGGCATCTGCTCTATCTACATCTTCGGACAATTTGTGCAGCTGAAGCCGGGTGTGACAGAAGAGAATTTCATTTGTCAGGATACTTCAAAATTTACGGAGCCGGGAACCCAGCCCAAGTGTCCGCAGCCAAGAAGTATCAACTCGCGAGGATCTACCCGAAGACAGCGATGGCAGGTTGCTGGCGAAAGTTCAGAATAGGAACGCGCCGATCTTTGTTTATTGTAGGTGGCATTTATGATCATAAATAAATAAATACATAATTTGAAATTGATGGAATAATTTTAGCAAGTGCTTTAATTTGATTGACAATAAATATGATGACTATCAAAATAGACATAATTTGATTCTACAATATCTATAGTTAAACGATAAAAATCAATCATAGAAATATAATTGAATCTATTATATTTACAATTAAATCAATTGTACCAGTATAATTGAATTTATTATATTTATAGTTGAATGCACAACCTCAATCATACGATTATAGTTGAATCTAATGTATTTATAGTTGAATGCATAAAATCAATCATACAACTATAATTGACTCTATTATAAGTAATATGGAACGCAAAATATCAATCAGATAATCAATTATATATATAGTTTAAATCTTCAGATTTATAGTTAGCCGAGAAATAATCAGAAATACAGTTGAATATAGGCGGAATATTGTTGGCAAAACTATACTTTTTTCTCCGTGATCGCATTAAAATGGAAATCAAAATAAAAAAAATCACTGCAGGTACGGGAATCAAACCCAAAACAGTTCTCCGCTTGTGAGTTAGAAGTTCTCAAGTTCGGGTATTTTCAAGATTCAGTGCAGTCAGTTAGTGAGTGCGAGCGGCGAGTCAAGTGTTACGGCATAAAGTTGCTCCGGCTTGATACAGCACCGCTGCGATAGACCGGAACAGTCTGCACGTTTGGCTACCGTGGCAGGTGTTTGGTAATCGATTTGTGGTTTGTTACCAAATTTGAAAAAAAAATCTAACCGATAAATACAACAATCGTCAAAGTTATACACGCTCAGAAAATTTCACCAATAGTTGGAAAAATGTTAAGGAGTTTTGAAATGATTAAAATGTGATAAAAAGCATAAGTGAATTATGATTTATTTCAAATGTGGTTAGCTAAATTTATTAAAATAGAATCAACAAAGAGAGTTAGGAAGACTGCTTGGTACGAGAAAAATATTCAAGCGAGTTGTGAGGAGAGAATGAAAAAAAAAACACGTCGATGAGCGAGTTGAAAGGACAGCTTGGTGATCAAGGGGGTTGAGAGAACAGCTTGATAGAAATGAAAAAAAAAAAATAACGAATAAGCGAGTTGAGAGGACAGCTTGATATAAATTTAAAAAAAATCACCCATAAGCGAGTTGAGAGGACAGCTTGGTGTTCAAGCGATTTGGGAGGACAGCTTGATTTAAATTTTTAAAATATCACTGATAAGCGAGTTGAGATGACACTTTGATGATCAAGCGAGTTAAAAGAAAAGCTTGGTGATCAAACGGGGTGAGGGGACAGCTTGAAAGAAATGGAAAACACCAGAAAACAAGTTGAGAGGACAGCTTGGTGATTAAGCGGGTTGAAAGAACAGCTTGAAACAAACGTAAAAAAAACACCCTAAAGGGAGTTAGTAGGATATCTTGATGAGAAAGGAAACTCATGAGATTTTGAAGAATAGCTTAAAAAAAAAAAAATAAATTCAAGCAAGTTGAAAATTAAAACTCATGCGTGTTGAGAATACCGATTGGTGAGAAAGAGAACACAAACGAGGGCAGCTTGACATGCATTACTAATAAAAGAATAACTTTGAAGCGAGTTAAGATGGCTAATGGGTGAATATGAAAACTCAAGCGGATTGTGAGGACAGTATGAAAGAATAATTTTAAAAAGTCATCTTAGAACTATTTTCAGGAAAATGCAAATTGAAAAATACCGTGGAGGAAGTAAGGAAGACACCTTGGAGTGAATGGAACCTCAAGGAAGTTGAAAAGACATTATGAAAAAAGGTTAAAAAGAAAAAAAGAAAAGAGTTGAGATGACAGTTTGGAATTTCAACTAGATTGGATTGAGAGGACAACTAGAAAACTCATAGGCGAGTAAGAAGATAGCCTAAGCGTAAGGGTATTGATAAAAATATCCAGCGAGTTGAAAATTCGTATGTGACTCGAGACGGTAGCCTGAACGTCCTGTAATGACAGGAGATAAGAAAAAATATGAAGCATAATGGAATCGAAAGATGAATTGAGAGAATAGCTTGAAGTTGAATAGTGATTTTTTCGAGAAATGACCTTAAACATTTTTAAATTTAAGTAAAAGTGAAGTTGTTATCCTGCTCTCAGATATTAGTTCATTTTTATCTCACGTTGATTGAATGCAAATTCTTTAAATGTTTAAAGAGTTTATCGAAACAAATTGCGGGAATATTGCGGTAAGATGTCTTATACCTAAACTTCATGACGTGTTCAATGAAGTTTAATATTCGAATGTTAAAAAAAATGTTGTTGTTAAAAATAATGGATTTTTCATTTCATATTTTTTCGCTGCGTTTCGGAAATCCTGATCTAATAAATAATGAAATAACTGTTCGAGAAAATGAAACTTTATTATTTTTAAAGTTCAGTCCTATTGATTTTGAATTCAATCTATCGGTAATTTTACCCGGTTATTTATTTTAATATGCGGCTTATTAAAAAAAACGCAAGCGTTAAAATTGAAGCAACAAAATCAACAAAATAACTTGAAGGTAAATAAAGATTGAAATAAGTTAGAATTTTATCATAATATTAGAAAAATACAGAACAAGTTCATTTGATTGATTATCGAAAAAAGTAATTTACATCGTTTTCCATTATTATTAGGCACCATATTCAAAAGAAACTGAGATTGAGTAAAACGTTTAGCGTCTATAATTGCTTTTTTTTAAATTATTCAGCCACCGTCACGAAATAGAATGATGAGTGCCTAGAAGACTCGCTTGGGAAAACCAATTTGTATTTGGCATAAGTGAGCTTTTTCATAAAAATGTTATCTTGTGTGTTTAATGTTGCATGTACGTTTCCATATAAATTTCGTGCTTTTCAGTTTAACATCGCAAGCCGCTGATATGTATCCAAAGTATAAAAAAACCAATTGCGCGAAATTTAATTTAACCCGCATCCGCTCCAGAGTGTCAATATGACACTATCGGAAGTTTGGTGGCTTGTTACTTCATTCAGGCGCATCTTATGAATTCATGAAATCTTTAATTTCGCATCATTACTTCTTTATGGACGCTCCCCGAAAGCTCAGTAAAAAAAAAAACTTTCTTTTGGGATCTTCAGAGTTAAATTGATGCTCCTTGCCTTAAATCGCTCTATTTCTCTTGTTTCTCAACAGGTTTGTGTAAAATTTATAATTTTAGAAACCTCATAGTGTAACTCAAATATGATTATCGAATAATATTCAGCTGCAACAATTCAAATTTACGTAATACAAAGTATAAAAAAAATGTAAGAAGAAACCTGCTTGGGAAGAACGAAAAGTTTCGGAAAAAATCACTTTGTGCCCAAAAAAGATGAAGTTAGAAGGGTAATTTTCATTTTTTTTCAATTTTTAATTAAACCACAAAAAAAGTAAAAAATGGTGTGAAATCGTACCTTTCAACCAATGAATTGTTTCAGTCACGGTAGAATTTTTTTTGAATAGTTTACTGCAAATTTCACGTAATTTGTCAAATATGGGTATCTTTAAATTCTCAAAATACCAAACACAAAATTATTGACGAATTTGCAAATATATCTATCAATACATTTTTTAAGTGATATAAAAAATGATTTTTCTTTTTTAAGGAGGGCATTTGTGTACTATAAATTATCTTAACATGCAAATTTATACATTTTCACAAAACTCGATGAGAACCAATTGTCGATTGATTAATCGTGTTTTCCGATTATTTTGTATAGGAGCCCTTCCTCTTTTAAATGGGAAGGACTCGAAACTTCCCAGAAACAACTAAAAAAAAAAAGGTCCAGTAGTCTGAGTTCTTGAAGAACACGGATACTAATTCTCTCTATTTTTCTAGAGATTTTGACGATTCTGAATAAATTTCAAACAACGATTATACGCATGAAACAAAAAACAGACCTCCAGTTTTTTTTGATATTGTCAAAACTGTAACATGAACTTTCAAATGCAATCAACGATAAAATTTTCGAGTTATCGTATTAACACGGTATTTGAGAGAAAATATTCCTTTTCGATGAAAAACACTCAGATTTGTTTTTTTCAATGCTGAAATAATATTAGCTCTAAAGCTTGGAATCTTGGACTTTAGATGAGGCATGAGGCATGAGACATGAGACATGAGACCTTAGACTTGAGAATTGAGACCTGAGAAATGATACATGAGACCTGAAAAATGGGACATGAGACATAAAACGTGAGAATTGAAAATTGAGAAGTGAGGAGTGAGAACTAAGTATTGAGAAGGGAGGAGTAAGAGATGAGCAATTATAAGTGAGAAGCAGTGATGCCAACTGTTTTTCAGAAATGTCTGGAAGATTTTGAAAAATGTCTGGAAAAGTCTGGATGGCGAACTTTATAGATGACGACCATTTTTTTGGTCGCCAGGTCGCAATATTGCAATCTAAGGAATAACACTCATTACTTAATAATATTCATACATTCTAAACACTATGAATGTGGTGGTGTCAGCGGTACTATGTTTCATGCTTAATTTCCTGTTTGATTACCAGCTTCGTGGCATTTCACACTCTTCTATTACTAATTCGAATCATTTCCTGCCATTTTGCAACGATAATTTTGAATTTTTACTGATTTGTCAAAAAAGTCTGGAAATGTCTGGAAGAAATGGCAAAAGTCATGCTCGAAGATATTTTCCAACCCGTCAGGAGTACCTCAAGGTAGTCACCTGTGACAGTTACTGTTCATCATTTTCGTGAACGACTTGTGTGCTATGCTGCAATCTGATACGCTCATGTACGCCGACGATCTGATGCTTTTCAGAAAGGTCGTCAGTGAAATTGATTGCCTTGCTTTATAGGCTGATATCCCAAGACTTATTTCAGTTTAAAGGGCAAAAGTCCAAGTACTCCGATTTTCAGAGAATCACTGTATAAAAGGCCATCCAAACTTTAAAAAAGCTCAAATTTTGTTAAATAATAGTGAAATATTTAATCTACCTTATGCAGAAAATTTGATCAAAGTATATCATCAGAGTAAAAAGTTATGGATGATCAGAGTCTAAGTGACAGTGCGCGTGCTTTCCATTTTTATACAAATATGAGCGGTACTGTGCATTAGACAAGTTAACTTTTAGCTTTTTTTGCCGATCAAATTCGGACTTACAACGAATTATTTTCAAGTAATTTAGTTTCATTTAGATCATTTGAACGAGTTGACATATCATTATGCGGGGTATAGCCAAATGAAAAAAATACATTCAGAAAATAAATAAATCAAAACTCATAAATACGTTACGGAGGAAATTTTCAAAGTTTAAGCAGGGAAATTATTCATGTTCTCAGGAGTTATTTGAGAAAATTAATTTCCTAGGAAAATCATTGAATTTCACAAATGACAATTTCGCAGAAGATTTATCCATTTCCCAAGATGAAGCTGACGAAACCAGAACAGTTAAAAGAAGAGAGTTAAGGTTGGAGTTTCCAAAAGTCAAAGCCCTCGCCGAGGAAAAACACTATCCTCGAAACTGAGTGCTCCCAATTCTTAGAAGCAGAAAACCCCAGAAATTCAGCCCGATAACGATTTTCCATTACTATGCATCTGTTGAGATCTCTTTACCATTGTTCTATTTTCTGGCAATCTGCCCAATTTGAAACTCATAAAATTTTAAAAACAAGCCAGCATGCAACGGTCGCCAAAAGCAAAAAAAAAAAACAAAAAAAAAATCGTGCAGCACTCCAATTAAAGACACTTAAACACCACATTCCCACTTGAAGGGTGGATAAAGTTTCGGTTTCTAGATACCTACTTGTGGAGAGCAGAGCATAGAAGGAAAAAAAACCAAAGACAAAAACCAGCAACAGCTACAGAGACGGAAACATGATAATGTCACGGCCATTGGCTAATAAAGAACGGCTGGCTGTCTAGTTCTAGTGACAACCGAATGAAGTCCAAATGCTTTTACACAGTCTCACCAGAAAGGAAAAAAAAACGCTCCAGAATGCTTTCCTGCGCTTATTAGCTTAGACAGACTAAATTCGGTGTTGATTGGAGAGGCAGTTACAAAAGGAGACAACGGAAAAAAGACCAACACAAAATTTCACAACACCAGACTAAACGACGAGACTGCTCAATATCGTTTTCATTTCGTTCGAAAGTATCGTAGAATTTAATTAGCTCTCGAGAAATCGATTGTGTATGTATGTTGTTGGTTTTTATGGATATGAAGCGCCCACCCACATACTTCGAGGGTCTTGTCAACTCTTATTGCTGCTTTGCATGACATATTTTTGAAGGGGCAAATCGTGAGCTGAGACTTACAGCAACCCCCGGCATTGAAGGGAACTTTTTTGGAATCAACTTCAACTTCCTCACGGCAGAGAGACAACAAATTTAAGAGACGCCTAATTAGATTGTGAAATTTTCATCTAAACAAATTATCAATTTGATATGATTTAAGAGCTTGAAAACTGGGTCCTTGGAATAATTTTAATATTCAAAGGGGTTTATGAATTGGGTTACAATAAATGGGTTGAAATTAGCCCAACAACTCTGAGAAGTTATAGTGAACTTTATTTAAACTTTATTTAAATCAAGAACTGTTGAATTTTCATCCCAGTTATAAAAACACATCTTTCCGTGGCAGCATACGTCTTAAATCAAGGCGCTCGATGGCGATCGTTAAATTTTCCAAAACGGATTTTTCGAAATTTACTGAAAAATAGAACTAAGGATTTTAGAATGTAATCGAACTTTCCGCTTAAGTTTGATGCATTTGACGTCTTTAACAATTTTTTACATGAGTTCCTTTTTTTAAGGAGGTCATTTTAAATAAAATAATTTTATAAAGATTTAGAGATAAAGAAAACTGTTTTCAAACTGATAAGTTAGATGCCTTGAAACATAATAGTTGAAGAAATTTTGTCGAAAAAATTGAACATCTATCTCTTGAACTAAAAGTTGTGTGGCAAATGGCTTTCAAGATATTTAAGTGGTCCTACTAAAATCACTTTTTTCATGAAATCCTTCAGGGTGAATTCTTTTTCAAATACATAAAGGTAGTGCGTTAAAAAAATCGTGCTTATTCCCGAAAAACGTATAAAAAACAGCTCTGAAAATTAAGATATGAAACTTTCGACAAAGACCTGACACCTGATAACTGAGACCTGCGACCTGAGACCTGAGATTCGAGACCTGAGACTTGAGACTAACACATGAGACATGAGACATGAGTCCTGAGACATAAGACCCGAGACCCGAGACCTGAGACATGAGACCTGAGACATGAGACCTGAGACCTGAGACTTAAGACAAGAGACCTGTGACCTGCGAGCAGAGACTTGAAGCCTGAGAAATGAGAAGAGAGAAGTGAGAAGTGAAGATGGAGCAGTTAGAGTTAGAACTGAAAAGTGTGAAGTGAGGAGTGACAAGGGACACCGCTCACTTCTCACTGCTTACCTCTCACTTATTACTTCTTAGTTCTCACTTCTTATTGGACAATTTTTCCAATTGAACCATCTGATTTTTAGCAATCTGGTTGCACTGCTAATTGCAGAGAGAACATCAAGATTGTTTTCTCACTTGAATCCCGCGGGGGAGAGCAAATTTGCAAACTTGCGGGACTTTTCATCATATCCGATTTATACCGACTTTAAGTAACCATTTTTACGATCTTTTACTTATTTGGTATTTGCGATTCGCATTAACATTCTTTTCTTATTATAATTTTCATACGATGCATCTTATGAACCGCTTTTTAGAGTGTAAAATAGTTTTTAAAAGAGTCTTATGAAATTCTTTTTATTTTCATACGATGTGTTTATGAAAAATAGAAGAAACGGCATTGTAAAAAAATATGAGCACATTCATTCCACCAGTCATCTTTCATCGTCGTCAAAGGCGCCTACCAATTGTTAAGTTACTTCAATATGAATGTTATTCTGATATTCTAAATGGTAAGTTTTCGTTGAAATTTAATTTTAATGAAGGTTGAGAATACTTGTAAGCAAAATAGATTCATTTTATTTTTCAATTACATTTCAGACTGGCTACGGCATTGTAAGAAGCGCGAAGTCAAAGAGCCGAGGCGGCAATAAAACTGAATGTTGAAGGGCTGCTTATTGTTGCCATGTTTTTTTTAAACAAATTAATGAAAAAAAGTAAAAGTAGTATTCTTCTTATTACATTGGGTTTTAATATGAGAACATGGTTTATAAAAAATTTGTAACAGTTTAGGAAAATCGAGATCCACAACCCTATTAAGAAATATCCATAGTTTTAGACTTCTTTCGAGTCACATCACAAATGATAAAAGTAAAAATTTTGGCTTCTGAAAATTTTTCCAAAGCTGTTCTTAATGTAAATAGCTGTATCACGCGAAGAAAACACTTATTCCAAAAATTGTGACTTTAGTCAGACAATCTTTCATACGATCTTTTTACTAAACAGTTAGAATTGCGCACCATTGTGAACGACTTAAGTTATCATTTTTGATACGTTTTAATGTTTGCTGGAGAATGAAGATATTTAAAATAACTCTTTCACAAAATTTGTTTCCTTTTCAATATAACATATCATAATCTTAAAAACTATGCAGAATAAAGGCATTTGAGTAGAAATTTTGCTCTCCAAAGATGGGAAAATGCTCTTATGTTTTTTAAAGGAAAATTGAGCCTGGATAATTTTAAACCGAATTTTGTTCAAATCATTCACACGGCTGCGGTTAAACTTCTGAAAATTGTCACATTTAGTTGAACATAAAATTTTCTTACATTCTTAGTAGGAAATATTTTTAAAATTTTTAGACAAATTCTTAAAAAATTATAGTTAGTCTGGTTTTTTCCTGAAATTCACAGTTTTTTAAGGTTTCCCGATTCACGAGCAACACTTTATCAACAAACTTCAGTTCATCCAAATTTGTTTTATAAAGCCATTACAGACGAAAGTGATGATATTATTTCTTTAACTGGATATCACAGCACATTTCTTGGTGTTCCATTTGTAATCAATCTGGCAATAAGCTTACGTTAACGAAAAATTGTGTTCTAAATGCATAAAAAGCCCATGATGCAATCCAATATCTTGAAGTATGTTGTCAAATTCCAACATCAATCTTGAAACACATCGTATTTTGGCATTTTAGCGATGTTTGACTTGTAATTCAAAATTTTCAATAAATTTATACGTTGAATAGTTTGCACTGATTTTCAAATCCAATCAAGCGATTTTTTACTGCCTCCAAGGCAACGAAATCAATTGATTCAAATTCTAAAGCGAGAATTTGAAATAAATTCGAAGATTTTTTTTTCAAATTTACAATTTACAGGAAGTTTCTCAGTATTATGATCTTGCTCTGTTTTATACCTAATTATAAAACTTTTTTTTAAATAAAAATTTAACTTCTCAAATCTCCGCGGGCCACAAAATTGAGTTCGCGGGCCACTGTTTGGCCACCCATGCTATACAATATTGATGCTCCATTCAAGGCTGACTAAGCTTTCAAGTGACCGTTCTATGGAACTTTCGATTACCGTGAAAGCACCAATGGCCGCGCATTTAAGCTATGATGCATGTTCTTTGTTCCGTACAAAAATTATGTTTTGTGCGATTCTGGAAAGGAAAGCACTGACATGTAGTAAAACTTACGTACTTTAAGGGAAAAATTTAAAAGCGAGAAATTTTTCATTGCAACGCCACAAAAAACCGGATTTTGTAATAAGTGTCGGTGTACCAATAGCCGCGCACACAAATGTTGCGTGTTCCAATCGCCGCTCACAAGTGTACCAATGGCCGCGCACGTCTTAATTAAGGTTTCTACAGTAAATAAGGTATCCAAACAGTTTAAAATGATTTTTACATGGCTCTCAGGCTCATTGTGAATATTCTCAGGTAAGGCTTTTTCTGATTCACACATCAAACACCGATTTGTCACCATTGTTTGTGAAACTAGTCTGGTCCTGAATTAGTATATGAGACGCCATTTTTACAGAGCATTATTTTGCCGGAAGATGTTTTGGAATATTGTTTTCGGTCCCGATTTCGACAAATCATCACACATTCGGCGAGCTGTCTGAAAATCCACGGGGAAATTGACCAACAAAAACTAAACACATCCGAATTGCTATCTAACCTCAAATTTCCAACACTTTGTAGCCATTTTCATTAGATAATCGTTTCTTCTGATATTGTTTCTAAAAAATGTGTTATTTCAGCCGGTTATATGATGGAAAACATTGATTGGAAAACTTGCCTGTGAATCTTATGCAACCTTTGTGAACTTTCGAAAAACTTCTCTACGTTTAACTGCTGATAAATACAGAAACATTTCCCGTGCGCGGCAATAGAAACATTCAAAAATCAAGTGTACTAATGGCCCTGCACAACAAAATTGTCATTTTTTCCGCAACAGAACCTTCAAACTGTTCACTTTTTTTTCACAATTGATTCATTATACAGCCACAAATAACTTACGTTCGAAAATTTTTGCCAAGGTTCTCTAAATCAACACAAAAAACTGAATTACAAAAAGGGACCCGCATAGCTCACTTGCTAAGGACAACAGACAAAATGGCATCCGGCAAAAACGATGTTTGTTTTTATTTTTTCCTGATCTCAAAAAGCAGAATAAATTTATTTCTAGTATGGCAAGTGAAAGATACTCAGCGTAGGTATCAGAAAATGCGAAACATAGAAATTTTCGTTGTCGAATTTCGGAGATAATAATGATTAAAGTTGAAAGTGCGCGGCCATTGGTGCTTTCACGGTACTTGAGCATTTGATAAAAGTTTTGGTCTTTCTCATGAGTATAGAGTCGAAAAACGCTATCTATTAACCCAAAATATTTGGATTTTAATTAGTGTTGTTTTGAAACAACATCATGAATTCAAGGGACAAGTCATGTCGGTCTCGATTATATTGGCATAGAAGCACCAAGCACCAGTATCAAAATTCTGCACGAAATTGAATCTTAAAATTAATAGATAAAATGACTTGGAAGATCGAAACATCAGATTGAAAATAAACCGATTTAATCGATTTTTCCAAGGCTATAGAATCGATAAAAAAATTCGGAAATTTGAGTTCAAAAGATCGATCTTGCGAAGATCGACCAATCCTAGTCTGCACTTCTTCAAAATACGGAAGCTAGACTAAGATTAACAGTTCATCTTTCTTTCTGATAAAACCCGAACATTCATTCATTTCGACGAGTGTGATGCGAAATCGGAAAACAAAATTTATAGATAGGGGATAAAGATAAATTATAAAAATCGTCTTTTCTGATATAGTTTTTGTCAAGAGAATCTGGATAAATGAACTTAAATACGTGATTTTTGTATTCAAAAAACAATTTTCTCAGTTCTCGATAACTATTGAGTATTGGGGGAGTTTTGAACAAAATTTATTATAATTTTTGCTTTAAATTGGGTAGGGTTTTGTAAATTTAAAATTATCTAGAAAAAAAAATACAATTTCAAAAATTCATGACAAATAAGGAAATTAATTTTTTAAACCATTTTCCGACTCATGATCATCTCAAAAACTCGGTAAAATAATGAATTTTACTGAGACGACTCCAAATAAATCAGAATCAAAAGTCATTATTAAATTATTGAAATTGATTAGACATTTGAATATAAAAAATTTGAATCGAAAATTGAAATTTGAATTGAATTTGATTGAAAATTGAATTTGAAAAAAAATATTAACCAGTCTAGTTTACCAAATTGGAATAAATAATTTCGAAACACCATAATGCGAAATAAAATTTTTAATGAAACACGAATTAAAGCGATGTGAAACAAGATGTTAGGCCATTCGGGTTAACATGTCAAATAGGAGAATAGGCCGAATGGGGCATTTGGCCGAAGATTTTTTTGCCGGATGGATGTTAGGCTGATAAGACATATTAACGCTCAATTATTTGAATTGATCGAGGAATTTGCTTACAAAATCATCCCTTACTTCAGAGACCATTCCCTTCCTCCCTTAATTTTACGATAGTTTAAAAAATAACCTTTTTAATTTTAGGTTTATTATTATTATTATTTTTATGTTGACATTACAGGATGTACTCCTACTTTGAAAAAATTAATTGTGTCCAGCAAACTTGTTGAGCTGAAAATTTAATTTAATGTAATATAAATGAAATTATGAATTGATACAAATAAAGACAAATTAAAAAAAAACTCTAGTTTGCATGTTGAGGCAAATGGCTGTTAGGCCGAATGGTCGATAGGCGGAATGGATATAGGACCATTCGGTTTGATGACCTTTCGGCCTGATGACCATTCGGCCTAACATGCAGACAAGTGTAAAAGATGTCCTATCGGCCTAGCAACCATTCATTACGATCATTCGACCAGGTATCCATTCGGCGTAACTGACCATTCTGCCTAGCATGCTTTTTGCGATTCGAAACTGTTCTTCGGCACTGTAAGAACTGAAAATTGATTATTTCCATGATGAATTACGCTCTAGTGGCCAAAAACTTCATACTGCGTATCGTCAGCATTTGTATAAATTTTCGTTCAGCCAGACCGAACTGAATCCTTTCTATTTTGTTTTCCATTTCTCCTTATAGATTGTTAGGATTTTTACTTTTAATGATAATAGAAACTAATTTTTGTTGCTTACCATCGTTTAGAACACAACCGGTAAGTTAAAATCTAAAATATTTCTTATTTAGAAATTTGTGTGGCTTGGTTCACTCTGGCTCAACGAAAAATACAATTTTTCGAGCATCAGCCACATACTCGTTGGGTGCTGCGGCTGCCTATAAAGCGCCTATTAGTAGGCTCCTAAGCTTAGAACATTTTTTTATACTGGTAAATAAAGCATATTGAAAATCCCTTATTTCTTGTAATTCTCATGATGGTTCAATTGTTACATAAGTGTGAATTTTAACATATAAGTTTTCTTATAACTGTTACATTCGAATCTCACTAAAGTGGCACAGGATAGGTCGTTATTTTTAAACGTCACCATAAAACCCTAAACCTGACCTCAAACTGTATCAGCTTTTCCCGATAATGTGAAAAACTTTCGACGTCAGCTTGCCCAAGCCCAAGCTGGCCATTTTCGTTCTACAAATCTCATAATCATTTATCACCGTTTTTGTTAACGGGGGAGCCCCAAAACAAGATTATATTTACGACCACTCGATAACATCATCGACTTCTACCAGCCCAAATTCGAAGAAAACTTCCAACAAACATATCTAATCCATTGTCAAAAATAACTGTGTATACCGATTCTAAATCCTGCTCATTTTTCTCTTTTCTCCCGCTGCTGTATATTCCAGAACATAAACTCGTAATGGTCGGTCTGGATAATGCCGGCAAAACCACCATCCTGTACCAGTTTCTGATGAATGAAGTCGTACATACCAGCCCAACGATCGGATCCAACGTAGAAGAGGTAAGAAAACAGACGGACTTGGGATAGTCTGGAGAATCGACCAAAAATCCTTTCATTCACCAATCGAAAACCGAGAGACCTGTTTTATGTATGTGGTGGGTGTGCATTTTTCTGCTCCTTCTCCCAATTCTGCTCGCCTGGCATCAGCAGAAAGGTCTAATCCTGCCAATCAACTAAAGCTATTATTTCCTGTATCTGGAAAATCAAGAGCAATGAAAATGGTTCTCCGTGTTGATGTCGTGTTTGTCTAAAAACCCTTCGAAAGGAGGGTCCCATTAGAGGGACGGAAGATTTATCCTGCTTTTGCTCGGTTTTGTCTACGAGCGAGATTGAAGGTCCGGAATCCGGATTAGCTTTCGTTTATTCAAAAAAGAAGAAAACCCAGTCTCTTGACTTGACCCAATTGGTCGGGACAATTGATGGATTTTGGCAAGAAAAGTTTTCACACTTTCCTGGAGCAATCCGATCGGGTGGACGGTTTTAGAGTTAGGCAAATTGACAATACATATGTATTTGAGGATAAAACTAGATGTGTTCTCTTATCGTTCCATTTTGTGGTAATAGGATGATTATCCAATTATTTATCTTTGGTCAATAATTTTTCTAATAAAACATTTTAAAATACGATACGACAGATAAATACAGTTGAAGCGGGAATAAATTTAATTTAAAAAAAGGCAAAAGACTTGACAATTTTATTAGATTTTTTTTAACATTTCCTTTACTATTCATTTCTGATACGTTTTAGTTTTTCGTCAAATAAATCGAATAGTTCTTAACTAAGGAATTATTATCCATATTCTCAAAAACAAGATATACTTCGCATTTTACTGTATCAAGAAATATCTTAATGTTTGATATCGTTGAAAATGTGATAATGTTTGACTCCATGTATTCTTATTCAAATCAATCAAAACATCAATCTTAACTTGGTTGAAAGCAATGATCAAAATTATTCATGGAGTGTCGAATTTAAAAATAAATACGTACAATATTGTATATTATAGAGACAATTGATTAAAAAATTACAGAATATTGAAAATTTTCTTGTTTTGATTTTAAGACAGATTATAAACTCAAATGTCATCAAAAATTAAAAAATTATGAAAAACCCTTAAAAAATAATTTTAAATTTAAAAACAATTTTAAGGTTTTTATCAACTTCGAATGAAAATTTCAAAATGTAACAAAAAATGTTTAGATGAATAAAATTGAATAAAGCAAACAATACATATTAGCTTAGGTACGTTTCTGTCGATTAAAGAAAACTTGTATGGATAAATCTGCAAATTAAAACTTTTTTGAGTCGTTAGGCTAATATAGTCATAAGATATTGGATATTGGGGCTTAGTATCTCAGAAACTTGCTTTTTCACCATCTTACCAGATTCAATCGCGCTCTAAAAAGAATGAACAAATAATAAAACCCATAGTTTTGATGGTATTTGAAGGAAATTGAATCTTTTTTGGGTTATAAGAAGGAGAAACAGTTTTCTAAATAAAGAAATAGCGATTTGTTAATAGGACTGCCAGATGGTTTTCAAAAAAGCGGAGCATTTTGAGAAAAAAAAAGTGGGACACAGCCGAAAAAAGCGATCATTTGACAATGTGTTAGAAAAATTATTATATGTATAATTAAATATTTTTGGCTTTTTCGGTCTTTTAAGGATATCAAACAACTTTATTTTGAAATACCATACGTTTCGACCAGTTTTGGTGGTCTTTTTCAAGGGAACTAGAAATTTATTATTGTATTACAAATTTGTTACGGAGCGTTGTTAGTTAATAAACTATGTAGTGTGTAATTCACTTAACAGTCTGTTGTTCTTGTCAGTGTCGTTTTTATCCAACTGTTAGGAGTCCAGAATTCGCTGCTCGTCTGTGGTAGACAGCATGTTATTTTTGTATAATAGATTAATTTTAACCTTCTTACATTTTTGCACGGATAAAATGGAATAATTATCATCCGTTTTTCTACGGTCCCACTGCACATCAACGTTTGAGATTGAGAACATCTCAAATTTTTATAAGTTTATATACAAATCAAATGAATCCAATTTAGTGCGAAGTAGGGTGGGATTCTAGCACTAAAATCTTTTTGAAAATGTACGAAGTTACGGTCTTTTAGAGAATTCATAAATCGGCACAAAAACAAAAATCATGTTGTTTTTTCAGTACAAAATATTCAATTTTCCCATACAAACCTAAAAGTTCAAAAATACTCATGTAAAGGTTACTTAAAAATTCTACAAAAAATCATGGATGAGTTTTGTACCAAAACAACGATTTTTAGACCCCTTGATTTGAGAAATTCAAAAATGACCCCAAATCGACTCAGTCTATTATCCTAGGTGCACCACACCTTTTTTTCCTAACAACACACCAATCATAAATGCCATCGTCGCACAGTGGGGCAGGACCTATGAAAGCTTGGACAAAATCCCTTTTTGTAAATTTCGAAAATTTATCATAAATTTATGCTTTTCAAAAAAAAACTGGACATTACACCGATCACAAGTCAGTCGAACATAGGGTGAGTGCTCCTACTTTGAAGTTAGGCCCTACTTTAGTCCTGAAATGCCGAAAATAGTAAAAAATTCATTTTTCTAGCATAGGATAAAGATACTACTCACACAATGAACTCTTATTCTGCCTGAATCCTACCATACCGCTTTTTGCCATAAAAAGTCTTTCTAATAAAATGTTCAACGTTTTTAAAAATGTAAATAACTTTCCAATTCAAATGGAAGTCTCAGCTATCCAACAAAACAAAAACTAATTTCAAGTTATTCACGTTTTAGTGAAACATGTTTTTGGACAATTTTCGTACTTTTGGATTGCTTTTGATAATGTTATTGGCAGAAAAACTTGAACTCAATCGAATTTGAAATTCAGCTCGTTTAATTTTTTTTTGAAAATTTATTTCCCTTTTAATAATTTTGTAATAGTATTTCGGTTTTTTAAACGTTTTTTTATTAGTGTTTAGGAATGTAGAAATTTTATACCATTTTTATGAAATCTCCTTCTTCCAGAAAAGAGATGGGTCTTAAACTAGCGTTAAAATAACATGCATTTCTCTGTTGACAAATATGGATCCATTTGCATTATTAATTCAAAAGTTGTGCACATATTCAGGTAACATTTGTATGGGAGCCCCCCATTCTTGTATTTGAAAATTTTCACGCCGATCGATTGAGTAGCTTCCAAGTTAATAAAGAAATTAGCTGAACAAGTTATCTAAATAGATCAAATTTCACAACATCTAGATGAAAAAAGATTTTGAGAAAAATCGAACAACTTTTCAGAAGACTTCAAACCAGTAGGATTTAATTTGAAAAAGTTATGAGGTTTTGACTATCGATTGGTCAGGTATGCCCCACTGTGCGACGATGCAAATTTCTTTTGTACAAAATTCGGAAAAATCCTCAACTTTTTTTGGGACGTTAACGTGGATATCAAACGGTGTCTGGGACTCTGAGTATTGAAATGAAGAATAAATGCAGTCAAAATAGATGTTTAATTAGTGATCATAAACACAGGCATGTGGTGATAGTTTAATAAGTTTTTATCCTTCTATCAGGGCACTATGAGCTTGTTCTATAAACAATGGAAACCAGAAATGTTTTCCATGGTTTTTAAAATGTTAATGATATTTCATTTTTTTTTATAACAACATATAACTTCATTATGATTTTTCTAACTTACAAATCGTGCAACTAGCATTTAACTGTGATTTATTCTTTTTTTTTTTTGGATCAAAATATCAATTTGCCAATAAGCCCGTACCCTAAGTTGCAATGGGTTAACGGCTGCGGTGTGTATGTTTGTGAAAATGATGGATCAACCCATCATTTTCCTGACAGTGTCGTTACACACAATCTTGTTAAACATGGTGTCATAATATGGCCTAAATTAGAAGAGGAGCTGGACATCTTTATTTAGTTTAAATTCAGCAGTAGGTTCAAAGATGTCTATTTTTTTTTCATGATCCATGTTGATAAGATGAATGGGAGTTGAAACACTTGCCCTCCCTTCCGCAGAACAATCGCAACATTTGGTAGTGAAAGTATCACAATTTACCATAATAAAAGTTGATACTTTCAATAGGGCATAATTCGTTTGGTTAGGTAGTTAGATGGTTTAGTCTTGTAGAATTAAAAATAGAGAAAACGTGTGAAAAGTATTACGATATTAGGTAAAGGTTATGGTATTCGCCTCCCCAATGCTCTAGTAAGTGTGTATTTGCGGTTTATGAATTTCGTTGGCTTATTCTTAAATCAAGCATTTTACAAGAACTAGAGGCTCATTGGATGGGAATGCTGTTGTTGGAAAATGTTATATTTCATTTGGTAAGACGTTCTTTTGCTTTTTATTTAATTATTAATATTTAGCAAATCTTTACGTTTTTCGGTTTAGTTTGAAATTCATCTATGGAAGTATATATTAGAATGTACGGTTTTGAAGAATAACAATGAGTAGGTAGTCCTAATTACTGATTTCGGGCATTTTACAATAGGCATGCGGTATATTTTAATAGAACCCCTATGTAGATTTTTTGTAAATTATGATGGATTTTAACATTCAACTATGTGAGGTAGGTAGGGTACGGTAAGATGTGCTCTTATATCCATATTCTGGTAAATTTTCATGATTTTGTGATGTTGTGATAGGAATAAGGTAGCTTACTTCTACTATTAATTTGAGCTAGAATTTTTATTAGTTTGAAATAGGCTTGCTGCAAAAAGCAAAACAAACTCTCACATCCATATTTTGGTAAAATAGTATGATTAGCAATGAAATGGAAAAACTCTAAAAAGAAAAACAAAAATTTCAAAATTTAGAAAATGAAAGGCAAAAAATTAGGGAAAACAGCAAATAACACTTCAATTACTTCATGCAAGAACTAATTCCTTCCTTTATATTTCTCTTTCCTCTCCTTTTCTCTTTCTTTTATTTTCATATACCCCTGCGCATACGATTCGGAGTCATATGATGACTGGACCCCGAGACAACTATCACGAAACCCATCACACATACCAGTGGAATTGGGGCGGAGACACGAAGCAGACGTTCAACAGACGACGACGAAGGAAGGAAAAACATATAAGATAAGTTAAAATGATTCCTTTAATAACACAAAAATAAAATGTAGTTAGATGCGTGGGGAGTATGCAGAGGCCAGTCTCGAACCCGCCCATGTCCTTCCTCCAACTGGTATCGGGAGGGGTTGGTTTATTATCTTGAACTGCATTTTATCCATATTCCATGGATATAATGAAGTGCTTGATGGTTTAACCAACGTCTCAAGATCGCTTACTATTCTACGCTGCCTTCTCTAAACTTTAAATTTTCTTCTCCAAACTATTCTAATTTTCATTTCCAGCGTCAGCTCCCCGAGCTATTTAAACGCCATAAAAAAAAAAAAAAAAAAAAAAAAAAATATCAATTTGCCAATAAGCAGTTTTCAGTTTTGGCTCCAACAACAAAACTACTGAACCAGCTAAAAAAAATAAATTGGTTAAGGAATTTTCTTAATGACTGGTATGTTTTTGTTAAATTTGTATATTTTTAATGGCGTCGAAAAAATGGATATGATTCGATGAAATTCGTTGTTTAAATGCCCAACTAAGCTAGAGAGCAGATTTCCGCTCAATTTCGACCTATTTTAGATCGTTCCACTCTTCAAATAATGCCTGACCCAGCAAAAAATACTGATTTATTTGGAAACAAACACTACAAAAACATCACGAGGAGTTCCTGAAAAAAAAACAATAAAGAAAAAGTTGATTTCTGTAAAAGGTTCAGAAAAATGTAGAATTTTGTAGAATTAACAGTATCAGGTGGAAAATGCGATTGTATGGATATGGTATTTCTTTCAAATGAAGTAAAAAAGTCCAAAGCTTACTAATGAGTCACATTTCGTTGTCGAAAAAATGGGAAAGGATCAGTCAACTGGTTCATTTTTTAACATCGTTTTTCCCGAGATGCAATTTCAGTCGGGACAGGCCTGAGTACCACAATCACCACCACCAGCGGCAACAGCACCACTATTAAAGCAGAAATCCGACAAAAGTAGTTCAAATCATCGATGTTTAGATACTCATTATAGTTGGAAGTTTTTCCACATGATGGCGTGCTTGATGTGTCGCCTTTTTTAAAGAGTGAGATATATTCGTATTATTGCTGTAGGTTTAAATTTTTCACCTTGGTTACCTTGTTTGATAACGGTCGTATACGCTTTTCGAAGTCTTTGCAAGCCGCACGCACGACTTAGTTCGGCATTTCGTCCCAAATCTTCGCCAAACGTTTTTAAATGTGTTCAACTTTGAATGCTTAACAGCGTCCAACTTCCCAAGCATGAGTTCCCAAATATTGAAGTCTATAGTGGGTTTAAATGGGGTGAAGATACAGTCCAATCAGGCGAACTGATGGAACAGGGCCAAATCTGTTTTCACCATTTTTAACGATCGATACTTTATGCGCTGATACTGAATTATGTTGCAAGCAGAAACTGAATTTGACAAAAAGAACTATGGCGCAAGAATAGAAATGGCCCTTGGAAATGTGTTAGAAGTGATACTCCTTGTTTATTTTCAAGCCATTATCAAGTAGCAATAATAATTTCTCTTTCGTCGAAATTCTTACCCAAACCATCACAGATGACTTATTCTAATATCGCTGGACTATTATCTGATATAATACGAAAATATGTGCTATGAACATTCTGCTTTTTCGATTTTGCCTTCAGAGTCTACAACTTTTCGTCTGAAAAAAAGATGTGGCCTGCGTGCGTTTTTAGCAAAAACCGAGATATACAAATGAGCCGTCATTAAACACCAATTTGGATAAATTTGAACTCAAGTACTTCGTTTGTAATTTTACTACTCATATAAGTCTGTAACAGAGTTTCAACTTAAAAATCAACCATAACCCTTAATCAGCATTAAATCAACATTTCTAATGCAAGTTAGCATTATATCAACATTTATAATGCTTTTTAGTTTTAAATCAGCATTATTAATGCATAAAAGCAATAAAAAAAGTGGTGTGACCCGAACAGTACTTGAAGTACGGGTTTTTTTCACCCACCTCATCAGCATCACGAGAGGTCGACATGGTAAAGGCGCAAGGAAAGATAAAGGCTGCTGCGGGATCTTCGGTTCGAGACTCATCAAATGTATTTAGCTCATCCAATAAGTGAAATATGAAGTAACGACATTTTTTCCATAAGCTCCCAACAATAAAAATATTTCTGTGATGTTCAAATGTTCGTATTTGTTTAAATTTGTGCATTTGAAACAGATAAATAAAATGATACGCAAAACTTTTAACAATCGATTTTTCGTTATAATTTAAATGTAGGATTTTTTTTAATTTTGAAACATCAAAATTATTTTCATACACTACAGCCGTTAGGATTATTATTATGTTAATCTTTACAAATTTACAAACGAGAGCAGTAGTAAAATAATGATTGAGCAAACAGATACACATTTTTTCATGCAGCGAATCAAACCAAGTAACTGTCAAAATTGTCCATTTGAAAACTCGCGAATCACCGGATGAGAATAAATTAGGTAAAAATTTCAAAAAATGATTTATTTTTATTAAAAAAAAACTTATTTATAGAGTTAGTATTTCGTGAATTGCTTATTATTTTGTCGTACTTTCTTAGAATAAGATGTAGATAAGGATAGAGAACAACTATTTGAGAATCAAACGGATTTAAAAAAAATAAATAAATAAATAAAAATATGCATAGTATTCAATTTAATGAAATGTCCGAAACGACAGCCTTTGCTAGATATTTTCAAAATAGAATAATGTTTGTGTAGGCCATATTGCCAAAGAATTTAAAAACTTTGTATTCGTGTCTTTAGTAACATTATGAATCTAGATGAAATGCACAAATGTTTGAACAAACAAAGTCATATGAAATTCATTTATTGGTTCAAATATTCTATAATGTCAATGAACCAAAAACTTGTAAAATTTCAAGCCATATTGTATTAAAATTAATTTTTTTTGAATCTTGCTCGATAACACAAGGCCAAATAATTCACATTTTCCTGTGGTGAAAAAAAAAACTGAAGTGAGGGTACTGAATCCAAATATACAACTTGTTTTTTTTTCTACCGTCACTAGTTTGTGATAATCATAGGTTAACTTTTGAAAAAATGGTAAAAATTCTTCTAAAATTTTTGGACAAAAATTCATAACATGACTCAATTCGAATGTTTTAGATCAGTGATCAACTTTTTCGAAGACCACAAGTAGTTTTGACTTCTGAGAAAAAAGTTATTGAGGTTTTCTTTTAGCTCATTCATCACAGTCCAGTTGAATATGAGAATTTTCAGGATATTTAGAAATAATTTTTAATCGAAATAAATCAGAGATATGTTTTAAATCATAAATCAAATCGATTCTCATTCTTAAACAAATTGTAAAATCTTCGATAACCATCCTCATAAATGTTCATAAATGTTAATCAGTGGTGTCAGTAAAAGTTACATTTTTCTTTTAAATATTCTAAAGCTTGTGAAATTAGAAAAGCTATCAAATTTAGAGTAATAAACTGATTCAAAATCAGTTTTTGTTTTTATAAGGTTGTAGTTTTGTTTTTCATAGGGGTTTCAGCTCATTAGTTATCAATGATTGATTAAACTAAAAACTTAGTATTTTGAAAATTTCAAAACGCAATATCCCTCAAAACTAGAGGTTTTATGACATTAGCTTCCATAGCTTCAGAAAATATTATGTAAACTTTTGAGTTCCTTTGAATTTGACACCTTGTTTTCCCACTGTTCAAATAAGTTTTTGCATAAATCCTTAAAATTAGATTTTAGTCTAGCTGGATTCTGCAGAAACCTATAAAATTGGTCTTCACGCAAAAATATACGTTGAGGGAAATACAATATTATGTTGAACAAATAACTGCATCTTTTTCACTGGTTTGCACTTTTTTGCATTACAAATCTTTAAATTTCTTAATTTTTTAATATCTTAAACTTCGATATGCTAAATTATAGATTATGGGACTCGTTGCCCATATTTTGTTAAACTTTTGAGATTGAATTCTAATCTTGAGATTTTAATTTTATATATAATATTTGAGATCGCTTCCAATTTCTGCAATACGAACTTCAAATGATAAACAATGTTTGATTAATGGTTTAAAAAAACTCCTTCAACAACATATTTAAAACATTAATTTTTTTTTTCTAAAATAAGGCCGGAACGAATTTCAAATCCTTCTTTTGTCACTCGAAGTTGGAACATCGCGAGGGGTGAGACAATAAAAAATAATGTGAAAAACAAATAAATTTAAATAAATTGCTCGAAAGCTTGTATGCAACAAAATTGCATTCTATATCATTGCACAAAACCTAGAAATCAAGTAATTTTTTATCGAAAAATTCAATAAAATTAAAAATTTAGAAGGTGAAATTACTCCCATCTTCCAAAATTTGTTTCTTAGTCTTGTAATCTTTCGGATATTTGATTTTTTTTCCCAAATTTACATAAAATTTAAAACTTTATTTATTTATTTCCCCCCTCAGGTTTTTTGGAAATTTCGAAGGGGGGGGGTTGACAAAAAAAGAAATTGATATTTGTTCCAGCCTAATTTGGCTTTGGTAAACAACAGTTATAACATGCTTGGTTATTTGAAAACTTTTTGTTCCTATCACGGCCTTAATGACAATTGATAGGCTGAAAAGTCCTGTTTAATACACCATTTTTTAAATTTTGGTGAGCATGATTCAAAACCATCCTTCAAAAAATATGCTATACATTCATTCTAGTGTCGTTAACCCCAGCTTTTTCTACACTAAACTGTTTTGTGTAGAATGTTTTCTTAATCAATTTTTGAAAATGTGATGAAAGCCATAAAATAGAATCGAGTTCCTCTAAATGTTCAATGATATGAGTGTGATAAAACAGCAAAATAAATGAAATTCGTTGAAAATTTTGATTTATTTTTAAGAAATTAGACAATCAACGCGAACAAAACCATGAATTTATAACCGGGAAAACCGGGAAAAAACGGGAATTTCAAAATGATGAAGTTGTGGCCACCGTGCACTTTATTGTATTTAAACCTGGTATATTTTTATCAGAAATCTCAATAAGATTTCAATTCACGTGAAAAATGTCAAAATTTCCAAACCAGATGATTTTAATAACATAATAAGAAAAATGTGGACTTCACATGCAATGCTTATAGCCCAAAATATTTAAAAAAAAACATCTTCACAATTTTCATTGATAGCACAATTTGCAATAAAATTTTTTAAACGTTCCCCAATTTTCAATACGGTATCTAAATAAACGAAAAGTTTTAAACTACATAATGATATCTCTCTCTGTTTTATGTAGTTTGAAAACTCTTATTTGATAATACACTAATGTTTAGATAAGATTTTTTCTATCAGCTGGGGATTTTGGTACGAATTTTGAATTCTGAATTCATGCTTCTTAAAGATAAGTTAACCACCGTTAATTGATTTTTGTAAATTTATTTTTTCGGCATATCGGTGAAAATTTTATATTCTTGGAGAAAGAATATCAGAATTGAAAATTTATAATGATGGATAGAAAGGTGAAGAGAAAATTTTACAGATGTTGAAAAGAGCGAAAGAGCAGAGCAACATCTGTAAAAATTTTCCCTACTTTTCTATCCATCTTTATCAATTTTCAATACTGATATTCCTTCTTCAAAAATATAAAATTTTCTATGATACGCCGATAAAATAAATTTACAAGAATTCATGCTTTGAAATTTTAAATCAGATCAGCGCATTCACTTTTTTTTTCAACGCATAACTCATTAAGTTGAAGTTTCAACTTTAAAATCAATTTGTGGTGATACTTATTTTAAACTTTTCTGTCTAAACTTTCAACCTGATACTTGTTTTTGCCTGATTTAATTTTTCAATGCTAGATTTTTAGCCCTGGATGATGATTCTGAAGGTAAATATCATAAAACGGTTTAAAAGGTCGACATGAAGATTTGAGATTCGACTCAAAAATTTCTCAAGCAAGGTTCTTCTGAATGCTGCCTAGCATCATAACTCGGGAATTTATTGTATAGTTTTGCGTTTATATTAAGACTATTTCAAGCATTTTGCATTACGTATATTTAAAGCATTTTGTTGAAGAAAAGTTTACCATGAGCTATTCATAATAAAAAAAAAATATATTTGTTGATGTCTGACAGGAAAATTAAAGGTTTTTTCTTAATGCGATTTTAATAAAGTTTTAATAAACATAATATGAAAAACGAGTTCTCACTTTGAAGTTTTTGAAAGCATGAACGAAAAAAATGAAATTTGCGTCACACTTATAACTTATCGCTCGCGATCAGTTATCCGGAAAGTGAAGATATCGGAGCGATGACAAATAGCCCAAGAAAGACACAAATCCCGAACATTCCGGAGGACAAATGTCCGGATCCATTAATCCGACGTTTGTGCTACTGGGTGTGTGGGTGTATATATGTGTTTGTTTTTGAGAATAACATTGAAGCAAAAAAACGAATGGTTCTTGTTCAAGCAGAATATACACATAAACCTACACAAATGTTAAAAGGGTGACCCCGGCTGCTGACATTCATTCTCTGCCAATCTCGGCATTGTGCATACAGGACCCGGATTCTGGGCTCAGGACCACTCTTCCAGATGGATCCCAATTCCAGGACATTCTCATGTGCTGTGCATGCATAGAGTAGAGCCGAGGAGCTTTTTAACAGCTTAATCACACTGAAACCTGGAGAAGATGGCAGTCCGTTCCCTGTGAATGTGTTGAAAAATTGAAATAATTTGTTTTGTCAGTTTTTTCGGGTTGTGTGTTTGCAGTTTCGTTTGTTGCCTCGAAATGCTATTTCTGCTTCCTATAAAGAGTTTCTTGTTTGAACAGCTTAATCCATCATTTGTTTGCTTTACGCTTCTGTACGTTCTGGAGCAAAGAAAAATGTCCGGGATTTAAGTTTCGGAACGACTCACCTGATGAAATTTGTTAATACGCATACGGTTCAACTGAGTCGGGTGTCATTATTCATGGAATATTTAAGCACGTTTTATTTGAACTACATTAGGTCAAGAGTTCAAATCAAAACTCTTACAGTAGAAATCTGATTTGAAAAGAATATTTTAACAAAAATAATTATTTTTTTCCCTAGATAAAAATGAGAACACTTGAAAAACCAGATTGTTCATTGTTTACCCCGTTTTGTTTTAAAAATAATGGATTAATAATCTTTTCCGTCAAGGATCCATTGGGTTTAAAAATTCTTAATCGGCTTAGTTGCTACTGGGACAAAAGTTACTGATTTTTCATTTCTGTTTACTTTTATTTTCTTTCCCTTTGTCATCTGGAACTTGGACCGCTTTTTGGAACTGGACTCCTTTTATATCCTGCCACCTGCTCGGAACATCTGGACATCTCCCACAAAAATTTAACTGGACACAATCGAACGCAATCATGGAACACGGCATCTGGAACATCGTAGATTGTGTGGAAAAACATTCACTTCCTGGTTTGGGATTTGGGCGGACAGCAGAGTTTACGGGCAGCTTGGAGTACGTACTACACAAACACTGAGGTAAGATATTTGTAGGTAGCTATAGAATTATTTTTCAACGCCGGCGCCCGGCAGTAAAGGATATTTCTAGAGTTTGGTTTGATTAAGTCGTATGAACCAACTGGAATGTTTTGAGAAAATCGATGTTAAAGTTCCGAAACACCTTTTTAATTCTTATTTTGTTATTGCTGGTCAAATTCGTCTGCAAATGCGATATTTAATGTGAAACTGAAAGTAGAACATGATGATGTACTTGAAACTTGCATTGATTCTGTTCTTATCAATGAAAATGTACTTACGATATTTAGCATTTCTCTTTTGGCGCAAACGTCCTTTTGATCAATTGATAATTTTGGTTGAAAAAACTGATTTGATTGGCTCAAATTCTAACTTATTCATTCGGGGTTGTTGATGAAAGGTTTTTCCTAAATGGTAATCCTATCCAGTTAGTAAGCGGAAATCATTGATCATTTGTAATTATTGCATTGTGGGATTTGCCATTAGTAGTCCACCCGGACATTTCCGACCACTACCATTGATGCTACTGGAAGTTAAAGAAGTGTAAAAATGCATCACACATCTGTTTAGATTATTTCGTTTGCCTCTGTAAATAAAAAAATAATACTCACGATTCACACAGTGAAAAGTGAAGCTTATGGTACTCACCCAACACAAATTTGGAGCCGTTTAATTTATAAGGACAGCTGATCACTAATAAACACAGTTTTCGTTTGAATAAACATGAATTTTCATAACTTGATGAAGAACTTTTCGCGACGAAGTATTAAATACGTCGTAAAAACCAACCTGGCGAATTGTTTTTTGACCTTTTGCATCCCGGCAAAAATACGGAAACTCAAAATGACGCAAACACCCAAATTGCACTCAAAAATGAGAAAGTCGTCATACGTCCTAAATTCAAAGAATTGTTTAAGTTATTTAATGATAAAATAAAACCAATTTTTTACCAAAGATAAAATACATGTTTATCAATCGTTTGCAGCAAATAACTACACAGAAAACTAAAATAAACGAAGAATCAATTTACCGATGTTCGTTTATTTTTTCCGAAAAAATTACCGAACAGTTTAACGATTTACACATGTTAGGATTTCGGTAAAAAAATTACCGAACTCGGTAATTTTCGTTTACTGTGTAAGTTTTGTTTATATTGGTTCATACGGCCTAATCAAAACAAATTCTAGATTTGGCCTTTACATTTGTTTATCATTACGTGAAGAGATTGGTCGTCGAAAACAAGAAGATTTCAAATTTTAAATTGTGGAAGAAGTGCGTTGCCGACACAGGTTTTATTATATGACGATTTTATTTTGTCATGTTCTTTAGGATGACGTTAAAATACTTCAATGATATAGTTAAAGATGTTGGAAATGTGTTTTTTTTTTTCCTTTCAATTATCCCACAACAAATATCGAAATTATTCTTTTGTCACCCTTTTGTCACCAAATCTAGAAGGGGGAAATAAATAAAGTTTAAGGTATTTTATTGAAAAATTTGATAAATTCTTCGAAAATTCAAACAGTTTACAGGACAAATGTCTAACTGTAGACGGTGAGCATTGTATCACCTTTCGTATTTAAGATATTTTCGATCTATGATAACTTAATTTTCAACTTTGTGCTATGTAGATTGTATGCAACTTTTGTCCAATTTGTTCCAATTTATTGAAAATTTGTATAATTTTGTATTACCTTCAATTTCCCAATATTTTCCAGAAAATTAAGAAAAAGCTTGTTCGGACTGGAATTTGTTTCAACCAAACGGGATCTTGTGTGATTTTTTTTAGAGGAATCGAACGAAGGCTATTTGAGCCATCGCATGCGTCGGATAACGGAGTTATAACTATTTTACCTCAATTCCTCTATTGTTTTCAAATATTTAAGAAAAACGCGTGTTCTGATTTGAAAATTGAAAACCAAATGAGACTTATCTTTAGTGATTTTTTCCGAGAAATCTAATGAAGGCTTTTTGAGTCACCGCATGCTTCGGAAAAGGAAGTTTTTGGCTAAACTATTTAAAAATGTAGGAAAATTAAGGGTAAAAACAGCCATAAGCCAAGGTTGCCGAAATCACAGAAAAATCTGTAATTTCACAGAATTTTGAGCAAATTTTCATCACGGAATCTGTGTCACAGAACACAGAATTTTGTAATTATCACAGATTTCACAGAATTTTCTAATTTTTTCATGGATTTTCGAAAATATTATTTTTTTGGACAGTATCAAATTCAGATTTTTTATTTTAAATTGTAAATCACAGAAATCCATCACAGAATTTTTGGATAAAATCACAAAATGTCAGAATAATTTTTCTCAAAAACATAAAATTTTTTCGGCAACCTTGGCCATAACTCGATTTTAAGATCTAACAACCTCCATTCGATCCCTTGAAAAAAATCACACAAGATGAGTATCGTTTGGTTCTACATTTTCAAATTCATTGAAAAATTTAGGGGAATTGAGGGCACAAACAGCCATTACTCCATTTTCCGGTGCGTGCGTTTGCTGAAATAGCCTTCATTCGTTTTTTCGGAAAAAATCATAAATCATTAGTCTTATTTGGTTCAAAATGTTCTAGTCTGAATTTACTGTTTTCATAATAAACTGAAAAATATAGGGAAATCGAGAGTAAAATCAGTCATAACTGCATTTTCTTCTGCGTGCGGTGGCTCAAATAGCCCTCATTTGATTCCTCGAAAAAAAAAACACAAAAGATAAGTATCATTCTCTCCAAATCTTCTAGACCGAACAAGCTTTTTCTGAATTATTTGAAAAATGTTGGGAAATTGAGGGTGAAACGGCCATTAGCCTTCATTCGATTCCTCGATAAAAAAACACACACACACAAGACAAGTCTCGCTTTGTTTAATATTTTCTGAATTAATTGAAACATGTAGGGGAATTGAGCCTGAAGGCCATAATTCCATTTTCCGATGCGTGCGGTAGCCCTAAAAGCTTTCATTCGATTTCTCGGAAAAAAATCACATAAGACACATCTCATTTTGCTCAAAATTTTCAAGTTAGAACATCATTTTTCTGAACTATCCTAGAAATGTACTGGAATTGAGGGTATAACAGCCATAACTCCATTTTCGGTTGGGTGGCTCGAAAAGCCTCCATTCGATTTCTCGAAAATAAAACATACAAAATAAGTCTAAGTTTTTTTTTTATTATTTTTTTTTTAATTTTTTTTTTATTTTTTTTTTTTTGAAGTTCAAAATTTACAAGTTCGAACTTACTTTTTCCATAATTGATTGAAAGTGTATAGAGGAATATGACGAAAAACGGCCATAACTCCATTTTCCGAAGTGAGTGGTTGGTAAGATAGTTTTCATCCGATTCCTCGGGAAAATCGCACAAGATTGGTTTGTTTTAGTTGCAAATTTTCTAGTCAAAACCAGTGTTTTTCTGGATTATTTTCAAAATAGAGGGGAATTAGGGGTAAAAAAAGTATAATTTCATGGATTTGTATAATGTTGGAGAGCAGATATTGAATTTCTTCGCGGTTTATACACTTTTTCTCCGTTGTTAATTGTTGAATAATTGAATGGGGTAAATATGAACACTGCTTTGAGCGTGGGTAAAATTATTTTTTACAGATAATCATATAACACCTTATGGAGCACCTTCTATACTGCCGTTGGACGCATAATTGTCACATGTGACATTTCGACGTTTTGCACTTTTTGATGCCAATCGTCATAATTTGATACGTTTTATTGAAATTCTTTGTCGAAACATAAATTTTATTCTAGAAATTTCAAGAAAAATTCAAAGTCAATTTGTCACACTTGGACAAATGGACGCATAACTGTCACACTGAGACGATTGGACGCATATTTGTCACACTCAAGGAATGAACGTGTTATAACTTCGGAACGTCTAAATAGAATTTCACCAAACTAGGCAAACGTGTCCTTGATAGTCGTGAAGGGATCACGGAGATATAAAGAGGGGGAGGGTCACTGTTTTCGCGACATCCCAGCATGTTCAAGAAAAACTCTGCAAACTGCTTCTGGTTCGTTGCTGGCGCTTGGAAGAGTGCATGTAAATACCCGCTTCACTGCATTAGTCAAATTATTACTTTTTTGGCGCCGTGATCGACCATTGTCCAGGATGGCCATATGTGATTGTCGGTGGTTTTAGCAGACCATTTTTTTTTTGTTTTGACGCACTTCGCAAAATACCGAAGATGTCTGTTTTTAATGTTTACGAACTGTTTACGAACGCCAGAGTTGCTTCATCCGGAACTTGTCCCAGGACCGTATTCACTTCAAACGGATTGATTGTCCTCTTCTGGTATCGCTCCTCTCGCGGTTGCGACATTTTCAGCACGGCAGCTGACATTTAGTTAAAGAAATGTTGCTTCCTGTTAAGTGAGTGAGCTGTCGCAAATTGCTCCTCCGTGCCGTTTTATTGATCGAACCCGTTAAAGACCACCACCGCTTGTCACCAGATAATGTACGCTTTCAAATAATCCGATTCAGACATGATTTGAGCTTCCATTCACGAATAAAACACAAGAGCCACCCACGAAATACCAAACCAAACAACTACCGGGAAAATGTTCGTGGTGTGACAAATATGCGTCCATTTTTCGACTATTCATATAATTTCGCGGCATAAATGTCACACAAGGATTTTCATTGAAAAAACAGTTCATTTTCGAAAAATTTGATCGAGGCTCATATGATAGGAGTATACTTTAGAGATCTACGGCATTGGTGTCAACAAAAATTGCGAAACTGTGCGATAACAGCGGAGTGTTTTTGTGAAACTTTGATTGCGTTTTTCTCGCTTTGCCTTTTTGTAACATGTGACAATTATGCTTCCAACGGCAGTATACTTTTTCTTAAATTTGAGGCCCTTAGAGCCAAAGGGGTATAAGTGCATAAAAGCTGATTTCGAGAAAAAACGTTTATTGAGGCGACACATATTTTTTTAAATTTGGTACTTATACCGCTTTGGCTCCAAACACATGCACTTATACCCCTTTGCCACCAAATAAATTCACTTATACCCCTTTGCCACCAACAAATTTTCACATCCATGTTTTTTTATCTTGTTGATATGGGTAAGAAACCATAAATATTCATTGCTACAAGAGTCAATTAGTTTTCGTATAAATATATTTTTTGTTGTTTTGATGAGAAATATACTCTGGTACAGTAGGTTAAGAGATTTCATGGCTGAAGATCGACCTGGTCTTGGCAACTTCTAGTAAATCTCTCCAAACAACGTTTTTTTCCCCAGGATTAATTTATAATAATTCGTGAAAGGTATTTTCCACTAAATTCCAATCACCAATTGGGTATTGGAATGAGACTTGGGGTCACTCTGAGTTGGTTTTTTACAGTAAATTAACGACAGGCGCTTCAATATTATTCCAATTATCTCGTACAAATACATTTTTTTGTACTTTATAAGCCTTTTGTCCGTGACACTCTCCATATATCCAGAAATCAGGAATTTGTGATCCACTAATTTGTTATTGAAATAGAAAGAATAATTGAATATATTAATTTTATTTTCTACTAGAATTATCACTAAATGCAATCAGATGAATCACACAGTTGATGGTAAATTTTTAAACATCATCAGCTATTCAAAAGAAAAGTGAATTACATTTATTTTAAATTTTTTGGTGCCGATGAAAAAACATTACTTTCATGAAATCAAGTAAGGGTTGGTGGCAGAGGGGTATAAGTACCTACATCAGTTTAATGGACTTTGGAGGCAAAGGGGTATAAGTGCAGCACTTATCTATACCCCTTTGGCTCCAAACAAAAAGGAAATTTCAGTTAGCAGGATTTTTTCAACGAGATCTAAACATAATAAAATAGTGAAATAAAATTATGATTAAAATAGCATATAATGATTGACAGTCAAGGATTTGTTCTAGATGGTTATCTCGATTTTTTTCATTTTGTCACTTATACCCCTTTGGCTCCAAGGGCTTCATTTAGAAAAATCTAGTTGGAGTAATTAAATGACAATAACATTTTTTTCGTCAAAATGGTCCTTTCAGTCGGTTCTGTTTTTCTGAAACCAACTTTGGTGCTTGTTATGATGAAAAATGACCGGGAAAAGCCATAATTCTCACGTGTCCACGTGCTTCCGCCATCGACCGTTCAGAGCCGGACGGACGGATGTACGGGATGGTCAGTTGTTGAGTGTTTCTTTTTTTCTTTTTTCAACCAAGAGCTTCATCCAGTTTCACTTTTCTACTGAACACAACAAAACAAAACCAAACCGTTCTTCGTTGGTAAATCGGGAAGGCAAACATGTGTTTTGGGGCTTTTCCTTTTCCTTTCGTTTCTCTGGTTTGGGATTGTGTTTTCCCAGCGTTTTATGTAGACCGAGAAACCCTCCCCTGATTATTTTTAAACAAACATGTGCCGCCCGATGTTTGTTTCTTGTTTTATTTTTTTATGACTCCACCAAGCGGTGCTAAAGTTGTACCCCATATTCAAGCCTCTTAAAACACGTTTTTTTCGCTGCTCCTTTTAAAAAGGCCGTCTACAATGCGTCACCATTGTGTACCGATCCGGTGCAACTGTTTTGTAAACATTACAAACTTTAAATTCATATTGCTTGTTTTTGTTTTTTTTTTTCTCGTTCCATCGTACTCGCGGCTGATTTTTATGAATGGGGACCATCCGGTGTGTTGGTTGATCTGTGACATGTGAATGACCAAAACATCAACCAATGACGACACAGTTTGTCATAATGGTGATCGATTCGACGGATCGGGAACGGTTAGCGGTGACCCGGGAAGAATTGTACAAAATGTTACAGCACGAAGACTTAACCAAGGCCAGTTTGCTAGTGTATGCCAATAAACAGGTGAGTCGAAATTTTAAGCTGGTTAATAAAACTGAAAATCAAGGAAAAATTAATGTTCAAAATTACAAAGCTTAAAATGATAAAATAGTTAGAAGTTAAATTCGATATCATAGGATAAACATGAAACAAACATGATCGACAAAACTTTAGTTAATAAATAAAAGTAGGAATATAATAACTTAAGTTTTGATACTTAAGCACAACATAATAAAAGTCTTAACTCATTAAACAAAAAAACAATTATAAAAACAAACTGATCGAAAAATTGGGTCAGAAATGAAATAAAATCTAACGTTAATGAGACAAAAAAAATCAAACCGGATATAGAAGACAGACTATTGAGACAAAAATAAGAAGAAGAAAAAAGCAGTTATGAGTCGGACAAAAAAGAGTAAAAAAGCTGTAAAAACAAGACAGAAATGAAGCAAAGATGTAAATGGAAAGAAACATTGTTAGGGTTTGTTAGGAACTTGTGCAACGAAAATAAGATTATTAAGATACAAAATTAAGGCAAGACGAGAATGAGACAAAAAATGTTAGAAAATAAGGAAAAACGAAACAGTACCTAACTATAAAACAGAAATAATCATTATACTAAAAGCTTAAAAAGATGATATAATTTCTAAAGAAAGCAAGAGAGCAATGAATGACAAAATCAAACATAACTACAAACTACAAAACAGACGAGATACAAATTTCCCAAAAATAAGAGTTCCACAAAATATAACATATTTGCGAAAAATTTATAGCTGGTATAAATGATATTAAAAACGCTGTTCTAAAAACGTCAAGTTTTTAGAACAATAGGCAAAATTGAAGCAAAAGTGAGTATCTACTTAAATCATTAAAAAAACAGACAAATACACTACTGAAATAAAACAAAAATTAATCCTGAAAGGCTGAATTCAAACAACATAATTACAAGACTAAATTAAAATGGAATCAAAATAAGATATCTGTGTTCGAATGTACGTGAAAAAATAATTGAAAAAAATAACTAGAACTTTCAAAAAAAATTTCTAGTCATGAAATTATAAATAAAGAAAAAGGAACAAGACTGAAAATTTACCTAAATGAATAACGTCACGGTATTATAACAAGACAAAGCAATTAGATAAAAACACGCCAAAATCCAAGACATGAGAAATAACAATATCAAAATGAGAAAATTATTGATAGAAATAAATCAAAAGTTTTTAAAATACATCATCATGCATTGAAATGAAACAAAACTCATTTCAATGAAATGAAAATTCGAAAAAATGAGTGAAAATTTAAAAGTAAACAAAAATTAGACATCAAACTAACAATCAACAAAAGGAAATAGTCAGGAACGATTTCACAATAATGCGCCACAGTAAATTATAAAGAAGACAACCACCATCAAATATGATTTAACAAACAGATAAACAACAAAAAACAAATCAAAAAAAAAATAAAAAAATTGAAAAAAAAATTGTGTAAAAAAATAAAATAAAAAAAATCAATAAAAAATTAATTTAAAAATGTACAAAAAATATAAATTTTAAAAATAAATAAATTAATTAAAAACAAATTAATAAAAAAATATTTTAAAAAACCAAGAAAAAGTGTAATAAAAACAATAAAAAAATGTAAAAAATAAAACAATAAAAAATTCTTAAAATAAAAACAAAAAAAAATATAAAAAATATAAGCAAAAAAACATTAAAAAATAAAACAATAAAAATAATAAGAACAATAAAAAAATAAACACAAAAAAATACAATAACAAACAATCAAAACAATGAAAATTAGAAATATATAAAAATAAAAAGCAATAAAAAAATAAAAACCATTGAAAAATAAAAATAATAAAAACAATAAAAACAATAAAAACAATAAAAAAATAAAAACAGTAAAAAAATAAAAAAAATAAAAACAATAAAAAAATAAAAACATTAAAAACAATAAAAAAATTAGTAAAATATTAAAAAAAAATTAAAACAATATAAAAACAAAAAAAAAACAATTAAAAGAATAAAGAATAAAAATAAAAACAATATAAAAATATAAACAATAAAAAAATATAAACAATAAAAAAATATAAACAATAAAAAAATATAAACAATAAAAAATATAAACAATCAAAAAATATAAACAATAAAAAAATATAAACAAAAAAAAAATATAAACAATAAAAAATATAAACAATAAAAAATTTTAAACAATAAAAAAAATATAAACAATAAAAAATATAAACAATAAAAAAATAAAAACAATAAAAAAATAAAAACAATAAAAACAAAAACAATAAAAAAATAAAAACAATAATAAAATAAAATTGTCGAAGTTCATGGAATTTACAGACCACCTGCGTATCCGTTTAGTCTGCTGTGCGAACAAATGGAATCTCTTCTTTCCTCTGTAGCTGATAAACACTCGTGTCTTATTGTAGGCGATTTGAATGTCCCTGTAAATCTCGTCCGTACAAATACTGTATGTAAATATAAAACTTTGTTGGAGTCTTTTAACTTTGCATGTACAAATTGTTTCCCAACTAGGCCCAAAAGCCAAAATATTTTAGACCATGTAATCTGCAAAGTTGAAGATTTAGAGCGAATACAAAATGATACAATTTTTTCAGACATAAGTGACCACTTGCAGATTCTCACGTCTTTTGAAATGCTACTAGGAAGACAAAAAACTGTTTTGACAAGAGAGATTACGGATCACGCCAAACTTAACGAATTATTTTCGAATTATCTCAGAACATTTGTCCCTGGCAATGTTAACCGCGGCATTCAAGAGATTTCAACAACATACAAACACTTACTCGAACGGTGTACCAAAACGATATCTAAAAAAATTAACATGAAAGGTAGTTATTGTCCATGGATGTCATATGACTTATGGATTTTGATAAACATGAAAAACAACTATTTGAAACGTGTAAAAAAACATCCCAGTGATACTCACCTCAAAGAAATGCTTCAACATATCAACAAAAAACTTTATCTTAAAAAGAGAACATGTAAACGACTATACTATGAAAAATTACTCAATAATACAACGCACTCGAAACTTTGGAAAAATATAAATCAACTATTGGGTAGATCCAACAAATCGCCTACAATTAAACTAACCGAAGGTTCAAACTTTATAACTGACAAAAAAAGTCTTGGCGATAAGTTCAACAGTTTTTTCTCTTCAATTGGATCCGACCTTGCCAAGGAAATACCTAATGAACCTGAGTTTGACGTTTTGTCCAATATAAACGAGATAGGGAATTCAATCTTTCTCCAACCAACAGATGAAAATGAAGTTAATCTGATTATACTGAACCTCAAAAACAAAAAAAGTTGTGGACCGGATTGCTTCCCAACAAGTATTATAAAAAAGAACAACCTCTTATTCTCTCATATTCTTGCAAAGTTTTTCAACTCAATAATTGAAACAGGATGTTTTCCAGATTGCCTCAAAGTGGCAAAAGTAACTCCAATTTTTAAATCAGGTGATCCAGAAGATGTCAACAATTATCGTCCAATTTCTTCGCTGAGCGTCTTCAGCAAAGTGTTCGAGAAATTATTAGTAAACAGAATCATGAATTTCCTCAGTAGTAATAATATTTTATACAAAATGCAATACGGGTTTAGAGAAGGATCAAGCACTCTTATTGCTATTTCTGAACTAGTTGACTCAATAATAACAGAAATTGATTCTAAAAATATTGTCGGAGCCTTATTTCTTGACCTAAAAAAAGCTTTCGACACTTTGAATCATGAAATCTTACTAGACAAATTGAACAAATACGGAATAAGGGGCAAAGCAAATGACATTATTCGAAGTTACTTGAACAACAGAAAACAATTTGTTGTGGTTGAAGGAATAGCCAGCGGATTGAGAAATATTAGTATAGGGGTTCCACAGGGCAGTAACATTGGTCCTTTACTCTTTCTTGTGTACATTAACGATATTTGTAATCTTCCCCTTCTTGGTACTGCACGACTTTTTGCAGATGATACTGCTTTATTTTACACAGGAAAATCCCCAAATGTTATAATCGAAAACCTGGAACATGATTTGAAATTGCTATCTAAATTTTTCAATAGCAATTTGCTCTCTTTAAACTACGGAAAAACTAAATATATGTTATTTCACTCATCCAGGAAAAAAATTTCTCAACACAGGGATCCATATATGAATCAGTTTGCTATAGAAGAAGTGAAAACTTTCAAATACTTAGGTATTCATTTAGATAGTACCCTTTCTTGGAGTTGTCATATACAACATTTAGAAAAAAGAGTTTCTCCCCTCTGTGGTGTACTCTGGAGATTGAAGAACTTTGTACCACAACATGTTCTGTTAAAATTCTATTATGCATTTATCCACTCTCTATTTCACTATCTCATAACAGTCTGGGGACGAGCATCTCAATCATATTTACATAAACTTCAAACTCTGCAAAATAGATGCTTAAAAAATATTTACAATCTTCCTTTGCTGCATCCAACTAGACTTATATATTCATCCAGATTTCATAATATCTTACCTTTATCCGATCTTTGTGATTTCCAAACTATATTTTATGTATTTGATAACCTGCATTCATCAACTACCATTCAAAACCTTCGTTTCACAACAGGAATAAGAACACATAACACTAGATACTTAAATCTTCTTCAACGCTGTCGATCATTAACTTCCTTAGGACAGAAAAGGATTTCGTTTATTGGACCAACAAAATACAATGCCTTGCCCAATGAGTTAAAAGAAATCAATTCTCGATCCATTTTCAAAGTCAAATTGCTTCAAATGTTCAAAGATAAATTAAGTCCGTAAAACAAGTCGAACAAAGTAAGCCTTGAGTATTTTTGTAGCTTTGTAGCGTTAATTTTTGTTTGTTTTTAGTCATAACTTATTCTATTAATTTTAGTATTACTTCTTACATAAACTTTAGTTTTTTTTTTATCTCAAACATGAATCTCTTAAAAGGAAATATTTTTCCATTGAGATTCATAGTGTAAATTAGTTTAATGTATCGCCGCATTTCCCGCATTAGATTATAAACTTTGAGTTCTCAGCATGAGTAATGTTTTGCCCGCGTCGCGTATTAGTTATTTTGTTTGTTATTTTGTGCTGCCAGACGTGCTGAGAACAGTAGCGTCCATTACCAGGGGGCTCAATAGAGCTTTTTGGTGTGGGGGAGTGTGGTGGGCCGCTACAATTTCTCTCTTCTCTCTAAAAAACAATAACAAATAAAAACAATAAAAACAATAAAAAAATTATTAAAATATTAAACAAATGAAAACAATATAAAAACAAAAAAATAACAAAAAAAAAACAATTAAAAGAATAAAGAATAAAAAAAAAACAATATAAAAATATAAACAATAAAAAAATATAAACAATAAAAAAATAAAAACAATAAAACATTGTTAAAAATAAATATAAAAACATAAATGCAATAGAAACATTAAAATATAAAACAATAAAAATAATAAAAACAATAAAAAAAAATAAACTCAATAAAAAATACAATAACAAACAATCAAAACAATGAAAACAATAAAAAAATATATAATTGAAAACAATAAAAAACTATATAAATGAAAACAATAAAAAATGAAACAATATCAAAAAATAAAACAATATCAAAAAATAAAACAATATCAAAAAATAAAACAATATCAAAAAATAAAACAATATCAAAAAATAAAACAATATTAAAAAATAAAACAATATCAAAAAATAAAACAATTTCAAAAAATAAAACAATAAAAAAATTATAAAAATAATAAAAAATTGAAAACAATGTAAAAAATAAAAACTATAAAGAAATAAAAAATATAAAAAAATAAAAAATATAAAAAAATAAAAAATATAAAAAAATTAAAAATATATAAAAAAAATTTAAAAAAAATATAAAAAAATATAAAAAAATATAAAAAAATACAAAAAAATATAAAAAAAATATAAAAAAATATAAAAAAAATATAAAAAAATATAAAAAAAATATTAAAAAAATATTAAAAAATATTTAAAAAAAAATAAAAAAAATAAAAAAAATATAAAAAAAAAATAAAAAAAATATAAAAAAAATATAAAAAAAATAAAAAAAATATAAAAAATATAAAAAAATATAAAAAAAATATTTTTTTTTTTTTATTAGGGACCTTTTTTATCATTCGGGTCCATAAAACTTTTTCGAAAATTACAATACATTTTTAAATTTTTTCATACAATTGGAGGGTTTTTAAATATTTTATCACTTTTTCCGCCATATCGCTGTCGTCTGATAATGCTTCACGTAGGTTTTCTGGGATGCCATGCTTTCTCCGTTCCTCTTCTAGTTGTGGACAGTTTACGATGATGTGCTTTACAGTTAGACTTTCGTTACATCTCGGGCATAATGGACAATCGACTCTATCCAAGAGGAACGCGTGGGTGAGCAGTGTATGTCCGATCCGCAGGCGGGCTAAAATAACGTCGTCTCTCCTTTTTCCTGAGAACACTGATTTGTACGGTAGAACAGTGTTCTTCACTTCACGTAGTTTATTATTTAAATTTCTGTGCCACTCCATCTGCCATTTATGTGTGATTTGTGTTTTCACAACTTTCCGCACTTCCTTAAATTCAACGGTTTCTTGTTCTGCTAGTGGAAGATCCAAAGCTCTTTTTGCTTCACGATCAGCCCTCTCATTTCCTGGGATCCCGATATGACTGGGGACCCAGCAAAATATGATTTCTGCACCTACTTGAGTGATCCGATTATGCAGGTTTTGTATGCTGTCCTTCCATCTAGAGTTTATCTTGCACTTTTCAAGGTTGTTTATCACGCTCATAGAATCGGTGCACAACAGATATGCTTGAGGTCTTTGCTGGTCGACTATCCACAACAATGCTTTTTCGACTGCTTCACTTTCGGCTGCAAATATGCTGCATATATTGCTTAGACGTTTTCGGAAAACGAACTCTTCACTAACAATTCCGAATCCACATTTTGACGCTTGTTTCGATCCATCCGTGAAAATCATTTTATGGATACGATACTCCGATTCTTTAAGTTCATTCGCAGTTGCACCTTGGGATAGTTTGTAGTGGAGGCTTTTGTCAACGTGGAGCTTGGATCTTTGCCATGGCGGGCACACTGGAATCGTGAAGCAAGTTGCTCTTGGCAGGCTGAGATCTAGTTCATTCATCATATTTTGTCCTCTGATTCGATAAGAATTGGGATGGGATCGGGATCTGATTCGTTCACCCCACCTTTCGCCAGAACTTACATCTGCGTCGCTACTGCTGCTGTCGCCGCTGTCCTCGCTTGTAGTGTCTTCTACTGCGATCATTTCCTCAACGCATTCAACAGCTGCTCGACGGATTGTGTAGAGTATAGTGCGCTGATTGATCAATGATTTTAAGCTGGGGATTCCTGTTTCCGCTTGGAGGCTTAAAATAGGGCTCGTTCTGAATGCTCCGATAATCGCTCGAAGTCCTGCGTTATGCACTGTATCTAGGGCTTTAAGGACTTTATCGTCGATTCCTGATAGGATTGGGGCTGCGTACAGGAGCTTTTCCACTACAGTTGCATGATAGAGTTTGATCAACGTGTTACGATCTCCTCCCCAGGCCCTAGCAGCTACGCTACGTATAAAAAGGACTCTCTGTTGGCATGCTGCTTTCACCTCTTCAACGTGAGATCGGAATTTTAAGTGCTGGTCGAATGTTACACCCAAACATTTGTAGCTGTCTTTGCGAGGCATGATAGTTCCATTTAATGTAAGTTTATTTCCGGTTTTTGGTTTTTTATGACGCGGGTTGCGAAAAACCACGGATGCACTTTTTTGAGCTGATATTTGGAACCCTGTTTTGGTTTGCCAAAGTTCTAATTGGTGACAGGCTGTCTGCAGCTTACCTTCTGTTTCTTTAGCATTATCGCCCGTTGCAACAAGAATGACATCGTCAGCATAAATCAAGCACTTTACATTCGAGGGAAGATAATCGATGAGAGTGTTGATGGCTATTAAGAACATGGTGACACTCAGTACCGAGCCTTGACACAGGCCGGTTTCCATAATTTTTGTTCCTGATGTTTTACCGTTGGCGATCACTTGAAATGATCTAGAGCGAAGCATTTCTTCTAGATAACGGAGCATTCTTCCACCTATGTTGTGATTTCCTAGTTGATCTAAGCAAAGCCTACGCCAGGTTGTATCATAAGCTTTGCTTACGTCTAGAAAAGCTACTTGCGCTACTTTGTTGTTGTTAAACGCCTCACGAATATTTTCCTCTAATGTGCATAGGTGGTCAGTTGTACTTCTTCCCTTCCGGAATGCATATTGGTGGGTGTATAATAGTCCTCTTGTTTCTAGCAGATGCATGAGACGATTATTTATCATCCTTTCTAGGACTTTTCCTATGCAGCTGTTTAAGTAGATTGGTCGATAGTTCTGCGGGTCTGAACGAAGACCTTTGTTTTTAAAGATGGGTACAACGTATGATTTCGTCCATTCTTGTGGGTAAACTGACTCCTCCCACAATCGGTTGTAGGTTTCGAGGAGGATAACTTTTCCATCTGGAGGGAGGTGCTTAATCATTGCATAGTGAACGTTGTCCGGTCCTGGCGATGAGCCTTTCAATCCCTCTAGCGCTTCGTCGAGCTCATACCTGGTGAATTTTTGATTGTGAGGGCCTGTATCCTCAGGAATGAATAATGTGTTTGATTCAACGGCTCGTTTGTGGTTCAAGAAAACATCCTTGTATGTACTCACGCTCGAAACTTTTTGGAATGCGTTTCCTAGTAAATCGCATATGGCTGCTGAATCCGAAACAGTTGCTCCTTCGTATAAGATAGAGTTGATTTGAGTTCGTCGCTTCCTACCTTGAATCTTCTGATAGTTACTCCACATTTCCCTTAGTGGAGTTTGGGAGGAAAAAGTTTCCGCTAGCTCTTCCCAACTTTTTTTCTTGGCTTTGATGATTGCATCCTTCGCAGCAGCGTTCGCGTTTTTAAAATCGCTTTCCATTTGTTCCTGATTTTGCCTGTTTGCTTTCAACCGCCTCAATGCCTTCCTTCTTTTTTTGACGAGCTCCGCTATTTCCGCGTTCCACCACGGGACACTTCTTTTTCCGGGATAACCTTTTGTCTTGGGTATGGATACTTCGGCTGCCTCCAACATGGATTTCGTTATTTTTTCGACTTGCCGTTCAATGTTCTCATCGCGTTCAAAACTGAGTGTACCTTGGTACTGTTCCCAGTTGGCTTCTTCAATTTTCCATTTTGGTCGACTTTTCTGAGGTATTTCACAGGGACCAGGGAAACTAATGTTTAACGGTATGTGATCACTGCTGTAAGTGTCTGGTAAAACACTCCATTCAAGCGTTCCGGCCAAATCATCTGAACAGAGAGCAAGGTCTATACAGGAAAAGCTACCATGCCTTTGATCGACGTAAGTGGGCTCTCCTGTGTTCAGGACTGCCAGGTTATTATCTTCCGCGAAGTCGACGATCGATCTGCCCCGTATACTAACGTAATCAGAACCCCACAGTGGATGGTGGGCATTGAAGTCCCCAACCACTATGAATGGCTTCGGAATTTGATTGATAAGTGATGTTAGTTCTGTGTTATCGATGTTCATGCTCGGTGGCAGGTAGATGTTCAGGACGTTCACGTTGAGTGGTGCACTAATTTTAATGGTTACAGCTTCAAAATCGGTTTCGAGCTCTATTTCTTCGCTGTCAATATTCTCTTGAACTGCTACAACGACTCCTCCTGCCGCTCGGTTTCCTGTCGAGCGTGGTCTGTGGTAGACTTTAAATCCGTTGATACGTGGGCAGTTTTGAGAATTGCACATCGACTCTTGCAAACAGATAACTTGTGGCTGATTTTCTTGAATCAAGATATCTAGTTCGGCTTTTTTGGGTCTGAGTCCTTGCACATTCCACGAGATAATATTGGGTGCAGTGTTCGGTGTTGTCCTACTGGAAGAACGATGAGTAGGCTGGCAGAGCACGGGTTGAGGTATGACGTCCCCGCTCCCGCTTCCTCGATCGTCTTCCCCTGTAGCCAGGGGTGGGGTGGTTACTTTCTCTTCACCGGCCCCCAACCAGTGGGGATTAATTCTCCTGAGTGCCGTAATTCCATTAGTTCCGTTAGAGTTTCCTGTTGGGTCGCGCTCGTTGATGCCGTTAATTCCATTTGTTTCATTAGAGTTTCCATTTGTGTTGCGTTCGTCTATGCCATGTATTCTTAGTTCATTGTCAGAAGTTCCAAAGTCATGTCCGTTTTCGAGTGCACGTTCATTCATAGGTTGGTCATAATTAGTGTTTTGCAGGCTGGTCATTTCTGTTTTTAGGAGGTCGACCTCTTCTTTTCACGACAATTTCTGGCTGAGATTGAGTCTCGTTGGTTTCCTCATTTTCCTTTGTTGAGGGGAGCGGAAGTGAGGTTTTTGAACTCAATCTTTGCTTTTTCAGCATAGGTGTCTCGTCGTTCATAACTACTTTTGCTTGTGCGGGAGGTGGTATTGGGTGGTCTTCTGTTTCCATTTCAAGCTCCGATCCGGTTTCAGAAATCTCGAGTTTTTCCTCGGCGGCCTTGAGTTTAGCTTTGAGTTGGTAAAACTCCATGGCGATTTTCCTGAGGTTTTGAATTTCACCTTTAAGGTTCTCAATCTCTTCGGTTTCTCGTGAGCTAGTTCCTTTTTCCTTGAGAGCTGCGTTTTCCTCTAAAAGCTTAGCGATCAGTGAGTCTTTTTCTTGCTCTTTTCTAATCTGTTCTAGGCGTTGTTGTGCACCACATACACTGGCGTAGGAATTTTCCGCATGTTTCTTGGCGTACTCCTTCCTGGCTTCTCCGAACGATATTCCACTATCGACTTTTATTTTGACGATTTCCTCCTCTTTTTGGTATAACATGCATTTTCTTGATGTTGGTGAGTGACTTCCTTTACAATTTTTGCAATAAGAATCATCTTTACATTTTTCGTCCATTTCTTCTTCATGAGGTTTGGAACAGTTTTTACAGGTTTTTTCGCTCTGGCATTTATCTTTGGTGTGCCCATAAGAACAACATTGATAGCAGAGCAATGGGGCTGGGTAGAAAACACGGGTTCTACAGTTGATAATACCCATTCTGATTTCTCTCGGTATAACGGTTCCGGAAATAGTGAGTACGACTGTTGGTGTGTTGACTTTTTTCCCATTTTCCATTCGCGTTATTCTTCGTGCTTTCATTACACCTTGCGAAGATAGTTCTTCTACCATTTCGTCATCTGTTAACTCGATGGCTTCTTTGCAGCTAATTACACATCGGCAAACGTTAAACACCGGGTGAGGGATGACTTGGACTTTAGTCCCATCGATGAGCTCCTTCATTTGGATGAGTTTAGCTGCTAGTTTAGAGCTACGGGTTTTGATCACGTATTTTTTTCCGCTGTCTTCAGTGTATGCGGCTTCTATTTTACCGATAGACTGGTCAATGGATTTACTCACGACGAATGGATTTTTTGGCAACGGGTGATGTTCATCTGCTGGGCATAGTGATAAAACTATGAGTTTTCCAAAGGTTCCTATTTTGTCCATATACTCTGGCAACGTACGATCATTTTTATCAGGAGGTTCACATATCGTGGGTACTCCCGTAGGAGAGGATACTGCAGCCATGACGGCTGCGCCGTACGTGGGTGCTATTTAAATTGTCTCAGAGCGGTACTTTTTTCTCAACACTAGATCCAAAGAAATGATGCGTTCTCACCGTAGTGAGGAACGGCTACCCTTTAACCTCTGTTTACTTCGGTTCACCCAAGGGTTAAAGGTACAAGTGACCGGCAATGCGTTTCCGCCTAAGCGGGTAACGGCTACGCTTTTTCCTAGCTGACTACTTTGGCCAAGCGTTGAAGGTACGACCAAAGTAGGGACGTTTTACCCTTTTTTTTCCCCCAGAGACTTGTTCAACACGTCCAAAAGGTACAAACAATCTCTGTACCTCAACGATCAATTTGAAAAAAAAGGATCGAGTTTGATGGGGCCTCACGGTGTCTCAACTGCGTAACACGTGGGTGAGCTTCCGAAGTTTGACAGCAGATGTCTCACTGTCGGCAAGGAGATATCGCTGTAAGCGGAGCTTTTTCGCTTGCAACTAGCAGGCTAAAGCTTTAGCCAGGCGAGCTTAACTTGCACGCAATGTTGCATGTAGCTGCAAGCTAGTTGGCTTTTGGAGAACTAACCAAAACACAATACAGCTGTGTTCACTTGCTGAGGCGAATAATAATGTCTTTATTTTGTCTTTCACAACGCGCTTTGTGGATGACATTCACTTCCTTCTAACTCTTTACGTTACCGTGTTTCAACTCGAAGTAACGCCGATTGAAACGGAAGTAATTTTCGCACGAAATTGAAGATTCAAAAACCGACCGATACGATAAGGTTGTTTTCGATACCATAGATACGAAACAGATGTTCAAAAAAATATTAAAAAATATAAAAAAAATATGAAAAAATATAAAAAAAAATATTAAAAATATCAAAACAATAAAAAATAAATAAAAACAATAAAAAATAAAAACAATTAAACAATAAAAAAATAATTAAAAAAATTATTTAAACAATAAAAAAAATTAAAACATTAAAAAAAAATTCAAACAATTAAAAAAATAACAAAATATAATTAAAAGAATAGAAAAACAAAAAAAAAATAATGTAAACAAAAAACAAACAATAGTTCATAAAATAAAAAATGTTCAAAAAAATAAATAAAAATACAAAGAAATAAATGAAAAGTACAAAAAAATTAAAAAAAAGTACAAAAATATAAAAAAAATGTACAAAAACAATAAAAGAAATGTTCAAAACAATAAAAAAATTACAAATACAATACAAAAACAATAAAAAAAATAGACAAAAACAATAAAAAAAATGAACAAAAACAATAAAAAATGTACAAAAAAATAAAAAAAAAACAAATACAGACTCCGTTTGTTTTTGGCAACATGCCCGTAAATTTCATGTTGCAAAATCTAACGGTTTTTTTTGTCACTTTTTATATTTTTTATTTTTATTTTAAATGAGTCAAAATTGATGTAGAACCTTACGTTAGCATAATTGTTTTCAATTTGGCTCAATTATATTAGTTTTAAGCAGTAAAACATGGTAAAAATCATGATATTACTGTTTAAAACTATTATAATTAAGCCGAATTGAAAAATTTCAAGCTAATATTACGTTTACATTAATTTTGATGAATTTGAAATGAAAATAAAAAAGTGACAAAAAAATCGTCTTTTTTGAATGTTGCCAAAAACGAACGGTTTTTGCTCGGATGTTGCTAAAATCGAACGGGTTCTGTATAAGGTACACCGGGGTAAGTGGGGACGCGGGGTAAGTGAGGATGGTGGCTATTAAAACAATACTGTGAACTATTTTTTCAAACTTTTAAAGCAGAATGTTAAATTTACTTGTAATCTATCCAATAACTGTAAAAGAGATACGGTTCCGTCAGTTGCGGATGTTTTCGGTGACTTTTTGTAAATTTTCTATTTTTAACTACGATGTGGAGTTGATGTGCATCCTTTTCAATAGCCAATTTCTCGTAAACTAGCTGGCTCTTGACGAAAAGCTCTACATTGAAACAATCCTTACATTCGAAACAACCAGTTAGGAAAAGAAACGACGGTTAAAAATTGCGAAAAAAGGGTTTATTTGCAAAAATCTAAAATTGTGTCTCCAAACCAAACCCTACCTGGGGTAAGTGGGGACGGCTTTATACATACTTGATGTTTACACATTTTTTCAATTTTCTCACCTTCATTCAATACAATTTAGCTTTATTTAGCATTCAGATCATGAAAAGTTGGGAAAAGTACTTGTTTTTCTTAAAATAAGTTTATATTTTCGATAATATCGGATTACACACAATAATCTTTGAAAGATGCCTTATTAATAGTACCATGATTTTTTTTCAAAATTTCGGACGGTTCGAGCAATAAAGTAACGTATTAAACCAAAAAAACACAAATTTGTTGAAAATTTACTGAGGAATCAAAGGGAAAATCTACCGTCCCCACTTACCCCATAAAGCGGGGTAAGTGAAGACACCAGCCGTCCATAACAATTTACGTGATAACTTTTTTCGCTTTGCGTCTATCAAGCTCATCTCTTCAGCATTTGTGAACAACATGTTCTGCATGCCATTGAACGCAATTTTATCAAAATTGACCCACTGCTGTTTTTTTTTAATGATTTTTGAAAGTTGAACTATATGAAAAACCGTCCCCACTTACCCCGGTGTACCTTATAGAAAAAAAAATAAAATAAAAAAGCATTTCAAAAAAATAAATAAAGTAAAAATTATATTTAAAGAAAAAAAAATTAAAAAACACTAAAATAGTTAAAAATAATAATAAAAATAAAAAAAATTAAAAGTAGAAAATAAATTAAAATAAATAAAAAAGTAATACATGTAAATTTAAAAAAAAATTAAAAACAATAAAGTAAATTAAATTTTTAATTTTTATTAAAAAAAGGGAAATATTAAATAAAAATACAAAAACAATGCAAATGGGAAAAATATAAAAAAAAAATACAAAAAACTTATTAGAAAACATAAAAAAAAACTTTAAGAAAGTGTCAAAAAAAATGAAACATCATATTAACCAAAACCAAAAAAATAAAAAATTTGGAAAAATTTAAAATTAATAAATATTGAAAATAAAAAAAATTATAAGGTTAATAAAAAGAAAAAAGAAAGTTAAAAACAAAAAACTTTTTTTTGTAAAACAAAAAAAACATTAAAAACAATTATAAAAGATAAAAAAAATATAATAAAAAAAATTAGAACTTGAAAAAAAATTAAATAAAAAAAATCAAAATTTAAAAAAATATAAATTTAAAGAAAAATAAAAAATATAAATTAAAAAAAATAATTTAAAAAATATCAAAAACAAAAAAAAATTAAAAAAATTGAAAATAATAAAAATAAAAATTAGAAAATTAAAAAAAATAAATAAAAAAATTAAAAATCATTAGAAAAAAAAATTATAAAAAAAACTAAAAATAAAAAGTAAACAAATTGTACGACTAACAAAGTTTATCAAAGAAGGCGAATTTACTTCAAATGAAATTAACATGAAACAAAAACCATTAAAACAAAAAAAAAATGAGATAAAATTAGGCTCAGACCAGCTTAAAGATAAAATACAAAAAAAAAAGTTAAACAAAACAAGAAATTAACAAAAAAGTCCAGCAATAATACTAACCAAAGAAAATTATGTATCTTAATGATGACAATGAAAAAAAATTATTGCTAAACAATGGCAATAAAATAAAAGACCAGAAATCAAAAAACGTTGAACATGAGACTTATATGAGGCAAAAATCATACAAATATTAGATAACACGAATGCCAAAACGTTGGTAAAGTGTCACAAATAAACAAAAAAAAAAAAACAAATATTAGTGCAAAATAAAAAAAAACTAAATTAAAACTGAAAAAGCCAAAAAAATGACAAAAATAAAAACAAATAATATACGAAAATCAGATAGAGCTCAGACAAGAACAGACCGTAATCAGATAAAAAAAGTATTAAAAAAATTAAAAGACACGAAAATTAGACTTTGAAAATGCTTTGAAACAAATGACAAAAATGAAGAACAATTAGATAAAAATCGGACGTAAAAAAAACTTCAAAATGATACTTAATTAAGACAAAGTAACTCAAATATTAGTTAAAAACTTTAACACAAACTGTGGCGAAAATAAAATGAGATCAAAATGGGAAAAATTAAAAGAATAAAACGATACAGATTATAGAAAAAATGTAACAAAATAAAATAAGATAAAATTAATTAAATTTAATGCAAGAGAAATGAAACACACCGTTGAGACCGATTTTTGTGTTACATTTAACTAAAAAAGGACTAGTTTTATAATTTTAAATTTACAAAAACAAAAAACAAACAAATGGAGGAATGCCAAAGCAAAAGGACAAAAAGACTAAATGTATGCAAAGATATGTGGATGTGTCAAAAAACGAGAAAAAGGTGAAATAAAGATGATATAGAAGAGAGATATATAAGTGGTAAAGGAGAGCATGGAATGTAAAAAATACGTGGTCGAAGAGGGATTGAAGAGATAAATGAAAGTTAATGGAAGGATAAAACACGGTCAAACGATTGAAGAATGAAAGATAAAACAGAATAAAAAGGTAATAGAGAGATACTAGAGATTTTAATGAGATATCTGAATGAGATTTATAAAAAAGATTAAATCAGTCAACTACAGAGAGCAATTGAAACCAAAATTCGGTAGAAAATTACGTATTGGAATTGCCTTAAAATAGCAAAAAAAATGACTCAGTTGTTTCAAAGTAAAATACTGACCAAAGAAAACTGTGAAAACGATTGCAATTCTCAAAACATGTAGAGGATGACAGCAATAACTGAAATGATTTTGAAGTTAAAAGTAAAATAAATCAAACAATTTTTTTTATTATTATTTCCAGGATTTAAAAGAATCAATGAGTGCAGCTGAAATATCGAAACAATTAGACCTGACGTCAATTAAGAAACACCAATGGCACATACAGTCTTGCTGTGCGCTCACCGGAGAAGGGTTAGTAGTCTGTTTCTTAAATATACTTTCAAAATATTTCTTATAAAGTTTTACTCACAAATGTATTTTCATTTTAGACTTTACCAGGGCTTAGAATGGATAGCCCAGCGGATCAAAAAGAAATGACACCCACCGGAGTAAAAAAACTCAACTCACCTAGATCCTGTTTCCAGTTTAATTGGCACCTGCGAAGGATTGTCCGAATCATTCGAGATCCTCTGAAAGTGGAGATCTCTGGAAAAAGACAGCTCCAGAAAAAAAATACAAATAAATCAAGTTGGACGTCACACATTTTGAGCTAATCGTTAATATTTCTTAACCTGTGTATACATATTATATTAAAAATTGAGATGAAATAGTGTATAACTGAAAACAAAAGTAACGAAATGAGCCAACTTTTGTCTTTTGTGGAAAACCCACAAGCACACAAAAGAAAAACTACTCAAAATGTCGTCCTCCTGCTGTTGAGGACACAGTTCGAAGATGTAGCCAGATGTAATTTTATCTATCAAGAATAAACTCACACGTTGTCGACGATCGTTTAGTACGGAGAAATCCCAAACGCTTCCTGCTGTGGTCGATTTGTAAAATAATTAAGCAAAAAGACGTAGACATTCACGAGAAGGTTCGATTTAACAAACAAATAACACTAACTCAATACTTCAGACACTTACCTAGAACAAATGCGTAGACACGTACAAGTAAATACACTTTACCGGAACTGAAGGGCCGATGAGCAGGAAGAAAAACTTGGGAGGAAACAAATCAACGCAAGCTTTACCCTCGGGGATGATATACGTGTAGTGTAGTGGCAGCGAAACGGGGACAGCTCCGGTGATCGTTTTGCCCGTTAGAAAAAGGTTAAACTACAAAATAAAACATTTAGTTAAATCGTAAAGAAAGCCGAACACCGAACAACAACAACTACAGACACCCCCTCTAGTTAAGCGTTTTATTTTCATAAATTAAAGAGAGAAAAATAAATCTTTGAGAGTATGTGAAGAAGCTGACCGATTTGGAGCGTGATTTTATGACTGCGAGATGAAGAAATCAAATGAAAAGAATATACTTACATGAATAGTTAATAAAAATCCGTAAACAAAATATCATGTATGTGTTTTTTTCTATGTTAAAAGAAAATTCCTCGATTATGGTGGCTGAAAAAATAATATCAAAATGCAGATCAGCAAAAAGCACGGAAAACAGCTAATTTTTATAATTTGCGAATGTATTGTGTGGATATCATTTCGAAATCTAATGATTTAAACATGTTTTTAAAACAATTCATTCTGCTAAACTGTGAGTGAAAAAAATTTAATAAGCTTTTGTGTTTCTGAAAAAAGGTTACTTGAGCATTCAAATACACTGAATGTTATTTTTTGAGCACTTGGTAGCTGATTTCTGAAGCACGATTTTTGGATTTTATAATTATCAATAGCTGAATTCCATTGGAAGTTGAGGTTGAGTACATGAAAATTACGTTCGGTTTTGTGTCCTTCTTTTTTAGATTCTCGAAACGAAAACATTCGTCCTTTCATAGACCAATTTTCCGGTTTATCTCCACTGCGTAGCGATTTCGATGAAATATTTCAAGTCAAGCTCATTTCACATGTAGATGTCAGCACTGTCTTCCGTACCTGTATCGAACTTTCTCAAGCTGATGGAGACGCACTATCCTTTATGCATTTTCCGTTTTCCACGTTTTCACCGTAAATCAAAATGTTTCCTAAATTTATTCTGGTAACTCAAGTTTTTGAATGTCCACTTGTTCAAAAACGAAGTATTCGCAATATTTTAAACGATTCATTGTAGAAAGTGTAGGAAGTTTTACGGATCGAAAACAAATATAAAGACGGATTTGTTTTACAAACGTTTAATACGTGTTTCTCTTTGTAATGGCTAGAGAACAATGACGAATTATGCAGAAGGCGGAAATTAGGTGGCGCTCCTAGTGGAGCAAATCAGAAGCTTGTTGCAGGGCTGGTTTCAGATGGTGATGACCCGAGCAGAAAATTTCGACTGCTACAGCTTGGCCGTCCTGCTGCTATTGCCCTCGTAGTCCAACTAAAAAATCATGTTACTGTCCGATGACTCTAAACTAAACAAAACCGATTACGAAATAATGCATAAGACTTTCGCCGAACGAAAGCTGTTGGAAACATATTTTATCTTCGATTATTTAATGCAAAACGAACCTCTTCTGCACATAACATTAATCCTCTTCGGGAAAACCTAAGAAATCAGACTCACTACTCGAACATTCTGACCTTTGCCGGTAAAGTCTTAAATTGAGAGGATCAAAGGTTCCGTCGAAGTACGTACTTGTCACCTGATATCCGTCCATGTCTGATACAATATATCGATTGTTATCGAGGACCTTGCGAACCTGATATGGACCCCTGAATTTAGGCTTCAGTTTACTATTCTCGCCTGGTACCTTAACGGTTCTAACAACTACTAAATCACCTACTTTGTATTTAGTATTGTAACGACATTTAGCGTCATACTTTCGCTTGTAATATGCTTGCAACTGTTTAATCTTTTCTACTGCTTCATCTCTTATTTCTTCATTCGTTCCACATCACTCGCCACAAGCGGTAGTGTTTCGTTGCTCCTGCTAGTGTTCCGTAAATAGCATAGTGTGTGAAGAATTTTGCCCTGATCATCCGGATGTGTGTTCCGTTAGGGCACTCTGTTATCAGATATACCCGAAAGTGATAAAGTTTTGTGCGCGGCATCGCAGAAGACCATCATCAGCCGAAAACAAAAGGCCCCGCTGTTGTATACGATTGCCAGCCAGCAAGGTCAATCGTCATAATAGACCGATAGGAAACCACGTTGTTCGTTCGAAACCAGTTGTGTTAGAGTGGTTCGACCAACTAGGGTGGCTCGAAATATTTTTTTTTTTGGTTTTTATACTTTTTTCCAAAAAAGTTTTTTTTTCTTTTTGGTTTTATTTATATCTTTTATTTATATTTTCCTTTTCTTTTGTTCCTACTATATTTTATATTAGTTTTTTTTATTCTTTTTTCTCAAACAAAATTTTGTTTGAGTTTTTTTTTATAAAGGTTTTGACTCTCCACTCTTGCCCGTTATGTCGGAAAGCAACCGACTAACGGATGACGGCGACGAGGAAGGCATGCATCCTCCTTTTAGAGAGGACGATCTCTCCGAAGAATATCTTTTGGAACAACAGTCTTCCCAAAATATCATCATTCAACCGATGTACCTCTCGGACACGGAAGATACTCCTTCCCCCCTCCCACAGACCCCTTACCCTCAAGTTCCCTTTGTGTTTGGCAACTCCCCACCATCACCAGCCCCTCAAGAAGTTAACGAGCTGCCTAAACCGCCCCCTCGCCGTCGGGTTTACCAACCTGAATCGACGGGGCCCTGGGTAGTTTATATCCGGTCCAAAATGAACGGGAAATCACCTAATGTGATTTCCATCGCCCGAGACCTCGACAGATCTTACCCTTCCGTAATCAGCTACCAGCCGATGAGACCGCACAAGATGCGCATTGTTGTTGGTAGCCTGAAGGAAGCAAATGCCATCGCTTGTGACCCGAAGTTTACGATCGAATACCGCGTATACGTTCCCGCTCGTGACGTGGAAATCGACGGAGTGGTAACCGAAGAGGGTTTGACCGTCGATGATCTTGTGAACTCCGGGGTTGGCCGATTCAAAGACCCTGGTCTTCCCACGGTCAAGGTGCTGGACGCGCGTCAGTTGAAATCAGCATCAGGCGAGGGGGAAGAACGAACATTTTCCCTGTCGAACTCCTATCGCGTTACCTTTTCCGGCACTGCACTTCCTGATTACGTTGCGATCGGGAAGGTTCGTCTACCTGTGAGACTTTATGTGCCTTCGGTCATGTTCTGCCAGAATTGCAAGCAGTTGGATCATACGGCCGCTTACTGTTGCAATCAGGCACGCTGCTCTAAGTGCGGGGAGAAGCATGCGGAAGCTTCGTGTGAAATACAAGCAGTAAGCAAGTGTTTGTATTGCACAGGCGAGGAATCTCATGCTCTCTCGGCGTGTCCGAAGTACATATCGCGCCGGGAAAAAATCAAGACTTCTTTGAAAACTCGCTCTAAAAAATCATATAAAGACATGCTGATGAAGTCTTTGCCAATCGTCTCAGAGAACCAGTTTGGCCTTCTAAGCGACTATGAATCCGAAGGGGAGGATCCATGCGAAGGAACATCAGCTGGGCCATTTGTTAAAAAAAATGTTTCACAGGCTCCAAAAAGGAAACGCACAACTAACACACAACCCAGATTAGCTGCCAGCAAAGTTAATAAAACTAAAAATCCTCAAAGTGGGAATAGTAATTCTACCCCTCCTATTCAGAAACCTCCGGGTTTAAATCCCTCCCCGAAGGACTTCCCCCCACTTTCGAGGAAGTCAAAACCCCAGACTTCCCTTCAGAATTCAGGACCATCAGTAACTAACAAGGATGTAACAATTCCCAGAGAAACTGCATCTGATCCATCGTCGAACAGTTTGCCCAGCTTTTCGTCTGATGGTAAGATGAAATTTTCGGAAATTGTTTCGTTCATCTTGGACTTTTTCAGTGTACCAGCAGGTTGGAGGACTATGATTAATATGTTTGTACCTCTTTTGAGAGAAGTCTTGAAAAAGAAAGCTTGTACTATGACCCTCATCGCAGAAGCAATTTCTTTTGATGAATAACTCGTCCACTGAGGTAAGAGAAATTGTTTCTGTATTGCAATGGAACTGCAGAAGTATTTTACCAAAATTAGACTCCTTTAAAGTATTGGTACACAATTTGAATTGTGATGTGTTCGCCTTATGCGAAACTTGGCTCTCTCCAAACACTGATTTCAACTTCCATAGCCACAATATTATTCGCCTGGATCGAGATGGGCAAAGAGGGGGTGGTGTTCTTTTGGGGATCAAGAAATGCCACTCTTTCTATCGTATTCCATTACAACCATCTCCGGGTATTGAAGTCGTCAGTTGCCAAGCTAGAATTAAAGGCCAAGACCTTTGCCTAGCCTCGGTATATATTCCGCCAAATTCAAGCGTGAACCGGAACCAATTGGCGAATATTATTTCACTTCTCCCAGAACCCCGGTTAGTTCTGGGAGATTTCAATTCCCATGGCGTGGGCTGGGGTAGCTCACGTGATGATGATCGTGCTAACATTATTTATGAGCTGTGCGACGACTTCAACATGACTGTCTTAAACAATGGGGAAGTGACTCGAATTAATGGATCCCAATCACAGCATAGTATTTTAGACCTTTCTTTAGCTTCTTCCTCTCTGAGCTTGGATTGTACGTGGAAGGTAATCCAAGACCCTCAGGGAAGCGATCATCTGCCTATCAATATTTCTATCACCAGTGGTCGTAGTCCACCTGAAGAGATCAATATTCCTTATGACCTCACAAAGAATATAGATTGGAAAAAGTATGCATCAGGTGTCATTGAAGCCATCGACTCAACGGAAGAACTGCCTCCGGAGGCAGAGTACAGTTTTATGTCCGGAACAATTGTGGACTGTGCAATCGGGGCACAGGTCAGACGGAATGACAATTCGACGATACAAAAACGACCTCCCACTCCATGGTGGGATGGAGACTGCTCACGTGCGCGAGGAGAAAAGTGCAAGGCGTTTGTTGAGTTTCGCAGAACTGGATTGCCAGAGAAGTTCCAACGTTACTTGTCCTTGGAACGCAAGTTTAAGAACTTGATCAGGGGCAAGAAACGTGGGTACTGGAGGCGATTCGTGGATGGGTTATCTCGAGAAACGTCTCTGCACACGCTTTGGAAAACAGCTCGAAACATGCGAAATTACACACCTTCGAACGAAAGTGAAGAAAGCTCGAGTCGTTGGCTGACACAGTTCGCGAAAAAGGTCTGTCCGGACGCAGTACCAGCTCAGAAAAACTATCGGGATACAGAGAATAGTTCCGAAACGGAGGATCAATTCTCGATGGTCGAACTTTCACTTGCGCTCTGGTCATGTAACAATTCAGCTCCCGGACTGGACAGAATCAAATTCAACTTGTTGAAGAATCTGCCAGATACCGCTAAAAACGCTTGTTGAATTTATTCAATAAGTGTTTAGAGATGAACATTGTGCCGCATGAATGGAGACAGGTGAAAGTTATCGCCATCCAAAAACCGGGAAAACCAGTTTCTGATTACAATTCGTATAGGCCGATCGCAATGCTCTCGTGTCTCCGGAAACTGCTCGAAAAAATGATTCTCTTTCGGCTGGATAAATGGGTTGAATCAAACAATCTCTTGTCAAGTACACAATATGGATTTCGTAGAGGCAAGGGTACGAACGACTGTCTAGCATTACTTTCATCAGACATTCAATTGGCGTTTGCCCAAAAAGAGCAGATGGGGGCAGTATTTCTGGACATCAAAGGGGCATTCGATTCGGTGTCCATAGAAGTGCTATCTAGTCAACTTAACTCTTGCGGACTTTCACCAATTTTGAATAATTTTCTTTATAACCTGTTGTCTGAAAAAATCATGCATTTTAGTCATGGAGAAACCAAAGTTGAACGAATTAGTTACATGGGTCTACCCCAAGGCTCGTGTTTAAGCCCCCTGCTATACAACTTTTATGTCCGAGAGATCGATGCTTGTATGGCACAAAATTGCACGCTAAGACAGCTTGCGGATGACTGTGTTGTTCATATCACAGGTAAAAAAGGCACTCAAATTAAACCTCCGTTACAAGAAACTCTAAATAATTTATCACATTGGGCCAGGAATCTAGGCATCGAGTTTTCGCCTAGTAAAACCGAGTTAGTAGTTTTTTCAAGGAAGCATTCCCCTCCTCAAATAGAGCTCCTTATGATGGGTAGAACTCTAACTCAATCTCTTAGTTTTAAATATTTGGGTGTCTGGTTCGACTCTAAATGCCTCTGGGGAAAACATATTAGGTACTTGACACAAAAATGCCAAAAGAGAATCAATTTTCTTCGAACGATTACTGGAACCTGGTGGGGTGCTCATCCACAGGACCTCATCAGGTTATACCAAACAACGATACTGTCGGTCATAGAATACGGAAGCTTTTGCTTTGGGTCCGCCGCGAAAACCCATTTGATTAAACTAGAACGAATACAGTATCGTTGTTTGCGTATTGCCATGGGTTGTATGCAATCAACACATACGATGTGTCTCGAAGTACTGGCGGGAATAATGCCGTTGAAAAATCGGTTCTTCGATTTATCGCTACGTTTCCTAATTCGAAGTGTAACTATGAATCCTTTGGTGATAGAAAATTTGGAAAGGCTTATGAATATTAATCCGCATGTAAAATATGTAAACAATTATAAAACTTTTAGACAGTTAGAAATAAACCCTTCTTTGTTAAATTCGGACACGAGTCACTTTTACCCGATCAGTAGTTCCTTAATAAAATTCGATCTGTCCATGACCGCTGACATCCGTGGAATACCAGATCACGTCCGACCCAACGTCATTCCTTCAATCTTTGCATCAAAAGTACGTGAAATTGACCCTACAAAAATGTTCTTTACTGATGGTTCCAGAATCGACGGCGCGACTGGTTTCGCAGTGTACAATGAGCGCTTTGAAGCTTCGTTCAAGCTTCGAGAGCCATGCTCCGTTTACGTTGCTGAATTAGCCGCAATTTATTGTAGCTTGGAACACATTCGCACACTGCCCGTAGACCACTATTTCATCTATTCGGATAGTCTCAGCTCCGTTGAGGCGATTCGATCGATGAAACTGATGAAGCGCTCTTCCCATTTTTTGCTGGAAATTTCAGGGATATTGGGCGCTTTGATCGAAAATTCGTACAGGATTACCTTAGCTTGGATCCCGTCTCATTGTCTTATTCAAGGCAATGAGAATGCGGACTCATTGGCTAAGGTGGGCGCGTTACAAGGTGAAATTTTTGAGAGGATAATAACTTACAATGAATATTTTTCAATACCTCGCACTTTAGCGATTAACGCTTGGCAGTCTAGCTGGGATAATGGCACAAAGGGACGTTGGTTCCATACGATTATCCCTAAGGTTCCGACGAAGGCATGGTTTAAGCATTTTAACATGAGTCGCGATTTCATTCGCGTGGTTTCTCGGCTCATGTCAAATCACTGCCGGCTTGACGCGCATTTGTTTCGTATACAACTAGTTACAAGCAATGTTTGTGTTTGTGGGGATGGCTACCACGACATTGATCATGTTGTGTGGACGTGTGAACGGTTTGATCGATCGAGGGCTTGGCTACTGGATACCCTTAGGGCCCGAAGTAAACTACCTGGTGTTCCAATTCGAGACATCTTGGCAAACTTAGATCTTGAATATTTGTACCCTATATACAAATATCTTAAAATGTCTGACTTGGTCGTTTAGTCCTCTTCCCCTCTGTCTTTACTCTATCTAATGCTCTTTTCGTCTATTCATTAGAACAACCTCTCGTCCGACCGGTTCGATAACACCGGAAAGAAGGCTGGCCAGGAAGACAATACCTGAGGTAGCTAACGAAACCACGCTACAGGAAGCCACCACCAACCCAAGACGGAAATCTGTACTCGAGAGTGACCCTACACAATCCTCGTTCCTTTCCTCTAGTTAAATTAATTAACAGTTGAGTAGCCGCGACGATTACGGCCCCCCTCTTACTAACATCACACAAAAGTGAAATCAATACTCGGCACAAAAAAACTTTATGAGTTAAATGCCTTAATAAAACTACTTGTTAAAAAAAAAAAAAATCTCTTATTTCTTCTAGATTACGATCGGTGGCTTGATTCAAGTTTTCTACGAACGATTCAAGATCTGTATCTCGATACAATTTCTGCCTAACACCGAATAGCAGCATTGCAGGCGTATTATCGATTGCGCGATTGTACGAATTGTTCAATAGATATTCGGCTTCAAATAGCACGAAATCCCAATTCTTCTTTCGTTCTTCTACAAGCTTGGCCAACAAAGGGACGAGTACCCGATTGTAACGCTCTATTTGACCATTGGCCTTGGGGCAACCTGTAGCTATTAGTACGTGTTTAATACCCTGTATTTCACAAAACGAATCAAATTCCTTAGAAGTAAACGCGGTTCCGCGGTCTGAAACAATACGGTTAGGTTTCGAATAATGTTGCATGTAAGAACGTAAGGCTTTAACTGCTTCGATTGTTTTAGTCGTTCTCGTCGCGTAGAATTTTATAAACTTACTGAACCCGTCTATAATAGCGAATATATGAACGTTTTTCGATTTCGTTGTTTCAAGCGGACCTAGATGGTCGATATGAACGGTATCGAAAGGAATATTTCCTTTTTCGACATTCTGTAGATAACCATCATACTGTTTATTACGAGGATTATATCCGATACACGTCACGCACGATTTACTATGATCTATTACTTTTTTCTTCATATCCGGAAACCAAAATAAACGCTTTATCTCCGAACAAACTTTGTCGGCACCGAAATGGCCCATACTATGGTATCTGAAGATAACCGAATCTTCCATGGTCTCTGGAATATACAACAACAATTTATTTTTGTTATCCTTCCGGTATACCAAATTATCTCTGACTTCGTAGTCCTTTAGTGAACCTTCCACGACGGCTGATTTAATCCTTTGAATTCTTTGGTCTTGTAATTGCGCGGTATAAAGTGATTTGGAAAACAAATCATCTTCGGTCGGACTACCGTTTCCGAGTAACAAAATATTAACGCGGCTTAGAGCGTCGACATGTCGCATACGATCTCCCGGTCGATGTACTATCGTATAATCAAATTGCTCTAAATACAAACTCCAACGAAATATCTTTGCGTTTATATCTTTCCTTTCTAAAGTCTTTTTCATGGCATCACAGTCGGTGACGATTCTAAAATGTAACCCGAATAAATACATACGACATCGTTTCAGCGTATAGACCACGGCTAGGGTCTCTAACTCGAAGCTATGCAGCTTTGATTCCGCGGCGGTTGTTTTGCGACTGTAAAAGAGAACCGGATGGAACTTATTGTCGTGTTCCTGACGTTGCAGTAGGATTCCTCCAAATCCTGAACTTGACGCGTCCGTATGAACTTCAGTCTCTAACATTGCGGAATAAATAGCGAGTACCGGTTTCGAAATAAGGCTAGCTTTCAGCTGATCGAAAGCAGCAAGTTCTACTTCACCGAATTTAAAAACAACGTCTTTCTTAAATAACGCGTATAACGGTTGAGCAATCGTGTTGAAGTTCGAAATGAACTTCCGGAAATAGCTAGCGAGTCCTACAAACCGATGTAGTGCATGGACATTCACGGGAATGGGAAACGATTGTATCGATTCAATGTGACGATCGCTTGGTCGAATTGAATTAAATGAAATGCGGTAACCGAGGTAATCGATCGCGGTTTTAAGAAATGAACATTTTTCTAATTGGAGATGAACATGGTTATCGCTAAGCGTACAAAGAATCAACGTAAGCGTTTCAATGTGCTCTTCAATCGTGTCACTGCTTATAAGTATATCGTCAATGAAAACAGTTATCATTCCGGATTTAATAAACTTGTCAAGGACTTTATTAATATAACGAACAAACGCGGCTGGTGAGTTAGCATATCCGAATGGTAACTTATTGAACATATACTGACCACCGTCGACCACGAACGGCGTGAGGTGCTTCGAATTTTCGGCGATATCGACATGGTAAAAACCGTTCTTAAGATCGAGGCTACTAAAATATCGTTTATCTCGCAGTTTTAGCACCAGGTCTTCTATGACCGGCATCGGAAAATTATCGCGTTCAACCAACATATTCAGCGGTTTAAAGTTAACGCACATTCTATACGAATTGTTTTTCTTCTTTACTAATACTACGGGCAATAATCTTTCGCAAATAATTCCTTTCTGTAACATATCGTCAATTATCTTCTTCAGCTCGTTTTTCTCAAAAACGCTTAAGCGAGCTGGACTAACGGTAAACGGTTTATACTCTTTGAGTTTAATCTCTACTTCCATTTTTACTAATGGTTCAGAAGGTTTCGAACGATCGATATAATGATCTTTAAATACGGTTTCAATAATTTTTTTGAACTTGAATGTCTCGTCGTTGTCTCCTACGTCTAGGTCAACCTCGTTATCCTCTTCAATTACTAAAACTTGGTCATTGGAATTGCCAAAGGCTTGAATCATAAGTGCTCCTTCGTATTCTGACTCGTTGGTCTCCCTCCGAAAAATAACGCCAGCGATGCAGTTGCTGTTCGTAAAATCGCGGCCTAAAAGGACATCAACATCGTCCGAAATAGTTTCTACTGGAACGACAATTAAATCTACTCCAAAAACGCGATCTCCAACAACAATCGAACTGCTAAAAGACCCGTGCATTATCAAACGCGAGCCATTGATACCGGTGATATCGGTTGGCGGAATATCGAGAGAATAGTCAAAATCAGACGGTAACACAGACCCTTTAATCAGACTTACCGGTGATCCCAGGTCCAGGAGTACGTTGAACGTGGTGCACCGATTCTTGAAGAGAAGAGTTGCTCGCCGTCGACTCCCTTCGTCGACTTCCAGAAAATATGGCTCCATTGCCACATTTCGGTTTTCGGTTTCTCCATGTCGGATGAAGTTAAGTTGATTGGTGTAGTTGGGCTTCGTTGGTGTTGGTACGGCTTGGGAATAACAGTCGGCAGTGGAATGGCCAACTTTTCCACATTTCGAACATCGGATTTTCTTTTGGGGCAAGGGACACTTGACGGATAGATGCCCTTCTTCGTTGCAGTTGTAACACCGTCGTACTGGCAATTCCTTCCGCTTATGCTCTTCGGGACTTTCTGGTTTGATTGAAGACTGTTTGGGGTACTCCTTTCGCACTTGGAGCGGCGGTCGGGTGTTAACCACGGCTCTCATTCGTAGGTGTCGTTGTAGGCAAGCGATAAGATCGGCAATTGTGTCCAGTTCCTTGGTAACCAAATATTCCTGGAGCTTGTCATCGTTGATGTTTCGGATGATGTACGAGATAATAGCCTCTTCGGATAAACGACCTTCTCTGGCTATTTTCTGCATGTCGTACACGTAGCTCTCCTCGTCTTCGTCTCGCTTCCGGAAGCGCCTAGCCATTTGGAAGTGAACATCGGCTTCGTTCATGCGGCTCGGGAACGCTTGGCAAATTGACCGTTTGAAATTTTCCCAACTGAGCGCAGTTTCGTCTTGGGCCTCGAACCACTTCCTCGCTGTTCCGGTCAACCTCGAGTGTGCGTAATGTAAACACGAGCGATGTGACCATCCGTAGATTTGGGCGAATCCTTCAATTTTGCTGATCCAGCGGCGGCTGCTCCCGTCTTTACCATTGAAAGCAGGAATTAGGCGTTCAACTTCCAAGGGGTGAAGAAAAGTTTCTCGGTTGGAACGACGGGTACGGGAACTGTTCTTGCTTGCATCCGAAACGGCGGAGCACGGAGCGGAACATTCGGTTGCGTCGCTTTCCTCCTCGACGGTTTCCTCCTCCTTAAAGTGTAACACTTTCTGGTTAATCGGGCGGCTTCCTTCCTTGATTGCTGGTACAAAAGCGGAGGTAGTCAAACTAGTCGTAGATAAACGTTGCGATCTAGTTTTCCTCTTCACGGAACGCTGGTTGTCGTTAAATGGAGTTTCGAATCCATTTGATGACGACATTTTGTTTCTGCTCAAGATGGCGGACGAGCACGTTTCGGCTTGTCGAACAGCCAATGGCAAAAACGGAGAAAAATAGGAAAAGACGGTTCCTCGGTTTATCGGTCTCGCGTTTTTACTTATCGGTCGCGACAATCCGCGGTAATCCCACTTCTGATCTGTAGGAAGTTTTACGGATCGAAAACAAATATAAAGACGGATTTGTTTTACAAACGTTTAATACGTGTTTCTCTTTGTAATGGCTAGAGAACAATGACGAATTATGCAGAAGGCGGAAATTAGGTGGCGCTCCTAGTGGAGCAAATCAGAAGCTTGTTGCAGGGCTGGTTTCAGATGGTGATGACCCGAGCAGAAAATTTCGACTGCTACAAAAGGAACAATGTTGTTCATGAAAATTGAAAACCCAATAATCTGCCAATTTTTTAAGTTTTTGGCGTCGTGAATCCTGATCTCTTGTCAGAGTCTATTGCCTATAATTTTGAAGGCGTTTAAAAATTTAGTGATAAATAATCCGACAGCATGAAAGTGCTAGAAAAAAAGCGTTTAAAAATTTCAAAGTTAGTAGAAGGACCTCAGGAAAGAAACAAAAAGGAAAAACATAACACTAACTTTTTTCTTATGTACTTCAATGAATATAAACACAGTTTATGTTAACAAAGCACTTTTTAATTGCGATTAGGATCATTCTATTGTAAGTAATCTTGTCACGCAAAGTGGTACTATTCACGCAAGTGGTACTATTCTTATTTGGCCCCTTTTTTTTTCTTTTTTTTCTTTTCATATTTTTGGTCCTCAACGCCGGATTCAACGTCCAAAACTTATGTAAAGTCATGCTTGATTTATCCGTTTTTTCCAGGATTTTCATCCTTTAGGGTGATGCATCCCTTTAATTTATCCGTTGAACAATTCAGAACAAATTGTAGAAGAAAATGTTGGTGATTTTCAATCATTCAAATTTTAACAAGCAAAACACATAGTGGTACTATTAATGGTCTTACCTCTTGTCACGAAACATTTGTGAATATTTTACTTTTATGCATTAAAATGGCTATGGTAGGAAATTTTTATTGGATTTAAGTTGTGATAAGTTTTAAATTACCAAATCATTTCAATTGAACTTTTACTTATCTTTCGGCTTCCTTTAAAATCAGTTTCCGGAAATGCTTCCCGATGATATTATATTTTGAGAATTTTCAAGTAGATTGCAAATAAAATTAAATTCATATCACGAATAAGAAAAAGCCTCGAAATATAATAAATTGATGTTTTATTATTTTCAGAAAACATCAACAAAAATTTTAAGAAAAAAAACGAAAAAGTGGATGATTGTTTTTAATAAAAACTTAACAAACTGAACCCATCAATAAATTAATAAAAATGGCTTTTTTCGAATTCGTGAATAAATAAATACCGTCAAACGGGGCATCATGCAACAGCGGGGTTAGATCCAACATTTATATAACACCACACTGAATTTCCTCATGCTAAACATACCAACACTGTTTGTGTAAAAATATTTTTCGAACAATCACCCTTTTTTTTAAATAAATATTTTTCTAATTTAGTTAGGTGTCTGGGGTAAAATGCAACAAAATAAAAATCAAAGAAACACCTTGTCAATCTTGTTTTCATGTGCTGTAATATTTATGAATGTTTTGCATCACGCGTTTGTAAACATTGAAATTTCATTCATTCAAACATTTATTTTTATGATTTCAGCTTGTAGAATTTTTCCTAGTATTATCTAGCTCCTATATTTATGCAGCATCCTGATTTTCAGAAAAAAAAAATAGTTTTTACAGACCAAAAAATTACTGCAATTGGTGTTGTCATGCGTAATGATCTTTAAGGTATCGCAAATATATTAAAAACTATAAATTTTCATACGTGTTCATAAGATTTTTCATTAAAAACAAAGTTTGTTGCAAGTTACCCCATTTTCTAAGGAGAGTAAAAATCGCATGTTTTTAGAAAATTAAAAATAACTTATGAAACCAATAATTTTTCTAACTACGCCGATTTGATGTCCCATCATCCTTAAAACTTTTGATGCATAAGGGGTAGGATTAACTGTGAACATAAGTTTTTTAGAAGCCATTGAAGTTGAAAATTGCTGCATGTTGCCCCAGTTTACGGTAACCGTTTTGATTAAACAAAGTTGATTCATCATTGATATTCCGAAATTTCATCTTAAAATCACTGTTACTGAAAGATTTTAACAACCTGAGCATACATTTCATATTCACTTCAGGCTCACTTAGAATTCACTCCGTCATTCACTTGAAATTCACTTAACGGTCACTTAAAAATTCAAAATTGGCCAAAATTCACTTCGGAAAATTATTTTTAGTGTGACCAAAAACCACAGATTTGAAACACGGGTAACATCTGAATCAAAGCAATCGAAAGATTCCTTTTAATTCAGCCACGGTGAATAAAAGTTTTTCACGCGAAGAAAAACACAACGGAGCGATAATTTCGAAAATGTTTTTGTGGAATTTGAAAATAATTTTTATTTTTTATTCGTAGAGTAGGAAGGTGCCGAAAGCAATCAAGGCTTACTAATGTTCAGCCATCTCTCTATAGGAAGTTTTGGCGCCCATTTTCATTGCCAGTGTATTTTTCACGTCGCACCAGTAAAATGGATACTTGGATATGATTGTCCCTGTGGGGTGCTGAAACTAGCCGGTAAGAAGCATATCTACGAAATTTGTTTTTTGTTGCATCAGAATCAAGGCAATTCTAACGTTTTCTTAGATGATTGTTCGTGCACCGTTATTTTTTTCGAAATGCCATATTCTTTTAGCAACTCAAGCAATATGGATGTAAAATTTTCGATAGACTCAAAACATTACCATTACCAAATCATTTTTGATGAGTTTTGATAACACCAATAGAAAGTCATATAACTGATAAAAAATCACCTTTATTTATTGGGCTTGTGATATAGCTCAGTTGGCAAGTCTGTTGTCTCCTTAGCCGATGTCCGCGAGCTCGAGCTCAAGAGTAAACATCGAACACAGTTGTACCGGATAAGTTTTTCAATAACGATCCGCCAACTGCAACGTTGATAAAGTCGCGAATGCCATGAAGATGGGTAAAACGACTATAATCGAAACAAAAAAAAACCTTTATTTATTTTTGGTTGATTTTTAGAAGATGTTAGGAATGTATCCAGTTAGTTTGAGAATTGAATGTTATGAATTTTGTGATTCCAAGTAAATTGCATCACTATCACAAGAACGGATTGGAAAATCAGGAAACATTGAAAAATGTACACTTCCTTTTATGCAGTGGTTAAAAGGAACTGTTCCAAAGTTTAACTATATGGGACTTTAACTTGATATTAAATCAAACTCTCAGTTTCAAAAGTCAGAAAAAAGGATCGTCATCAAAAATATCATCAAACTTGAAAGAATATAAAAAATTAACATTTAAGTAAAAAGCATGCCACCTAAAATTTTGAAACATTTAAGTATAGAGAAAAATCTGAACCAATACACAAAAATACAAAAAAAAAATTCTTACCAGATATCAGATCCAAAAAACAATCTATCCAGCACAAGTGAGTATAAGAATATTGTTGGCTATGGTCTTAGATCTTGTTAACTGTTATAATGAGTTTGATAATTGAGCATCTCTAACCGTCTTCAATCATCAAATTAAATTGATAAGAGAAATAATCATCAGTAGTAGAAAATTGAGTAGGAGATGAAAAATAATTTATATCAATAATATATTTTCGCTGCCACTGAAAGGAAAATAACAGCTTTACGCGGATGATGCAACAATTCTAAATGTTTCTAAGGATTTGACACTGCTGAAACAAAATATTGAACATGACCTTGAGTTACTGTTTGATTTTTTTCTTTCAAATCACATGGAGATGAATTTGAAAAAAACTAATTACATGATCTTTAATCTTCGAGGAAATTTTCAAACTCTTCAAATCTCGTTACGAGGATCTCCAATTGAACAAGATGATTCAGTAAAGTACTTAGGTTTGTTAATGGATAATAGTATGAAATGGAACGTGCACACAAAACACGTATGCTCTAAAATAACACCGTATGTTTTTGCTTTGAGAAAAATGCGCTCTATAATTACTGAAAATACCGAATGGAAAATTTATTTCGCTTACATACCCTCCCATATAACTTACATGAATTCTATATTGGGCAGTAGTGCCAATATTTATTTACAACCTATTCGAATTTTACAAAATAAAGCAGTCAAGATTATAAGAAATCTACCTATCTTACATCCGACTGCACTGCTCTACAACTTGAAAGTGCTATCTTTAGATATAAGGTACACCGGGGTAAGTGTGGACGGTTTTTCGTATAGTTCAACTTTAAAAAATCATTAAAAAACCAGCAGTGGAGCAATTTTCATAAAATTACATTCAATGTGATGCAGAACATGTTGTTTACAAACGCTGAAGAGATGAGCTCGATAGAAGCAAAGCGAGAAAAATTATCATGTAAATTGTAATGGACTGCTGGTGTCTTCACTTACCCCGCTTTATGGGGTAAGTGTGGACGGTAGATTTTCCCTTTGATTTCTCAGCAAATTTTCGAAAAAATTGTGTTTTCTTGGTTGAATACATTATTTTATTGCTCGAACCGTCCAAAATTTTGAAAAAAAGTTTATGATACTATTAGTAAGACATCTTTCAATTAAATCATTGTGTGTAATTTATGTTGCAACATACGAAATCCGATTTTATCAAAAACACAGAACAAACAAGTACTTTACCCAACTTTTCATGATCCGAATGCAAAATATAGCTAAATAATACAATTCATGAAGGATGAAGGAGAGTAAATTGAAAAAAATGTGTAAACATAAAGTCTTTTTAAAGCCGTCCACACTTACCCCAGACAGGGGTTGGAGACAAAATTTTAGTTTTTTGTAAATAAACTCTTTTTTCTTAATTTTTAACCGCCGTTCCTTTTCCTAACTGGTTGTTTGGAATGTAAGGATTGTTTCAATGTAGAGTTTTTCATCGAGAGCCAGCTAGTTTACGAGGAATTTGCAATTGAAAAAGATGCACATCAACTTGACATCGTAGTTGAAAATAGAAAATTTCAAAAAAGTCGCTGTAAACATCCGTTATTGTCTGAATCGTATGTTTTTCCCAGTTATTGGATAGATTACAAGTAAATTGAACATTCTGCATTAAAAGTTTGAGAAAATAGTGCACAGTATTGTTTTAATAGCCATCGTCCACACTTACCCCGCGTCCACACTTACCCCGGTGTACCTTACTTAATATGTTCGAATTATGCCAATACATATACAAAGTTGTAAATAATCTTATTAAACATCAACTAGATTTTACCCTAACATCTGACTCTCATAGCCATAATACTCGAGGCTCAGCTCACATTAATCTTTTAACTAGAAAATTAGGCACTTCTTTTGCTCAAAAAAGTGATGTGAATAAAGCAATTCGTATATTCAACTCACTACCAAGTGAATTAAAAAGTATTAACAGATTCTCCATAATTAAAAGCAATTAAAATTATCCTAGACTTCAAGTGCCGAGAAGTTAAAATCTAGTTCGAGGATACCGTCATCAGTTGAAGCAATCGGAGTTCTTTCATATTCCTTTCCTTAGGGTCGTGTTCGGTGATTGCCCTAGCGCTGGAAGAATGTTGCATTAAATTCTGGACATATTTTCGAAGCTGTTCTCCAGAACGCGGGATGTGCAGGTAGACAAAATGAACAAAAAAACAGGTTTACAATTTTCTATAATAGATTTTTTCTGCGATGCAATAACCGGGATACGGCCCTTCACGATGTGATACGAAAAATACGTCTGCAGAAGAGTGAGCAAACTAAAACCGGCTGGGAACACAATGTTTTACTTCAAATCACCCAAAAGCGTTCTATTTGAAGATGAAGAAGGGAAAATCGGGTAGTTGGAACTGCTGCTGACGAATTGAATATTCCCGTCAAATAGTGTCGCGAAACAAATTGATACGAGGCTCTATCAGTGCCTAGAAGCAAATTTAATTGAACCAACTGGCTCACTGGACTCACTCTCTTCGAAATGGCACTTAATCTACGATCCGGGATAGATCCCATTTGTAACATTTCAAAAATAGAATAAAAAATGGTTTCATACCGCACACACCTAAGCGGAATTTATTTTCTTCGAGTTTTCAAGACTCCCCCGGACGCGAGGGCATTTCCTAAAAAATTGAACACAAATTTCTTCATTGTCTGAAGATTCAAAAATAAAATTATCTGCGAATACAACTTTTTCATTTTTACTAACAAACGCAACGAGCCTACCACTTACTATCACTCACCACCGCGCACTTCTCGCCTACTTACTGCAAAAGTCGGATAACCTAGTATTTTAAAGACCTTCTTGAATCTAAACACAAAATTAAATTGCACGGACCTCCCATAGTACATGGAAAATAACAGGTAGGCCATTGCGCTTAACCTCACTTGAAAGCTCCGTGTATGTACACAGCATGCTTGCATACCAACAAAAATAGTTATGAAAATTTAGCAGTTTTATATAGAAAGGCAATCAAAATTATTAATTTCTCCACCAATAGCCATTCGATTCCTTTGAAAAGGGCCTCAGATTAAAGATTGATTCTTCAGGCTCATCAGAAACTATTTTTTGCTTTGGATTTTCGGATCTGAACCATAAATAATGAGCATTCAAAAGAAATTTTCATCACCGTCCCTCTTTTTTGAGAGCAAAAAATTAAATATTTTCTTCTGTCTATGTTCAAAATTTGATAAAGATGTAAAATACTTCATTTTTCTGTGATAAATAATCAATTTGTTTGATTTTTTGTTCAAACTGCACAAGACAAAAACCACACAAGGCAAAATAATCACCAAATTTTAGTTTTAAATCGACCAAAAGCCCGTTGCATATTACTTTTAGCGATTTTGAAAACCCAAATATTGTTCGTTGCATTAAAATGCATCAATGCATATTTTTCTCATAATTTTAATGATTGTCAATTTCAAGAAAAAATTGATTTTCTGAAAAATTCCTTACATTTGCCAGTTTTCCATAACTATTTTTAGGGCCTCTTACCAATACGTTGAAAGAGAGCGGAATAGCCGGAATGTATATTTCAAAGTACTATGCGGACCTCCTAAGAAACAGTTCGCCACCAAAGAAACGCGTGGCAAGCGCGGTAAACCTTGTCAACAATATGGACTCTTGGGAGGAGAAGACAGGAAATGGTCTTCATAACCGTGTGCAACCTGGCGTGGGAAATTAAAGCATTACCCTTAACCCATCCTTTACCCTTCCTTCTACATAATCTATCCCGAATCCTTCCTTTTCCTTTAACCTTAAGGCAGCAAACAGTGAATAGTTTTAAGTAGTAGATAAGCAAAAAGCAAACACACACACTACACTTAAAATGTATCACCGTCGGGGGACCGTCAACAGTTTTTTCAAACTTCTTCGGTCTCAATTGGCGATTTGCAGCAAAACTTTTTGACATGCAGCGCCAACTGATTTTCACATACGGAACTAACAAAAGGGTGATGATAGCTGATTTTCAACACGGCAGTGAATACGAATTGTTCGTAAATTTGTGATTTATGCGGAAATAACGAAACTTCAGACACTAACAAAGACTGAATTTTGTTAGAAAACCTGAAATCAACTGGTTGCAATGCTTTTTGTTGAAACAAATAGAGTTTTGCATGTTTTTTTCGAATAAAATTAAATTAGGAAAATAAATTAGTTTCAAACTATGAAAACGCAGCATCAATTGAGATCGATTTTTGAGACATTATTAAATCATGACATGAACCCGAATGTCAAAAAAGGTCTTTAATAAAACAAAATCATTACATTGATATTTTCAAGCTGAAATTTGCTTTCAACCGATGCCCATTACGAAGCTTTTCACATCTCCAGCGGTTCAGCTCTCTTGTCTGATAATAAATGATAACGATTATTCAAACTCATATGAATTAGAGGGCTCAACAAGTCATCGGGAATTAAAAGGCTTAGATCGTGGTTATTTCCCAGTTAAGTTCTTAATATTGCGTTTATGAATCATCATATATACTCTAAATATTTAAGTTAAAGATTAAAAAATTTATGTATTATTTCATACCTTGAACTATTACTGATCATTTTACATCCCAGACCTGGATTCCTTATTCAATGCTACAATTTTATTTCTATGATGACTTTGCTGGGAACTTCTTCGTATAAAAAATACTACATAACATTTTGAATCGTTAATTTATTAATTGCTGGAGGAATGAAGTAAAGATCATGGACCTGCTATCGATCGCACTGCTGATTTTTCGCACTTTTCCATTATTCTTATTGCCTTTTAAAGCGGCTGCCAGTTCCGTAAACAATCTTTAGTCTTTAAAATGAGAATGCTTAATTTTAATTTTTTGTTCAGAAACATTTGATTCAAACTCGGCGCATATCTAAAAATGTTTCATAAATATATTAATTCAATAAATAAGTGTTGAAGATGGTCATCTTACGAGTTATTTCTTGATCATTTCTAAAAATTCAGTAGGTATTTTCTGCACTAGAAGCTGATTTCGGTTGGCAAACTGAAAAACAACATACATGTATTAAACAATCTTACCCGGGTTTTAAAGGTATGAAAAATTGCGTAGTTCACTTTTTCTTACCTTATTCTATAATCCAATCTTCAATAAGTTTCATTTTAACTCCGAAATTTCTAAAATTTCTCTTTTGTTTTGGAAAATTAATACTGGCTTTGACGTTTCGATCGATAATATCATCATTTTGATCGCAGCGCCTTCTGAGTGTCGTTTCGAGCTGCAAATCGCCAATAGGCGATGGGCGCGCTCACAATCCTGGTATTCGATTTTTCAGGTGTTAAACAGAGAGAGCAATAGCCTTCACTCCAATTTCACTCCGATTAGCTGTCATTCTTATGGAAATCTGTGTAAGAGTAAAGAGCAAGCTTTATTCTTTTTAGCAGGCCCAATCCCAATAAATTGAATTAAAGTAAAAAAAAAACTGATAAGAACCGAAGCGGTTGAGAAGAACGAGATCGGCTCTCGGCGACTTTAGTGTAGCTCTTGATACTAGCCAATAAACATCAGCCTTTATAATAAATGTCGTTCGGTTACCTAATACACTTTTACTGTTCAATTTAAAGTAAAACTCGTTTTGATTTTTTAATCCGATTTAAAAGAAAACCAACGGGTCTTAAGCGCGCCAGTCTGTGAATTCGAGTGATACAAAATTTGTGCGGTTCGGAATAGTCGTCGTTGAGAAAACGCCGCTTTAAGCCGCTACCATAGGTTCTAAGATTCTGAACCCTAGAATCAACCATCGATAGGAAGCTGAACAAGCAAGGACCGTTTGCATGCAGAGGCAGACACACGGCCCACGAATCAAGGTGACAACAAATGTAAACACTTGATCTCGATCAACAAAAATAAAATCAAGATCAAAGAAAATCAGCTTTCAAATATACGTTCAAATATAACTGAAAATCCAAATTCATAAAGCCAAATTCAGAATATTGATATAAATTAACAATAAAATTCAAAATTGAATTTAACTGTTTGGATTACAGTTTCTTATCTTACGATCATAAACTAAAGTTTTAAATAATTTGTGATTATTTTGAATTTTTATTCCGAATACTCAAAATAGATTTGCCTTCATACAAGGTTTCAAATGCTAAGAGAAAAGTAATCCAAAAACATGACAGTTTATATTCTCTTTTTATTTTTAAATTCCTAATTTATAGTGCAATTTGCCAATCCCTAACTGAAAATTGAAAAAAGATAATGATGACACAAATTTTAAAGACATTTTCAAACATTATATTGATTAGAAAAGTGTTACTGTAAAATGAGATGAATAGTGACTTTTCCTGAATTGTTAGATATTTGTCAAACTCAGCTCTGTCAATTCACAATAAGATTCAATTAGTGTATTTAGTGCGAAGTCCGAAAAAAACGACATTTGAAATAATGGAAAAAAAAATTAAAAATTATGTTTATTTTCATTATTCTTTAAATGTTCTGGTTTTGTCCAATTCATTTCTTTTAATTTTCTATTCTGACGATCATGAAGAAAACTTCAATGTATTTAAATACAGAGGTAAACACAAATCGAAAAAAACTCATTTTACGACGACTCTTGCAAAAAAGATCCATTTTCTGTTCAAATCAATCTTCAGCAATTTTAAAATACTTGATCAGATAGGAGTTTTTGAATAGGAATGATGCCTAAACTAAATTGAAACTTGATAGATTAAGCGTTCTTAAGTTACCGGAAGAAAATAAGTTCGCTAACCAAAAGTTAGCGTAACTTATTTGTATATTGAAATTGAACTATAATTCTGGATTTTTTCTGACACAAGGGTATCCACTTACTTTTATCCACTCAAAAGGAAGGCTGGCTAAGGAACAGTGCTAAAATATAAAAAAAATCTCAAAAATACAGGCTCAACAAAGTTTGCCGGGTCAGCTAGTTTATTTTAAATTAAAGCTTAGTAAAGTATATGTTCTTTTTCAAATATTTTCAAATTTTATTTCACGCTAGGTTCATGTTTTCGACCGTAGATGCTGTATAGAAATTTAAATTTGGCTTTTTTGGTCTTGGATGTAGATCAAACAACTATTGTTTTTGAAATACCCGACGTTTCGACCAGTTTTGTTGGTCTTTTTCAAGGGAATTTGCTGTCTGTGGTTTTTGTCGAATTTCGTTTTTAAGATGGCATCTTAATTCAAATTAAACGTTAACAGTGCGACTATAGCGACACGGATGAGAAATACTCTTTTCCATCTGGCGGAAAACACGAGCAGCAATCAATGGACACCTGGCTTTTGGACAAAAACGAATTCGACAAAAACAACAGACAGCAAATTCCTTTGAAAAAGACCAACAAAACTGGTCGAAACAGCGGGTATTTCAAAAACAATAGTTGTTTGATCTACATCCAAGACCGAAAAAAGCCGAATTCAAATTTCTATGTTATGTCACTTTAAAAAAAATAATAAAAAAAATCTATTTTTTTTTCAATTTTACAACTTTTCTAACCAGGATTATCTATCATGTCGTATAAATGTTCGAAAATTTCAAATAGAAAATTATGAAAAGTTACGAAAACGATAAAAAATATATAAAATGATCCTAAAAACGTTTGATAAGTCAAAATAAACTTTTTTATTGATTTAAAACCTAAAAAAATGCTTTTGGCCAACTTTTTCTTCTACGTACTCCTGTGTGAGTCGGTTAAAAATTAATCGTTAACCTATTGCTTCCGAAACTAGTAAAAAAGAACATTTTACAACCTTCAATGCACTTCCACCTCCTACTGCTTATTGAAACGAACACGAACCTTCACCTTCCTGTCCTTTTTTTCCTCTAAAGTTATGATGCATTTATTGCACCTGTGGCGGGGCAAACAGACTACGATAGCATACAACAATCTTATCAAAAAAAAAAAAAAAAACGGGACTTAACGGTTGAATTTCAAAACCCCATCAGTGCAGGAAAATGCAATTTATTAGTTTTCGATACGCGCATATCTTAGTGTTGTTATTGGTCTTCTTCTGCGCAAACAAATTGATATTTGATAGATCATGCATGGCGGATGTTAGGGTGGGGCGAAACATTACATTGGACTCAAATTAAAGTTTACGGATCGACAAGTTCTGAATCTGTTAGGATCCTCAAATATGACATTGGATAACAGAAAACATATCTCATTAATCGAATTCCCACATAACGCACCACCATAACGACAGCATATTTACTGCACCACAAACTGATAGTGCAAAAAAAAAAGAAAGGGCTTATCAGAATGCACCTTTCTCGCGGTGCAATTTGTGCTTATCGGGAAACCGCATCAGGGTCGCCAAATCAGCGAAAGCGCAGTTGCTGCCATCTGCAATGTGTGCATCTGATAATGTGCATCAGGCACATTATCTTATCGAAAGTTTCTTGCTACAAACTAGTTTTGAAATTTGTTCAGCTTGCCTCTATTGGGTTGGGTAAAAATCAAAGGTTTTCCCTGAACAGTGGTCTAATTATTGCTTGAACATGGTGTTTGCTAGCTACAAAAACCAGGAATAACCGAATATTCAGAACAAAATTCTGTAGAACCTGACAAATTCTGGGCATTCGATTTCGAATGTTTTCAACACAAAATCTGAAGAAATTTATGCAGAATCCAGTGATTTAAAACAGGTGAAAATAGGTGAATATTCGATATATCTGCACTTCCGCTAAAATCTTCCAAAATCAGTTATTTAAATATAGACACCAAAAAATGCTGTTTCCCAGTGAAAAATATAATTTTTACTTACTTATTGAATAACGAATATGACGAGTTCCCAGCAATTCTCTAACTTTTTGGAGCGTGGCCTAGAGGAAAGCGTTCAAGTCTTCTAAGCCAACGGCCATGAGATCGAATCTCGGTCACGGCATGCATAGTACTCTTTCTGTGGGCTGATAGTTTTAGCATTTGTAAGTTGCAAGCCATCATGCCCTTGAAATATGTACGCCTTAGTGTAGGCTTGCCACATGATTTTCAAAAAAAAAAAGCGGGACATTTTAAAATATGTTACAAAAAGTCATGATACCTATGTTTTTGGTAGATACTCTATTATTTTAAACCAAGAAGTAAATATCGACCAAAATTGAAGCTTTTCAATGCTCTTCCGCCAACTGGATCATTGGATAGAAATAACAACTTTGAAAGTTATTTAGGAAATTCGGATGTTAACAAAACGCGTAACTTGTATGCCTCCGGTTAGACGGCTAATACTCGAATGGTTTTATTCAACCTTTCCTTTTCTTGATGAACTCAATTATTACCGCAACCCGTGGCGTAGAGGATAGCATTCCAGTCTTCTAAGCCAACGGTCATGAGATCAAATCCCGGTCACGGCATACATAGTACACTTTCTGTGGGTTGGTGGTTTTAGCATTTGTAAGATGCTAGCCATCATATCCCTGAAAGATGTACGCTTAGAGTTTAGTAAAAGGAATATCTTCGAGGAAACATCAAGTTTAATTGAGATTCTATATGTGTTTGTAATCGTCTAATTTGACCATCATTGTTGGACATAAAAGCTTTTGTGTCGAAAGTTAGCTGCATTGCAGAAGGAAATCTTAGTATATAACAGATTGAAATAAAAAAAACATTGATGGAAATAATCCGCATTACAAGCGATTTTCTGGTTTAAAAAATCTCAAAAACATATTTTTTTGAAGGGTAATATAATACAAATGCTTGGCAAATCTCTCATTTTCATTATATTCGTTAGCATTAATAGAATAATTTGTAATACCGTAAAACGGGGTTAGATTGATCACTTTTTTCAATATTTCTCGATTATTTTTTCTGTTAAGGGGAATGTGGCATGTTTTATATTTTTAAAACCAGTACTGGACTCCTATGAACGTAGAACATGGTTGCAGAAATTTATTAGACTACTTTAAATTTGATTGAAAAATCGATTTCGTCTTGGTTTAGAATTTCATGCTTTGGGGTAACATTGATTAGTCTCTATTTTGACAGTTTTAACGAGTTTTCTTAATTATAAAGGAAACAAACACCTTCATAATATTTACAAATGCTAGTTTATTAATTTTACCCTGCTATTTAACGTTTTCTTTTAAAATCATTTGCCATCGAAAAAAGAACTATTATGGTGCATACATTCAGGGGCAAAAATTAAAGTAATTGCTAAATTGTCGAGCTAAAAAATACAAATGAAATTTTACCTTCTCACATTCCTCTAGGCCCTCCCACTATTTAGGGGGAAGTGTTCCTAAATGCGCATGTTGGGTAATGTGCGCATACTGCCGATTGACGATATGGCTGGAGATTCATCATATCTAATTAGTGCAGATTGAGGGTAATACGCTTTTAACACATGGCATGAAAAAATTTAATTGTTATATAGAGTTGAAAAAATTTTAAAATTCAAACAAAATTTTTGTCAGTTTTGTTAGAATATATTGAACTTTATTTATCGTGCGTACAGATTCTGTGAATAAAAGTTTTTATGGTTTTTCTTTCTTATTTACTGGAAATCGGAAATTCAACAAATTGATGCTTTTGGCAAAGTTGTAAATGATAAGATATTGGAATAAGAGACAGGTTCTGAATGCCCACATCAAGGCAGGTATAATGACTATATCAAGAAAAATAGATAAGTCTTATAAATTTTTAACTTTTTATCATTTTAACATTAAATCTACGCTCAAATCACGATCTTACAGCGAAAAAAGAAGAACTTCATACTGATCCGAAAAAATAAGATATGAACAAAATATTGCCATGAAATATGACCATATGGCATATTGAACTATGTATGTTTCATGCAAAAGAACTAGTGATATAAAAAATTACACCAAAATTTCGGCCTTGACGTTAAGCATATCCGTTTCTATATGCGCATTTAGCCCACCAGTTTCGGAAATCGGCTATTTTGACTTCTTTTATTATAAAATTATTTTCACAAAAACTGTTAGAGATTTTAACAGAAAAATTGCTCTAACGTATATAAAACAGATGTCCGGTCATGTGTATATAGTTTTCAGACTCCTATCTTTTGTAATATGGGAAAATATAGTGCTTTCCTTAATATGCGCATATAGCCCGCCTCTCCCCTACATTTTTAAAAGACATACACCGTCTTAGCCGTTTTAGGCTTTACAGACTGAAAAAATGACGCGGACAACTTAAGATTAACATTTAACACCCAGTACCGAGATGGGAATCGAACCCATGCCATCAATGGACCAGCGATTACCGTCGTACCACGCTAACCACTCGACCACCGAGACGTACAACTCCCCCCATCATTTTATCTTCAAAATTAACCATTCAATACGGTTCCTATCCTTTTGTCCAATACGGGCTTAGTCTTGCAAAATGTCCTTTTTTTTAATATCAAAAATTTATCATTAAAAGACTATAAAAATAGCACTATAACTATACATATACAAAGAAAAAAAGTTGTTCTTTCACATTCAACAACCCTATTGCTTCTAAATGCTTTTTGGTATCATCAAGAGAGTTGTTTGTTTGCGAGCACTGGGAAAATAGATAATTTATGATTTTGAAATTACAGTTTTACTATCAGAAAAAGAAAATTCAAATACAAACCAAATTTTGCCTATTTGATACTCCAATAATAGGCTATCAAACGAAGAAAACATTTTTCGAAAATACAAACTATAGACTGAGTTATTGATGATAATGTGCAAAAAATTATTGTTGGTTAATGTTACCCCGTTTTATGGTACCATCTGTTCGATTTTAACATGAGTAAGCGTAACTTTAAATTAGTTTTAAGCAGATTCCCTTAGTTTTTAAGATATTAGTCTGCATGGTAATTTAACCAAAGACAAATCAATAAATAAATTTTTGCATTCGCTTGAACAATTTTCCAACACTTCGGTTGGCACTACTCGTCAACTCTCCGTTTTATGAACTTACAATCTTTTGGGATTGCATCAACCTCTCTTCGAGATGATCTTTTTCTTCATTAGAGAAAGGCATTATATACATTGAAAATACATCTGCATTAGAAAGAAATGAAAAATGAAGAATTTTTATTTTTAAAAACAACAGATAATCATAATTTTTAAATCAGAATATAGAATGAGATGCACAATTCAAAATTTAAAAAAAGGCATTCAGATTGTAAAATTACACCATAATCTGTAAAATAATTTAAAAATTTGTCGAAAATGAATTATGAAAAAAAAAAAATAATAAGAGCTCGGACTCACAGCTCATAGTTAAGACACTGTTAACTAGGCTGGATGTATCAATTTCTTCTTTTCTTCCCCCCTCCAAATTTCCAAAAAGTCCGAAGGGGTAGATAAATAAAGTTTGAAATATTTTATGTGAATTTCGAAAAAAAAACAATATCCGAAAAAAAAACCAGACCAAAAACAAATTGTGGAAGATGAAAGTTATTTCACCTTTTGTATTCTTGATTTAATTTTTTTTTTTCGATAAAAAATTACTTGTTTTAAGTTTTGTGCAATGATATAGTATGCTATTTTGTTGCATACAAGCTTCCCCCCCCCTCCCCCTCCTGATGTTCTAACTCCGAATGACAATAGAAGGATTGAAAATTTGTTCCGGCCTTAATATTCATTTCAGTATTTTTTCCTCATTTACAAATGAAGGATTTATAATTCTGAAGTGTTATCTAAAATTAAGAATAAAGTTGCTTGAATTCTCCCCGGACGTATCCGGACCGGGCAAATCCACACAATTCAGTCTAAAAACCTGGCAAGGGCCAACAAAATAGCTCTACTGTTTATTCAACAAAATAACTGTAAACAGTTGAAACATTTTGTTTTCCATCAAAACACATCGGCAAATTTTAAATCGTATTTTCGGCTTCCAAAAAACCGTTAAAAAAAGTACAAAAAAACCATTGTACCAAAAGTTATTCATATAATTAAATTGATAATCTATCAAACCAAAACCCTTTTAAACGTAGAATTGAGCACTACGCAAAAAAAAAAAAAATAAAAAAGTTAAGGCTGAAAATGGTTTTTGAAATTTTATGTTGTATCAGCCATTGCTTTGATGTTATTTATTTTTTATTAATTTGAGTGATTATTAACTTTACGATTGATGCGAGCCAATTTTCTCACATGTTTGTAAACATTTAAATTTTAACACCTTTGCGGGTTCAGTTATTTTTCATTGCAGTTTAATTTCTTAAACTAAAAATAAGATTCGAAAAAATCTCTGGTTAAACCTTTTAAACACCCCCGGTTTGCACGGTCTTGACTTGAAGAAATTGGCGTTTCTTCTAATAATCACAGCCAACATCATTTTTTCGCACTAAAAATATTTTCCAAATTTGTTTTTATTGGGTTTTAAATTCTTAGGAGATACAAGAAAATTATATGGAATCCCCTTCTTCCCTCCTCTCTCCTTTCAGAAGGTTTTATAACAATCTAAGAAACATATCTCTAACCCCAATATCTTTCCATGTCAATTTGGATTCCATTCTTTTGGTAAATTTTCTTATTATGACAACAAAATTGTATTAGGGCCCCTCTACCCTCTACTCATTGGAAGATCGGTGATTTCTCAAATAATAATACTTAAAAGCATTTCTTGTGCCCCAACCCTTTTTCTTGTAAAATTTGGTTCCATTTCTAAGATAAGTTCTCTAGTAGTGCAAAAAAAAATCTTATGCAAGCCTCCTTTCTCCCTTACTATACCCCAAATGGGAGAATGAAGGGGTCTCAAAGAATCATTTAGGGACCATTCAAATGTTACGTAACGCTTTTGAGGGGGTGAGGGGGTAAATCAACTTGTTACGCTTTGTGGATTTTGCTAAGAAATTTTCAGACGAATGTACGCGCAATGGCTCGTTTCTTGGCCACCTGTTGCGCCAATTCCCTTTTCGATGTTCGGAGCACAATGGCACCAGCATTTGATGTCGCTTTCCACTGGTACACGTGCGATGTGGCTCGCTACTCGGCCATCTGTCGCACCGATTTCACCTTCAATCCTGCTCAAAACCTGATGCATGCACTCCCTCGCTCTTCGATGAATCCGTCCACTTCATAGACTTCCGCTTGGCCACTGGTCGTTTGTCATCTGCTGGCCAAACAAGTGAAAGAGTGCCTTGACGACAATTGCACCACTCGTTGACACGCACGCGGTGGATCCCGCGGGACGAAATGCACGATTTAGTGAATTTAGCGGAAGGAAATCCTGGTCGCTCGACCGCTGGATTGCACCAAGTGATGATGCTGGCAATATGGTACCACAAGAAGCGCTGTTCTGGCGTAACCCGGACAGAATTGTCACTTCAGGGTCAAAAGTTGTCGTAGAAGATAAAGAAGGCTTCTCGTAGAAGAAAAGGGCTTGTCGTGGCAGAAAAAAAGGTTTGTCGTAGATACAAAAAAGGAGCTTCTCGTAGAAGAAAAAAGGGGCCCTGTTGGGTAAAAAACATTGGTCAGCCGAGGCATGACGGTAACACTCATGGTACTCACGCTCTCGACTTCTTTTGATGTTTGTTTGCTTCTTGGCTGGCAATTTTACGGGCGTCTGTGGCCCTTTTCTTTGTCGGCCGATTGCTGTAGCAAATTTTTGTGGGTTTTGGCTTACCTTTTGCTCGGATATCTATCCGCCGAGCAACCCTCGTGCTTCCGGATGTTTTAAAGATTGATGATAACTTGGTAGAGGGGCAGTGATGGCTAATTTGTAGCCCGCGTCTTTCGCCCGTTCCGGCAGTCGTCCTGCTGGGGAGAATCCGATAGCGACCAATCGGTGGAGCGAGCCTGAGGAGTACATTTTTGTGAGGATTTGGTTTTCTTGCGGTTGTTAGATCCCCTTAACTGTCGATGCCTGCTTTCCGGGGACCAGAACGTGGTAAAATTGACGAGGCTTTTACCGACCGATGGCGCAACTTGAATTCGCGTAGTTTTGATTTTTCACCGGAAACACGAGTGGTCAAGCAATGTTGCCAAGTTTCCGAATTTCCTCGTGTTATTTTTATTGAAGGCTGTTCACACGCTAAACGAAGTCCACTCAAATTATGCGTTTTTCTTCGTCGTATCTTGTTTCAGTGTCTTTTCTTTTTACACTCCGAGAAAATTTCCGATATTTGTGCAGTGCGTATTTGTATCTGTATGAGGGGAATGGGTAAGAAAATATGCAAAATGCGCTCTTATCGTATCGTCAAAATATAAGGAATAATTAATTGTAACATCACGTATGCCAAATTTGGTTTCATTTGCTTGATTAGAGAACCCTTCCTCTTTCCTATATCCCCACTGGAAGGAGAGCGTGGTACCGAGTATCGATAGAAACCTTTTGTGTTCTCAAATACGCTCCATGCCAAATTTAATGCCACTTGCTCGAATTGTTTCTGTATAAATTTCAAAAAATTTATGGAACTCTCACTCCTCATTTTTATCTTCCCAATGGAAGAAGGGAGGGGTCTCAAATAATTATAGAAATATGTCTCGTATTCTATTTGTTTGAAATGTTTTCGAGGTATGGAGAAAATTGTACAGAAGCCCCCCATTCTCTCCCTATCTCCCCACTGGGAAGGGAGAGGGGTACCAATGATTCAGGTAAAAATTTGTCGTACGCAAAGTACTATTCCATGTCAAATTTGGTTCCATTTGCTCGATTTTTTCTTCAGTCTTATAAAAAGTTGTAAGGAAAAGGAAGCCTCCTCTTCCTTTCTTATTTCCCTATTGGAAACAGAGAGGAGTCTCTAATAATCATAAAAAACATTTATCGTACCAAAATACCCTCCCATGCCAAATTAGGTTCCATTTGCTTGATTAGCTCTTGAATTATGTAAAAAATAGTAAGGAAGCCCATCTCCTTCATTCATGTCTCCTCGTTAAAACAGGAAGGGGTCTAAAATAATCACTGGAACATCTACCATACCCAAATACCATGCCAAATTTGGTACCATTTGCTTGATCGGTTCTCGAGTTATGCATACATTTGTCTTTTGTTTGTAAGACCCCCTTCTCCCTTTCCTGTGAGGGGAAGTGGTCTCAAACCACAATAGAAACCTCGCCGGCTTTAATACTTCCTTTTGCCAAGTTTCAAGCAAATTGGTTCAGTAGTATCCGAGGCTATAGGGAGTGTATAGGGAACAGACAGACAGAAATCCATTTTTTATATAAAGATTGTACAATGTGTTTAATTATGAAGGTTTTTTTTTTTGAAAATTTTTAGAAACTTCTACAACCCCTGTACGTTATAACAAAAGAAATAAAACTAACTCTTTTTTAATTTTTTCTTAGCAGATAACGGTAGATAGATAATTAAAGTCTGTATTAAGCTTGCAGTCACTTGATTATCGCGCTAGGTAGGTATCACCATTATCAGTCAGTAATCCAATAAGTCGTTGATTGATACGATTAAATCCGAGACTCGGGTTCAGTTTGATTGATTGTTCGATAGGATTTTTTTTTTGTTTTTTCTGACTTGGAACTTGAGTCACCATTCGATAGACATTCATGAAACAAAGTTTTCTTGAAAAAACCCTTTTCTGTTTTTGGTGGATATTATTGCTATGATACTTTTATCCAATGGAAATTATTTTTAAGAAAAAAGTTACTTCCATCCAACCAATACATTACTCGAAAATTTAACTATGGGCTTGTTCATAAGTATCTGTAATTTTCCATAATATACGATGTTCTTCAAAAAACCCTAAATTGGCTATTAAGTTTGAACTAACTCAAAAAAATTTACAATGTACCGTGTAAATCAGTCAAACTGCACCAAACTAATGCACCGATAGTATGGCAAGAAACTTGCACAAACTGTCCCTCGTCGTCGTCGTCGCTATCAGTTTGCTGAAACGCCCGGGCCCGGGTATTAGATTTATTGATACACCCATCGATCCGCGCATCATAAAGTCAACATTTCGCACCTCAAGAACCTCGGCACATGTATCGTCCCGCCAAATGCAGCCCTATCTACTAGGAGGTATTCCAAAGCCCGTCCGGCCAGAGATAATGGGTTTCCAATACCTTCGAGCAAGAAGTCGGGGGTTCGATGGCTACCCTTCCGATTGCCCAAGATCAGTTTGCGTATAGTGGTCGACCAATCCGGACAATCAGGGCTCACAGACGGAACTCTCCAATTCGGACAAGTGGTACTTTCCGGTTACTACCCTTTTTTGATTCAAGAACCCGTCGGTGTAACGGTGTCCTCTGCCTCTCGAATGAACCCATTCAGCAGGTTATTACCGGGCTTCCGAATATTTCAAGTGCCAAAATAAACACTTGGGCTGGATCCTCCATCAATTAGTGTGTGTACCAAACGCCATTTGTGAATGTTGTCGGTGAGGTTTGTGAATGAATAGCTAATCGAGTGTTTTTCCCACGCCCTCTCGCATCAATTCAGAAGAGTGAGAGTTGTTGAGTTCAAGTGTAGCATAATTAAGAGGATCCACTCCTCGAAACAGTTATGGTGAACAGGTTACACTAACTGTAGCTGGCAGAAGTTGATCCAAAATAAATAAGGGTCGTTCAAGAGTACCTACATGGTAAATGCCCGGAATGTGCAACAACAACAACAACAGTTCGACGGCGGCATCCGGAAGTGGCCATCCTATGCCAGCGGTGAATTCAACCTCCGTGATAACTGCAATGCCGGCGGCCAGTTACGATGAGTACTACGACTCCAGCTGGCATCTGATCCCACCGGACTATTGTAGCACCGATTATGATTACAAATATGAGTGAGTTTTATACATTAATTTTTATGATTTTTTACGGGCCTCCAAACACGAAATTCTGCAAACAATTTTACTTAGAGTGGAGAGAAGACCCATGGAACTGTGCCTACAAATGTGTAGTTTTACAGAAATTAAGTTGATTCGAAGTAACGAAACCAACTCAACAACCTATTCGAATGTTATCAAAATGCGACGTGCGACTTCGTGAAAATTTATTCAACCAATTTTGATGGTCGCCATGGAAATTAAAGCTGTACCGAATATTCGACTAGAATTTTCAACTGACCAAATAGTCTTGCAAAAACCATGAATTTTTTTAAATTTTTTTCATGAATAACCATAAGATTACCTTCATTTCTTACAAAGAAATTATTTCGAACAAACGGATGGTTTTTGAGACACACGCATTTCCAACTGCAAAAAAATTAAAAATTTTAATCGTTTTTGTAAGAAAAATTTAAACTTCATTCTTGATGTCTCCCATCGGCCGAAGCGCACTTTTTTCAGTCATAATATTGAACAGTTTTTCCAACTTATACTTCGTCTAATCTGTATTTTAGGTGTCGGCATCCTGCTTTTTCAAGTTCTGCTACTTTTTGGTCCAATACTTTTCTTTAAAAAAAAAAATGAAGAAAATTTAGTGGATTTAGCTGTTTCGAAATAAACAAAATTTGAATATTTTTGAGCAACTGATGGAATCTTCTAGCAAAGTCTGACAATAACGAAGTAAAACCATCATTAGATTGTAATCGGTTAGTTAAGATCGTAGGTTGCGAATGGCACATACTAGATTACTCTTTTTGGACTTTTAAAAAGATCGAAACCCAAAGTTTTCGTTTTGAAAATTGATGTTTTTTCTACAGGAGCAGAATCTTGGCGAATCATTATATTTTTTTACACAACAACCAGCAAATACATACTTTAATATGCTAGGAAACTTGCCACGAGCAGACATGTGTAAGCGTCAGATAACACTTCCATTGAGGTTGTAGTGATTTGTCGCGGCGGGTAATTGTAGTTTTTAAATATCGCAGTGAGGGAAAATGATGGGTGATGGTTTTCCCCGAATAATGTAGTCTTCAAAGCCGACGACAGCGCCACAAGCCACCAGTATGCAGCCACGAAGCTTCAGCACCTGACAACCAGAGGGCCATCTATGGTAACCCGCGCTGCTTGGTAACCATCCCGATCGGTAGCGACGCCCGACGAGTTCACGAAGGCGAACGATCGTGTCCGCCACAATGGGAGAGCAACGACCTATATTCGCGGTTCAAGGCCGGACAAAGGCGGCTTCCTGGTGCTGGCTGACTTCGATTAGTACTACGAAACTGTGAAGTACAAAGTGCACGACACATCCAGCACACAAAACCCATATCTAAGTGATAAAAGCCAGACACCAGGACCCCTAAGTTTTAGCCAAAAGAAACCATTTGGCGGGACAGAAGCCAACCTTTGTCCCTGATCCCTGGTCCCTGAATCGGCCTTGGTAGTTAGTCCCGGTCGTCACGGATAGCAGTTATCCGCCGGACGGTCCCACGTCGAAGGGGGTTGTCGATTCCGCAATACGAACCCTTCGGAACGACCAACCAGCTCTCCAACCCGCTAATTCGTCCTCGCCGTAGAGATTCACGGAAAGAAAATCCCGGTTGCCGGCCGGAATTGGACCGACAGAGTTGTTGGTCAGCAGTATCGTCATCATCGCCGTAGATCCGCTAGTTTCAACAGCGACAACCAGGGCTTGGCCCTTAAAGGTACCGTATATTTCTAGTCATTACTAGTTTGCGCATTGCAATTGTCAAATAAAGGTAGAGAAGTGCATAATTGGGGTTTTCCTGATCTTAGAGTTCGAACTCCCTGCGATTTCTTTTGGTAAGCGAGCCGCCCTGAGGCCTAATAAAGGGAGTCCCTGTAACGCCGGTGGGGTGGTAGGTTTTAATACTTACACATGTTACAGGATCCAATGACTGGAATTTGTTTGAAATAGGGGTGTTCATAAATTTTGTCGTCCATCAGAAATCACCTGTCTTATTGCCTCGGTCCGGTTATACAGCTTACGAGCTCTGGAACTAGCAAAAATTTGTTTGTTGAGGTTAGGTTTGAATGACTCATAACTAGGCGACGCTTTCAGCTTATCGGAGGAAAAATTGATGAAAATTTCAGCGAACTACACTTAGTTCTTCGCTCTATTGTGTTGTGAGCCTACTTGGTTGAATGATTCAACTGAATCAAAGCAATCGAAAGATTCCTTTTAATTCAACCACGGTAAATGAAAAGTTCAGATACCGTTATTTCGATATCCACTTACTATCTTCTTCAGTGAGCGTTTTCGACTGATGAATGAGTATCGTTTCCCTCCCTTATATTATCCGAGTTAGGTAAGCTATTGATAACTCCGAATGCTCGGCAGTTGTGCCGTTGTCTGTTTTCAGAGCCCACATATCATATTTTGAGTGTTATCTGGTAATGCTTTATTATTTTCTACCCGATTTTGGGCATTGTCAGGTAAATAATTGGATTTCTTTTTACCTAAGAATTTGAAACCTCCAAGCACTTCCAACCACTCGTTCCAGCATAAGATGTGCGGCGTTCCACCACATGATCCATCGGAATGGAGTGTTATTCACCTTTTGACTGAAGGAAGAGAAAAGAAACTTCAACATATTTTCCAAATGGCTAATGAAAATGGATACCAAAGTAGATCCATCCAAGCCATCATACGAAAAAAGGAAGATGGCTTCAACGGAAATCTTTCACTACCTCAACCCCCATTCAGAAGGAGTTTCAAAGAAGGTCCTTGTAGGATACAGATGAATAGCAGAAATGAATAGATTAAAATAACGTATAATAAACTCTGAGTAAAATCTACTTTCTATTGAATGTTATTATCTAAGCGTGTCAAGAAAGCCTTTTCAGAATTGGCAGAAGAGAAAAAAAGGGAGAGAAAAAAACGGTTATGGATCTAGAGTCAGTTTATTGGCGAATTTTAGAGGCAACGGACGCGAGTGTTAAGTTCAGAATGGAAGTTGTTCGGAAACTTCTTGGAAAGAATACGACAGTCCTATAATCTTGTAATAATGTTGGAAAAGTCACTCCAGAATTATAAAAATTAGTGAGCATATAAAATTTTCCCGAAACAAACATTAGCTCATGAACACATCCTTCGATTGCGAATAAAACTACTATTAAGATCGTGCTAGCTAGCCATTGCTGACAGTTGTTATTGTACCGGCATAGTTAAGCATTTCAAGTTTTTTTGGTTTTATTCGAGCTTGCCCGGACATTCAGTGAAAAATTCGATACACGGATGACCCGGCCTTGACGCCCGATTTTGGTGAAAAACTACCCGAATACTGCCCGGATTTATTCACATCATTGGCGAAACTAAGTAAAAAACTCAAGTTGATATTTTTTGGGACCAAAAACGAACTTTTCAGAGTTATTTGGATAAAAATAAAGAGACATACACCGTCTTAGCCGATTTAGGCTTTACAGACTGAATAAATGACTTGGACAATTTAGAATTAACATTTAACACCCAGTACCGAGATAGAAATCGAACCCAGTCACCGTTGTACTCTCATCGGGCGCGGTTCGTTTTTTTCGTCTCCCGCGTTGGCCTTGGAACTGGAAGTGAAAATTGCGATAGCCACCTGATTCCTTAAAAATCGCGAAATGGATATGCAAGGATGAAACCTATTCCTAATACATTTCGATTTCAAGAGATCATAAGAAAAAATAGGAAAATCTTCGAAAATTCGATTTTATTCGCGAAGTGCAAATAAAAAGTATTTATCAATGGAAATGTTGTCGATGTGAGTGACTAGAGAAAAAAGGCTTCATTTTGATCTGATGAATGATTGTGAGAAAATGATAAAAACGGAAGCGGAAAACGAAGAATCAAGTGTGGTAGAAAATAACTAAATGTAAATTTCCTTTCGAAGTGCTAACAAGTCCGGAGATGATTTGCTCAGATTTCGTCCATACGTTCGCGGGTTACGCGTGTGAGAATGGTTGCCTGAGCAACATGTGACATAGTTAGGATTTCCTATGCACGAAAATCAGCGGTTGCTGCGATGGGTTTTTCTTATAAGTTGCTAAAATTTCTAGCTGCTTGTGGTGGGTGTTTCGCGAAATTGAAAATAAAAGAATGGGAAAAGAATGTCACCAAAATCTCGCATAAGGTGTGTACAGACTTAGAAAATATGATTACTTTGAAGAAAATTAAGAATGAGAACGGGGAAAGGGAGGCTATTTAGATGGTAGGCGATAGCTTTTCTGTGGGTTGATAACGACGTGGTGATTAAAATTGTTGAGTTTTTTTTTAAAGAAAAAGTTCAAAGAGCAGGAATTTGAGGTGTTTTTATTTCAATAATTTGACCTTGGAGAAGGAAGGATGAAGACTGATTTTGAACCAGATGCTCTGGGTACATTTTGGATTTTGGTTGAGAGTACTGATTAAAAGCGCTTATTATTAAAATAGTGAATCATATAGAGTAGTGGCAGCCAGGTTATGGTAGATCTGAATGCATACGGTGCGGATTGGAAGGGGTAGCTCCAAAAAAATCGGAAGATAAGAAGTTTTTTAGTATAGAGGGAAGAAAAAGAAAAAGGGGAGAAGAAGAAAAACAGGTGATGAACATAAAAAGGTGGATCGAGAAGAAAAGGGAAAGCTTAAAGAAAAGGTTGCCTACGAGGTGAATTTGCGCGATGGGTGTTATGAATAACTTTGAAAAAAGTTTAAAACATCCTATTGTATTTTGGAAGAAAATTGCATGAATAAAAAGCTTCTACAGTGCACAAAAAAAGTTAAAATGTTGAAAATTAATTTAGGTAAGGTAATGCAGGAAGTACTGCAACGAGGTTTAGGACGTATTGCATAGTTGGGTGATGATTTGAACAGGTTTGAAAATTTGTTTATTTTAAATAAGATGGAAACGATGTTGCATACGGTCGATCACAGCTTCAGGTAAGCTTCGTGTGTCTCGAGGTAAGATTGGTAAGGAGGTAAGATTATTTTATCATACAACTATTTGATTCATTAACTAAATTATTTTTGAACGTTCAATCAGTTTCCAGCTGGGCAGGTATATACACGGATGCGGAATACCTGTCGAAGATACATGACATTGAAAATGTTATGAATTTTATACGGTTGCGAAACTGTTTGCTCGTTCTACAAATAAGACATACACCTACACGAAACACATTCATTACATGACAGTTTACACGAAGCCATGGTGTCGGGTATGTGGTGATTTGCATTGCATATTGGCCGAACAAATAATATAAAGAATGCAATTTAGCGCATACGTTGGCGAAACTGCGGTGAATCCGTGCACCCATGGTGGATTATCTACATACATACATACATACAGTACCGAGATAGGAATCGAACCCATGTCATCAGTGGACCTGCGATTACCGTCTTACCACGCTAACCACTCGACGACCGAGAGCGAGAGATGAAAATTAAAAAATAAACATCAGAAATTTATCGAAGCTAGAGCTATGATTTGAACGCTGCTGACGTGCTTCAATTAAAAATTGAAATTTGAAGTGATTTCTTTTCATGGTTTCTTGAAATACAGCTGAATATATCTGCGAATGTGAATATTGATAACTGATTGCGGAATGCGCTGTATCAAATGGGAAAATTCGGTGTATATTTCATACACCGGAAAGACGTGAAAAGCTGCAAAACGGCTGCGGAAGTTTCGGTTGCAATGGTTCTCCGTATCAAAACATCATCAGCCCTGCTCCTGCCAACTAAAGATGAACGGATACGAATCAGTGAAAAATGTATCCCTCCGATTACAACTTTTTTTGGTGAGATCCAACTTTTTATAATATATGAAGCGTTTGGCAGGGAACTTTACGCTTTATTCCTTCCCTTGTTACGGTATCTTTTGCAGTATTAATCACATGGTTGGCCTGGCCGTACTAATTTATACAATCAATTATAAATGTAATAGAGATTACGTTGAAAAGAAAAAATGAAGGACGCTAGTTTATCATTTTCCAGGATACTTACATGTTTTGGCTATGTTGGTAAAATAAGAAGAAGAAGAATGCCGGTTTACATAGGGGGATGTATTCCTAAATGCGCATCTTGGATAATATGCGCATACAGCCGATTTACGAAATGGCTTATTAATAAACATATCTTATCAGTGCAGTTTGAGGGTAATCCGCTTTTGACACATGGCATGAAAAAGAATAACTGTTATACAAAGTCATTTTTATTTAAATTTAAACAAGATTTCTTACAGTTTTGTTAAAATATATTGAACTTTAATAATCGTGCGTACAGAATCTGTTTGTAAAAATGATAATGGTTTTTATTTCTAATACATCTGAAAATCACAAAGTCAATAATTTGAAGCTTTCGGCAAAGTTACAAATGAAAAAATATTGGAATAAGAGACATGTAACGCCTATATCAGCCAGGTTAAATGCCTCTGTCAAGAAAAAATAGATTAGCCATATTTCTTTTTACTTTTTATCATTGAAACATTAAATCTACGCTCTAACTACAACTAATGAAAATATGATATGAATATAATATTATCATGAAATATGGGCGTATGGCATCCCTGACTATGTTTTATGCAACTAGCGACATCCGAAATTTCGCCAAAATTTAAGTTTCGACGCATGCTTAGTATTTGTTTCAACCATTTTCAAATAAATTATACGAAATCATTGCAAGTGGAACTGAATTAAAGATGAAAACATAAATATGCGTATTTAGGCCACCCGGTTTCGGAAATAGGCTATTTTGACTACTTTTATTATAATATCATTTCATCAAAAACTGTAAGAGATTTTAACAGAAAAATTTTTCTCATATGTATCTATAGAGAACAGATGTCCGCTCATGCGCATATAGCTTTGAAACTCCTACACGGAAAATAACAAAAATGTAAAATTTACCTTTCTGCGAGGTAATTTTTTTGCCACCCAGATTTCTCTTACCTTTTTTTTCATTCACCTAGCAAAAAGGCAAATTTAACCTTTTTTTTAATTCACCTAGAGAAAAGCTTAGCTTAGCTAGCTTAGCTTGATTGACTACTCACATCCACCTGAATCATTGTACCCGAAATGCTCTGTTAATTTTTTTTACAAAATGGAATTTATTGAAATGGTTTTTCCTGATTCTGATTGTTATTTAATGATATGAACTTTGTTAATTGTTTTTTTAATAAATGCATTTCGAGCACCATGATCGCAGGCGTGGCTCAGTAGAAAGAATTCCACATCGCCAATGGTTGCTACTCCGTGATTGACCGAGGCTATCAATTTTGCGCAAAGGTCAAAAGAACGATGCTTGGGATTAGCGACTCACTCTCAATACACAAAACTGATACTCTCTCTTTAACCATCAATAACGGCGCCGGCCACGTCCTAGTAGTCAATTGATAGGTAGGAAAAATATAGAAAGGGATGAAAGAATCAAATTTGTGCTTTAGGACCGAGGTTACCTCTGCATCCTAGCAAAAGAAATTGTTTTGGGAGTGGGGGATAAAGGATATGATCAGGAAACACTTTTGACAAGTGCGATGTAGTACATTTATTACCTGCTCAAACTGAAAGCCTTATTTGTTGTCATTATTTTTAATTTTTTCATTTTCTAACACGGCTCTTTTTTAAAGTAAAATATCGAAAAATTTTTTTGCTTAGATCTCCTAGAACTATCTCGTATTTCCATCCATATATACATATAAAGATTATGCGGTGCTTGATTTTAATACATTAACTCCTCTGACCAAACTAGCTAGCTTTTCTAATTGCTTCATAAAACAATAATAAATTTCTACAACGACTTTATATTAAAGTTCCAGAATCAGTTAGAATGTTAAAGAAATAAAAGAACAAGAAAAGGACAAATTTAAAACCTGATATAAGAAGAATTAACATCATAGTCATTCTAACAACTTCTCAATGATTCTCAAATTTTGGCCTTTTGTTAGTTTACTTATTTGAAATTAAAGTTGTTTGATTGGATAAACAAGCGTAATAAAATCATTGTACGCGGCGCCAAGAGCTAGAAGCACATACAAATTTGAATCTTTCTATCGAACCAGTTATTTCATCAGTTCTTTAACATAATAAAACTTTCAATGAGTGAAATTCTCAATACATACATGTAAGGTATTCAAAACAATTTAGTTATGCTTCCAAGAAAAACGAAGTTTGAAGTTATGTTCAGAATACTTGAATATAGCTATCTCTGCATAACAGAAAAAAGACCTTTAATAAATATATTATTTCGTCGCTCTTTTTTATTGCTTTCGAAGGTACCAACCCTAAACAAAAATTCACATTATTTGAGTTTCAGAAGAATCCTTCTAAAAAACTGCATTCCTGAAACAGCTCCGAAAAGTAAAAACCCCGTAAATCTAGGGAGAAATCATTAACCCTAACACCGCTAGGTTTAAACTAAATCACTAATAATAAACCACTTCTACGAAAAAAACTTTTTGAATAACCATAATTAGAAATTAACCCTGAGTTGATACTGCAGTCAAGCTAAAATTTGCAAATAATCATCATTCAAAAATATGAAAAGAATACTTAGCTGAACATCCTTGAGGCATCCTATGAAAGTTGGTTAATCTTGATTCACATAATTGACCACTTTTCTCAATAAATCACAATTCAGCAAAAGAAATTAACAATTTAAACCAAAAATATGAAAGGTCTAGAATTTTTTCACAAATTCCTTTTTTTAATTCACCTAGAGAAAAGGTAAACTAATTCTAGTAAATAATACCGTTATCCCATTCTCTGATTTAAAAGGTAAACGCTATCTGGATTGGTTGGTTTCTTCAATGAAAACAAAACAAAAACAAAATTCGTTGGTATTTATTTGAGATAATAGAGACTTTTACCTTATAATTAATGTTTGAATGCATCGCCGTGTTTATAGAAAATTATTGATGAGCCAAGTTCAGGCTAACTTTCTTCGCCAGGCTCGTGGCAATTCCGCTCAGTGATCTTCGTTTTGCTTCAAATATTCCTGCTTCCTCACGGTCACCTTCTTCGCGTTCTTCCGAGCCACCTTGGCCGCTGAATCATTAACATTCAAGCATTAACATTCATATCCTTCTTCGATTGATCCGGTCAGGTCCCGCTTTTCAACAATGATTTGTGGGATGTTCCGGAATGAAGTGGAAAACACTTGGAAGCTCTGTCGGCCAATCTGTAACAAAAGCGAAGTATTATGACGAGAACCAGCACTACTAAAGAAATCTAAGAAAACATTTACCGTTTTGTTCCGATTTTCACATATTGGGCACGAATTACAAAACAGCTTAACCTCAATAAACGAGTTCAGTAAATTGTTACCTTTTTTCGAGGTGAACTGTACGGTTTTGTTTAGCTCAATCCAGGCCAACTTCATATCGCTACGAGGTGAGTTTTACCTTTTTTTGGATTCACCCTTTTCCTAGGTGGATTGTACCTTTCTAATCAGCTCAATTCAAGTGAACTTCACCTCACTACGAGGTAAGATTTACTTTTTTAGAATTCACCTTTTTCTCGGTGAAATGTACCTTTTTTCCCAGCTCGATTCGGAGCATTCACCTTGCAATCTCGGTCAATTTTACCTTTTCATTATTTTCCGTCTATCTATTGGAATATGGGAGACAATAAGTGTTCTTCTTAGTATGCGCATTTAGCCAGCCTCTCCTCTACAAACACTGGAGTACTTAGAGTCTGATTTGTGGGTGTTGTAAAATTTGCAGAAAACATCATCTGCCAAGAATGTACCACTTAGTATCAGGCCGTTTTCTTTTAATTTAATTCCGCGCCTCTAGTTGTCGTACCAAGAAACTAATGACAGCGTTTTGATCTGAAAGGTTTGTTTATCGAGTTGTGAGATTTCGTCCGGATTGGTACACGCGTTGAAAATTTATTCAAGACGGATCGCTAGAAAGGAGAAATCCCGAGTCGATGGGTGGTGAAAGAGAAACACGAGAGATCAATATAGGAAAAATCACATGCGGGATATACGGCCGGTGAGCCGTTGTATTTTTTTTTCGAAAAAATCATGATATTTACGGTTTATGTTCTTTCTCTCTTTGACACCTCATATTTCTCTAATACTTTCTCACCTTCGAAAATTTGAGAAATAATTCTGTACAATAATGGTTGGAACCATGTCAGGAGAAAAACTCGAGGTCGAAAAATCCCGGGTTAGAAATTTTACCTCTCTAACCTTACCCGAATAGAAGAGAAAAATTTAATTATATCAAGATGAGATATTTTGATATTCATTTTTTTTCCTATCTGAAAAAGTAATAATTGTGTAGAAATTGATCGGAGGTATTCGACAAAAAGTTAAAAAATCCATCAAACAGCAAAAATATTGTTTTGTATTTTTCCCTAAAAGTTTAATAAAGAACCCTACAAAAACATACTTTTACCAATTTTTTTCGTAATTTCCTTATAAAGAAATCGGAAATTGTATGTGACCCGATAAGGGCCTTAGGAAGAACTGTGTCCTGGCCTGGGGGAGATGACGGGGTTTGATGACAAAATTTGCCCTATAACTTTTTGCATGAAAAATGCATACATAAAGAATAGTAAAAAAAACTTATACTAAGAGTATCACAATATTCGGCTTTAGTAATTTTATACTAATTGTTATAGAGGATATAAAAAAGCTTGAATTATTATCTATAGATAAAATATCAGTGTTGAACATAGATAATGTAAAATCTATATGTACTAAGTTTCCAGTTTTTTTAAGCTTTTTCGCGAGGAAAACTTTTTAAAGTACACCATACTTTACCCCGCAACCCCGCAATGATAAACCAAACTGAAGAAGAATAATTAAACTGGATACAGATTCCACAAGTCGACCACAGGCAACACATTTTGATTTTATGAAAGCTATGAATAAAAGCTAAGCTTACCAGATATTTTTCCACACTTATCCGGGCAGGACAAATTTGGTCATTATTATTTAAAAACCTAGCAAAATCCGGGAATTTGTATTCAAAGTTTACAACCCAAAATCTTGGCAATATCCAGCCAAATTTTGGAATTATTCAAAATCAAGATGAAACAAACTTCGAAAAACATCAGCCAGATGGATAAAATTTGCTCAAAAAAATGTTTTTGACGCAAAATACATAACTGTGATCACGCAATTTGAATTTTTCTTTAATTTTGCAAATTAAAGGAAAACATTCGGATAAAATCTGGGCAATCTGGCAATCTAAGTAAGTCTAATCTTATTGAAAATTCGATATTTGGAACTAAAGCCTGCACCCACATTTCATTCACCAACTTCTTTTGAGAATAGCTTTTGATAAGTAGTGATTTTCGAGTACAGTCTTTGAATATCTATAAACAAGAGAGAATTTTTTTGAAAAACTGTAGTAGGATTGTGGACCAGGGATAAGATTTAAGGTTTTGACCTTAGTTCTGAGTCAAGATTGTTACTTTTGATAGATTCAGTCGTTCATCAAAATGTGATTAAGAATTTAAAATTTTGAGTTTAGAGAAGAACATTTTTGGACCCTGGTTGAAATCCCACGAATTTCCAAATTTAAATTATTTTAATGACATTTCTATCCACTTCCAACTAATTCTTGCGGAGCTAGAATTGGTAATAACTGAATACATAACAAAGTTTTTGCGGGACTTAATCTTAGGTTTTGTTTCACCCCGGTCCTCTACATCACAAAAATACCCTGAGGTGAATAAGTTAGAACACCTGAAACAGGTGCTATTGAACTCAGGATAAAACTCGAAACTAAATATAACCGCTATTCGATAGTAACATTTCCACCCTTCTTCAATTGAGCCACACGCAGGTATTGATGAGCGATTTACCTATTTGTTATAACAATTAGGGAAGCTCTCATCGTGTGCGCTTCTTCTAAAAAGGGACTGTCGAATGAAGTTGCGCTTTACTTAAAACAGGGGTTCTTTGGTGTTGAGAACCATTAAATGGTGAATTGAGCCAATAAACTTTGCATGGACCTAAATACATACTGAGCAATTTGTTAATGAATATTGAAATGCGGTAAATTTGTAACGTATTAATCCAAGGAAAACAGTCAGGAACATGAGCAAATGATCACCCACATATTCCTGCAAATCGTTGCATGATCCCCCTATTTTTTTCCTTCATTGTTCGCTTCCAAACAACCAAACCAAATCAGGTAAACAGGTTTCCGTTTCTGGTTGACGTAAATCAAAATTAAATTATAGATACCTAATTCGATTTGGGGAGCTATTTGCGAATGTTAAACGAGGTCACTTTTGACATAAATTGTCAACTTCAATTAAATTTGAACAGTTCAACTTTGGATTGACAATCCATTTTGCCAGAAAAAAAAAACGGAAAACTCTATCTTCGTTCAGAGAAGATTGGAATAGATAGGAAAAAAAATCAACAAATCCGTCCTGTGCTTCTTGTGACAGCAAATGGCATCATCATGGTTCATTCGGTGGAATTTCGAGACATGCAACGCCGATTTGATCCACCGGAAGAAGCACGGATTACAACAACCTGGTCGACCGAAAAGGGCAAGAACACATTCTGAAGAAGGTTACACCCATCGATGTCGCAATTCGTTTTGTCACGAAGACTTTCTACTAGCTTTTGCTAGCTCTACACAGAAAAAAGTTTGGACTATTACGTGTCATTGAAAATGGTTACCTTTAAAATAATTCAACCTGTAATTCAAAAATCACATAATTTTCAATTGATTGGTTGAAAAGTAAATGTTAAATCATTTGATATTACAGCAAATGTCCTGTAACAAAAAGGAGCAGGACATGTACTGTAGTTTTACAGGTCGAAGCATTATTTTTAAGTGAGAGCATTATTTACAGGCTGGTTTCGTGCATATGAATGTAGTGTGTCTTCGCTGTTGCTGCCAGTCACGTCAAGAAAAAAAAACACCGCAGGCCGTTAAAATTTCAGAGAACTCCTTAAATTTGGCCAGAAAAAAACCGTTAAAAGACAATAAAAGTACTGAAAACTTAGCGCACCAAGGCCGAAAACATCGCTAACGATGAAAGTAAGTTTTAAAATGGTTTTGTTTAGCGATAATTTTAATATTTTCTACCCCCCGTACAGCTCGCAGTAAATGCGAAAAACGAACTTCACCATCCGGCCGGACAAACACCGGAACAGTTCCAGCGCCAAACGAGGTGAAAACTGGGCAGAAACGACCATGCATCATCAACAGCAGCGGTAGAAGATTTTACTTTGGCGAAAAAACAACATCATCACCCGTCCAGATCCTCAATCACGACTGCGATCACACCACCAGTCACAACATTCCGGAGGCCCGAGTGAGAACCAACACCATAGCAGCCAATTTTGGGTCGCAGAAAACGCACCGAACCACCTGCGTCGGCGCCCTTTATTGGTAAAGTAAAAAAAGCCATTAAATCGAAAATTGTTCATTGATGTATTGAGGTTATTGTAATAAATAAATAGTGTACGAATACAATTTGGTTTGTTCATTAATGAAATTTAATTCTATTATAATAAATCAAAATAATTAAATTACGTGCAGATTTCATAACTGGTCGCTTAAAATTACAGGTCGCTTGCAATTACAGATCGCTTGCAATTACAGGTCGCTTGATATTACAGGCCTGTAATTTTAAACTATCCTGTGAATTGCCATGTCCTCGACCTGTGAAATTACGGTAAATGTCCTGCTCCTTTTTGTTACAGGACATTTGCTGTAATTTTACAGAAAATAATTTTTGCTGTGTAGTAGGTAGGATATGGCCATTTGAGGTCGCCCATTCTTCGACGCCGTTCATAAACCTGACGAGCGGCGGCGGTAAGAGATATTATTTTTGATAGCCCTGGGAAAATCGGAAGATGTTTCTCTAACAAACTAATTTTGGCGCCCTCTAACGAGAGTCGCACTCCGGCAGCAAAAAACATCCTGAAGGGGTTTTTGTTTTGCTTCCTTCAACGATAGTTATGCGTGTTTGTGTGCTTGTGCCCAAATGGGATGCTCACTCGGGCTTACATGCCAGCCAGTAATTACCAACTATTTATGACTTTCGCCGATGGAAGATTGTTTTTACCCCGGGATTTGATGATTTACAACGGTGCGCAATGTAGAGTTCTTCAGAACTCATGGGCGCCACTTGATAGTAAAATATTGTGTATCTCGAATTTATACTTTTGAAAAATTGAAAGAAACCTAAGTACTTCTCATTAATTTATTTTGATATATTTAAGTTCCTCAAGTTGACACATTTACAACTGGGCAGCAATTTGCAGAGCAGAGACATCACTCTGGATCTTACGGATAGCTTCCAGGGCTTCAGCGAACTCATTTGTCGGATTACTGGCCAGGACATTCTGGATCTGGTTCAGCACCGGGGTTCCGTTCATGATGAATCTGGTCAGAGCATCCTTGACGACCGGTAGGTTTCCGACATTCTGGACTCCCGAGTTCAGTTCTCCAAGCATGCTGGTCAGGCTTCCGATAGCGTTGATCAGATCGTTCTGCAGAAAGCTTTCCAGGGCAGCAACTTTCGGGGCATCTCTCTGTGCGATAGCGAGGAAGGCTTTAGCATCGGTCGAAATTTGAGACAACGCACTTTTGACAGCTGGGTTTTGCAAGTTAGCTGCCTTAACGGTGTTTCTCAAATTCTGTCCAGCGGTGGTCAGATCATTGAGAGCGTTGAGCAGTTGGCTGTTGGCGGTGGATACCTTTAAAAGGTTTGAATAATTAGAACATTGTGAAAATTACACAGTTCCAAGTCAAGGACTTACCACAGTAAGGACCAGCCCAAAATACACAAAGGATTTCATGTTGATAGCTCTCGAAGGCTTCAGGAAGAAAGACTCGGGATGAATGTAACAGCTCGTAGCACAAGTTAAGCTTTTATAGCAGATAGTGTTTCTTTTTTCTTGAGATTCTCGTTCGATTTATCAATTCATCAATGGGGGCACCATTCATACTTTCGCCATTATTTATTCAGATGGATTATGAGAAACGATTAGCACAAATTCCGCGCGTCCGTGCAATCAATAAGCAATATTCATTGGAAAAGGTGCCAAAAAATTAAAAAAAATATTGATATCCGGTTTCTGTTTGAACCGTTGTTCGGTTATGAAGATCATGTTTGTTGCTTGTTACTATGAGCGAAGCAATGAGTTGGAATTATGCAAAATCCATTTTAGTTATTAAAACTGTGCACGCTATTGTATCTTAGTTAATAAAGCCGCGTACAACAGAATTGTATTCAAAAATATTTTGACAAGTGTTTACTTCTAAAATTAGTTGAAGTTTTTTTTTCAGAAATAGCTACCTACCGGATATCAAAGAACACATAACGAAATTGATTTTTTTCCGAAAAAATAATAAAACGTTTTGAACCCAACAAATACAACTTCATTGTCTAGAAAAAAAAGAATTTTTTATAACCAATGGGTTTATTCTAAAAAGCGAAAAAAACAGTCGCAAATGAGTGAATTCACGTCCCAAAAAATAAAATAAACGTTTTTACGAGACAACTTTGACAATTTCTAACAAGAAAAAAGAAGATTCTGAAACACTAAATTTTATAGAAATCGGTTAGAATCCAGCTGAGTTACAACAGCGTGAATAAGTGAATTCACGTCACATAATTTGATTTTTTGTATAATTTTTTAAGTGAAAATTGCTCTAAAAGCTGGTCGGATTTTTACAAATCGAACATTACGTAGTTCATTTTGTAAATTAGTTCGTTATGTTCGAACAAAACAACAAATACATTGAAATAAAAATTGAAACATTTTTCTGACGAATCTCCAAATAAATTTATGATTTTACTTGTCGGAATAACAAAATATCTCTTTTAAAAGTGTACATAAAATTTGAAGGCTCTAAATTTCCTACCGTGAATTCAGTCCACTACCCTGTTCTGTTTAAACTGAGTGAATTCACGTCACAACTTTAATGAAGCATAACTTTGTTCGATGTCGTTCAATCTGGAAGCTACGAACATGAAGTTGTGGATAATGGTTTTCTCTAAAACTTATTTGAAGACACCGATAGCCTATTTTCACAAAGAGAACATGAAATCAAAGTGGTTTGTACTGAAATCAAAAAAATGGTCAATTCTAGCGCGAATTCACGTCACAAAAGTAATCGATCACAAAACAAACAACTTTAATTTTTTATTAGGCAAATAATATTAATTTTGAAGTAAATTCAATTTGCGACCGTTTTCTCTTTTTTTTCATTTTCAAGTAAATTGGTAAATTCTAGTAAATTCAAGTAAAGTAGATTCTAGAATGATAACAGTTCAGAAAAGTCACTTCACGATGGAATGTTTCTTTAGCTTATACAGTTGCGTTCAAAAAAGAATGAAATTGCGTGAAGCTGCGCACCCACTTCCACTTGGTTTCTTTCATAAAATCCAAATTTTTCACTAAGAGTCTTGTAAATTGATAAAAACTTCATTCCTGCTTTGTTTCGAAATAGAAATTTTCCATGAAAATTGTCAAAGATACAGCAAATCTAGTGAAGCAATTCCAAATTTCTCCTTTTTACGGGAATATCTATATCTTTGTTTCCACTCAATGTTAAGACTTCAAATTTTGTATAGCGTTCGATGGATAGTTGAACTAGATTTTGTGAAAATTGCATGATAAAATATCCACCGAGAGAGATATGGCAGCTTGTCAAAGTTAGAAGTGGGTGCGCAGTTTCACGCGATTTCATTCTTTTTTGAACGCAACTGTATATCTAGTATTGATTCTTATCCTTTTAATGCATGTCCTTAACAAGAACTCAGATAATAACAAGAACTTCTTTAGTAGGTGTGTTAGTTAAGCCTGAACTTGAAAAAGAATGCACTACTTGCTAATAACTTTTAAACTCATAGATGAATTTTTTTGAAATTTTTGTTTTCCAAACAAAAAGAGCACTGACGAAAAAAAAATGCGCAAGGTTGGGGAACATCCAGAAAAGGCTTATAGGTAGATCTAGCTACAAATTACCAGAAACCACATGACATGTGTCAAATTTATAAAAATCTAAAGAACCCAGTGATGAGCTGAAAAGGGTAGAAAGCATTTTGGAAAAGGGAAGTGGAAGGTTGATTTTAAGAATTCTTGAAAAGGGGTTAATTCAAGTCTAAACTCAACCTTTTGGGACCTCACTCAGAAATCTACCAAGAAGCTCAATTTTCCTTTCTGGTTCATCCAGCAGCCATTAAAACTGAAACAGGCCGGATTCGTACTTACAAGTTCAGAAATTCGTCTAGCACTATCAATAAAAGTACTTTTACTACTATAGCCGTAGCTCGTCGCTTCTTAGCCAACGGTCGTAGTATACTTTCTGAGGTCTGGTTGTTCTAGAATTTGTAAAATGCGATTTTTTTTTCAATCCTGCTATACCGGGTTGAAGAAGAATCCGTTCCGGAACATCTTTATCCGTAATCCGTCTGATGTTTTCCAATGCACTTCCGAGTTGTATTTCGTTGATATTTTGTATTACTTTACCTTGAAACATAAAAAAATTGTTCAATTTTTGATAAATAAAATATTAAAATGTATTTTTACTATAATCATTTGGTTTTAGATTTGTTTGTTTACGTGAACAAACTATCGACATCTGAGTAAAATGCAGCCGAGCTCTAGGTAATCCAGAGTTAGCGAGAAGATCCATGTATTCATCAAATTTCCTCTTTAAATTCATATGTTTTTGTTTTCAAATGTTTGCAACTATCAGAGATTTTGTAGCTTAAAAATATGCTATTGCGAAAAGTGCCGAAGAAAAAGTGACTTTATATCCATAAGAAAGTTGTGAAGTTTTACCATTATCACAACTCTCTCATACAAAGTAGGTTTCGAAACTAATTTGAAAAAAGTTCAAAAATTAATTTCCTTTTTTGAGTTAAGTTTTTGATAAAATGCGTTTAAAACGTTCGTTAAAAAAAACTCTGGTGTCTTCTACGAAGTTTAAAAAAATAATAAAAGGATCTACAACTTTTATGAAGACACTATTGGATTTAGATGAGAAACTAAAAAAAAGAAAAAGAATATCTCACTTTAAGGTGAATTGATCGGGAAAAATGAAACAGCAAAACATGCACATTTTAAAATAATGAAACAGAGTAGTAAGTACATCTCATTAAGCTAATTTGACTTCAATGTCTTCAAAAAGCCCATTATCCGTTGTTCGAGTTTTGAACCTTGCGCAATGTTTTTTATGTTCTTCTTGTTTGGGAGCTATCTCAAAAATCACTTGACAGATTGTCATCAAATTTTGCACATGGAAATATTACATTATTAACATATGAACTATTTTTCCGAAAATTTCATTAGATTTCATGCACGCGTTCAAAAGCTATTCACAAAAGCCGATAGTGCATACAAATTATCGCCAGTACCGATTCAAATGAACCCTTTTAGCACCGAGCAAAAAGAGCACATACACTGGCAAAAATAAACAATCGGTGAATTTCTAGAGGTTTCTTAAATACACGCAAAATAATCTGCACGTAGCGGCTACGTGTAAAACTACATAATTTTAATCCACCTAATTTTCACGTAGATGCTACGGAATATATAAAATAAACTCGCCCATATACGAATCGATGCATAATGAACATCAACTAAAATTAACGTGAATTTTTATTGAGTATGACATGATATGATAATTAAAGATTCGTGTAATTCGTTTAGTATTGAAATGTAATTTCGGTCGAATCGCTCGTTTCTTTTGTTTTTCATTTTATTTTGATTTAAAAAAAACAAGATTTTTTTTTAAATAAAGTTTATCCTAAACCTCTTCGCCCAACACAAATAGAACACCATCACTTCACCACAAAAAATCTGCAACAATCCGCATTCCAGGCCTGGTTCATTTGTGTAACACTGTAGAAATAACAAAAAATTGGAATACATAAAAATGAATTTTATGAATAGTAAGAGCAAGTTCACTGGTGTAGGGAAAAAGTGGTAGAAAATTTGAAAATTTTACCATGCAAAAATATTTTCATTTTTGGACGTTGTATTTTGTTACAGCACTGTTTCTATTCCAGCCGTATGTGATAGAAATATAGCTATTTTTGCATCACAGCATGCGTGAATACAACGCGTGTTGTAAGAACTCTTGAACAGATCTTGAAATGTATTCGCATGGTGAAGTTTTCAAAATATGTTAAAAGTGTCAATATTTCTACCACTTTCTCCCAACACCAGTGAACGTTTCATAATCCCTGGAAGGCACTCGGTTCTGTCAGGATGTCCGGAAACCTAACATTAACCTTCCGTAAAAGGATCTTCCGTGTCCTAAAAAAATAATTTATTTGATTAGGAATTTAAATTTCACTGTCCAAATTAACAGTAAATCTGTTCGGCTATGAATACCGAATATTGTGACAATTACTCATCTTTCAAATAGTCCTAAGGTGATTTTCGATATGGTCCTAACGAGAAATAAAACCTAACTTTCTCAAACATTTTCCTCTAGAACGAACAGAGTCAGCAAACTGACCTTTTCTTATAAGAATTTGAGGAAAAAAAATACTCGAAACCGATTTAAAGCATCCACTTAGATTTTACGTGAAATTCAAGAGGCAATTATCCGCAGTAAGTAGTTACTGCCAGGGCACACTTGAAAAATTCTGGTTACTACCAGATTCACGTAGTATCGATATGAATGAAAATTGAAAATAATTTCTAAATTATTTTGGGTGTAGCATATAAAATCGAAAGTATTGGCAAAATTTAACACGAACGTTCGCCTAAAGTGGGTGACGAAAAATACGTCTAAATTTGAAAACCAATTTGACGATACATTTTTTAATCAAAATTATGCCGGATTACAACCATATTCTTCTTGGTTCTCTAGCCGAAATTGGGAGCCGAAACGATATTTCCTGTTGATGAATACAAATTTTCACGACTTAGATTAGAAAGTGTGATGTTTGAATTTCAGATTCAAGCCTCCAAAAAATGTTGTTTTAGCTGATTAATCAAAAAAATAGTACAACGTGTATAGCGAGCGACAGTCGAAACGTAAGGACATACAAAGGTTCATGGCACATGGCTGAAAATCAGAAAAAAATGAAAAAAAAAATCGCTCAAATGTCAAATTGGTCTGATTAAATCACCGTCCAGTGAGTAGGTAATAAATTTTGTTTCTTGAATATAATGTCTTTAAGATTTTTTTTATTGAACAGGTTTGCCAATTTCAATCAAACTGAGCAGTAGACTGAGGTCTAAAAAGCTTTGTTTTGGTTCAAAACTAATCCATTATTTTTTGCAGAATTTTTAAGTAACGTTTACATGAGTAAACTTGAACTTTTAAGTTTGTATGGAAAAATTCATTATTTTGTAGCGAAAAATCAACATCATTTTTGTTTCTTCTGTGGAACCGAGCCTGTTTATGGTTATTGTGCCATTCTATAAATTCTTTAAAGGAAATTTTCCGCTGAACAACTTTGTCGAAGATCTTAACTTTGTATCTTATAAGGCAAAAAAGTTATTAGTTATTTAACAGGGGTATGTCTTTTGGGATTGATAAACATTAAATTCAATTGACATCAGTGCTTGTGCCTCGCAAAGCATTGCATGAAAAGTAGTCTTGGAATACCTCGCTAGGTACCCAGCAGTAATGTAAATGCCAAAAGACATGCCCCTGATAAACAGCTAATAACTTTTTTGCCGCAAAAATGTAGCGGCGAATTTCTGTTTGCCTCACCTAGATATTGACAGTTCTCACGAACACTACCTAACAGAAAGTCCTAAACCCTAACCTCTAAACAAGAGTGAAACGATTAATTTTATCAAAAGGACGTACCCAAAACGCGATTTTTCTAAGACAAAATTGTCATTTTCACCCCTTCGAGAAACCGGTTGAGTTTTCAATGTTTTGATTTTGAATGCTAAAGGGTGTTCGGATCAAAAAGTGTTTGATTTGTTTAATAAAAACATCAAAGTATCTTTCATTTTGAATTTCAATATGTACGAATAAAATGCTCAGTTAAGATTCCGGTTTACCTAGTCCAAATAAGCGAACCTTTCGTTTGAATCCTGTCATTAGATTTTTTACAGTCACCTTATCCACTTTCTTTGCCGCAGAACACCAGTTTGCTTTGATTGCACTGCTTCTCGGTCTCGCTGCTAATAGTGTTTTGGGTCTTCTTAACCCTCATCCGCATTAGATTTCATTACGCTAATCAGCACTAGGAGTGTCATTTTGACACTCCAAGCTAAAATCGTCATAACTCTCTTTATATCTAACCGATTACAATGAAACTTATATCACTAGAAAGCTTGTAACGTCAGTAAAATATGTTTAGAATATTATATATAGCAAAAGCTTCTAGTTTTCTCGTTATTCAGCATGAAAGAAAAAAAATCCGAAAAACATGCCTCAGGAAAACTGCTGTAGTTCATATGTTACACGTCCAAAAAAATATTTGCCTTTTACATATGAAAGCTGAAGCTAATGTCTACATCATAGAGCAAAGAAATATTTTTTTAATTTTTTTTTAATTAAATGGTCACAAAAGGTTCAAAAAAGTGGTCTGAAAAACCTACTTTTCATTCGGTTGCTAGTAAATACTCTTTGAGCGATGGTAGATTGTTTTTTAAAATATGACTACAATCTTTATTGAAATTCTAACATTTTGCTGTCTTTAGATTTTCGATGCAACAAAAATTGAATTTACTGGAATTTTTCAAAGTTGGCTACTTTGCGCGATTTTTTCACTAATTGAAATTTCATCTATTTTTGTGGTCCTCCGTCAGGTTGTACCCGGATTTGCAGTGCTTTTACTTTGTTTGGACCAATCAAAAGTATATTCATTGGAAAGCACATCTAATCTACATTCAAGTGAGGTGCAACAATTCACGATGTAAGATTTCACAAAAATATGAAAATTATAAACGTAAAATCATTCCTGAATTTCTAGAACTACAAGCAGCGGTCCAGCAAAACGTGTTTGTTTGCTCTCCGAGTAGGTACGGTGGGTGGTTATTCGGACCGAGAGCGAAGCCGACAGACGAAATAACGATGCGTGTCGTGCATTTCTAGAGTTTGTTTTGATTATGTCGTAAGAACCATCATAACCAAAAATTAGTTATTGACTGCAAACCATTGATAAACACGTATTCTATGTTAGATAAAAATTTGGTTTCATTCAGTCAATAAATAACTTTAACATTAACATTTGATTTTATGACGTATAATGACTTTCTTATTTTTTAGTGCAATTTGGCTTTAACGTCCTTTTGCGTTGCTTTGCATTGTCGTGCATGCAAAAGGTCCCAAAATAACAGTTCGGCGAGCGGGTTTATGAGTCCTTTTGCATTTTCGCGGAAAGTGCAGTATCTAGAGCCGGAAAATTAAAAGTAGCAATGGGAATCATTCTTAAGAGTTGTTCTTAGCTTTATAAGTGCAAAAAATGTTTCAAATTTATTGCTGGTAAGTTAGATAAACATAACTTTTAGGCTGAGCAAATGTTTACCTTACATTTTTTTCACTACAGAGGCAGCCAAAATAAGTTAGAACTTTTGATGTGTTTCCGCACTTCCTGGGTTTATCGGAGGCACCAGATAGTAATCAGCGATGTAAAATCAACGTTCAAGAATGCTTTCTTAAGGACAGTCTCAAGTAGCCCGATTCCGCAACCCTCTGAGCGGCCACTCCCACATGTCACTGCTGCATCCTGCTACCGCTAGTATTAAATTCGGTATCTGAACAGGAATTGCGAAGTAAGTAACAAATAGAATCACGGTTTTGAATAAAATTTAAAAAATTGCTAAACGACGTTAGCGCCAAATGTGTTATGCAAAAGGTCGCAAGTGCATGTTTGCTCAAACAATTAAACTGATGCTCATAACGAACACAGTAGCATATTTTTCATTTATTTTTGTATCGCATACTAAATTTGCAGATCTTTCTGAATCATACTTTAAATACTACAATAAAAAATGTGTTGCGAAACTTCAACACCGATTTTCTCGAAACACGTCATGTGGCTCATACGACTTAATCAAAAAAAACTCTAGATTTCTTCGTCTGTCGGTTTCGCTCTCTGCCCGAATAACCACCCACCGTACCTACTCGGAGAGCAAACAAACACGTTTTGCTGGACCGCTGCTTGTAGTTCTAGAAATTCAGGAATGATTTTACCTTTATAATTTTCATATTTTTGTGAAATCTTACATCGTGAATTGTTGCATCTCACTAGAATGTAGATTAAATTCCCTTTTCAATGGATATAGTTTTAATTGCTTCAAACGGCGAGAAAGCACTGAAAATCCGGGAACAACCTGACGGAAGACCACAAAAACAGATGAAATTTCAATTAGTGAAAAAATCGCGCAAAGTAGCCAACTTTGAAAAATTCCAGTAAATTCAATTTTTGTTGCATCGAAAATCTAAAGACAGCAAAATGTTAGAATTTCAATAAAGTTTGTAGTCATATTTTTTAAAACACTCTACCATCGCTCAAAGAGTATTTACTAGCAATCGAATGAAAAGTAGGTTTTTCAGACCACTTTTTTGAACTTTTTGTGACCATTCCATTAAAAAAAATAAAAAAAAATTTCTTTGTTCCATGATGTAGACATTAACTTCAGCTTTCATATGCATAAGGCAAATATTTTTTTGGACGTGTAACATATGAACTACGGCAGTTTTCGTGAGGCATGTTTTTTCGGATTTTTTTTCTTTCATGCTGAATAACGAGAAAACTAGAAGCTTTAGCTATATAAAATGTTCTAAACATATTTTACTGACATTACAAGGTTTCTATTGATATAAGTTTTATATGAAGTTCAGAACAATTCAAACGACTTAAATGGGTTTTACTTTTGGAGTGTCAAAATGACACTCTAAGTCGGAAAAGGGAGTTTTTTTGTCCAGGCTTCCAGGGTTCGTCCATAAATAAAATAAAGATGCAAAATTAAAGAAATTTTGAATTCATTTAGGGTCCCCGAAGAAATTTTTGTTTTTTGATGCTTCTGAAAAAAGTTACAAGCATTCAAACTTGAAATAGTGTCAAAATGACACTCTAATGCGGATGAGGGTTAAGGTTCTGCTTAACTATCGCCTAATATTTTCCGATTGGGCAAAGTTCTGGTGTGTCGGGAGGGCTCTTATCCTTGGGCAAACTTTGATAGTTTAATATGCTTAAAAAACCTGCCACCTCTTCTCATCCGGTTGCTGTGTAAAACTCTTGTCCCGGAAGCTGTCTGAAGTCTGCCTTGGAGTGGGTTTCGTCGTCCATTACCAAGCAATCAAACTTTGTCAACAATGTTGTATACAGTTGAGGAGATCTTGTTTTTGCCGTAAGGTTTTGCTTTTCATTGCGATTAGCAGTCACTACCTTTTTATAAGTCGATAGTTCGGATCGTTTTTAAGCTTCATGCACGGTTGTAGACGATATTGCCAAAATTTTGGCGACATCTCGAACGGAGATCTCATTCCGAGTGTAAAGTCGCGAGGCGTCGCGTGGTTTTTCTACAAGCGGATATTTGAATTACGTTTTTCTTCGAGTTATCTACAACTAGTGTTCTCGATTCTCGTTGTCGCAATTCGCGAAGGCATTAGATTGGCCTGTTTAGTGAAGTTTCGCCACAGAAGAAGAAATTGATTCCTAGTTGACGATTTTAACCAATTGAATAATTTCTAAAGAAGCCATTGTTCCAATTTAATACACTTGCTCTTCACGAAGACTGAGTGACCATCCTTTATTGAGTGCTCCGTTGAGGGGTTCTCAACCCTAGTGATACCCTTTCTCTTGTTCAAATATAAACAAACCCAATATTGTAGTACCATAAAAGAAAAAGAGAGGGCTGGTGATGCCCAATGGCAGGCACGAGTGCCGAGCCTGCGCTCAAAGCGCCAGATCCTTTGAGGGATCAACGAGTCCTAGGTGACAATCCAGTGAGCCGACTCCCAGGATGGATTGACCCTAAAGCAGGCGAGCTTATTCTTTTGAGCCTCAAATCCACTGGAGAATCCACTGAGCTTGGAAACCCCATACAACTTCCTAAGAACCCTTTCTTGATAGCCAAGACTATAGAAAATGTAGTAGGAAGGATCGACGGTGCGCTGACAGAAGCAAAAGGAACCCAATACATACTGAAAGTCAGAAACCCAGCCCAAGCAGAGAAGTTGAAAAAATTGAAAAATCTGATCGATGGTACCCCGATTATCATACAATCCCATACTAAGCTGAACCGCAGACAGTGCAAAGTTACTTGCCATGAAATCGATGGAATCAGCGATGAAATTTTACTAGAGGAGTTAAAATCGCAAAAAGTCATAGGCGTTAGAAGGATCCAGAGGCAGGAAGGCGCCAAAAAAGTCAATACTCCACACATAGTTCTCACAATCGAAGGAACAGTCCTCCCCGAGTATATCTTTTTCGGACTTATCCGTTCCAAGGTTCAAATATATTACGACTCTCCGATGCAATGTCGTTTGTGTTACCAATACGGACATACGAAAAATCGCTGCCCTAACAAGCCAATCTGCAGTAACTGCTCCGATGTCCACGATGGTACTTGCACATTCGAATCCAAATGCATCCACTGCAAAGGGAACCACACATCCTATTCCAACATCTGTCCTAAACGCATTGAGGAACAAAACATCATCCGTCTTCGAACCAACGAAAATCTTTCCATGAGTGAAGCCAGAAGAATCATAGAAGATCAACGACAAAAGAAGACATATTTTAGTGTTGCACAATCCCTACAAAACTATGAACTGACGAAACTCAAAGAATCCGAATCTGTTATCCGAAAAGAAAATGAGGATCTTAAATCAAAACTCCAGCAATGGAAACAACACTCCCAGCAAATCCAAGTTGCACTTCAGAAACAGATCAAAGATCTACAATCCCAGATCCAAGCACTTCAAATGCAACTTACAACACCAAGAATGATGCAGTCAAGAACCAGTAACGAGCAGACCGAACACCAGCAACCAGACCCGAAAGAAAGAGCGGAAGAAACCCTAAATATATCGAAAGAGCCTCCAAAATCGCAAAGAAAACGACAAAATAACAAACAGGACAAAAGCAATAATCAATCCCCTTCTTCGCCCCCACAGAAGAAAAACGACATAAGCATAAAAAAAACTCCTAAACCCTCAGATTCAAACCAAAACATGCAGGAAATTTCCCCAATGTATATATCGGAAACAGACGTTGAATCTGACGATTCAAACTCTTAATTTTCTGATAAATTAACACCTTTCTCGCTAATCTCACTTTACATTATCTTTTATCTGTGACTAACAATCAAACAAATACTTTCAACACAATCATGTCAACATCCATCTCTCAACAATCATTAATTAGCGAGAACTTCAACTTGCTCACAAACGAATCTTCTTCAGGCCTAACTATCGGAACAGCTCCTCAGAATTGTCAGAATGTAGATGTTTTAGAAACTCCCCATCTTCTTAGCGAAGAAGATGTAGGTGATGTTACCCAAAACCCTCAAACTCGTCCTTCCAAGTCTTGTCTGAAATCTATAGCAATACATTGGAATGTACGTGGTCTTAGAGGACATTTTTCGGAAATTCATCACCTCCTTAACGAAGAAAAACCTTTAGTCCTAGGACTGCAAGAAACTAAATGCCCCAAAAACATAACTCTGCCCCCCGCCCTTACACGCCAATACAACTGGAAACTAGCAAGTAACAATAGCCGCGAAAATCAACACGGTGTTGGAATAGCAGTTAGCTCAGGTATCCCTCACACTTTTCACGAACTCAGTGTCGACATACAAGCTGTTGCTGTTACTATCTCACATCCTTTCGTAGTCACTTTTATCTCCATTTACATCCCACCTCAAGCTAGATTTCACCAATATAAAATCCACCTCGATAAACTACTTGAAGAACTTCCTACTCCAATCGTACTCATGGGAGACTTCAACAGTCATAACGAAATATGGGGGAGCATCAGAACCGACAGAATGGGTTCTATGCTCGAAGCTTTTATCGCCGAACACAACCTTGTTCTAATGAACAACGGTGAACACACCAGACTTGATCCCATTACTGGTCATACATCCGCTCTGGATTTAACACTCGTTTCATGTCAGATTGCTAATAAATTTACCTGGTCTGTAGATGCCGACTGTCGCGACAGTGACCATTTTCCTATTAAACTATCAATAATGGCTACCATAGAACCTCTGAAGACTCGACGAAGGTGGATCACAGACATGGCAGACTGGGAAATCTTTGCTAATCTTTCACTCGAATATCTTCCTCCTGAAACAAAAGTAACAAGCCAACAATTCACTGAAAAACTCATTGAAGTGGCTAGTAAATGCATCCCACGAACATCTGGGAAAATTACAGGAAAATCAGTTCCCTGGTGGAATCCAGAAGTGGCATCTACAATTAAAGATCGTAAAAAGAAGTTGAGGGCTTCACGACGAATGAATGATTATGATCCCGCTAAACCACAAGCTCTAAAAGAGTTTCAAAAAGCAAGAAATTTAGCAAGAAAAACTATACTCCAAGCAAAACAAAAGTCGTGGGAAAACTTTATCGGGGAAATTAATCCTGCTACTCCTTCTACTCTGCTTTGGAAAAAAGTCAATATTCTTAGAGGGAAGCGTAGCATCCAACAGCGCTGCATAGCATCAGGCAGCGATATATACACCGATCCTTCCGATATCGCGAACATACTAGCAGACCACTTCTTTAAAATATCCGCTACGGAAAGCTACGACACCGATTTCCAAAGAAGAAAACGTGATGCTGAAGCGTTTTTCCCAACTTTTGATGGTGGAGAAGAACTTTTCTCAATGTTCCTTTCAAAATTGATGAGTTACATTGGGCTCTCGATAGATCCAAAGGTAAATCGGCGGGTTTTGACAATGTCAACTACTTGATGTTGAAAAAACTTCCTCTACCTGTGAAATACACACTCTTAAATGTCATAAATGATGTGTGGACAACAGAATCCATATCAATAGAATGGAAGACAGGACTGGTAATCGCGATTCCTAAACCAGGCAAAAACTCCAAAGAACCGGACAACAATCGTCCAATAACATTATTAAGCTGCGTTGGTAAGGTCATGGAAAGGATGGTTAACCGAAGATTAATACATTTTCTACAACAAAACCAACTTCTCAATAAAGATCAATATGCTTTTATTAGCGGCAGAGGCACCGAGTCATATTTCGCAGAACTAGAATCCATTTTAGAGATACCAGTACAGGAAAAACAGCACTGTGAATTAGTACTCCTCGATATTTGCAAAGCATATGACAAAGTCTGGCGACTTCCCATTCTCAATACTTTATCATCCTGGGGAATAAAAGGAAAACTAGGAAAATATATTGAAAACTTCCTTACTGACAGATCTTTTACTGTCTCAATTAGTGGAAAACTTTCTGACTTGAAAACACAAGAAAATGGGGTCCCCCAAGGATCAGTAATTTCCGTTACACTCTTCTTGATAGCTATGGAATCTATTTTCGGGCGATTTTCTTCAAATGTAAAACTACTAGTTTATGCCGATGACTTACTTCTCGCAGCATGGGGAGATAATCATGAATCTATACGGAAGAAACTTCAAGAAGCTGTAAATGATGTACATCGATGGGCCTGTGATACGGGTTTCTCTTTATCGCCATCTAAATCACAACTCTTACACGTGTGCCGAAAATACAAACATGATAATGTTCCTAGACTTTACATTAATGGGACACAAATAGAAGAGGTTAACGTCGCAAAAATCTTGGGAGTAACAGTAGACCGCCGTCTACGTTTCACTGCTCATGTTAAGGCATGTCGAAAATCTTTGGAATCCACCCAGAGATTATTTCAAGTGATGGGAAACAGCCATATCGGAGGGGATAGACAATCGCTCATGAAAATACACCAAAGTCTCACCATACCTAAATTGTTTTACGGGATCGGACTCTTCAGTATAGGAAGTGAACATTTCATTAAAAAACTGCGTCCAGCATATAACTCTATAGTTCGAAGTGTTACCGGCGCTTTTCGAACTAGTCCGATTAAATCGATATATGCCGAGTCTGGAATTATCCCATTTGATTACCTATATGTACAACAGTTAACTACCACTGCTATTCTAAGATGTCAGAAAATAGAAATTAACAATATACAAAAAATACCTTCGATCATAGATAGAGCCAATCGCCAACTTCAATCTATCACAGGGGAATTAATTACAGACATAGAACCGATACTCCGACACGGTCCCCGACAATGGAATATTACCACCGCAAAAGCAGACTGGAATCTAAAAGGAAAACTACGATCTGATGTTAATTCTTTCCAAGCAGTACCAATTTTCACTGAGCACGCTAAACGAAAATACCTGAACCATCTACACATCTTTACCGATGGCTCTGTTGCGGACAATCAGGCAGGCTGTGGAATATGGTCAACAGATTTCGAAAAATATATTCGACTTAGATCGGAATGTTCCATTTTCTCAGCCGAAGCTTTCAGCATTCTGAACGCAATTCAAAACTTTAATCACGTCGACCTTCCTATAGTAATTTTCACTGACTCGGCCAGCACTATCACTGCTGTTCAAAATGGGGTTTCAAAACATCCGTGGATTCAAGCCATCGAAAAATCAGCTCAACAGATTGACATATCGCTCTGCTGGATTCCTGGACATGCTGGAATTTCCGGTAACGAGCTTGCTGATCGCCTAGCTAACAAAGCCAGATCCCTCGACCACGTACTACAAAAAGTGCCAGCACAAGACGCTATAAGAAATTTAAAACACACCATCAGACAACATTGGGAGGCAGAATGGATAAATCTACGAGATCCTTTCCTCCGTAAGATAAAATCTACAACCAAGGCATGGACTGACCGAAAGCAACGCCAAGAAACACGAGCCCTTTGCCGACTTTGAATCGGTCATACGAGACTAACGCACGCGGGACTATTCAGGAGCAATCGAGACTTCTGTAATACCTGCAACATCGCATTAACTGTTCCACACATCCTATTGGAATGCCAACTATACAACTCAGCCAGAATAACTTACAATATCCAAGGAGACTTGAGCGAAATTTATTCTAACAACGAACAAAAAGAATCGAACCTTATCGAATACTTAAAACAAACCAAATTATTACGACAACTGTAATCCAAATTACACATTCGTACTTGGAATCAGACCCGAATGACCTCTGAGGTTAAAAGGTCTTAAATAAATATCATCATCATCATCGAACGGAGAGATTGGAGTTTCGCTTGAAAGTGCTAGCCACTCTTCTGTTCGTCACTGCGGCTCCCGGATTTCGATTTCTCCCAGATCACGGCCCTAGTTTTCGAAGTACGTTTCCTGAACACTATTATTACCTTGGTGACGGTTGATTTCGCCAAATTCCATGACTTTGCTATTTCTGCGTGCGTGTAATTGGAATTTCCACGAGGCATGTACAAAATTTTTATTTGTACCTTCTTTTGCTTGGACGCCATTTTGATAACTAAATCTCTATTGTCAAAATTCAATTAGAAGTATCATTCTACACCCATACACCTACAAAATGAGGTGTGTCCAGGTTTTTTTTTTATATGAATGATTACAAACAATACGGCAAATTAAAGTTGATCACTTTTTGATCCGAATCCAACATTTTATACAGCTATACTATCGTTGTTTGGTTATTTAGGCCATTGTACTAAACGACTAAAGATATATTGTTGTTCGGTTCTAAATGAGGTTAAAGTGAGAATTTTCAATCCAAAACTAGATTTGTGTGATTTTTTTTTCTCTTTTTGTAAAAATAAACATAAATATAAAGATGATAAACAAGACATAGTTGGTTTTTATTTTGGTGACGGAAAATTTACAAATTGGCAGCTATTTGCAGCGTAATGATATCGCTCTGAACCTTACGGAGCGCTTCTTGAGCTTCAGCGAACTCACTGTTTGGAGTACTGCCCAGGACATTCTGGATGTTGTTCAACACTGAGTTTCCGTTCATGATGAATCTGGTCAGGGCATGCTTAACGACCGGGAGATTTCCGGCATTCTGGACTGCCGAGTTCAGCTCTCCAATCATGCTGGTGAGACTTCTGAGCGATGCGAACAGGTCGTTCTGAAGCATGCTATCTAGGGCAGCAACTTTCGGGGCATCTCTCCGAGCCACAGCCAGGAAAGCTTTCGCATCTTTCGAAATTTGTGTCAAAGCACTGTAGATAACTGGATTTTGGATGTGCATTGCCTTGACGGAAGTTCTCAGATTCTGTCCAGCGGTGGCCAGGTCGTTGATAGCGTTCAGCAGTTGGCTGTTGGCGGTTGAGGCCTTAGAAAATTGAAAAAAATGGATATTATCTGAAATAGTACCGAAGATTGGATGACTTACCAGCACAGCAAGGAACAGTCCGAAATACACGAAGGATTTCATTTTGGAAGTGCACTGTTGCTCTAGGAAGAATGAACAAATGTAACGATACACCTTTTGGGCCGAGCTTTTATAGCGAATGAAATCTATTTGGCGTACATTCCTCTTGAATGTATTTAGACGACATTATTAACTCAGTTGCTCGCCCAAACACAACCAGATATGCAGAGCAAACTCGACGATCTCACCGAAAGTTCCAAGGCAGCAGGTCTCAAAGTCAATGTCGGAAAGACCAAGTCGATGGAGATCAACACAGGAAATCCCTCCAGTTTCATGGTAGCTGGGCAACAAGTTGAGAAAGTGGAGTGCTTCCAGTATCTTGGTAGCCAGATAACGCCTGATGGTGGTACCAGAAAAGACATCGAAACCCGGATAAGAAAGGCCCGATTTGCGTTTGCGAGTCTCCGAAACATCTGGCGGTCACGCCAGATCTCTCTACGAACGAAAATCCGAATCTTCAACTCAAACGTCAAATCCGTATTGCTGTACGGGTGCGAAACTTGGTGCACATATGCGGTAACGACGCGAAAACTGCAAGTATTTGTAAACCGCTGCCTGCGGAATATCATCCGCGCTTGGTGGCCTGGCAATTGGATCTCGAATGAGGAACTACATCGCCGGTGTCATCAAAGGGCGCTAGAAATCGAGATTCGGGAACGTAAGTGGAGATGGATTGGGCACACGCTGCGAAGAGATGAAAACGAGATTTGCAGAGAGGCGCTAGATTGGAATCCAGAAGGTCATCGAAGAAGAGGCAGACCCAGAAATTCGTGGCGGCGAAGCCTAGCCGCTGAAATCCGAACTGTCGACGAGAATCTTGACTGGGACCAGGTGAAGACGCTGGCTCCGGATCGTCAACAGTGGAGGTCTTTTACCACGGCCCTATGCACCGGAGGATCGGCGCGGGATCATTAAATAAATAATAAAAAATTAACTCAGTTGGATAATGCAAAATGGACAACCAAAATTCGGTGAGAATAAAAACACTTCTTTGTTGTAGATATTGTAAAAATTTAAAAATAGATCCATATTTGCATCCGGTTGTGTTTATAGCATGCACCTTTTCTGGTTAAGTTTGGAATTCAAATGTTTTTCTGAATTTCAGCATTATTATTCGAGCTTTTTGCTCGAGTGCCTATTTTTTTTCATTTTACTAAAGGAAATTTCAAACTCTACGCCCATGGCCGGAACTTAACCCGTTAAATCGGACTTGCCCTAAACTCTACAAATCGTTGATGATACTTCATGATACTTCCCATTGGATAGTTTTGTGCTCATGTGAAACCCCACATCGCTGCACATGAACATGAACATGAATGAATGCACGAGGAGCAGCCCATCCACAGTCAAGTGAGCAATCAAATGAAGAATGCCAATCCAAAACAAAGCGAATAATGGCTTTTAGCTTCAGAGAAAAAGGTGAATGTATGTTCGGGTTGAAGGGGGGGTTGAGAAAAGTTTTTCCTCAACCCAAATCGGTCCTTATCCAGGCGAAGTCATTATGGCAGAAAATGTAACATGCAATCAGAGTTGGAGGGATTTGTTTCTCCCTGTGGGGTCTCTAGGAAAAAAGTCATGGTGGCATGGCACGGGACTTATCCAAACCAGCTTTAAGCAAAGCACACATTTTGAGTGGCACATTTTAGGATCCCAAACTGGCTTAGTCAGAAGGTAGCGTGCCCATTTTTAGTATGCATAAAAATCGAACATAGACATAAAAAATTCAATATTTGACATGTTACTTACTACAAGTGATTGTTGAGCAATATGTATGAGCTGGGCGCACGAACATGTGAAAACTTCTACATATCCTTCTGCCTGAGAGATCGTTCAAGTGTGTCGTGCATGGAAAGAATGAATCCGGAAGTAACGTGCTTGAAACTTATATGCATTTATAAATTCAAGTAACACCTCGGCCAATTGATTTCTAGTCGCAAATGAGACTATTCTTTGCCCTTCTAACGAATTCTATTTTTAAACATTTTTTTTCCAAAAACTTTACTGATCTCTATCGTAAATCACTTAAAAAGTCAAAAAAATTTATTGCATCCACTTGCGGGTGAAAATCAAAGTCCACTCGAAAAATTTGATGCTACCAAAGGTACTTGAGAATCGTACACCCGAAAATTAATTGAACCCCCATCGAGCTGGTGCTCCAAATTTCACTTATCAACGGTCACTAATCCGTCAATAATACGAAGAAGACAACAAATTGGGTAATTGCTGCCGTTTGGATGCCGATTATACCTATCGATGGCGATTGGGCTATAAAGAGTATTTTTCGTTGACTTTTATGACTCCCCCTCCCGGATAGCAGATATCACTGTTTTCACATGACAAGTGCGTAGTTATTCGTTTTTATTGGCGATAAGATTTATTTGTTGTTTCGTTTTTGGATTAGTAGTATAATCGGAATTCTTAATTTTTACTTCTTTAAAATTATTTTACATAACGAATCGACTTCTACAAATTCAATACCACCAAAACATGGAATACACCGAAGTTATCTACAATGCACTCACTCAAATTTTCTTTATGAGTCAGCAGATAAAACATAATCAGTTACTCGGTTTGGTTACTTGTGATTGGAGGGAAATAGCTTAGCAAAACTGAATTATGATGGCTATTCTTCTTGTATGGCGACCGTAAAAATTTGCTGAAACGAGTTTCAAAGTCACACATCGATTCTGGCGTCCCACTTCCAAGCGTCTTTCAAGATTCAAAATCTTATTTCTGGTGTTTTGGTGGTGTTTTTGTAAACCAAATGCGTGAGCTATTTCAGAAAGATCTCATTTAAATTTATGAATCCAATTTTCGGCGGTCGCCATGGAACCCTCGACAGCACAACTGTTGTTCTGGAACAATGTTTTTAACTGAATTGTACGCAAGGTAGAATTTGAAATAAACCAAAAACCAAGTATAATCGGTAGATTTTTCCAATACTAAATACTTACAGCATTTACATCCTTTCAATATCAGTATTTTGACTTTAAATATTTTAGCTTAAGTGTTCACACTTGAACATGAAATTGTGTAATTTGGCACTTTGATAGACAATCATGCAAAAAGTAATCACTTTATTTGTAACGTTATAACTTTTGAATGCCAATGCACACTGGTATAGAACATCAATCTAGCGGAACTAAATTAATAGCGCCCAGGGATGAAAAGATAGACTTTTGATGTCTTCGACAACATTGCATAATTTTACAAGGCGCATACTTTGAAATAAAATATAGAGTCGAGGGGTCCACCAATAGCAAGATAAAAATGCTAACTTTTTTGTTAAGCTTTTTAGAGCTTTGGTTTCTTGTGCAAAGTTGTTTATCTTAACAAAATACATAACTTTGTTGAACAAGTCAAAGTTCTACAATTTCATTATAAGGAGTTACAATGAAATTAAAAATAAAACCTTGAAAAAACAGTTTTTTAAATCTGGATCGTTGTAGGTAAGGCAAAACCATGTTTTGAAATTACTGAAGCGCTGTAGAAAGCATTTAGTGAAATATATTAACGATTTTCAAAGAGAAGTTTATAAAATTGCGCAAATTTTCGCACCATCAGCGAATGTGGATTTTTTTTGGTGTTAAGAGGAATCATTATCATATAAAACTAGCGTGGAACTCGGTGGAACTCGAAGCAATTTTAAGATTCAAAATCTAGTTTTTTTTTCACAAATATCACTTTTTTTAGACACTTTATTAGTTTCTTAGTTTATTTGATGCAATGAACTTGCAAAATTTGAGAAAAAGAAATAATTAGATGATTTTACCGGTTTTCCGTTTCGAATTTATCAATAGAATCTGTTCTAGTACATCATTATATAAATGATATCTGTAACACGTGAAAGTGATTTAACTCCAAAAGTAAAGTAGCTTTCAGCTTTCAGTAGCTGGTGGCAGGCCAATTTTTGCTCTATTTAACGAAAAAAACACTTTTGAGATAATAAGTTTTCGTTGGATTACAAACTCAATTTGAGTAAAGGATCTATAACCATTTTAAAACCAGAGCTGTCAACACGTTGATATACACCATTTACTCCTGACCGAAGCAAATGTTGTAAAAACAAGTGTCCAAAAAAGTGATATTTGTGAAAAAAAAAAACTAGATTTTAAATCTTAAAACTGCTCCGAGTTCCACCGAGTTCCACTGAGTTCCACGCTAGTTTTATATGGTAATGATTCCTCTTAATACCAAAAATAAAATCCACATTGGCTGATGGTGCGAAAATTTGCGCAATTTTATAAACTTCTCTTTGAAAATCGTTAATATATTTCACTAAATGCTTTCTACAGCGCTTCAGTAATTTCAAAACACATCGTAATGTACTAAAAGATTGTAGATCTTAACTTTTTTCAACTTTATTTCGAAGAGTAAAAATGGTTTTGCCTTACCTACAACGATCCAGATTTAAAAAAACTGTTTTTTCAAGGTTTTATTTTTAATTTCATTGTAACTCCTTATTTTTTATTTATTTATTGTCTTCGAGAACAAATGTTTCGCACAGACTAATTATAATGATAGTTGCCTCAATCTATTTTTGTACACCTGTTTTGAGATTCCAAAATCGAAGATGCTAGCACATTGATTGAAGTAGCGGTTGCACGTGTCCAAAGGGTTGTAGAAACCATAAGTAGTCCGATGACCGGGAATCCAGAGGAACTGCTGATGCCGGAGTGACCGTGTAGGGGCGGACAAACTAACATTTTGTAGGAGTTCGCTATTGTCGATGTTCCCGCTCAATATGTCGAATGTGAACAAACACTGTAAAAATTTTCTTCTCCGGGCAAGCGTATCCAAATGTATAAGGTTGCAGCGATGTTCGTATGGAGTAGTGATATCAGGAATGAAATTGTAGAACTTTGACTTGTTCAACAAAGTTATGTATTTTGTTAAGATAAACAACTTTGCACAAGAAACCAAAGCTCTAAAAAGCTTAACAAAAAAGTTAGCATTTTTATCTTGCTATTGGTGGACCCCTCGACTCTATATTTTATTTCAAAGTATGTACCTTATCAAATTATGCAATACTGTTGAAGACATCAAAAGTCTATCTTTTCATCCCTGGGCGCTATTAATTTAGTTCCGCTAGATTGATGTTCTATACCAGTGTGCAATGATAGCTATACTATTTTGAAGTTTCTTGCAAAGCTGTTACTATACAATTTGACAAAATAATTTTTTTTTGCATCTATAAGAAAGAATTACCATAATATTTATGGATCAACGCGCAAGCATTGAATTTCACTTCGAAAGTAAACTGTAAAAATGGGGTGAATAGGGACACATATGGCAAAAATTGTTATGATCCAAATATTAAGCAATCTACAAGTTATTGTAAATTTAATTAACTTTCTGTTGCTTGGGTAAAATTAGAGTTTTGTTGTTTGAAGTATAAACAAATCGCGCAATTTCAGACTATGGCAATGTTGAATTGTGTTAAAAAAAGTTGTCGTTGTGAGTTTCATTTAAATTTACTGAAAAACAGCAGGTTTCGACAAACCAAATTTGTTCTTTGAAAATGTTAATCATGTAAAAACTAAAATTTGTGTTAGAAACATCGGTTCATTGAGAAATGAAATTCAGCGAAGCAAAGTCAAAATTGGATGTCTTTTTAGAAATACAAAATTTCTACCGGAAGTTTCGGGATAGCGGCCAAAACCTCCATTGGGTACCCACATATTTACACAAGTGTGGATAGGTTTATTCTTAACTTATCCAAAAAATATAAAATAAGCTCAATACAATAAAGTTGTCAGAAGTTATTGGCCTTCTAAAAAGAGATCTTTTCTGGGACTTTTTTCAGTCTAAACGGACAACAGGGTATCATATTGTCATTTTTTCTATTAAGTGTAGAGAAATAATATAACATTACCTACAAAATGATTATAATATCATCAAAATCGGTCAACATTTGTGGCCAAGGGAACAATAACAAACAAACTACCATAAAAAGACCCGAAAAAAATTAAATAGAAATTTTGCGAACGGCATGGGAAGGTTAAGGAGTGTAACGGGTGTCAAATAAAAAATGAGAATTTTTTCAATCCCATATAAAAATATTTTTTTTTTTTTTCATCGGTTTCAGTATTTTTTATTAATATTATAATGTATTTTCTTCAAAAAAATGTCAGTGAATGTTTGAGTAAGGGCCGTGGTCTGATGTTCGACGCAACTTTGTCGCGATGCTCTCACAAGAACGTTGTACGGCACTTACGTCCATTTTCCGGATACAATTCCAGATTCTTGTAGTCAGTTGCTTCGTGTCCTTGGCCCTCCAATTGTTTTTATACACTAGGGCACCGAGTGAGCCAAAGAAATCCTCTATTGGGCGGCACTGGGGCAAGTTTGTTGGGTTACGATCTTTCGGCACGAACGGTATCTTTTTCTCCTCAAGGTACGCCAGCCAGCCAGAACGAATGACGTCTCGCGGTATTTTTTGGTCATCCACCGACACTGTGATTTAACATTTAACCGTCTCAATCTGCTCCTCCGTGTACTCCGGCGACCTCGTCTTCTTCCTGCAGACGATTCCTTCCATCTTGAGGGTACGATGGTTCAATACGTGGGAGCAGCCATATTTCCGACCGGCGTCACGCAGGCTGGTTGCGTCCTTGTTTTCAAACAGCTTCTTTAACGATGTCTTTCTCTGCTTCGTCATTATCGTCACCGGACGACCACTTCCAACCTTGCGCTCTACGTTCCGGGAACCCAGGATACGATATACCGTACTGACAGGTACATTTTCTTCCTTAAAATGTGCCACCGTGAACTTTTTTCCTTGCTGGAAATGAGTTTCGTAGAACCGTACAATGCGTTCGCGGAGCACGTGCTGTTTCGACGCCATCTTTGCTTTGACTAAATTCAAACTAGCAAAACCAAACACGCCTACTATTTCTAGGGAGCCCAAAGAGCAATTTTCTTGGAGAAAGAAAATTTTACGCTCTTTATTTGTGTTACTGAAAGGTATTGAAAATATTCTCATTTTTTATTTAACACCCGTTATTCGAAAAAAATGCAACACTACTATTTGTGAATAACATTTGATGAAAGTTTCAGTGATACTACCTAGTAATATAATGTTTATAAGTGCAAAATGTTGTGGCGATCTGTCAAGGGGTTTTTGAGTTAGCGTCAAATGATAAGTTTATGTATGTTGGTTATCCACCATGGGTGCACGGATTCACCGCAGTTTCTGCCAAAGTATGTGCTCACATGCATTTTTTAGATTATTAAGCTCGACAAATCTCCAATGCAGCGCGCCACCATACCCGGACCCCATGGCTTCGTATGAACAGTTATGGAGTGAATGTATTCGTGTGTTGATGTAGGTATATTTTTTGGAAGAACGAGTCAATCAGGTGGGCTTGTTTACTTACAGATATTCCGGCATCCGTGTATATACCTGGCCAGCTGGCAACTGATTGAACATTCTTATATTATATAGTCAGTTATATGAGGAAATACATCTTACCTGACGGCCACTTAAGGGATTCGAACCCAAAAGTTTTCCTGCCGATACCGGGAATCGAACCCAGTATGCCTGGCATACCAAAACCAGACTCGCCAGACTAGACCACATCGGCGCTCCGTCAAATGATAAGTTTATTGACCTAAATACCCAACAAACATTTTTGCTGATTAAAAACGCCAATTCTCTGATCGTATGCTGTGTTAAGGTGCTGATTGCTGTTTCAGCTTTCTGGCTGAAGAAAGAAATACTTCAGCGCTGTTTCAGTATGTAGGGAGGTTTGATTTAAGCCAATGGAAAGTAGGGGAAAATTGGTTGAAGAATAACTCGTTCAGCCTTTGTCCAACCATTTTTGACAACATTCGAATTTGACAGGCTTCAGCTGTACAAAGGTAAATTCGAAAGCGACTTTCAGCTATATCAAACTTTCTGTTCTTGTCATTGATCAACCAATATGCATGATAACGAATGGATCGAAATAAGGATTTTTTAATCGTCTAATTATTCGTAGTTTGCTTGATATGCTTGATAAAATGGCCTAGCCGGGAAATTTTTCGAAGCATTTCAATTACAATTTCTCCATGTGAAATTGACTTTGGTTGGAAGATATTTTGGTCTCTTAAGAACGACACTTTTCTTATGCTCCACAGAATTCATAGAAGGTTCTGCGTTCTGCGGCATGAGACCAAAAAGTCGAAGGTTTAAAGTTCGAGACAAGTTTCAATGAAGCAAAAACAACATGAGAGGGGAAAAATAGCTGGCAAACATCGGGCATACATCGATCATAACAATTTTTTTTTATTGATCCGTCAATTGACGTTTCATGGCAACTTTGCTGATTAATTTCTCCAAATCTCGATGTTCAAGAGCTGAACAACAGCTTCTCCCTGGATTTTGGTTGCCTTCTTTCAGCAAGATAGCTGATTTAAAATTAGAACTAAATAATGTTTCAGCGGTTGTTCAGCGAATAATCCCAATAAACATTTTGGCTGCTTAAGAACGGCAATTTGCTAAACAAAAGCTGAGCTAAAGCGTCATTGCTGCTTCAGCTTACTGGTTGAATAAAGACAAACTGTAACCATGTTTCAGCGTTCAAAGAAGTCTCAGTGCAGCCAATGGGAGGAGTTGAAAGGTTGCTTCCATAACACTTTTTCAGCATTTGTTCAACCATCCATTCGCTACCATTGGAATTTGACAGAATGTGAACTGTGGTAAAACTGCCCTGCATGATGGCGGCTTGATTTTAATGAGAGGGGAATTTTTGTTTTCCTTATTCAATGACATTTTTTTATGATTTCAAATTTAACTCAATTTAGAATGAAGAGAAGATTTTTTTAAAAAATTGATTTTTAGTGCCTAAAACTTTAAAAAAGATCATTTCTCTCACACATACTTAAAAAGAAAACTTCGGTTGAGAGGCATTTTGGTCGCTTAAGATCGACAAATTATCATCCCGCCGCAGACTTCATGATTGGTTCTGCGTACTGCGGCATGCGACCAACAAGCTAAAGTTCGGGGTAATTGAAACGAAAAAAATACAACACAGAGGGGAAAAAGTGGGTGCGAAACATCTGACAGACATTGGACTTTTTTTCTGGGTTGATCCGTCAATTGACGTTTAATGACGTTTGCTGAATAACTTCTCCAGATCAAGATGATTAAAGGCTGAAGACACGTGAATTAGTTAATTTTTGAGGCCTTCTTTCAGCCAGATTGCTGATTAAAAATTGAACCACAATATTTTTTCAGCGTTTATGCAGCAAACAGTGTTTGTTGGGATGTTTGTTGGGTATGCACCATCTATTTTGCATGCTATAAACTACACGCAAAATAATCTGCACGTTACTGCTACGTAAAAAACTACCTAATTTTTATCTAATTGATTTTCACGTAATTTGTACAAATAAAATACGTAAACGCTGCCCTAATTTTGTTTTTAGAACATCACGTGCAACTTATGTGAATTTTTAATGCGGTCAACGTATTATGAGGATGAAAGCTACGTGAAATGTGTTATCGAAATGATATTCGGATCCTTTCTACTATTTTTTACGTATCAACTTCTGGTAATAAAATGAAAACAAATTGAATTTAATCATCAATAAAATTTAATTGTCATTCATTGTCCTTCGTCACACTGTCACTACACTTAATCCATTATTTAATAAAAACACAATTCCGGAACTTTTTTCCGGCGAGTTGGTTTGTGTCCTGTTAGAAAAAGGAAAATATTTAAAAACTAGCTGATCCCATACGAACTCCGTTTCGTTTTCAACTTAGAATATGTTATGAACAGTTTGAATGAATGTCAATTTCCAAGCATTTTCCAAATGCATTTCCAAATGCACTGTTAAGAAATTATTGCAAAACTGTTGAACGGGTAATATGGACGATCACTTTTTCGGTCGTATGCTATTAAATTTGAAATCAGGATCAATTGACCGTGAGAAAAACCCCCATATATGAATTTTCGTCTCGAATCGATACAGACTCTAGTAATTATTGCAAATACAAATTTAACAGTTAAATTGGGAGACCCCCTTTTTGTCGTTAGATGCAAATACTGAAATCAGAAATAGATTGACTGTCCCAACCCCCGTTTATAAATTTCGACTCGATAGTTGCATAAGAACAGAATTATGATGTATGATGTAAAATAACATCCTATGTTTGCAGCGAACTATTCGCACATCACAACTTGATCCCGATTTCCCACTAGTTGACTAAAATTGCCTTTGAGTGAACTGTTCCAAGGGAATGAATGTATAAGTAGAGTTACCTGTACGATTCTGTAGGGTAAGGACTAGGGGTCTCCACCGAAAGTACAATTTATTGTCAAGCAATAGAAAATCGAGCCATTGTCATATGGAATGTTCCATAGGATGTGAAGACGAACCCTTTTTTTCTCTGCGATATGTTATTGAGGGTAACTGCCCAGTGCACTGTTCCCTCCACATCGTTTCGATCAGGTGTCCGGATGGCCCTTCCCCACCCCCTCAATATATAAAAATTTGCATTCGTCAAAGTATGAGTAATTTTGAAACTTATAGCAAACCTGTGATCCTGAAATAAATAAAATATTAATTACATGTAAACGATCTAAATAAATGGTTATGATAGATGGAAAGAAAGTAAAAAAAAAAATTAAATAAATGTTGAGAAAGGGCGAAAAATAACAGTTTAAAAAATAGCTCGATATTGCTAGAATTATTGCTAAAAAATTAAACTCCTTTCAGTGGCCTCTTTTACAAAATTTGATATCTGAAATCAATTGCTTTTCCCGCAAAACTCCCCTGTGCAAATTTTTAAAGCAATCCATTGCATAATAACATAAATATCGCAAAAAAAAGGAATAGTTAGTATGGATGCTTCTTTTGGCCGACCCCTGACCCAAAATTGGATTATTGGAATCAATTGTTCGTCCTTGATAATTCCTAAAGCATGGATCATCCAAAATCTGGACGCATTAAAAAGGGTCTATCTCGGAGCTATGTAAACGAAATAAAAATATTTTGTACTCATAATGTAGGGTTTTTATTGCACTTTAAAGGAAAAATATTAAAAAAATTACTCCGATGTTGTTTTGATGAAATTTTGAACTTTTCGTTGAGTACCATTCATCGTAGTTTGGACACCCTATTCGCTGACCTCAGTGGCCATTTTGTTCCACAATCTCTTCATCTCTGTTGCATCCCGTTCTACCATCTTGAATCGTTCTACCATTCTTCTTCATCTTCTGCTTGACAATTGCCCAAAATTTTTCGATAGGGCGGAATTGAGGGCAGTTGGGTGGGTTGATGTCCTTTTCGACAAAATCCACCCGTTGGCCCGATACCACAGTAGTATCTCTTTACTGTAGTGGCAGCTTGTCAAATCTGGCGAAAACTTTACTGGTCCTTTGTGACATCTAATGTACGGAAAAAAACGTTTTTCAGGCACGCCTCTTTGTGTATTTCGGAGTCTATGGTCTTGTTTTTCACAAAAACTGGGGTTTTTCGTCCGCAGCTGCAAATACCTTGCGAGATCAAACACTTTCTTGCAAATTTATCGAAAAAAAACGAATTTTAACTTGGTGGGGATACCACCCCGACCAGTGGCTTTGTAAAATTTTTGGCCAGAAAGCTGCCCAAAATCCATCTTCACGTACGTTTCGTCATCCATGAGGATGCATCCGTTGTACTTCGTTAGAACCTTGTTGAATAACTTCCGGGCCTCTTCCTTTGGCTTCTACATTCTTCTTCAATGTCCAGGTTGGTTGCTCACTGGTCCGATAAGATCGTATTCCTTCGCGCAGACGAATCCTTCTGACGGTGCACCGGTCGGCGTTGAATTTCTTGGAGATGTCGTAGTCCGACTACCCTGTGTTTGCCTTGATCGTTCTCAACACCTTCAAATGCAGTTTCTGAACCTTATTTCCATTATGACGTTTGGTATCAACCTGCCGATCGAGAGTATGCATCTCACGAAAACGTTTAAGAACGCTGCACACGGTCGATTTGACCATTTTTAACGATCTCGCGAATTTTTGACGTGGGGGTCCAAAACTGATTTTCGTCTCGCGGCTTCTATCACGTTTAACTTTTTTGAAAAAAAAAACGAATCGTAATGAAATTTTCAGCACTGATAGAGGATACATTCCAAACCAAAGTAATGTCAAAACATTCCAGATCCGACAACTAGGAGCGCAATGGTATAATAAACAGTGCATCCAGATTTGTCGTGATCCATGCTTTAATAAGAAAAATCAAATATTAAGCAAAGTTAACGAAAACTAATCTAATTTTTGTCAGAATTGTTTGTTTAACAAAAATTCACAAATGCTTTGAACTTCCAAATCGAGCGGTTTAATATTTATGTTTTTGAGTTCATTTTCTTATTCGTATTAGGTGGTACCTACAGCTAAGATTTTTTCATAAATGGTAAGTTACAGGAAATATTTTTTTAAATGAACATACAGTACATCATTTTTCGCGCACGTAGCCGAGTTAAAAAAAATCAGCTCATCAACAATAAATTGTTCTTGAAAATACGAAAAAAAGAGATTTTATTGATAAACAAGCTTTAAAAATTTAAAATTTTATTATTGTTTACTTGTGCAAATAATGTGAAAATTGGGTAGATTTGAATATCCGGCCGGACAGCCCTTCCGTAGATATCCAATCTGGCATGTTTAATATAATTGTTCTATCTGAATTGATTACTTGATGCTTTTTAGGCAATCTATTTATTTTAATTTCTATTAATTTAATTGTGGTTTCGCTGTGTAGAGTTAAAAAATATGAATATTGGTAATTTCTAACAACTCTAAGCAGATTTAAAACAATTCAAAGTATGTTTTTATTTCACAATTTTTCCATCCATAAGTGAAATTTTATATTCTTTCCTGGAACAGAAAATGGCGAATTGCCGCTAGCTGGCTACGGGGTGGAAACGCCCCCAAGTAGGTAGCGCTCATTGGTTGTTCAGCTGAACAAATCACAGCAAGACGCGAACCGTGTCTGCTTTACAATCTGTCCATACTTGTGAGGTAGCATCACGACTACCACACAATCAACGCAAAACAAATTATAGATAGGTACTTGCGTACTCTCACGGCACTTGACTTGAAACCCATCTTGGAAGAAATAGCTTCAACAAACTTAAAAATACTCAACCCGGACAAGACTCTTTCGTGTCAAGTTGCCAAATCCGCAATAAAAACAGAAGCAAAAAGGACTGCAAAGTTTCCCATCAGGAGGGGTGCGAACCACCGCGCCCACCCACTCAAATCACATAAGAATCAGGGAACGACGAGGGTGAGCACGTTCCGCCAATTAGGGGCAGGTTGGAGAAGTAAACAAACTTGAGTTACCATGGTAAAAGGTAAAAGGATTCGCGACCTGAAGGATACCGATTCGAGCGGAAATATATTTCCGGACTTCAGTATGCAAATGTTCAGTTGAGTTTTCCGCGTGGTCGCGATACGGTCGAAACGTTCGAATCCGGAATTTATCTTAAATCGCTGGACGAGTCGGTTAATCTTGTTAAAATCCGCGAAATGGCCAACGAAAGGCTCTCGAAGCCAAAACTGGATAAACTACTCTCAAGATGTGCTCCGTTTCTGCAGTGGGCTCCGATTTTTATGCCTGCTGCTGCCCTCAATCAAAGCCTGCTGCGAGCCGCGGCACTTTATCCGATTATGCTGAATTCGTCACTTCCGGGGTGAGAAAATGGACTGATCTGGAGATGCAGTGCGATTGATAATGGGATACCGAAATTCAAAGGAATCTTAAAGTGCAAGAATTCGAGTAGGAATCTTCGAATTTCGAACCGTGTTTAGAAAATCGCTTTCTTGAAATGGAGATTTTTTCAAGTGGTCTTTGAGATAGCGTCTAATGAATAAGTTCATTTACCGAAAATGCTGGGCAACATATGGGCCACCTATTTTTATCTTTAAAAACTACCGTCAGGGTTATTTTCGATGACGTTTTTCATTTCCTGGAGTCTGGTCTTCAAATTATCTCAATATTTTCTAATTTATCGAAGTTATGACAAGCACATTGGCGAATAGACCGCTGCAAAAAAAAAAAACTTTTTGCCCCCACATGTTTTTGCGATGTCTTTTGGGATACCAAATATCAGTGTAAAATTTGAGATGATATAGTTGATTACTGAATCACGTTGCGCTATTCAATTTGGTATAGAAATTTGTATGGAACAAGAAATTTTTGCGTATGAAATCACTCAGAAAATTCTAATAAGTTTGAAAAAAATGGCAGGTTTTACTGACTAGAGCTTTCAGAAATTTCAAGAAATGTTTTTGTTTGTTTGGATTTTTGCGATTTTTTTATTTTCATCCAACAGTTAAACAGCTAACAAATGAGCAGTCAAAAGTGCTAAAATTGAAAAAAAATACATTTGCAATTTTTTTTTGCATTCCTTCAAGGCCGTGCGGACGGGGAGGGGGGGAGCGTGGGTGTTTATTGGTTTAACCCCCCCCCCCCCCCCATGAAGATTTTTTCCAAGTAAAATTTTCAAAGTAGTAAAGAGAAATTGCTTGATCTTGCGGCGATTTGTCTTAACACTAGAAAGACCGCACCAGTCAAAATGACTGGTGGGACACTTTGTTTATTGAATATCTTTTAAACACTACGCTCTAAAAATTCACAAAAAATACGACTTTTCATGAATTTTGAATCTCTACAAAACTGTGTATTTTTTATTTTTCTAGCTCTTTTAATAAGCGAGAAAAATTTCGCCATGGACACTCGGACCGTGACCAGTCAAAATGACTGGTAAAATTCACAAACCTATAACTCAAACAAGATATATTTTTTTCGCTTGCTTTTGGTTTTATTTACAATCTACATTCAAGACGAAGAGCCTTAGTTGATTTATGGTGGGCAGGAGTGTGTCATTAGCTATGAAATTATTGATTTTCGATGCGAAGTCATGGAAATTTGTAGAAAAAGTTCTCGGATCGACCGCTGTGTGGCGCTTCAAGCACTTGACTCCCAATTTTTTTGGTCTGTTTTGTTGCTCAACTATAATCGAACTTTCTGTCAAAATTTGGCGAAATTTCATCAAGATTTGTAAAAGTTATGTTAGTTTTAATACATGTCTATTCGAGTAATCGAGTAATTTTAGGTTTTTTTTTTTGTTTCGATTATAGTCGTTTTAACATCTTTATGTCATTCGCGACTTATATCAACGATGAAGTTGGCGGACAAGTCATTGAAAAACTTATCCGGTACAACTGTTATCGATGTTTACTCTTGGGCTCGAACTCACGGACATCGGCTCAGAAAGCAACTGACTTGCCAACTGAGCTATATCACAAGCCGCTGAGTAATTTTAGGTGATAAATATGTTTGATACTGAACTAGTATGAGTAAAATAATTATGAATTGTGTACTTAATTTTTCAAATTTGTAGACCTTATGTCTATGAAACTGAATAATTTAAATGATTTTTTTTATTTGATTATTCTTCATACGTTGGTTATCCACCATGGGTGCACGGATTCACCGCAGTTTCTGCCCAAGTATGTATTCATATGCATTCTTAGATTATTAGGTTCGACAAATTTCCAATTCAAGTTCCCTTACAGGTATTCCGGCACCCGTGTATAAAGCTGGCAACTGATTGAACATTCTTATTATAAGAGGAAACACATCTTACCTGTCGGCAACTTACGGGGTTTGAACCCTAGAGTTTTCTTGCCGATACCAGGAATCGAACCCAGTACACCTGGCATACCTAGACTAGACTCACGCTAGTCTATCTGATAGACCACATTGGCGCTAAGATTTTTCAACATGGGTGCACGGGATGGCTGTAAATTAGCCGTTGTTAATTATATAGAAATAAATAGTTTTCAACTTGCTTCAGAACACAAAATATTTTTGAGTTAGATATGATAGGCATTTGAAATGCACCATTAGTCAATCGAAAAACTTTTAAGGAAGAACAAATCAATGTGTACATTTGACCATGTTGATTCATTATTTTTATTTCCACTGTTTTCCGTCGCACGACATAACTTGATGCATATAATTCCTAAAATTCACTCGATCCATGATAACCGTTTTCCAATTTCTTGGATGTTGATCAGATCTTATCAGATAAATATACGATGGCAAAAACCTGTTTTTTAATAATAAATAAATAAATTTATTATTTCAAGATATAATTGAAATATTTCTTTTCCAGGAATGAAAAAACGGAGCTGAAAATAAAAATCGTTTTTTAAATAATTATGTCTCAACATGAAAGACATGATTTCGACTTTGGTTTAACTAAGATTTGTAATAATGCTTTTTAAAAAATTGCAAAAAGTCCAATATTTGATTAAAACGCGGTGAATCCGTGCACCCATAGTGAATTACCATGTATATAACACAAATTTTCATTTGAATCTTTAAAAGTCTTTATTCTTTACCTTCAACAAGCAAAAAAATTGATTTTGGATGAATGGCGGTGAATCCGTGCACCCATGGTAAATTGCTCTAGTTATATAAAAAATATGCTTAAAAACCTACAATATCAGGTATAATTTATAGGCATCGGGTTGAAAAACTTCAGAGCGATGGATGCTAGAAAACATCTACTAAAACAAAACTGAAGTGAAACCGTGCACCCATGGTCAATAACCATAGCCATCTAACATGTTTTTATTATTAGATTGTTAATGTGTTTCAATTTTTTGATAATTATTTGACATATTCATTTTATGACATACACGCATTCGTCATCTATGCCAAACTGAGGTGATTCCGGGCACCCATGGTGAAAAAATATTTCAATTTTATAACAAAAATGTTATCGAATTAATAACAAAATAATTTCAAAAGAAAAAACTTAAAAATATTTTGATAGAAAAAATTTCCCCTTTACCAGTCATTTTGACTGGTCACGGTCCGAATAGGTATATTCAATTTGCTGGTCCTTCTAGTGTTAAAGCACCCTAGGCTTGAGACATTTTATTATACGACACAACATACATATGGCACATATGGTACATGATTTGAAACAAATTTTTAATTGTAGGTTTCGATTTTAATTTTAATCTACCTTTTGCAAACAAACTTTGCATAGAATCCTCTTCTTAAGAATAGTGTAACCAAATAAGTTCAAAATATGAAACCAACCAATTTAACTTCAAAACTGAATAATCGAGTACTAATGTTATACATCACTTAATCTTTTAATTTGAATGTTTTAATTTTAGTATTACTTTTAATATACATATTCAAAATTTTCATAAAAATGAATCTCTTAAAAGGAAATCTCATTCCATTGAGATTCAAAGTATAAATTAGTTAACTTACTTCGCCACATGTCCTCGCATTAAATTATAAACTTTGAGTTCTCAGCACGAGTAATGGTTTGCTCGCGTCGCGTATTAGATTTTTTTGTTGTTGTTTCTGCTGCCAGACGTGCTGGGAACAGTAGTGTCCATTACCAGGGGGCTCGATGGAGCCTTTTGGTATGGGGGAGTGTGGTGGACCGCTACGAAAAAAAAACAACAAGTTGGAAGCCATGTATCATGACTAGAGTGTCCGTCCCGGGATTTCCCGGGCGGGAATTCCCGGGAATTTGAAAAATTCGGGAATTCCCGATTCCCGGGAATCGTAGTTTCATTCCCGGGAATTCCCGACATGTATGAAATTTTTTCTCTGGAATAGCCTGATAGTTGTTCTTTTTGAAAATGTAGTCATACAAAACTCATTGAGGATATGCCGATTCTTGTGGCAGTAGACATTTTGCAGCCATTTGGTACAATTGTTTATATTTGAATAGATAAGTTTAAAAAGATTTTATGTATTTCCACACCGTATTCATTGAACGAAAACCTACAACAGTTCGAAAAACATATGAAAAATTGCGTAGCATGTAGACAGATTCTCGAAAGTAACATTCATTCAGTTGTTTCCCTTTGGCTTTGAAAGCCAGATGAATTCCAAATCCTCAAAAGAAAAAATTGTTTTTTATATAAAGAGCAAATATTTAAAGTGTTCAGAAAAACGAAAAATGGGTGGAAAAATCAAACAAATAAAAATATAATTTTTTATCAACCCCTAATTGCATGAATGAATTCTTCATTTGACTTATTCAGGTTTTTTTTATAGTTTGTTCGACTGTTTTTAATATATCATTGTTGAAAACATTAAAATAAGTAATAAAAACATTATGAAGAGTACACTTTGAACAAATAATGGGCTTGTATGCACGAAAAGTTCGATAAGCTGTGTATATTTGAGTCGAAGTGCATATATTTTACATGTTTTTAAATATTTCCCGGGAACCCGGGAATTCCCGGGAAACGGGCCTCCAGATTTCCCGATTCCCGGGAACGGGAAAATGGCCGGGAAATGGACACTCTAATCATGACTCACGATGGTCATCAGAATCAGCAAATTAAAATCTAATACCTAGTATGATCTACTTTATCACTAAAAATACTCATTTACAAAAAAACTGTCCTGATATAAAATTCTTTTTCTGTTTCTTATTCTTCTAAATGCTCAACATCACATTCAAAAACTTTTTGATAAATTACACAAGGCTACAAAATTAACATCCTTCGAGGTGCAAAGAATTTAAAAGCTAACTTTGACTAATTTGAGTGTCCATAAAACCATTTACAAAATTTCTGGATTCTTTTGACAAAACTTTAAAACAAAAACACAACATCTAAAAATAAAGGAATAAATAAATTTTCAACTTTCCACAAGACTTAAAGTAATTTTGAGTTCTGTGAAAAAAATATAGAGGTTTTCAATTTGTGTACTGTTCCCCATTTTTAATGAAGTTTTAAACCAAATTGAATTTTAAATATTTTTAAAGCAAAAATCTAATTGTTTTGCAAGTTTGAACTATTTTGTTTTAAATGAATTCATTTTTTTTAAATTTTATTCAGTTTTGTCAGAGATACTTGTAATGATATCTTTCCAAATTTTTATAAACTGTAGAATTTAACTTTTTTAGATCATGCATCATCATTTTTGGCATATTATTCCTTAATTGAATTGAATGGGAATAAAACCAAATTCAGAATCAAATTTTTTTCTGTATCCGTCGATTTGTTACTTTATTATTTATCAATGATTGATTTCTCTTATAACTGATACATTTTTAAGCTTATAAACTCTATCACAAAAACGCAAGGTGATAGATCAAATTTGACAAAAGATTCGAGTTCAGGAAGCTTAAATCTACCAAATCAATCATTCAGTCATAAGTACCAAAATGCTGTTCTATTAAGTTATCAATTAAATTCGTTTTTAATTTTTTTTAAATGATGAGACGAGTTCGTTTTTTAATTTTTTTTTAAATGATGAGAACTTGGAATTAATATTTTTTAATTTTATTTTATCAGTGTCTTATTGATCATATCCCAATCTGCAATTTTTCAGTAAATTTGAACAGGCGGTATTATAAATTTTAAAAGTTATTATTAAGCTTTTTAGCCTTTTATTTTAACACCTGGAAAAGGGATTTATCTTTGGCTTTGATCACTGGCAATCTTGAATAAAATTCAATATTTTCTTCTTTTCATCAAATAAAATTCATTTTTCAGCTATTGAATAATTTTTCCTAAGTTAAAAATGTTTTTTCCTAATTAAAAATTGAAATTTTCAATCGTGATAATTTTTTTCCAAATTCAAAATACTACAGTGGATTTTTTTTAATCAATTCTTCCATTGAAAATGAAGAAATGGAATGTAAAATTAGATGAATAATAAAAAACAATCATTATAATTTTTCTAACAATTTTTAATCATGATTAATTTTCTACGTGATCTGACATTTATTTTAGAATTCAGGTTTAAAAAAAAATCTGATGTTATATCTTTTGTTTTCTATATCTGTGCATTAATTTTTATGTCCGAAGATTTCTTTGAAATTTTGATTGGCATTCTATTTCTGGTGTTTTGGAAATATTGATTTGAAATTTGACATCTAGACTGTTTAGAATTGATTTCCAAGCAAATTTCTAGTCCAGATTCCGAGCTTCAGAATAAAGTTAATCATTTTCAATAATTTATCAATCACTTACCGGAAATAGTATTGATTTGAAACATTCATTCTGATTCGTTTTGAAAATGTTGAGTAATTTTATCAGTAAAATATACTTTGTTTGAGTTTGTGTGATAATAAATAATAAGTAAAAAAATGGTTCAGAAATTAACCTTTCTTATTTCTGGTGAATTTTTGGTATTGTATTGTATTTGTATTGGTTGAATCTGAATTTCGAAACACTTCCTCCGCTCCCCCCCCCCCCCCTGGACGGGTCCTTCGCACGGGCCTGCATTCCTTCGAATAACTCCTCTGGGGAAAAGTTATGTTAAAAAATTGTTCACATAAAATGTACGGAATATTTGAAATGCAAAGATTCTTTTGTCACTTTCTGCACATCTCTGGCGATTTTTGATTGAAAAGTTATGTTAGCCCATACAAATTTCCATACAAAAATTAAAACTCTATGCGCTTTTTCAAGACTAAATGAATGGCTTTCAGAAAATTTATCGCAATTTGTGGCAATAAAAACAACCAAAAAAAATTATGGGAGGTGTAAAAATGTATAAATTTGAAATTTTCATATAAAGCTTGCAGCGGTCTATTGTCCACCTTTTGCAAGAACACAACATTTTTTACTTTTCACCATTCCACAACAGTTTTCGTATTATGGCACGATTCCAGATCCAACCAACACAAGGTATTAATTTTGAAAAACATATGAAAGTGTTATGGAAGTAAAACGGGCGCGGACGTGGAGCAATATTTCGAATAGTTTCACTTTGATATAAGTAAAGGGAGCTTCTTCGAGTAAGGTTTCAAATTTTTTTTTGTTTAAATGCAGGCTGATCAAATCAGGACAATGTTTTCTCAAAACCAGAAATGTTTAGAATTGATTATAAATTTTTCTACACCAAATCCTGATCAATCTAAGCAGAATACAGTGATTACACGAAGCTTTAAAATCGTTTTTCAAACTCCCAAAAACAACAATTTAGATAAAGCTAGCACACTAAAAACTGTGCTTTTAATTTAACTTTTAATATTGTTTTTTTTTTATTTAATAAATCCAGGAAAGTTCCAACTTGTTTTTAAAATATTCTGGCAATCAGGCTAGACCATAGTTTGCTTTACCTGTTCACTTTGCTTTGATATCCCGGAAGTGTCCGAAAAAATCAGAGAAATCTAGAATGCTTACCCTTCAGTAAAAAAAAATCACTTTTTCTTAAGCCTTTGTTTCATAAAGTAACAAATTTGCAACAATTAATGTATGGAAAATGGGAAAAATCGTATTTCATTTTAATTTTTTTCCTGATGATTCCAACTGTTAAAAATAATTTTTACGGAAAAATAAAAAAATCATGAAATGAAGGGTTAATTATTCATAAAAGATATATATTAGGAGGCCCCAGCGAATTAAACATTAGGTTGTTATGATGAAATATTTTCATCACAATAAAAAAAATATATGATTTTTTTCGGCGGCTGGAGTAAATATTTCCTAGCGTTGTCGAAATTTGAATAATTTACAGTACCATTTCCGTTTTAAATGGAGAAAAGACAGAAAAATATCTTTCTTTCCTTTTAAGTACACAGTACACACGTTATGTAAATTGCAAGGTTTGTTCATTCTTACTTAAATTAACATAAATATTGTTTTATATACACATTCCAGAATTTTATCCGGGCAATATCTGAATAAACTTTTGGTATCATTGAAATTTGAAAAAAAAGTCGAAGAAAGTGAAGAAACCTTAAAAATCATTTTAAATTTTGCTTTGCTTAATTCAAAAATATCCACTTTATAAACAAAGATCAATCATGAAAAAAAAATCAACAATGAAAAAAAAACTACTGTCTGGAGTTGCTTAGATTTTGCAATACTGTTTTTCTGTTCTGAGTTACACTTCCAATTTGAGTCTTAAATTCCTAATTTGAAATGAAACTTTTCTAACTTTTAAAATCGAAAATTTATACAATTGATTCTAGACTACTTTTATTTAAAAATCATCCTTTAAAGTAGTAGGTAAATATACTGATTTTATTTTCAAATAGACTATTCTCAAATTATTTTAATCATAAAACATCATCGACATCATAAACAATGAATATTTCTATGTTTTAATCATATCTTCTTCCAGATTTTACGAAAGAGATTCAATTTATTGAGATTTTCAAGTATTGTTTTTTTTCATTAGTTTCAAGATTTTTTTTAGTTATGTGAACTTAAGATCTTTGTCACAAATAATAATTAATTTGAATTCCTTATCTGTTGATTTTTAAATAAATGATCTGATGTTTTTAACATTTAATCTCCATACATAATTTATACATTCAAATATAGCTTTTGTCTCATTCAGAAAAACTATCTTACAAAAGTTTCAGCTGAGATGAGAATTTATTGTTTATTTAAAATTGTAATCCACATTTAAGTGATTTGAAGTGTTTTGAAGAAATGAAATGGAAACGAACATTTGGATTAGTTATTACAAAATTAGCAATTTCTGCTTTGGCTCTGATTGCAACTTTTATTCTCTATTTTGTATTTGCATCTGTTTCAAAAATCGTGATTTCAATTTTTTTTCCGGGATTTTCATCCTTTAGGATGATTCATCCCTTCACCTTTTTAAATTATGATTTTAATTTGAGACAGTGAATTGTGAATCTGAATAAAATTTAATTCTTGGTTCTGAATCTTACTCTTGAACTCTTATAGCTGCATTTCTATGGGATTTAAATAGGACCGTAGGAGGAACTGACTCATGGGGGGGTTTGGTGACCTATTTTTTCTATGACTTTTTTTTCTCAAACAAGGCATGAATAAAAAAAATAAAAATATTTTTGAATACTATTTGACAATTCATTTTAAAATTCGTTTATCTAATTAAATAGAAACTGGTTTTTCGTGTTAAATAGAAACTTTTGAAAATACATCCCAAAATCTTTAAAATTATGATAAGGATTGATATGGCTGGTAAACGGTGGATAATGTGCAACACGAGACCCCATAGTGGTCATGTCACCTCTTATTCACAACTCCTATCTCTACCTCCCCGCGGTGCCGGCTGGGGTGCGAGTAACCTAAGCGGAGATCGGGTACCCAACCCCGGTGGATGCTTTGGTCGCATGCAGACTGAGAAGGTGGCCGCACGCGTCTGTTCCCCATGTCAGGGGCGGCGTGCAACAACAACCGAGCGTCTGTTCTCCAGGTCAGGGGCGGCTCAAACAGCGTCTGTCTTGCAGCAAGCGGCTGAATTTATGAAATGCGGCTCCCGCCAGCTAAGTCCAAGATGGCAGCCCCATCGCGGGATAGGGACTTTAGGCTAACAACCTACTGCTCCTGATACCTTGTATTGTTACAGAAACTGAGAGAAGAAATAACCGAATTGGAACTTTGGCAACGACTTTTAGCATGAAAACACGGACTAGAATTGGAACTTGGAATGTTTTGACCCTTGCCCAGCCAGGAAAGCTGGCTCAACTTGCTAGAGAAGCTAGCCGCCTCAAGCTAGAGATATTGGGACTGAGCGAAGTCCGTTGGCCTAACACTGGAGAACACAAGACACAGTCCGGGCAAGTACTGCTTTACTCTGGCATACGAGGAGAACATGCTACTCGGGAACGAGGAGTTGGTTTCCTGTTAAGCCCGCAGGCCCATGCGGCCCTCATAAGATGGGAACCGATTAACGAAAGAATAATCGTAGCCAGATTCAGAACACGGGTTAGAAACCTTACAATGGTCCAGTGTTATGCGCCAACTGACGTTGCCGATTTGCAGGAGAAAGAGCAGTTTTACAGTCAATTGAACAGCGTGGTTGAGAGAATTCCGAAGGGTGACATTCAAATCCACTTAGGCGACTTCAACGCAAAGATTGGCTCCGATAATCAGGACTTTGAGCGCATCATGGGGCGCCATGGCCTAGGACAGATGAGCGAAAACGGAGAGCTGTTTGTAGAATTTTGTGGCAACAACAACATGGTGATCGGTGGATCGCTCTTCCCCCATCGACCAGCACATAAGGTCACTTGGGTATCCCGAGATGGCCGAACAGAAAATCAAATTGACCACATCTGCATCAGCCGAAAATGGAGAAGGAGCCTTCTTGATGTCCACAGCAAGCGAAGCGCAGACATTGCATCTGACCATCACCTCGTCCTTGGCGAGATACGACTGAGAGTTGCGCGTGTCCAACGGCGCGAGGAGAAAGTCGGGTGTCGATACGACGTCCGCCGGTTGGAGAATCCAGAGGTGAAAAGGGCATACGTTGAACAGCTAGAATCCCGAGCCTCGGAGCTGCCGACAGACGGAACAGTCGAAGAACAGTGGTGTGGAATCAAGAATGCCTTTATCACGACGAGCCATGGTACTCTCGGTAAAGTTTGTGGAAGACGAAGTGAATGGATGTCGGATGAAACCTGGAGGATGATCGATGATCGGAGAAAGGCGAAAGTCGGAATTGAGCAGGCATGTACCGGGTCAGCCAAAGCAGCCGCCCGCTTACGATATGCGGAGCTGGAAAAGGCAGTTAAACGAGCTTGTAGACGAGACAAGAGAGCCTGGACAAACTCCCTAGCCGAAGAGGGAAAAAGAGCCGCCGCCATTGGAGATATCCGATTATTATATGATATTTCTCGCCGCCTTAGTGGTGCAAGGACTAATGCAAGAATGCCGCTGAAAAACCGATCAGGTCAGCTGCTGACAGATCGAACAGATCAGCTCAAGCGTTGGACTGAGCATTTTGATCAACTTTTTCGAGTTACAAATAGCAATGGCCAACAGAACCCGCAGCTCGAGGCGCCCACAGTAAGTCGCATTAATGGCGTCAACTTGGAAGCGCCCTCGCTGGCTGAAATAGAAGCGGCAATCAAGGACATGAAATCCAACAAAGCGCCTGGAATCGATTGCATTCCTGCTGAAATGCTCAAAGCCGACCCTGCCTTGTCAGCACAAATGTTGCACCGTCTATTCGCTGACATTTGGGATACTGCAACATTCCCGGCCGACTGGATGCAGGGTATCCTCGTAAAGGTCCCAAAGAAAGGAGACCTAACAGAGTGCGGTAACTGGCGTGGCATAACTTTGATCTGTACAACCCTCAAAGTACTCTGCAAAGTGATCCTGAACAGGATCCAGGAAAAAACCGACGCTACACTCCGACGGCAACAAGCTGGATTCCGATCCGGACGATCATGTGTGGACCACATCACAACGCTACGAATAATACTGGAACAAATCAACGAATTCCAGGACTCTCTCCTGCTGGTGTTCGTTGATTTCGAAAAAGCATTTGACCGACTGAACCACGAAAACATCTGGGCTGCTCTTAGACGACGAGGGTTCCCAGAGAAAATAGTCCATCTCATCGAAGCACAGTACGAGGCATTTTCGTGCAAGGTCTTGCACGACGGTGTCTTGTCCGAACCAATCCCGGTAACTGCTGGAGTGAGACAAGGATGTATTTTGTCACCGCTGCTTTTTCTCATCGTAATGGATGAGATCTTGACTGGATCGATCGACTGTAGACCAAACCGAGGATTGCCGTGGAATCCTTCAACCATGGAGCAACTGAACGACCTTGACCTGGCAGACGATATTGTTTTGCTCGCCCAAACACAACAAGACATGCAGAGCAAACTCGACGACCTCACCGAAAGTTCCAAGGCAGCAGGTCTCAAAATCAATGTCGGAAAGACCAAGTCGATGGAAATCAATACAGAAAATCGTTCCAATTTCGTGGTAGCTGGACAACAGCTTGAGACAGTGGAGTGCTTCCAGTATCTTGGTAGCCAGATTACGCCTGATGGTGGGACCAAGAAGGACATCGAGACCCGGATCAGAAAAGCCCGATTGCGTTTGCGAGTCTCCGAAACATCTGGCGGTCACGCCAGATCTCTCTACGAACTAAGATCCGAATCTTCAACTCAAACGTCAAATCCGTATTGCTGTACGGGTGTGAAACTTGGTGCACATATGCGGTGACGACGCGAAAACTGCAAGTTTTTGAGAATCGCTGCCTGCGGAACATCATCAGCGCTTGGTGGCCTCGCAACTGGATCTCAAACGTTGAACTTCATCGCCGGTGTCATCAAAAGGCGCTAGAAATCGAGATTCGGAAACGTAAGTGGAGATGGATTGGGCACACGCTGCGAAGAGATGAAAACGAGATTTGCAGAGAGGCGCTTGACTGGAATCCAGATGGGCATCGAAGAAGAGGCAGGCCCAAAAGCTCGTGGCGGCGAAGTCTAGCCGCTGAAATCCGCACAGTTGACGAGAACCTCGGCTGGCAGCAAGTGAAGACGCTGGCTCCGGATCGCCAGCAGTGGAGATCTTTTATCTCAGCCCTATGCGCCGGTCAATCGGCGCTGGACCCTTAGGTAGGTAGGTATTGATATAAAGAATCCTTTAAAAAATAGGAAACTAACTTTCATCGATTGTTGAATTCTTAAATTTGCATCAAAATTCGTTGAACTTATTTAGGCTTAGATTGCTAAAAGTTCTCCCACACGTATCTGGGCCGGGCAAATCCGGGCTGTTTCATTAAAAAAATCTATTTCAAATTTTCTCACCATACTCCAGTCAATATTTGGAAAAAAATTGACAAAGATCCAAGAACTATTCAACAAAAAAACTGAATAATCGTTTATGTTTCTTTTTCTATCTAGCTTGTAAAATTTCATTTTTGGGCGACAAAATTTAAAATTATAATGATGCATTTTCATTTTTTTATTTTCCAATAAAATGAGAACTAATCCGGACAGATCAGATTTTTTTAACAAAATTTGGACGGCCGAGCTTTTCCCAATTTGAGAACATACAAATTGTATGATACAATACATACAAAACATACGAGTTTTTTTTTCAAGAAAGCCTTCAATTTCGAAAGAAAATTTAAAAATAAATACAATTTTCAAAAGTAAAAGTAAAAGATTGAAATTTTACGCTACCAATCGGATATATGCAAACTCAATCCTAGTTAAAGATTTAAGTTTGAAATTTGGTTCTTGAAAATACTGCAATATTGAACAATAAGCCAAAATATATGGAATTCCCTGCAATTTCTTTATGAGAAGATAAATGTTCCTTTAGCGTCATTTAGTTTTCATTAACAATTAATTCCTGTGGATGGATATTTTTGCAAACTAAACAATAATTCTACTATATTTTATCATTTTCAGCTGAATTGTGCAAACGAACTGACTTTGGTTAAATTTTAATATCGATCTTAATATCAGAACTATCATCTTGTAGTTATCTTGATAATTTTATTTTGATTTTGGAACTCATATACGAACTGAAACTGAATCTAAATTTTGAACTTGAATTAAACATTTGAATTTTTAATATGTTTCGGAATTTCAATACGTTTTCTAGAATGTGCATAAAAACGGTTCCTGAATTTAAAAATATGAGCCAAGAATTGAAATCATTTTCGGAGCTTAGACACGAATGCCATGATGGTGGTAAAGTGTCAAAAATAAAACCTAAAATAAAAAAAAAATTCGGAGCCTTCAATCATGAATCCAGGATAAAAATTCGGATGTTTTGGGTTTCAATGATCATTCTTTATTTTAATAATGTATTTCTAATTCTGGGATTAGTTTTCGAGGTTTTGACATCAGTAATGAAGTAATAAAAACTGCCTGCAGCACAGAAATAGTTAATTGAAGATTATACTGAACTCATTTTAATTGTTTTTGTATATTAAAATTATTATCTCTGGGATGGCATATGAAAAACAAATCGGTTCATAGGGGCCACCTATAAATTCGCCCCAGGCCCCACCGATGGCATTTTACGGACCTGTCCTCCATTCAATCAAGGATTCAGATTTTTTCTAGATATTCAAGATCCAGAGATAGATCGCTTTCAAAAAATATTTCAACAATTTTTGAGAAATGCGACAATTTCTGACATAGCTGAAAAAAGTTTTTGAGTATCTGATATTAAAGACTTTAATCCATAAAAGAACTTTGTTGAAGACTGCAAAACGATTTGATTTTGGTTTAAGAAATATCTAAGATTGAATTTGAGTTAAAATTTCTTTGAAATTTTGTGAAAATAGACGTATTTTGCAATATTGGGAAAAAATAAACAATAAGAAAACTTCTATAACTTTTTTCTCAGAAGTCAAAATTACTTGCGATCTTCGGGAATGTTGATCATTAAATCAAAACCTTCGATTTAAAAATCTTTGTAATGTTTTACAGATTTTCCAAATAAGTGCTCAAATTGATTTGACTAATTTTTACTTACAAATATGTCTAAGTTATTTCGAAAACAAGTGCTGCTAGAAAAAAAAAACAAATTGTATATTAGGAATCAGCGCCTTCAAATTAGTCTACCCTAGTTCTAAACATTTGAGAACCGCAAATAAATCTAATACCGCAAACACCAACATTTGACATGTTCTATCTCAGAAACGACCAAATTCTACATATTTTTCATCTTCGAGTTATCGAAAACGTTGTACACAATAATGAAGAATGTTTTTTTTAAAATAAAATATTCACATTTGAGTGATGCTTCTCGGCAAAGCGCACTCGTGTCAAGCGAAAAAAAGGAGATATCTCGTATTTGGTCCGCAAAGTATTTAGTTCTTTGAAAAATGTAAATTTCGTTGTCTTGTGCTTCTTTTATCATTACGACACGATGCTTGGTCTGTTTTTTGCCTGCTGGACGAATCGGACAGAAAAATTGACCCCATTTCTCCAATCGAAAGATACGGATAGCGCTTAATTAGACACCTCTCATTCCTCCTACCTTCATAAAATTAATAATTCTCGCTTTGATTCACAATTCAGAACGATTTACAAGCGACATGATCTGTGGTCGCATAATTTATTTCCAGCTGTTTTGGGGTCTCTCAATGGGAATTTCTTAGATTTTTCAAGATCGGATTTTTTTTAGTTTTTTCAAACATTAATTATTGTGTGTTCAAATGTTTACAATTATTCCAGAATCCTCGAGGGCATGAAAATTTCCTCCGCCGGTCAACGGTCCGGATTCCACATCAGCGATATACTGGAGCTGAACAACAGTCACCACGTCCAGAGCGCGAAAGAATATTCCCATCACATTCCGGCCACTATTGAACACCACCGAGGTGATCCGGGTGGCGGCGACGCCGGAAGTGGAACAACAGAAACCCCAGGAACCGAGGAATACATTAATGTCGCACATCACCAGAACCATGGAGCTGACCAGCAACCTCAGTCTCATCTAGTCCAGCATCCACAGTACAACTCTGCTTCCGGCAGTTTCATCCCACTTCAGCCGGTACCTCAACCACCGTATGGTGATCTCCCTCCGTACTATCACCCGCATCATCTACTTCCGCCTGGAGGAGATCCCTCCGGCCATTCACGGGCGTCCTGGTACCACGAGAATAGTAGTCAGGATTATAGTAATGGTAGGATTATTTTGAAATAAATTTAAAGCGATTTACGTCACCGTTTTCTTTTCTAGTTCCAACGGTCATTCCACAGAACCTCGAGGGCGGTCTACATCACCAGCAGGTTAGTCCGGACAGTACATCTCCGGTGGCTCCGGGAGGAAGTGCGGAACTGTCATCGTATGCCGTTCTCGGCAACTACAGTCACATCCCGACGGCAGTTTTGGAAACTTCGGATAGGCTCGCTGAAGACCTTCAGAATATTCAACGTCGACAGCCGACGGCGACTACCGTCATCGATAGCAATAACAACACCTGCGATGGGGACTCCCTGGACGATAGCATCGAGGTGGGCAACTCGGGTGATGAACGTTCCGGAAGTCCTCCGGTTGGAATGTCCGCTTCCGGTAACCAAAAGAAACGTAAACGCCGGATTTTGTTTTCGAAATCGCAAACCTACGAACTGGAGCGGCGATTCAAATCCACCCGATATCTTTCGGCTCCGGAACGGGAACATCTGGCCAGTATGATCAACTTGACCCCGACTCAGGTCAAGATCTGGTTCCAGAACCATCGGTACAAAACCAAACGGGCTCAGTGTGAGAAGGTTGGAGGTCTAGGGCATCAACTGGTGGGATCTCCGAAGCGTATAAATGTTCCGGTGCTAGTCAGAGATGGGAAGCCCTGCAATGGAGGAAAACCTCATGATGGTCATATTCAGGTTTCGTTGCAGCACCCTTTTGGATCCGGTGGAGGTCTACAGTCGTTGCTGACCTCTAGCTCGATGGCCGGACATCCGGGATTGACCTCTTTTTACCAGAATCAGCAGAACAGTTCGGATGCTGGACAGGGTAGTCACAACTCGTGGCCTCCGAAAAGGTTGTGGCCTTCGCTCAACTGAGCTTATCGTAAATTGTAGAACAATTATTGTGATAATGGTAATGTCTTCGAATACAGGAAAATAAATTAAAGTTGATCCGAGAATTATTCTGCAGCCTAGGAAAGTGTGAAATTTCCCTAAAAATACAAAAAAAATGAAGAAGATATCTCCAAATTGTTCAGTAGGAATGCGAGAAATTATTTATAGATATTACGTTCACATTATTTGTATTATCAAGAGCAACACTTTCATTCATGAGTATCTATTTATGAATCGATTAATGTACATACATCCGGGAGCTCATTACATAAGAATTTCGGCAATTGCGTGGCAAAAAACAGCTGTGTCAATACAGACTGTGGAAATAAAATTCTTCGCCGCAATCATCAACTAATGAACATAGATTCAATAACTGTTACCGTTCGGTGCACTATAAAAGGCCAAACAAAATTAGCAACCATCACATTCGTCCCGAGTCGTTCTTCCAAAAGCCTTCCAAAAACACACAAAATGAAATCCTTCGTGTATTTCGGATTGGTCCTTGCTGTGGTGAGTCATTTATGTCTAGAAACATACCCACTTATTAATATTATTTGTATCCTTCAAAGGTCTCAACCGCCAACAGCCAACTGCTGAACGCTATCAATGATCTGGCAACGGCTGGACAGAATTTGAAAACCTCCGTCAAGGCAGCTAACTTCCAAAACCCGGCTGTCAAAAGTGCCTTGTCTCAAATTTCGACCGATGCCAAAGCCTTCCTCGCTATCGCACAGAGAGATGCCCCGAAAGTTGCTGCCCTGGAAAGCTTCCTGCAGAACGATCTGATCAACGCAATCGGAAGCCTTACCAGCATGCTTGGAGAACTGAACTCGGGAGTCCAGAATGCCGGAAACATCCCAGTCGTTAAGGATGCTCTGACCAGATTCATCATGAACGGAACCCCGGTGCTGAACCAGATCCAGAATGTTTTGGCTAGTAATCCGACTAATGAGTTCGCTGAAGCCCTGGAAGCTATCCGTAAGATCCAGAGTGATATCGCTGCCCTGCAAATTGCTGCCAATCTGTAAAATGTGAATGATTTGACTAAATATATACAACACGCTCACAGATGTATTGCCATGTATATTAGGGTGTCCCAAAATTGCATTACTTCTGGGAATCTGGGGGCTCACCCTTTAAATGGTAGATTAGGATGTGCAGAACAAACTTTTGTATGGAGCTGACTAAAAAAATCATTTTTAGAGCTTCCGCAAGCGCGATCTTTAAAAAAAGTCCACTTTCAAAAGATTTGATTTTAAATAAATTCTGGGTCCAAAAATTTTCATAAAATTTATATATTTTATTTTTTTAAATTTTGTTTGAGTTAAAAACTACACGTAAAAAATACAAAATGAACCAAATTTGTATCAAAATGTAAAACTAGCAAGCTATTTTCGAGGAAAAAAAAATTTTTGGTTCAAAAATTTTGAATTCAACTGACCAAAATGTGTACCAAGCGTAGAATATTTTTGATACCAATGCCATCAAAAGATGCGGATTTTGTGCACTTAAACTTTGCTGAACAAAACATGTGGTTTGTATCAACGTCTGAACAGCTATTCACGATTTAATGCTTAACAAATTTCACAATTTAGGATATTTTTTATTTAATTTATCAAATTTGTCTTAATAAATACCTACTTTAAAATCAGATTACTTGCAAAAAAGGACTGTGATGGTTTAAAAGAGTCATCAGAAGGCCATATGCCGAATTTGAGCAAAATCGGACAACAGGAAGGGGTTGCGCTGAATCTCAAGTGTGAAAGGGATTCTGAGACATAGTGTTCTAAAGAAGCATAAAAAACTGGTTTTTCATCATGCATTTTTGTCTTTACCAATTGATTGCTTGATTATGAAGGTTTTATTAAAATTTCAATTAAGACTAACATTTCACTTGAAGACTGCAACTCGATTGGACTTAAAACAAAAAAGTTATGGCTGTTCCAAGATTATATTTTTGTGGCAAATTTTCGTTTAACACACAATGAGTACTTTTTACTCATTGAGTTTTACAGGACAATTTGTAACCAAAATACAATCTTTGAACAGCCATAACTTTTTTGTTTTAAGTCCAATCGAGTTTCAGTCTTCAAGTGAAATGTTAGTCTTAATTGAAATTTTAATAAATCTTACATAACCAATCAATCGATTGATAAAAACAAAAATGTATGATGAAAAACCAGTTTTTAATGTTTCTTTAGAACACTATGTCTCAGAATCCCTTTCACACTTGAGATTCAGCGCAACCCCTTCCTGTTGTCCGATTTTGCTCAAATTCGGCATATGGCCTTCTGATGACTCTTTTAAACCATCACAGTCCTTTTTTGCAAGTATTTTGATTTTAAAGTAGGTATTTATTAAGACAAATTTGATAAATTAAATAAAAAATATCCTAAATTGTGATTTTTGTTAAGCATTAAATCGTGAATAGCTGTTCACACGTTGATACAAACCACATGTTTTGTTGAGCAAAGTTTAAGTGCACAAAATCCGCATCTTTTGATGGCATTGGTATCAAAAATATTCTACGCTTGGTACACATTTTGGTCAGTTGAATTCAAAATTTTTGGACCAACAATTTTTTTTTCCTTGAAAATAGCTTGCTAGTTTTACATTTTGATACAAATTTGGTTCATTTTGTATTTTTTACGTGTAGTTTTTAACTCAAACAAAATTTAAAAAAATAAAATATATAAATTTTATGAAAATTTTTGGACCCAGAATTTATTTAAAATCAAATCTTTTGAAAGTGGACTTTTTTAAAGATCGCGCTTGCGGAACCTCTAACCATGATTTTTTTTAGTCGGCCCCATACAAAAGTTTGTTCTGCACATCCTAATCTACCATTTGGAGGGTGAGCCCCCAGATTCCCAGAAGTTATGCAATTTTGGGACACCCTAATGTATATATTTAAGTTTTAGTGAATACCCCTACTTGAAAGAACTTCTGAGATAATTGTATCCTAAGAAACCCAATAATATTTCATATTTTCGTTTTGAACATACTTTTTAGATTCATCTTTTCATATTATTGTGCTTAATTTCGATTTGTTCTTATAATCCATCTTGTTTGTTCTGTTCGATTGCTCTTTGGGCCATACTCTAGAACAGTGCCCAGCCAACAATTTTGTAGGTATGTATATCAAAAGATATACGTACATCTAAAGGGTGATACGGTCAAAATTAGTTCAAGGGAAAACGCGTGTAAATCGGTGAAATCGTTTATTTGAAAAATCAAATTAAATTTCTTTTTCAAGTTCAATTAGTATAAAATTCAGGAAAAATATTCAGTTTGGCTTCCGCTTTTCCAAATCCGAATTGCCGGGCCTTACGCTTAACCCCTGCCATCAAATTTTGTACAGCCACCTTGTCCACCTTCTTCGCCGCAGAAAGCCAGTTCGCCTTGAACTGCTGCTCGTCCTTAGCAGTGTTTTTGGTCTTCTTTAGGTTCCGCTTGACAATAGCCCAGTATTTCTTAATTGGGCGGAGCTCTGGCGTGTTGGGAGGGTTCTTGTCCTTGGGAACCACCTGCACGTTTTTGGCGGCGTACCACTCCATGGTTTTGATTGTATCCCATTTACCCGAAAACCATTGCCCAGAATGAATTTTTCCCAGAATGACAAATACCCGAAATCAAACCCCAGAATGAACCATTTCCCAGAAAAAATTTCCTCAGAATGCACCATTTACCAGAAAATTTTTTCCCAGAATGGACCATTTCCCAGAAATTTTTTCCCCCGAATGGAACATTTCTCAGAATGGCACAAATCCCAGATTTTTTCCTCTAGTATTTTTTTTTGTATTGTTTTGTTTTTCTAATGAATTCTTGTGAATTTCATATGATTCGAAATTCATTTTTTCAAAATGATTTTTTAAATGACTACAACTTTGAAATTATCCAACTAAATTTATTTTAAAACCAATATTGTGCTTTGTTTATGGTTTGGGTACTTAAATTGATGCGATGCTTACCATGCTCCTTTAAAAAACCGTTTTGGTATCCGACTCCTCACGCTGCGCGTTCGAACTTGAAAGACGTTTTGTCCTTCACGCTGTCGCGTGGCGGACGGGGCTAAGGGATCACCCCTAGCTTTCACGCAGACCTAGGAAGCCCCGGCAGACCTAGACCAGTGGTCGGCAACCTTTTGAGTCGGAAGAGCCAAAAACAACAAATTTTCAAAATTTCAGAGTTGGAAAGAGCCACATTAAAGTATTGTGTTTGGTTTTAATAAAAAAAAATGGACGATCTATGAACATTGGTTGAAAATCCATTTATTTTGGTTTTCTTACTCTTGGATTTTTTTTTACATCTGTTCTGGTATCCTTAAGGTTCATGGATTCTCTTCTGGACTTTCAAATCTTTTAACATTTTTTGATTTTATATCAATTTGAATGCGTTGACAAATATCGTGTCAAAAAAATTAAAAATCCACATCGAGTTTAAATGAATAATTTGCATGATGTTAATGTGAAGGGGTTTGATCAAACTAACATAAGCAGAATATTTAAAATTTCATCGGCGAAGAAAAGCAAACAAAAGTAAAGAGAAATAAATATTCTCAAAATTATAAAGCTTTTTTATAACATTCCCGAGATTTAGCTAAGCCCTTCCAAAATTGCAGAAATATGAGATTAAATTCAACTGAAATTTATGTTGCTGAAACCTTTAATCTTCAATAATTATGCTCCTGACAACTCGTAGAATTTTCAAAATTCATGAGATTACGCGAACATGTCTTCAGAATTTTATGCATTTGGAATGCATAAAATGCATAAAAATAAAAAAATTTTATTATTTGTCAAATGTGATTTTTCAGTATTGTGCGTCCAAATGATTGAAGAATTAATCTCAAAACATTGTAGATATTCATCAATGCTTGCTAAAGCTTAGATTACTGGAAAAAAAAATCTGTGGTTTGACCAGTGTGAATCTGTAATAATGTGATTTTGTAGAATTCATTGGAAATAATACAAGAACAGTACACTTGACCGGGCAAAATCAGTTCAAGGATATTTTTAAAGTTTCAAATAAAAAATTAATAAAAATTAATCAACGTTGATTACCACTTAATCAAAATGAAAAAAAAATGTACGTTACTGAAACTTTCAAATTTTGTGCCCTTTTCGGTAAAAATTGGCTGTAGGCATCACACCTAAAATTTTAAGTTGGTTCAAGGACTTAACGGTTTCCATATTTTCAAATACATAAAATTTAATCATTAAAAAACTGCCGGTTAAAAGGTTAATTTAGTTATAGATTAGAAGTAGTAAGCCTGATATTATTAAGTTTTTCAATAGATTTTCAGAATTTGTTCGAGTTTGAAAAGCTGGCAAACTTCAATTTATAATTCTCAATTCTTTGTTTTGATATTTTGTAATTGACATTCAAGTATCTATTCACTTTTTTATCCGTAATCTATTGAGTGCTTACTCAAAGGTTTTCTCTGTTCGTTTCAAGCATCGGGTTACTAAATTTTAAATTCAAATTCGGGTAATAATATCCAGACAAATCCAGCCCAAATCTAGGTATTCTCCATAAAAAAAGAAAGAAAAAAGCTGAAATACAAACACGCGAAAACAGGTTTTTACCAAGGCAAATCAGCGGCTTTTAAATTTTATTTCACAGTTCCAAAACATACTTGCGAATTTATTTCATTAAAACAAGTTGAAAATTTTGAAGATCGTTAAAATTGTGAGGATTCCGAAAAAAAACATGCCTTTTTCATCGATATCCAGCAATCGGACCAGACCGGGCATTTTCCAATTTTTCTTCGAAAATCGGGGTAAGCCCGGATCATACTGGGCAATCTGAAATAAATTATGTAGGTATCTATAGATTCAGATACATTAAAATTATCGTTTGTAATTAAAAAAAATAGGACAGGATTGAGGCAGTTTTTCCAATATATTTATGTTGTTAAGTGTCGAAGTTGTTTATATTTTTAGACATGGTTGATTAATTCTAATACGATTTAAAAAAATTCAAGATAAATTTTCATAGAGCGTTTCCGTTGTTTTTTTTAGCAAAATAGAGGCTATCTAGTTACTTCTTTTTTATAAATGATAAATTTTGATTTTCCTGTTAACAGTGAAAAGCAAAAAATTGTGAAATTAGGCATCAAAAATGCTATTTTGCGATCAAGTGCGACCAAGATTTTCGCTTGTTCCTACAACGGATGCAACTAAAAGAACCTATGAATTTCGTGTGCCAGATTACAAGACTCAGGTATCGGGTTAGCACGATTTTATAAATATTTTAATCTAAAATATATATATAATATTTGCGCAGTGAGCTAAAGAGCCGCAGCTTCATGCCCAAAGAGCCGCATGCGGCTCGCGAGCCGCAGGTTGCCGACCTATGACCTAGACCAATGTCTTAGGGCCGCCGCTTCCGACGGCGGGTCGGCGGCCACCTCGGTTTTGGGAGCTTCGGTGGCTTTGTGCCGCCTCGGCCCCTTCATCCTCGTTGGTTGCGGCTTTGCCGCAAAAGAAAAAAGTTATGAAACCCCATTTTTTTGTAACAATTCCTTTTTTTAAAAATAATTTCTAGTTTCTAGTATAATGTTTTCAATTTTCTGGGAAATGGTTCTTCTGGCGAAAAAATTTCTGGTAAATGGTTCACTCTGGTGAAAAATTTCTGGGAAATGGTACATTCTGGCGAAAATTTTTCTGGGAAATGGTTCGTCTGGGGAAAAAAATTCTGGGGAATGGTTCTTTCTGGCGATTGAAATTCTGGGGATTTTTCATTCTGGGCAATGGCTTTCGGGTAAATGGAGTACAACCATGGTTTTTTTACCGTAATGATGCCAAAATGCCAAATCCGGTCAAAATAGTACGGAACAACCGTGTTTCTTCAGGAAAGGCAGCAGACGTTTATTCAAACACTCTTTCACGTAAATTTCTTGGTTGACAGTCCCGGAAGCTGTGAAAATGCTGCTTTTCAAGCTACAGGTACAGATGGCTTGCCAAACCAGATATTTGTCGCGAACTTTGACCGTTTCTTGTACTTGAAAATATCTGCTACCTTTCCCCTTCCTTTTGCCGTATAAAACTCCTGTCCCGGAAGCTGCTTGTAGTCGGCGGTATGTTTGAAAACCCGTAACTGGCATAAGGACTCGGCTTCCAACCAAAATTATGCATGACCACTACATTCAAGCGAAACAAGAAAAAACATTTTATGGGATTTCGTTCCTATTGGATAATCCATCCCAGAAACAAGAAAATATAAATAGTAACCACAGCGCCGTAGGGAGATTCGAACTCAAATCACCAATTAAATCGTCTTGCCAGACCGACATCTTAACCAGTGTACTATTTGAGCTTCATGCAGGACGAGGGCTATTTGTCATAGGCTTTCTGCCACCGATCAATCACAAAAAAAACGCACGACGGAGGCTTCCCGGCATTTGGCCTCCTTTCAAGGTATTCCTTTGTCTTGTGATGGAAACGGGAAAGGGAACGGGAGTGAAAGAAACGGGAAACCCATTGAATGAGAACTGTGCTTTGCTTACTGCCTGCTATTACATACACACGCTACATATACACAGCTGCTAAAGACGGGCAGCTTGGCCGATGGTTGTTTGCCGGTGAATTGAAGGAATGTTTTTGTTGTTGCTTTTGCTACATACACACGCACAGCTTAGCCGTGGTTGTTTGCCGGTGGATTGAATTGAAGCAATGTTTTTTTGTTGCTTTTACTGCATACACACGCACAGCTCGGCCGTGGTTTGCCGGTGCCGGTGGATTGAATTAGAAGGATGTTTTTGTTGTTGCTTTTGCTACATCCACACGCACAGTGCTCGGTTCGCTGGCTGCCTGGTGTTGGCCGGTATTTATTTTCATCCTTCTTCGTCTTGTGATGCGATAGGGAGGGAGGTGAGAACGTTTTTATTTTGTTTCTTTCAGACATACGCAATTCGGTTAACTTGGGAGCAACGATGCCACATTTTGATCGGTATTATCAGTGTATCTTATTCTCACCCATAAAAGTCTCAATATAACAGAAAGAGATACACTGATAATACCGATCAAAATGTGGCATGCAAGCTTGGGAGATTAATGCCAGTGGGAGCTAATCGAATCAGCACCGGTCGCGTTATCTTCTTGTACCAATGATGCTATGTAATTGACTACACGCCATTGGCACGGAGGCTGAATTTTGGGTGTGGCTGTCGACAAACGTTCCCCAAACACTTTAATTACATTTGTAACGGTTGATTTGGCAACTTTTAGCGATTTTGCCAGCTAGAGTAGTTCGGATTTTTGACGCGCGCAAAAATTTTGATACGCTGCTCTTCTTGCTTGGACGGCATTTTGACAACTTGTAACTAATAAAAATCCCGGCAAGCTAGCTCAGTAGCAAGAGACTCCTCGAGCTGGGTCTCAGAGTCGGCTTACTACTGGGTAATCGGAGGACCTACGCGAACAAACATTACACAAAATACTATCACAATTCTTTCACAATAATTACAACAATCAATTTGAGTTTGGGAAAATGAATTTATTAAATTAACAACAAGACTTTAATTAAAAAAATGATTTAAGACTTCTACTTTGCTTTTATTAAAGACTTTTAGTGAGTGTGGTGTGGGTGTGGGTGTGGTATTAAGATGATGAGGACGTACCGGTACGATTTCTGCTGCTGTTTCTGCTGCTGTTGAAGTTGCCTGGTTCCCCTTCTTCGCTCAAGCCGGCTTGTTGTTTTTGGCTAGGTGATGTTGTAAGTTCTTCCTCCCAGATGGGAGGCAAGACCCTTGGTCCACAGATTGTGTTGGATTCTGGGACACGTGGCTAGGTGGTCTTTCTTCGAGTTAGCCTCCTGACTCGTAACGTTATTGGAGCAGAGTCAGGAGAATTACAGGCGTCTCCTCTCGTTGACGCGATCGATTCGGCCCAGGATCTGGCCAGAGTGACCGAACCGAGAGAGGCCTCCTTTGCGGTTAGGGCTTAGCCCGAGGTGGGTTCTCCTTTACGATTATGGCCCTCGAGCCAGAGAACTTAAAAGTCCTTCTACGATTAGACGTAGCAGATCTTAGACCTGCTAGGCCGACGCGTGTGCAGTCCTTGGACACTTCCAAGGAACCAACTGATAGGGTAAAAAAAAAAGCGGAATTACCCTACCAAGCCACTTCACAAACTTCTTTTTAAAAATAAAGTTTTGCTCCGATGATGTTGAGCACACGCACGCCTGAACTCGAATGACCCTCTCCTTCCGGATGCGGGTCTTTGCCGCCTTTTTCTTGTATGCTTGGGCGAGGCGAATTATTCCAGGCGAGGCGAAATGTTCCAGGCAAAGGCGAGGCGAAACATCCATGTTCGCCTTCCAGGCGACGGCGAGGCGAACACCCACTTGATCAACCTGTTCATACCACCCCTCACAAAAGTGTTATACACAATTTATTTACATAATTAAAATTACAAAATTTAAGGTCAACAAAAAAAGCTAAAATGGAAAAATAAATTAAGAACCGTGACAGCATACAAATAAATTAAAACAAATTGCACCCGTTAAAAAAAACAGAGATGCTTTGTAACTGAACGGCTACAAACTGTAGAGTGAATTCCAAAATCAAAATAGTAGCAACATTCTACACACACACACACACACATACACACCTTCAAAATGAGGAGTGCTCAGGTTTTTTTTAAATTCAAAATTGAAAGAAATACGTCAAGTTGATATTGACCAAATTTTGACCGTATAACCCTTTAGAAGATGGATGAGTGTCCTCATTATTTAGATGGTTAGAGTCTTTCAATACAACATATCATATAATTAGAACAAACCCTGTTTGCCAAATCAATAAATCATCTCATTGTGTTAAAACGTTCATGTTCATTAATTTTTGACAAAATTTTTTTGTAAACTGTAAGAATTTAAACATATTTTTCAAAATTTTGTATAGGAGCCCCTTTTACAAAAACGGTTAACGTTTAGAAATCTTTATAAAATCTCATGACATCAAGAATTTTATTATTTGCCAAATTTGATCAAAATCGTTTGAAAATTGTTCGAGTTCTGATATATCTATTTTACAATGAATGTGTAATAACCCCCCCCCCCCCCTTCCAAACAAAAATGTTTGCAAATGCAATTATTGGTCTAAATACATCAAAAGTGTTCAGCACCATAATCAATCAATTAATTATGCCAAAATGCGTTTGTGTGGAAAATTTGTCATATTTTATGTAAATTTTGTATGGAAGGCCCCCCTACCTCCTCTTAAGTCGGAGGGGTTTGTAACTATTATAGAAACCATCTCCGGCCCCAAAAACCCTCAGACGCCAACTTTGACGAAGATTCGTTCAGTAGTTTCCGAGTCTATAGGGAACAGACAGACAGACTTACATTCATTTTTATATCTATAGATTTCATCTAAAGAACGCATTTCGATTAGAGTTATCATAAAACAGTTATTAGGCTTCAAAAATGGGTATTTAAGCGTCGATTAGCGATCATTCATGTACTTTTCGTAATTGACCCTTCAGAAGCTTATTTTTGAAAATGAATATATTTTTTACCATAACCCTGATCGAAATGGGACTTTGGGATGAATTATTTTCCATTATTAAAGCTGAATAACTATCATCGGCCGATAGAGACTTAAGGAATTGATGCCCATTTTCAATTTTTTCGTAGTAGTTATTAATATAAAAGTTGTCAGAAAATCATCACAAACATTATCGGACTGTGGCAAAAACAAAACAAAAAAAAAATGGAAATGATTAGTGAGCCACTTTTATTGAGTTTTACACCGCTAGATAATCAGTTCCATCTTGAGTGATTTACAATTTAATCATGTGATTTCAATGATGCTCCTGGTGGAATCTTTCTCCAAATAGTTTTAGAAATCCATAAAATAATGCTTACGTTAGTTTTAAAACGAAATACATCAATCCTTCGACTTTTATGTTTTATCATATTTTTGTTCGTTCGCACGGCAAGTTTCCGCTTGTGGGGCGAACCACGCTTGCCCTACTGATGTGTGATGGTAGATGCAACTCTATCTGTGTCTACCATTTCATTGTAGTTGGCCCGTGCCGAACAAAAATTTGGTATGTGATGTTAATGCTTCTAATAAATTCTACCCGGTCATTTGCACCATCTCATTTTTTCTTTCTTTCATCCGTCTATAAAATTTCATAATCTTAAGATTTAATTACTAAAAGTGTTCAGTCCGACGAGCGGACTGAAAGTAAGAAGGAGAGCGCGAGAGAAGAGAGGAGAGTCGTGGGCCAATCAGCGAGCAGCAATCGACAAGCCGATGATATAAAAACGCGCGCTGCCGCGCGTATGTCGTCAGTTTGGGATGAATAAACCCATTGGGCTTAAAATCCCGGAAAAAAAAGTATGTCGTCAGTCGTAATCAAACCACCAAACCGTCGAGAAGCGCGGAAGTGTATATAAAATGTAAATAATAGTAATAAGTGAAAAGAAAATAAATAGTATGTAAACCGAGCTAGCTTCTTTCTTCTGGTGCTTCGCTCCGACGCCTTGCTCCCGGGTCCAGCTGCCACAATCGGCTCTTTTCAGAGCCCCCCATCCAGAAAGAGTTTTGGATCTCGGTCAACCAGGCGATCGAAATCCCTCCGAGCCTCGGCCGCCAGGCAGCGTCATGAGGACCTGCCTCCACTGATGGGACAACCATGCGTGGTTGTCTCTTCAGGTCCAATCCCACGAGGGGAGCGGACCATCAGTGGTAGTTTTCCAGAGCGCTCACATTGTCCCGGCCTTGGCCCCCAGGCAGACAGTCTGCGGACCTGCCTCCACTGTTTGGCAACCATCAGGGGTTGTCAAAGCCTTATCCCTGAGGGGGAAAGAGCAAGCAGTGGTAGTTTTGCCAAGCGCTGCACCCACAGTCCACCAATGGCTTTTCATGGCCACAACAAAAAGGGATATCACTTTTCACCGATAAGGCCAATAAATTAAGTAACAAACATAAAATACGGTGAAGAGATTTATAAAATTAAAGCCATTTATAAATTTACTGCGAATTTTCGAATTTAGATACCGGGATGTACTAACTTCACCGGACTACCAAAATGAAAGAGATTTTGCTCAATAGAAAAAACGCAACGGAATGGAAAAAAAATGCAACCGCACTTGTCCAAAACCAACTTAGAACTGCAATGTAGGTAGATATTGTGAATTTGTTAATGAAAAAATAGGGCCGATTCTCAGAAAGGCAGCATCAGAAATCACGATAGACGGGTATGTCAGGATTCATTCTAACCAGATTCATTCTGTGTGCGCCGCCAGATCATTGATAGCTGCCTGCATTTGGGTGCTGGCGGATGCAGCCTGTAAATAATGAAAAAAAAATTAAATTGTTTTGAGAAACAGTTTTGCGACTTCAATGACTTACCACCACGAGGCACATAACAACGCACACAAAGGACTTCATTTTGAGGATACCGAAGGAGCTTCTAGCAGGAACGACTCTGGACGAATGTATCGATTCCCAATTTGGGCTAGGTTTTTATAGTGAGCTTTAAGAAATACCACCATTCTATGGGCTTGAACGATCGCACGATGTTAAACGTACACGTTCCTTGTAGTCTTTATTGATTCAGATGTGTTCATGGGCGTACTTGTTTTGCAAAATTTCGGACATCATTCCATGTCGTTTATCTAAATGCAGCTTTCAAACAGCACCCATCATTGTTTCAATTTTTAAAGATGATTTCGCTGAAGTGAAATAATTCGCATTGTCAGTAGGAGTGCAAATCTTGTTGTGAGTTGTCACTTTAAAATAGAAGGATACGTAGACAATTCATTGTTCATCGATCGTTTGAAATATTTTTATAAATTTCGAAAAAGCTTTTACCTATTTTAGGTTTTTACAAAATCTAATATGATGGTTGTCATTGGTGGTGGCTCCAGAGATTTTAGACTTACAAACCCAATCTCTTCATCCCCTATGGTCTGATCCGGGTGGCAACTAATTTAGGAAGTTTTTCGAGGCCCCAATACTCAAACATAAACGAGCTCAGAGAAAAATGAGGCAAAAAGTATACAGTATACAGAACAACATTTTGGAAGTGAAAATGTGGCGGCTTCCACTGTTTACCAGATCCTAAAATCCTCAACAACAACTTGCAAGCAAGGTAGTGGCAGACCAGCAAAAATAATGGACGCCAAAGGACTTCGTTCTCTTTCTCGTGCCTTCAACAACAAGGATTCACTGAGCCAACGGGATGCCGCCAAAAACCAGTAGGAGAAAACTGTACATAACGCAAAAGTTAAGCATTAACGCTAATTACAGCCCTAAAAATCATGTAAGAGCCAAATTGAACGTTTACGACGATTCAGAGATTTATTTTACGTCTTACTAGAAAGAAAAATGACGGTAAAAACTCAGTTTTGAGATATTTTTCATAAAAACTCAACCAGCTAGAGAGCACACCGTGGGGTAGAAGGCCAAAACTAATGGACAGAACGCACCATACAGGAAAGGTGGTCAGAAACTGAATAGTGATTATATGAAATATGATGATTGTTACATCAAAATATTAGTAACATGTTCATCGCATTTTTGTAAACCAAGCATACTCATTTGTTTTTACTAAACTTATCGAAAATTTCGCTTTTTGAAATACACTTTTTGATATCCTTATAGGTAAAACGCCTTCAAGTAGGCAACGAAATTCAATTTCTTGGCTGATATCGCGGCAAATCAAATATTGGTGCACCTTTTAAACTTGAAAAAGGACGAAGTTTGATTTAGCGCAAGTTTTATATAATTGTTTTTAGTTAAAATTTGTAAAAAGGTGCATTTACAGTTCTTTCGAACGTGAAAATGGAAAAAAACTTATATTCTTCAAAAACTCGACTATGCTGCATTTCATGGCTGCGAAACTAGGTGGAATAGATGCGGAATGGTTGAACGATTATTTTTGAACTGATTTCCTTGTTCAAAGCCCTTTAATATTAATTTTATTTCAATTACCCCGATTTTCACTGCGGAATATTTTTTCCGCGTTCACTGACATTCCGCTCGAAGTGTAAACGCACTGAGCGAACGTGAAAACGGAAAACGAACAAGAGTGGTGAATATAAATTCCGCGTTCATTTTCACGTCCGAATGGCAATGTGCATTCTGAAAAAAATTTCACCGATGACGGAAAAATTTTTGCTTCATAAAAAATTAGTTTTTTAATTTGTAAGCACATTTGAAGGCAATTAAAGGCTTAAAATACTACGAGTTTGAAATGAAACGCATACGATATTTTTTTTAACTTCAAAACCCGCTTGGGCATCATTTAATTTTGCACCTGTTGGAAGAGCTTCTCAACGAATAAATGTAAATGAAGATCATCGAATGGCCAGATTCCATTGAAATAAAAAAAATAGATTCCGCTTTGTTCAAATGTGTGTTTCAGAAAAGGTATGGAAATAATTATAAAAATTTATGAAATCATTCAAAAATAATGTGTTTTAAGGAGAACTGAAAAGCAGAAAAATTAACAAACAAAAGAGTAGGGGAGAATGAGGATACTTGATCCCTGGGGATACTTGATTCCTTAGCTATATCTCGAAACTGGAATGTCTTACAAAGATCAAATGTTCTAGAAAAATGAGCCAAAATGAGCAAAATAACAATGCCTGTAGTTTAAAAAATCTTAACAAAATAATTGTTTGAGTAATTGAACTTTGTTTGAAAAATTTCACAAAATGTAACTTGAAGATCTTTTTTCATCACTTTCAAATGTTCTTTACATGGGAAAATAATGAGAAAAATATTTGTTGCAATGTATCAATCGTTCGAGCGTAAAATAAACTTCATAATGCCATATTTTCAAAGTAATGGAAAATTCTCAACTTTTTCCAGAAAAAGTTTTCTAAAATGTTAATTATGGGTATAATTGATTCCCTAGATTTGGGAACAATTGATCCCCCCTCCAAACGGCATATTCTTCTTCTGAATTGATCGTTATGATTGCTGATTACGAAATTACTAATATTTACCCAAAAACTAATATTTATTAAACAGTTGTCTGAAGAAGAGATCCAAAATAATTAAATTTCTCTTAATTATAAGAAATAGCGCCTTTAAGTATGCAATGTTATTAGCGTTTAGACAAAGTTATAGAATTTTCTTCTTATGTCTGCTATAAATTGTGAAATGGGAACAAACATGACCAAAATAGTCAAATAACATTCTATCTTGGGGTTTAGTTGGATTTTTATACAAGGATTAGGGCTTCCTGAATAAAAGATCAAGCCTCCTTTAATAGGGGATCAAGTCTCCCCTAACTTCAGAAAAATCGCAATTTTTTTACTCCCACGAAAATGCTTCTAGTTCATCAACGGGTTCAAGTATCGTTCTAATTTTTGGAGCATAGAATCTTGAAGTTACAAGCTGTCAGAAAACGTCAAAGACGGCGAGTTGCTAAATTTTTCCAAAAAGATATGGTGAAAATAAGAAAAGGGGATCAAGTATCCCCACTCTCCCCTACTGATGCATTTTAATTAAATAAAAACCTTTTCAATTGTTTCACTAATTAAAAGTAATTTTGAAATTTTTGTTTGTCAATTTTTAATCAAGAACAAAAAATGACTATCTTGTAAAAGTTATATTCATAACGTCCTTTCAATAAGCTTTTCAAAAGAAACAAATTGCTAAAGCTCGTTACACCTTGATCGATAAATACTTTTTGGGAGTACTTTAAATTCATAAAATTTAATTTAAATTCATTGTTTTCAAAGATAAGAACTTTGGGAATATTTGATTAAATCAATCGTTTTCAAAGCTGAATATGTTTTGAAGAAGAACAATATGTTTTTTTAAGAAATTTGAATTTGAATTTGAGCATTGGTTCGACAAGTATCGATCAAAACATTGGTTGAATGATCTGTCATTTTCCGATCGAAACCAATTTCTACCCGCAGTTGAACAAACTTCTTACTAATTTTGAAGATTTGACCGATTTGACATTTCACTGCGGAATATTTTTTCACTGTGGTGAGTTCACGTTCACGTTCGAGTTCGAGTTCACAAGAACTGTAAACCGGGCTTTACCATAAAACCTTAAATGATAATCATGGAAAATTACAAGTTTCACGCAGATTTTATTTAACTTTCTGGTTTTTAGGATTTGAATCGTTTGAATGAAATTTTCACCTAAGAAATAATAGAGAAGCATGTTTGCCGCAACAAAAAATGAAGATAAACATCATTCGTAGCCATAGGTTGGCGTATTTTTGAAAAATAATGCCATGGGCCATCTTACGCTGGTTCGTCTTGTACAGTTTTCCCCTACGTTGCATTGGCAAGACATTGAAAAAAGTTGGAATTAAGTGCCGAACTCTTAAATCCCAATGCCGCTGGATGATAAAAAATATTCCGGAAAATGCTTTGTTTCGGACGAAGAAAATTACTTCCTTCTTGTGCCCAAGAACCACAACCCGATAAACTGTCTCAGAGTCGTCCAATCGAAGATTTCTTCGGAGCTTTGAGCTCATTGGTGTACAGAAATAATTGGAGAGCCAAGAACTGCAATCAATTGATTGATAGAATCAAGAGATGTATTCACAAAGTTGACAAGAAGGTCGATTCAGCTGAATGCTTGAATGGTTGAAAAATCGATACATCTAAAAATCTATGAAAAAAGATCGATCTCTGCTAGATCGATCTTTCAAATTTTGTTAAAAAGTGGTGCCGCCTGAGGACTACTTTACGATGAAGTAAATTAATAGCAAAAAAACGACAGAAAAGCTTGTAAATTTGAATATATCTAAAATATGTAGGGGAGATGAGGGCATAACGAGCACCCGAGGCATAATGAGAACTACGCTTTTCTACGAAAGTGCGTATTTTCTTAAATAAATTTTCATGAGGATTTGTTTCGTACTTCCTATAGTATTAATTTTTCAAAAAAAAAGGAATCTCCTTATCATCTTTACAGAGATATTTAAAAAAAACTAGCTTGGTTCTCAAGTTACGAAAATATTATAATTTTTGAGCACCACGAAATAAGCTCTTATGATCTTAAAATAACCTTGATCTATAATGTACGCACTGCAACATGATGTACACATTGTTTCTCAATTTTTACCATCATAAAATTTTTGATTTTTCACTTTTATCAATTTTAAAACACGTTTTTACTTAAATTTGTTGACTAGGGGCATATAGAGCACCATATTATCGAGGCATAATGAGCATTTTCTGCCGTAGAATCTAGCAGTGAATTAAAATTGATTTATAGCGCCACACCTTGACTAGTGTTCATCCGACAATTTAGCCTATCGGTAAGGTGTCGGAGAGGTAATCAAAAGACTAGAGTTAGATTTCTGTTCGAGGTGATTTCTTTCCATTCACAATTCATGATCGACTTTTTTATTGTTACATTATACGGCTAGTAGCATCATCCTTCGAACAAAGCACTTAATGTATGAGCGTGCGTGAATTGTTTGTATTCTACAAACAGACCTAGTTTATATTGTTATTGCTTTGTTTGATGAATCTACGACTCACCTGACTTCATCGAATTGAATTCGCTGCTAGATTCCCCGGCAAAAACGCACATTTGCTCTGATTAATGGTGCTCATACTGCCTCAGGGGGGTTCTCATTATGCCTCCACAGTGGCTGGTTTTCAGCTTTTGGCAAATTCTTTTAAAATGCATTTTTTAACGTTTTCATTTAGTTTTTCACGTTTCAGCCCATTAGAGAATAGGCTTTTCAAGTGTCTGAACACGAAACAATAATGTTACCTCCATATTATAGCTATTTTCTTTGGTTAAATAACCGTTTTCCTTAAGGTGGCCATTATGCCCCCATCTCCCCTACTAGAATTTATCCAACTAAGATGGAATGATTTAATACCAAGGTCCATTAAAAGTATATTAATTTAAATTTAACATCAGAATATTTTTGTTTGTTCGTTGTTGAACGAACAAACTCAAATTGCCCAGTTTTTCGAAAAATGGTCTTGTCATGACTTTCAAAAAAAAAATTCTAAATTATAATTGAATTGATTGTTGAAGGATAAGAACATCCATCAAATATGTAATAAAATATTTTAACCCATTCAACCGGGGATAATTTTCATTCAGATGATATTTTAATGGTGTTTTTCGATATAAACTGCAGACCAAGATTCTGCTCGCTCCAGTTGCATAAATTAAAACGTCTCCAGGACCTGTATGTCGCCTTTATTTTTGCAATTTAAGCAGATCCCCATCAATATTTGGGAAGAATGACTGCTTGCTGTTAAGTTCCTTGAAAAAAAAATCCATCTGTCTAGTCATCCCGATATTTTGCCTGATTTTAAACAAAACCACCTGACACCTCTAGTATGAACTAACTACTAAATCTTAAGAGATTATAATAATTCAACCATTTGATAAACGTTTGGGTAATCCTCAAAAGTCTTTACCATGGGTTGCCAAGATTTTAACCAAAATCGCCATATTTTGAAGCTAGTGAACACCAAAAAATGTATTTCATTATGGCAATTACGCACCATGGGATCCTGTTGGCCTGTACCTAGAAAACGAAAAATGATCATTCAGAAGCCTTGTAACCCGCGAGCTAGAGGCTTCGGCTATTAAGGACTCCCAAATGTATGCAACCGTTTTTTTTTCTTTCCATGTACACAAACAACGCACATTGATGCTTACATAATAATATACATTTTCTGGTGTGCTCAAGCTACAAAATAAGGCGATTTTGATGAAAATCTTGACCACCCATAGCATACACGATGAAAATTTCCGGTAAGGAGCCAAATTTTTTTAAAGATCGAAAGATCGAATCAAAAATAAACCGATTTAATCTATTTTTTCAAGGCTAAAGAATCGATCCAAAAATCGAAAATTTGAGTTTAAAAGATCGATCTTGCATAGATCGATCCAAGATCGACCAATCCTAGTTCCTACATCAAATGGAAACTTCGGCGAATAGCCTATTATGGACCGTTTTCAACTGTTTATTATTTTTTTCAAGAATGGACAATGTTGATTTTTGTTCCTATAACATTTTTGCTTGAACAATGCATACACAAAGAAGAGTGGAAAAAGTGTAGGTACTATCTAATTTTTCAGGTTAAAGATATTTTACACTAAAAGTTATAAGTTTCAATTCATAAAGAAAATCCTACTAGATGCCCATTTTTTGCCGTATTGCTCAGTTGGCAACTGACCATCCTGAGCTGATGTCCGTAAGTTTGAACCTATGGGTAAACATCGAACACAGTTGTACCGGATAATTTTTTTTATAACTGTTCGCCAAATGCATCGTTGATAAAAGTTTTGAAAGACACAAAGATGCTAAAACGACTATAATCGAAACAAAACATAAATCAAATCAAAAATGGATTTTGGAGGCTTCATTTGAAAGAAAAACTTTTAGCATTTACTAAAATAAGCTAGCTAATTCTTTTCAACCACAAGCATAACCGTTTTGAGCATTGGTGAAAGAGAATCAAATAGTTAGAGATAAGAGTAGTAATTCAAATAAGGATAGTTTTTTACTCTTTTAAACTCGAATAAAATTTTGGATTTTAGTTTAGAACTATGTTTAAGGATCTGCTATTTAAATAATGTTAGATGTTCAATAAAATTCTGAATTTCACCTGATGATTATATACAAGTTATTTTATCAACAAAAATTATCAATAATGATTTTATAATTCATAAACTAAACCTCTGAATAAATGAAAAAAAAACAAATTCTTTGAAATGGATCCAGTATTTTTCTAAATTTGAGATTTTCAGCAGGTTTATGTTTCTAAACTTACACAGATTGCATTTGAAAATTCAATTTCGATTCAAGAATCAAAGTTATGCAACTGCGATCTCCTTCAATTTGAATCTTAAATGTAATTTTCATATTGATATTTTAATCTTGATTTTGAAACCTAAATTCCAGCTGAATCTGAATACGAATTTTAAATTTTAAATCCGAGTTTTGAATTAAAATTGAGATTCAGATTTTGAATTAAGGCACAGAGAACAGACGTACAAGCTCTAACAAAAAATCTTCAAAAAAGTGTGTAAAATTTCAAATGCAGACATCCAAAAAATATGTTGAAAATTGACTTTAAACAGTGGCACCTATTGCGCCGTTCAAAAGTTACAAATCAAATTTTCAAGTGTATAGTTTTCGAAAAGGTGTAATCGTATATACAGTACCGTTCATAATTGTATAGAAATTGGAAGCACGCGCACTGTCACTTCGACTTTGAACTTCCTTAACTTTTGACTCTGATGATATTTTTTGATCAAATTTTCTGCGTTAGATAGATCAACTATCACACTATTATATCACAAAGTTTGAGCTTTCTGGAGTTTGTGGGGCCTGAGATACAGTCATTCTACGAAAATCGGACTTTTTGGACCGTTCTCATTCATACTACAATATCTCAGGAACTACACTACATTTTTTGTTGAAATTTTGCAGAGTGATTGCTGAAAAATAAAATAAGCATGTCTGAAGTTTTTGGAAAGTTTTATTGGTGGGATCAAAAGTTACGGAAGGTACAATTTTTTAGGCATGAACCTAAAAATGCGATTTCTATAGAATTTTGGACGATTCATGAGAACATAATCGTTTCCATCCACAAATCAGTCAAAAAATGTCTGGCAAAAGCAATGATGAAATAAAAAAATGAAATTAAAGATCTATTTGTCTTTTGAAATCAGAATCTCGCAATATTGTTTTGTTTCACGTAACTTTTGATCTCATCGATAGAACTTTTCAAAAACTTCAGACATGATAGCTTTACATTTCAACAATCACTCTGCAAAATTTCAACAAAAAATGTAGCGTAGTTTCTGAGATATTACAGTTTGAATGAGAAAAGTCCAAAAAGTCCGATTTTCGTAGAATGACTGTATCTCAGGCCACACAAACTCCAGAAAGCTCAAACTTTGTGATCAAATAGTGTGATAGTTGATCTATTTAACGCAGAAAATTTGATCAGAAAATATCATCAGAGTCAAAAGTTAAGGAAGTTCAAAGTCGAAGTGACAGTGCGCGTGCATCCAATTTCTATACAATTATGAACGGTACTGTATGAACTCATAATTGAACTAATGCCGCTGGAAATTTTACACAAGTTTCGTGGGCTAGCTTGTACGTCTGTTCTCTGTGATTAAGGTCAAAATGCAGTCATTTGGAGTCCAAATTCCAAATAAGAATTCCTATGAATTTAAAATCAAAAACCGAAATTTGATCAGAACCCTCAGCCAGAATTTTTTCTATTTTTAAATCATAAATGAACTTGTAAATTTGAAGGAAAATTCCGAATTATGAAATTGTTTCTGATTATTCAATTCTGAACTCATTAAACATTTTATAACTGATATATTTGAAATGGCTCTTACGATAAGGTTTTAAGGAGCCAAACTCGTTTTTTCTGTTTTTACAATCGTCTGCTTAGCTTAACACTTTTTGTTAGAAAATAAAAGAAGATAGAAAGGGAAATATGAAAATAAAAAGGATAATAGACGAACATCGATAGCTTTTAAAAAAAAAAACTCATTAAAGTTTCTTATGTTTAAATTCTGCATATGAAATGAGGATACAAATTTCAAGTCCAAGTCTTAAATGGTTTGAATTTTGATATTTTCTTTTCATATTCCGAAATGATGAGTTTTGAATATGAAAAATCCATTTTTTTTAGTTTCCTATGCAAAATCAAGATTCGGATCAGGATTCTATCCCAATGATAATCCAATCTGAAAATGAAGAACAATAAACTGGGTTCTTTCTAGAACCTTTTCCGCAAGTATCCGGGCCGTGCAAACCGGGCTATTTTATGTTAAAACCTTGCAGAAACCAGGCATATTGTTTCAAAATTTCCTCCAGAATCCGGTCAATATTCGGGCAAATTTCGGATTTTTTTCATTAAAATCACAAAATAATGAGAAAACATTTGAAAAAATTGATATTTTCATCGAATCAAATCAGCCGATTTAGAATGATATTTAAGGCTTAAAAAAATCCGTTCTTGTATGCTTAGACAAAATTTGTTTAAGCAATTGTTTTGAACACAAAAAACATAATTCTAAGGACTCAATTAACATTTGTGTTTCATTTGGCAAATAAAGTGAAAAAATCTACGCAAAATCTGGGCAATCTGGCAAGCTTAGTCTCTCTCGACTTCTCGAAGTTTGTTAGACTTCTTGGAATCTGCATTTTGAAATTCAATATTCAGGACGAAATAACTATCGGTTGTAAAATTTAGGCTCTGGGATTGAATTTCGAGATTCCGGACTAAGTTCTGAATCGAGATTGCTACTCGTGACTAATTTTAGTTGTCCATCAAAATTTAATTAATTATTTAGAATTTCAAAATTTTTTTACACTCGTGGGAGAGAGGTTAACTCCCAACCCCCCCCCCCCCTTCTTTTCCTACGGCCATGTTCACACATATAGGATCTCAGTGAAACTTTCAAGGACACGATGGCTAGCGATCTTACAAATGCTAAAACAAGCTTGCCAGATTGCCCGATTTTATCGGGTTTGCCCGGATATTTCATGCAAAATTTCGATAAAATCCGGTCTGGCCCGGTTGCCCGGATATCGTGAAAAATGTCCGGATATTGCCCGGATTTTTTCACAATTTTCACAAAGAAACCCAAAAAAAATCAAAGTTTTTGAGTAAGTTTCAGCTAAATCGATTAACGGTATGGAAATTTTCAACGGTTGTTTCAAATAATTTCGCTGATTTACTTTTATAAACATTTAAATATTTAAGCGTTCCAAAAAGTTTTTGGAAATCTGCCATTACATTATTAAAATTTTAGTTTCAATTTTTTTTTGCATTTTTTCTTTGCTTTTATGTATAATTACACCAAAATTTTGCCCGGTTTTTGGATTTGAAAAATGAAAATCTATGCCCGGATTTTGCCAGGTTTTTTTTGAAAAAATGCCCGGAATTGCTAGGCCCGGATGGGGGTGGAAAAAATTCTGGCAACATTATGCTAAAACCATCAGCCCAGTTTTGATTTTTAAAAAGAATTGGAACTTTATTGTAACCCTGTAGTTTTGAATGGTTGTGGGTTTCGGTATAATTTTGTGGTGTTGATTTGCTATATTTTAAAGTTTCTTTTTAAATAAAAAGTTGAAAAAAAAACATATACGCTGGGTAAAATTTTCTAATTTTGCTACATTGAGCCCTTGGTGATAAGAAAATTACAACTGGGCGGCAACTTGCAGGGAAGCGAGATCACTCTGAACCTTGCGGATGGCATCAACGGCTTCAGCGGCGGAACCGTCGGGAATACTGGCCAGCACGTTCTGGATGTTGTTCAACACCGGGTTTCCATTCATGATGAATCTGGTCAGAGCATCCTTTACGACTGGGATGTTTCCAGCGTTCTGGACTCCCGAGTTCAGTTCTCCGAGCATGCTGGTGAGGCTTCCAAATGAGGCGAGCAGGTCGTTCTGCATCATGGCGTCCAGAGGGCATGGTTTCGCGGTATCTCTCTGAGCAATGGCAATGAAGGCATCGGCGTCAGCGGAAATTTGAGCCAATACGCTCTTAATTGCTGGATTTTGGACGTTTGCAGCCAGAACGGTATTTCTTAAAGTTTGTCCAGCGGCCGCCAGATCATTGACAGCTGCCTGCATTTGGGTGCTGGCGGATGCGGCCTAGAAAAAATTAAGAAATGATGAATTATTTTGAAAAAACAGTAGTAAAATTTCAATAGCTTACCACCACGAGGCATAGAACAACACACACGAAGGACTTCATTTTGAGGAAACCGAAGGAGCTTCTTGGAGGAACGACTCGAGACGAATGTATCGATTCTCAATTTTTGTGTGACTTTTATAGCGAACGAATTTAACAAAATGGAACATAAAAGGAGCTTCCAATGAACAACTGACACATACTAGTATGCGAACTGTATTCCAATATTTATTCAGATGGACAAAATATTTTGTCAAAATTTCGTACATCCGTTTCGAAACAATAGTTCGTTTTGTCCTATGTACAGAAAGTGTGACTACGTGACAGGAGTGAGTAACGTATTAGACGGTTTCTTTTAACTCAGAGAGACGCCTTAAACAAGGGTCCTCATTTGAAAGCTTGTTACTTACGTTTTTTTTAAACTAATTTGGAAAATTGCAGGTGCGCACTGTAAACCGTAATACAGGATAATTGTATTCGTTTTATTTGCCGGACTGCACCTGTCATTATCGTAATGAGCATCTGATATGCAACAGTTTGTAGAAAGATGACGAAAAGATGTCGGAACTACAAAACCTATTAAATTTCATCATAATAAATCATCATCATAAAATAACAATTATCAAAACACGTGCACCAAGTTTAAAGTCTACTCATCTCCTTCAATGCCAACCGTAAAAAATTGATTGATAATTATAACTTACGCGTTCTCAAAATTACTACAAGAGAAGATGAAAAACTGCCACAAAAGATTAGGTTTTGTTATAATGAATTCATGAATAGAAAATGATAAATTTCTCAGTGAAACTGCCTATTAATGTAATGTGTACATGTGCAAATTTTTGTGAGGTTTTGTCGAGTTATTTTTGAGATAGCGTCCAATGAAGAAGTATTTCAACTTTAATTCTTGGGCACTACGTTGCGCTATATAGATTATAGAACCACCCTTTATTTTCGAATCAAGGTTATTTTTGATGATGTTTCTGTTTCTTGGAGCTTGACTCTCAAAAAAAATTTTAAATTTTATCGAAGTTATGAGAAATTTAGCTGACTACCCTCCTTCGGCAAAAAATCATCATACACTGAAAAAGAAACAAGTTTGACTATTCGCGGCCTCACCCAAACTTAAGCTCTTTAAAGAGAACTCAACCCTCAAATCTGATACCGCAATAAAATGGAAATTAAAATAAAAAAAAACACTGCAGGTACGGGAATCAAACCCATACCTGCAGTAGCACTGCGATGGCCATCTCAGGATGTTAACCGCTCGACCACCGAAGAGTTGTTGGGAATGGTAGTTACATCAACGTATATGTGAGACTTTCTACAAATGAAGTGAGAATAAAAATTATCATCCCCCATCAAAACAGATGTTCGTTTTAAACTTATCCCCCAAACTTAAATCTGGAACGATTGAGGTAGTAGAATCCAATTTCCCAACATTAAAAACCTCTTAAAAAACAGTTCTCTGCTGAAGGGCAAGTTTGGCGTATTTACAAGCTGTGACTTTTTCACAAAATTGAGTTGTCAATTATGAACTCAGGTTTGGGGTCTGGGAGTTCTCAAATTAAGGCATTTTTAATTTTCAGTATATTTGACTTTTTATTACACCAGCACAGTTTTCGCGTAACAGCACGATTCCGGATTTAATCAAAACAGAGAACCAACTTTGTTAGACCTATTAAAGTGCTTTGTAGGGAAAATGGTCGTATTTGGAGACAGCTGATTTGCAGCTTCCACAGACCGTCAGCTTACATAAAACTTTTCAATTTTTTCTCCTTGTTTATCTCCGGAACGTTCAGGCGAGACTTGTCAACGAAAATTTTCTGGCTGAAAACCTGCCAGGTGCCCGCTAATGAGTACATTTGACTGTCTATTCCGTAATTTTACAAAAATCTCCCCGCTAGCGGTCCAAATATTATGCGCACGGTTTGACCACCGCATTTTGTTTATTTTTTCCATCGCGCATAAAACCTGTCACTTCATGGAATCAATCATCTTCACTGTTCAAGCCAATGGGCTTGAATAATCTCTGTTAATTTCCAGCCTAAAAGAACTCGTTAGAAAGATTTAGAAGATTCTCAAATGATCCACAAAAATACGTTATTATTTCATTCCATTTGGAAGGTTCTAGAAATTTCAGCCGTTTATTCCATGCGCACGCACGGAAGAATATGGAGGTGCTCCAGAATATTCTAACTGATTTAAATAGACGCGCGTGCCGTGCTGTCAGTTTAGTTTTGAGTCGAATCCGCGTGTTTGAGCATGTCGCAAAATTACCTATCAAGTGAAATTTTTGAATGTACTTGTAACCTTAAGAGAAAAATAAAGAGAAATAGTTATCAAGTGCTATCCTTGCGTTCTTCCTTTAAGGTGTAACCTGGAATTCTGAAGTGAATGATCCGACCCTTATCCATATACAGTCCACAGCTCTGACATTCACTTTTATGAAAATTTAAGTCCATTGTGAGAACCTCTAGGACTTCTCAAATGATTTACCACATGAATTTTGATTTTTAACTGTTTTTGAGTCTTCCACTGGGACTTACCTGGATTTCACTCGATCTTGCCTGAACAATTTTGTCTATAAGATTCTGTATTGGATGCTATCTCAAAAACAACATAACAGATTGCCAACAAATTTTTAACACATACTCTATATATTACTTGGTAGCTTCACCGAAAAATTTTTCAATTTCAATCCATGCATTCTCAAGTTATTCAAAAATCAAAATGTTTTTCAAAAACACTCCTTATTTAAATGTTTTAGAGCCGCTTGAGCACTGCCTTTGAGCTTATATAGTGAATAGCTTTAAGCCTTTCTAAAAGTGAATTGCTGGTTGAACTCCAAACTGTTGATATTGGTTTTGAATATTTTTGCAATAATTTATCACAGCACTCCTAAAATAATATTGGAACAAATCAACGAATTTGATACTTGTGCGGCAATTGTTATTTTTCGAAGAAAAAAAAACCCTTACACATAACACAATATCAAACCGTTTATCATACTTCTTGTTGTTGAAGATATCATCACAAAGTTTTATCTTGACCACTTTAATTTGAAAGACGATCTGTGAAAGAAATCCAAATTGATTTGACGATGGCTCCATAGATATTTCTATGGAGCCACTTTTGTCTGAAAAATTCAATCTTTTGTACCCTTCCATATTACAGGTTGAAATTACAGTTCAGAAACTTATTCAAAAATCGAAAGTGTATCAAAAAAAAATCTATTACAGCTTTAGATGTATACGAATAAGTGGGGTAATTATGAACAAAATTACTCAGTTTTTTGTACTAAAATCTCAAACAAGTTGTTGTGTCAGACCATTCCGGATTTGGGAATAAAAACAACTTGTTTGAAGAACGGTTAGCACTAAAAAGAGTTTTTATTTGATTCGATTTCAAAATTACAACTTTTTCCTCGATTTTGAACAATACAGGATCAAGGATGGAAAAATTCATTCACCAGCATGAATGCTAATGATTCTCAATCTCCGCTCCGTTTACGATGGTAGCATCAGCAATGCGAGCGTGAACAGACGATCGCCGATTGGTCGGATTGGCAATCCGAATGAATGAACTTTGAAAACGTTTGGATGAACGAAACGAAGCCCGAAACATTCGCCGCGTCCAATTGGATCGTTTTTTATTTTCACCACGACGTTCGTTGGATGAATTGATTCGCAAGTGAATGTCGAAACACAATCGCCAAACGATTGTAAGATTGCATTCGCGAATGTTTCCGTAACCGGTAAAGGATTGCGCCATCAGGTGCTTGTTTTTCGGCTAATTTTGTGCGTGTTTTAGCCCCCCCGCTCGCTGATGGTTTGTTTTCTCATGATGTTCTTTTAATTTATGTTCGAATGAAAACAGTCAGCATATAGTTAGAAAAAAATGGACTTTTGCACTTTGCTTAAATAACTAAATGGACAAAGAGGAGGTTTGTAAATGCCCACTCTTGCTCATGAAGCGAAGGGATTTAGTCTTTGTCTACTGGGACACTTTTTGTAACCTATATTGCCAAATAATAATTAAAATAATCGCAAAGCTATTTAACAATTTGACTAGTTTAAACATCCTGAATAGGAAAAAGGACAATGCTTTATTCCTAAATTAAGCTCAAAAAATGTTGCGAAATTTCAAAGCTCGTAATGAAGTTGTACTTATCCCATAGTTTCATAAATGTTATGGCATACTCAGCAACAGATTCTTCAATCTAAATTTAAAGTTAATTATTCTAAATTCTTATTTCTTAATTCTATATTCTAAATGATAAATTCTATATTCTAAATATAAATGAAATATAAATTCTTAATTCTAAATTCTAAATTCTAACTTGTAAATTCTTAATTCTAAATTTTAAATTCTAAATTCTAAATTCTAAATTCTAAATTCTAAATTCTAAATTCTAAATTCTAAATTCTAAATTCTAAATTCTAAATTCTAAATTCTAAATTCTAAATTCTAAATTCTAAATTCTAAATTCTAAATTCTAAATTCTAAATTCTAAATTCTAAATTCTAAATTCTAAATTCTAAATTCTAAATTCTAAATTCTAAATTCTAAATTCTTAATTCTTAATTCTTAATTCTTAATTCTAAATTCTAAATTCTAAATTCTAAATTCTAAATTCTAAATTCTAAATTCTAAATTCTAAATTCTAAATTCTAAATTCTAAATTCTAAATTCTAAATTCTAAATTCTAAATTCTAAATCCTAAATCCTAAATTCTAAATTCTAAATTCTAAATTCTAAATTCTAAATTCTAAATTCTAAATTCTAAATTCTAAATTCTAAATTCTAAATTCTAAATTCTAAATTCTAAATTCTAAATTCTAAATTCTAAATTCTAAATTCTAAATTCTAAATTCTAAATTCTAAATTCTAAATTCTAAATTCTAAATTCTTAATTCTTAATTCTTAATTCTAAATTCTAAATTCTAAATTCTAAATTCTAAATTCTAAATTCTAAATTCTAAATTCTAAATTCTAAATTCTAAATTCTAAATTCTAAATTCTAAATCCTAAATCCTAAATTCTTAATTCTTAATTCACGATTCCAAATCCTTGATTTCAAATGCTCAATTCTAAGTTCTTGATTCTAAATTTCAAATTCTCAATTCTAAATTCTCAATTCAAAATTTTAAATTCTGAATTCCAAAATCTTAATTCTAAATTCTCAACACAGAATTCCAAACATTTAGCACTACATTCTCAAGACTATATTCTTAATTTCTAAATTTAAATTGTGAAATCGAAATTGTAGTTTTTGAATTCTTAATTGTTTATTTTACATTGTAATTCAAAATTTCTTATCATAATTTTTCAATTCTTAATTTTTTATGTTAACATTAAATTTGAAAATTATTTACTTCAAAATTTAAAATATTTCAATTTCAAAATTTCAATTTGTCTTAGTAAATAATTCATTTCTTAATTCTTAATTAAAATTATAAAATCTTAATTCTTGATTCTAAATACAGAAAGAATTTAGAATTGAGAGCTTCGAAGAGTTTTTAGTTATAGATTTTGAATTAAGAATAAGGATTTCAGATTTAAACTATTCAAAATCAGAACTAAGCATAAAGAATCCGAAATAAAAATTTATAATTATTTATTTAAATGAAGGTTTGAGAATTTAGAGTAATGAGTCTAAAATTAAAAACATAGAAAAAGAGTAAGGATTTTAGGATTAATAGAGTTCAGAAATAAGAATATAGAATAAAAAACATAGAATAAAGGTGAATAATTTAAATTAAAAAGAATTTAGAAATAAGAATTTAGAGTTAAGAATTAAGAACATAGAATAAGTGTTGAGAATTAAGAATTTGAAATTTAGAATTAAGGATTTGAAACTAATAATTGGCAATTTCATGTTAAGAATTCAGAATTTAGAGTAAAGAATTTAAAATTAAGAATTATGAATTTTGAATTTTAAATTTAGAATTAAGAATTGATTAAGAATTTAGAATTTAGAATTAAGAATTTAGAATTTAGAATTTAGAATTTAGAATTTAGAATTTAGAATTTAGAATTTAGAATTTAGAATTTAGAATTTAGAATTTAGAATTTAGAATTTAGGATTTAGAATTTAGAATTTAGAATTTAGAATTTAGAATTTAGAATTTAGAATTTAGAATTTAGAATTTAGAATTTAGAATTTAGAATTTAGAATTTAGAATTTAGAATTTAGAATTTAGAATTTAGAATTTAGAATTTAGAATTTAGAATTTAGAATTAAGAATTTAGAATTTAGAATTTAGAATTTAGAATTTAGAATTTAGAATTTAGAATTTAGAATTTAGAATTTAGAATTTAGAATTTAGAAATTAGAATTAAGAATTTAGAATTTAGAATTTAGAATTTAGAATTTAGAATTTAGAATTTAGAATTTAGAATTTAGAATTTAGAATTTAGAATTTAGAATTTAGAATTTAGAATTTAGAATTTAGAATTTAAAATTTAGAATTAAGAATTTACAAGTTAGAATTTAGAATTTAGAATTTAGAATCTAGAATTTAGAATTTAGAATTTAGAATTTAGAATTTAGGATTTAGAATTTAGAAGTTAGAATTTAGAATTTAGAATTTAGAATTTAGAATTTAGAATTTAGAATTTAGAATTTTGAATTTAGAATTTAGAATTTGAAAGTGAGAATTTAGAATTAGAATTTGAATTTAGAATATAGAATTTATAATTTAAAACTTTGAATTTAGAATTTCAAAATACGAAAATAGAATCTAGAATTAGGAATTCAGAATTCAGAATTAAGAATTGAGAATATAGAATTTAGGATAAATAATTTATATTATTAAAAACCTAGAATTAAAAATTAAGAATTCAGAACTAAGAAGTAAGAATTCAGAATTCATGAATTAAAATTTCGAATTGAGGTTTAGAAATTTGAATTTAGATTTCAACAAAAAAATTGTTCTAGTGGACAAAGACCAAACCTCCACGCTTCCAGAAAAAGAGTGAAAATTAAACCCTTTCATTTGTCCTTTTTTTTATCCACGCAATGTGCAAAACTTAACTTTTTTACTAACTACATAAATGCTGAATGTTCTTATTCGAATATACCTAAATTGAAATAACATCATGAGAAAACAAACCATCAGCGAGCGCGGGGGCTAAAACATGCACAAAATAAGCCGAAAAACAAGCACCTGATGGCGCAATCCTTTACCGGTTACGGAAACATTCGCGAATGCAATCTTAAATACAATCGTTTGGCGAATGTGTTTCGACATTCACTTGCGAATTAATTCATCCAACGAACGTCGTGGTGAAAATAAAAAACGATCCAATTGGACGCGGCGAATGTTTCGGGCTTCGTTTCGTTCACCCAAACCCCCATTCAAAGTTCATGCATTCGGGATTGCAATCGTTAGTGTTCATTCTGGTGTGTGAACTTTTTCCTTTCCCGATTGCTTCGATTGGCAGTTAGAACTGAATGAGTTCACCACGGATTGCAGATTGAATGTACTTCGATCCGATTTTTTCCATGCCTGTACAGGATGATATTAACGGAGTGGCAACATTACAGCGATTGAAATATGATGAAACATTGCTTGTCTACTTTTAGGCGTTATTCATTCCAGGGTGACCAATAATACATTCGAGATCGAACACAAGTATTTTTTAAGTGTTCAGGTTATGAAAAGTATTAAAAAATGAATGACTGGTTTCCTTGTTCATTTTAGGATTTTTTCTTCATATTTTTAAGTTTCAGCTTGTGGGCGTAAAACGCCTGTTCATAACTACCCCGTGTGTTCATATGTAATTACCCCCTTGTCTATGGGGTAATTATGAACACTGAGATTGAAACCACATCTAAACACTGCATTTCAGTGAGATTTGTTGCCTGTTAAAATTTCCCTGAAGTTCAGGCATCTTTTCTCAAATCACATTTCTGTAATAAAAAGAAACTACATACGTACATCGGCTTATTTTCAAGGTTTTAGAAGTTATCATAAATTCGACTGTTAAAAAAATTATAGGGGAGAGTGGGGATACTTGATCCCCTTTTCTTATTTTCACCATATCTTTTTGGAAAAATTTAGCAACTCGTACTCTTTTACATTTTCTGACAGCGTGTAACTTCAAGTTTCTATGCTCTTAAAATTAGAACGATACTTGAACCCGTAGATGAACAAGAAGCATTTTCGTGAGAGTAAAAAAATTGCGATATTTTTGAAGTTAAAGGATACTTGATCCTTTATCCAGGAAGCCCCAATCCATGGAAAAAATCAAACAAAACACCAAGATAGAATGTTAAATGACTATTTTGGTCATGTTTGTTCTCATTTAACAACCAATAATTGTCAGAAAAAAATTCTATAGCTTATTCTCAACCCTTATGACATTGCATACTTACGGGCGCATTTTTTTATAAACAAGAGAAAATCATTTATTTTAGCCCTTTTCTTCAGATAATTGATGGATAAATATTAGCTATTGGATAAATATTAGTAATCTCGTAATCAGCAATGACCACGATCCACTGAGAAGAAGAATACACCGGGATCATTTGTACCCAAATATTAGGGATCAATTGTACCCAAAATCAACATTTTAGAAAACTTTTTCTGAAAAAAAGTTGGGAGTTTTCCATCGCTTTGAAAATATTGTATTTTGAGGTTAATTTTACACTCGAAAGATTGACATATTGGAATAAATATTTTTGTTATAATTTTTCCATGTTAGGAATATTTTAAAATGATGAAAAAAGATCTTCAAGTCACATTTTGTGACTTTTTTCAAACAAAGTTCAATAACCCAAAACATTATTTTGTTAAAATTTTTTGAGCTTCAACCATTACTCTTTTGTTCCATTTGTCACATTTTTCTAGAATATTTGATCCTTGTACGACATTCCAGTTTGGAGATATAGCTAAGGAATCAAGTATCCCCAGGGATCAAGTATCCTCATTCTCCCCTATTTACATCAACCAATATTTAATACTTGGAAAACGAGTGTTCATAATTACCCCGTTTCTTGAAAAATATGAGAATAATACAAACACTGATTTGTGCGGGGGTTGAGAGAAACCGAGAACACTAAAATTCAAAACTTTGGCGTGTATTGATGATAGTTTGGGCTGCCTACATCCAAACATTTTTTTTATAAGTTGGAAATTCGTAACAGTTGAAAAATGAGGTAAAGTTGTTTTTAGCGTAAATGATATTTAAAATTTCGGCAAACATGTTTGAGCAATCAAAGTTCTTGTTTTCAATGGAAGTGTTAATGAGTCTATTTAGTTGTTTTCAACCACTATCGAATGCCGAAGAAAGAATTTCGATAACGTGCCCCTGCTTTGCACAATGAACTGTGCATCACAACTCCAGCTGGAATGTATTTATCTATTGTTAATTATTTTTAATTATTTTCGAAGATTGAAAACAAGACTTCATCCCATAATCCGTGAAAAACAAAACAAATATCTATCTTTTTCCTGTTTTCTTGTCGTTTGTATCGTTTTATATTGAATGGTGATTAAATATAATGAGATTTTCAATTAGTTTTTCAAAATCATCTTGTACTCAATTGAAATTTAATTTTTCAAATGGTATTTTAAACTCAAAAAAATAGTTAGAGAAGCGAGACTTATTGAAGCTCGTTTACTTTCAATAAATTCGGTTGCATATTTTAAATAGAAAGGTAAGATTACAAAAGTTGAATTTACAATAAAAATGTCCTTATCGCACACAATTTATTTAAAATTTGTAAACAACGTTTTGCTTTTTTTGGTGCAAGAAACATGAAAGTGATGAAGCTTTTGATCGTTAATCATAAACAAACAATATCACAGCAGATTTTATTGTAAAAGTTTTTGAAAAAGATTCAACATTCTCCTTCGATATAAAAACCATACCCAGAGTATCCATCGCAGTACTTAAAATCTTAAACATACTTTCTCAAAAGTAACAATTTTCATGCCTCATTAAACATCATATCTGAACTCTTATTCAAGAACGATAGTTGAAACTAAAAAGTGGATTTTCCCATAGATTATTTAAACTTTTGATTAAATTTTTCTGTATCGGATATACTTTGTTTAGACTAGTTTAGGAAAGGTATACAAAAAATGGATAATAATAATAAAATATAACATAACACTTTCATTATCATGAACATCCAATTAAATTAAAATTCTTCATTTTGGTATTCGTAGCTTCGGCTACACACTACCAAAAAAATCTGTGAAATTACATCATGTATGATGTAAATAAAAAGAAGCATCATATATGACGGAATTTTCCGTGCGTTTTGAATATTACACGCCTGTAAACTTTTACAGACGTTTAATATACAGGTGATGTAAATTTTAAAACCATGGAATTTTAAGTTTGCGTTGAATATTACAGGCCTGTTAACTTTTGCCGACGTGTAATTTAAAAGTTATGTAAATTTTAAAATCACTGAATTTCGGAAAAAATTTCCTATTAATTTTTTATTTACATTTGGCAACGCAATAGCGTACCAATTTCAGGCGGATTTTCATGTCAAATATTAAAACAATTAGATTGTAATAAAAAAACATTTATTATCTTAAAATCTGATACTATAAACACAAAAACTTACCCAAGAACTTTAAAACACGGGAGGGAATTCGAAAACACGGATATCATGGCAATAGCAGGAACATGTTCCTCGGGGAATTTTCCCCCGCCACGAAGAGAGAAGCCTATTTGCCGACCGCGAAACAATCCCAGATCCTTGTCCAAATTTAGTTTCATGATACTGATTGGATTCACGACCACCACACACAGAAAAAATTATTTGCTGTAAAATTACGGCAAATATCCTGTAACAAAAAGGAGCAGGACATTTACTGTAAAATTACAGGTCGAAAAAAAAATTACGTGACATTTATTTTTAAAGTTCCATTTTTCTTACAGGTTAGATTTGAATTACAGGACTGTAATTTCAAATTGTATTTAATGAATATTTAGTTTTTCCCTTTTCATCTGAAGTATTAATTAAGAAACAAAATAGGTTATCAATAATTTTTTTTATTACTAACATCATCGTTGCATTTATTCAAATCACTACCGAATGTTTACAGAGCTACAAACAGCATTTTCCAGATTGGTTGCATTATTAAAGCTGCTGCAATGAATGGCAGGTCTTTCATATTGTGGACAACAATCGAGGGATGCTTTCAAGTATTAACCATTTTAATTAAATACGTCATTTATCATAGTACTAGCAAAATTTAACGACGTATGCCGAATAAAAAAAAACAATGGGAACAATCAAATTCGCTCAAAGCCAAGGAACCTTAAGTTACAACAAATTTTCTCCTAAACCAGTCGATTCCATGGATTTTGAAGGTGAAAAAACGTTCTTTCATCACACGTTGGGCAACTGCGCCTAATGCAATCGAAGTTCAAGTTTAGTTCTTGAATTTTCTTGTATACAACTATCTTTCGCACCTAGCTGGATTCTAATTTGTAGCATTAGTCACAGTGATTGATCCTTTACGGTTGTGAAGCAGGAAGTACAGTTCCAATCCTTGAATAAGAAATAAAAATATATTGAAATTCAAAACATACTATTCTTGTATAAAATTATTCTTCAAGATGGCCTTACCCAGTAACGGTGGACAAACTTTTTCATTCCGAGAGAATTTACGATTTTCAAAGGTTTCTTTCCAACGCAAAATTCCAACGTCTTTTCGAATGATTTTATGTCTGGGGCCTTTTCATCGTTCGACCTTTGGGTAGAATTGAACTTTTTCCGATCTCAGATATATATGTTCAAGTGCCTGAACCAAATGTCGATTCTTTCGAAATATCGATAACCATCCACATATTAGAGTCACGGCACGGCAAGCACTTATTACTGTAAAAAAGGATATTTAGATACATAGAACACATTAACGTAATAAATTAACTTACATTCCAGCCTCCTTACCAAAACACTTTATAATTTAGCCGAAAATAGCATCACGGCTGGCTGAAGACATAATTAAAATTCAACTTCATTTTTCGACCGTATTTAGATGTTTTTTCGACCCTTGCATATGAAGCACGAAACATCATCTTCTTTTGAGCATGCAGGCTGATTGTTGAAAATTTTGGTTGGTCCCGGAGCAGCTTTGGACAATTTTCGACCGTTCCATCCATTGGATTTGTTTTAACTATCCAGTTTTTCATAAAACTTTTCTGCACTCCGATTGTTTACTCCTTTCCGGATCACTTGAAACTGAAGAGAAGCAAACTTGTATAATCGTGAACTGATTGTGTCCATTTGAACAATCGTATCGATTAGAAGTTTGAATGACATAACAGCTCCTGGTGGGGACTCGGGCAGAGGCGAAGGATTTTCCAATAGGTACCACTTAGTGCTTTCGCCCGCAACGGAACAACACTGCCTTTTACAAAGTGTACTAGTCCTAGCGTGTAGCCCTTGAAACGGAACCTGGTGCAATCCTGAAACGTTAAATTTGATAAGAATCGGATGACTAAATTTCTGGGGGACAAAATTACCTGAGCCTCTCTGGATCTGTGATTGTTTGGTCTTATATCGAGCCATGTCCTTCCCGATTTCGACATGATATGAATGGCAGAACGGAGCACAACAAAGAAACAGAACCGAAACACAAAAACGTAAACAAAATATCATGCACCGCGTGCTTTTGACGTCTCTCTTTTGATACTGAAATGGGTGCCAGGCGGATTGAATTTTCTGATGTGGAAATGAAAATTATTGGACATGTTTATAATTTAGGACACGTAATTTTGTCACGACCTGTAAATCTACGGTAAATGTCTTGCTCCTTTTTGTTACAGGACGTTTGCTGTAATGTTAAAGGATTTTCTCTTATTTTTCAAACAAACTTATTTAAATTTACATGTATTTTTAGTTACCGGCCGTTTTATTTTACAGGTCATCATTTTCAATGTCATGTAATAGTCATTATTTTTTTCTGTGCAATTCCGTTTGCTCTCACGACGACGAATTCCTGCAGATACACATCATACTTTTTCTTTTTTTAAGCTGCTTGGATAGGCCCGCCGACAAAAACTTCTCGCGATCGATGTGAGGAGAGAATCTGTAAATAGGAATGGAAAAAAATAGCACTGAGCATAACAAATTTTTCAAAGAATCAGATGCAATTCGGGCTTGACCTGCACCTGACTATTCCGGAAGATGGAAGCGTTCGACAATTAGCGAAAACAGCAGCCATAATGAGCACCAAATATGCACTGATCCAACTTCTTGTCTGGGGCACAAGTTGGGGCTTCTTGTCTGGGAAGGTTATTGGGGTGGCGGTTGGTTCCTGGGGCAATAAGGCAGATAGATCCGGAGGGACAAGTCATCAATCGACTTAATGGAAGCTGGCACGCAGCATTTTTTCGCAATTCACTGCGAGTCGAAGTCGATGGGGCTACAAAATCATAATGATCCGTTAGAACTAGAATAAAAATAGCTACAATAACACTTGCACTAACCTGCACAATTTTTTCCGCTGCACACTCGATCGGCAATTTTTTCAGTCTTCGATTTCTTCTTGGACCTGGATCGGCACTATGAAAACAACACTATAGAAATACTCGGCTAAATTGAACTGTCGAATGTCCTGCAGTTTTCACCAGGTCGCTTTACTCAATTTTGAGCATGCGATTATTTTTTTTAACACTAATCAATTCAATTCCATAGCGGAAACATATTAAAACGATGGTTATAAACCAAATGAATCAATTTCAACTGATCATTTACGTTTATTGTAACATTCCATTATTTCACTTTTTATGCTGTTAACAGAAGAAAAAAAAAATTAAAGTCTAATTCAATTTCAGTGCTGATTAAGATTCATCCTTTTTAAATTCACATTAAAAAATCGATTCCATGTCATGTTATTTTTGTATAATTACAAGATTCATCCAAAGCAATTGTAAAATTACATCACATATGAAGTAACGAAAAAGTAGCATCACTTATGACGGAATTTTCAGTGCGAATTAAATATTACATGTCTGTTAGCTTCAACAGACGTGTAAAATTTGAAAGACATGTAAGATATTTAAGACGTGTAAAATTTAATTCGCACTGAAAATTCCGTCATATGGGATGCTTCTTTTTATTTACATCATATGTGATGTAAATTAACATCAACTAATCGTGTTCCGCGTCAAGTAATGTTTGTGTCATTCAAATTCAGTGCTGTTAAGGATTCAACTGTTTTCAATCTTTAATTTTACATTAATAAATCGCGTTCAACGTCATGTAAGATTAAAGGTTTTCAATTTCAGTGTTGTTAAGGATTCAGATTTTTTTTCTGTGTAGTACACAATATCCGCAAAAATATCTATATGGAACCTTTAATTTTTTATCAGAATGTCTTACAACAATTTTTCCACGACTTGTTATTATATGTGTCCAACAATTACTTGTTCAGTTTTATGATAAATGATTTCTGAATTTGCATAGTTCCATTTAAATAATATTTTGTTGGTTTATATTTGTCATAATTGATTATATATTAAAAAGTAAAACAATTCATAATAAAAAATTTAAATATAGAAAACATTTGAGATTTCATGCAGCAAAGTTTCAATCAGCTGTTTTTCATGTTTTCCAATATTTCCCGGGATCCCAGGAATTCCCGGGAAAATGGCCGTCAGATTTCTCGATTCCCGGGAACGGAAAAATGGACACTCTAGGCAGAACCTATAAAAGCCAGGAAAAAACCTAATTTTTGTATGGAACCACCCGATGGATTGTTGTTGTGAATAGTGCGTTAGATAAGAAAGTGTTCTATCTTTAATGTAGAAAATTTTGAGACTTTCATATTTTTTTTTCGTTTTGGAGTTATCGTAATATATGCAGGTCAGGTGAACCGACGTAAATTTCCAATTTTATACCCTTCGAAAATGAATTCAAATATTGAGCTAAAATATCATCAACTAGTCGACGAGATAGCTTTTATTACCGAAAACATTTCATCCGAAGACGTCAAACTTCTATGAGTTGATTTAAAGAAGTTACAAGGTTTTGTCCAGCACAAAGCAGGTTCTGCCCCACCGTGCGGTTGTGGAATGAATATTAATTCTTTTTCGTAAATAACCCATTTTCAGCTGATAAATGAGAACGTTTTTTTTTAAATTTTATTAAGAAAAACAATTCAAGTGAGGTTGTTTTGTGTGACAGTTTTGATTGCAACGTTTTAGTACTGTTGAGTCTAGATGACAGTAGTAGAATTGCTCGACCCTGTATATGTTTACCTAAAATTATGCGAACTACCTAAGTCATTTTTTATAACAAGAAGCAAATTACATTGAAGCAAGATTTTGCGATTGGGTTAACTTTCGAGAATTTTTTTCAATTATTTGTATCGAGTATCGAGTCGAGCAAATTTTAGAGCTGCTCAAATATGGCATAGTTCAAACATCTGCAGAGGAGTCAAAGTTGAAAATACACATATTTTCTTAGGTCTAAATATTTGAGATTATATATATGTATGTTCCTACAAACTTATATGTTTCTGCAAAAAAAAAGGTGAACCTGCGATTTCAATTTGTTTAAAGTAATATACCTGATCTGAGAAAAAAATATCAACGCGTACCCACAATAAGCAAAATCGTAATTTATAGTTTGGAAGTTCAGAGATGTTTTCATAAAGATAAAGGTGGCTCCTGAGAAATATCTCTGGAGCCACCGTGACAACAACCGAGTTACCTTTCACAACTCGCTATTCACATCTTAGATTTTCTTTCCAAAGCGATAAGTTGAAATGAACTCAAAAAGATACGCTGGGTAATTTTTTTTATTTTAGTTCCTTCAAATTATTCGTGAAAAAAAAAACAATTACAGTTGTGCGGCAATTTGCAGGGCAGCAAGATCACTTTGAACCTTGCGGATGGCATCAACGGCTTCAGCGGCGGAACCGTCGGGAATACTGGCCAGAACATTCTGGATGTTGTTCAACACTGGGTTTCCGTTCATGATGAATCTGGTGAGAGCATCCTTAACGACTGGGATATTTCCGGCATTCTGAACTCCCGAGGTCAGCTCTCCGATCAAGCTGGTAAGGCTTCCGAATGAGGCGAGCAGATCGTTCTGCATCATGGCGTCCAGAGGGCAAGGTTTAGCGGTGTCCCTCTGAGCGATAGCGATGAAAGCATCAGAATCGGCAGAAATTTTAGCCAAAGCGCTATTCACAGCAGGATTTTGGAAGTTAGCTGCTATAACGGCATTTCTCAAAGTTTGTCCAGCGGCTGCCAGATCATTGACAGCAGCCTGCATTTGGGTGTTGGCGGATGCGGCCTAGAAAAAATTAAGAAATGATGAATTATTTTGAAAAACAGTAGTAACATTTCAATAGCTTACCACCACGAGGCACAGAACAACACACACGAAGGACTTCATTTTAAGGATACCGAAAGAGCTTCTAGGAGCAACGACTCTGGACGAATGTATCGACTCCCAATTTTGGTTAGGCCTTTATAGTGATAGCGATAGCTTAGTTGAGCCACGTCCGAATATTGATTATCCAGATAAGCACAGGAATTGTTGTTCAGTGGCGTTGTTTACTCAGATGCAAATCATTCATGTTATACCTTAAATTGAATATATCCGGGAAATACAAGGGACTGTATTGTTTTCGGTGTGCACCTAAGAATTTTACTTGGCAAGCGCAAGAGCATCTGGTGTGGTCTGAAGCTTATGTCTATCATTAAATTGCGTTCTACATATTTCCATCATTTGTCGAACTAGATTCCAACAAAGAAAAAGGATGTAGTCGAATATCGGGAGTATGTGTTCAGCTGTCAATTCACGAACAACGTTTCGAATGCATCTCATTTGAAACTCAGGACTGCTAGAAAACTTAAAAATATTGAAAATTTATCTCCAAAATAAAGAGCATCGAGACGGGTTTTTTCATCCTTCCTGAAAGACATTTTCAGGATATGTTGACACGAGGATTAATTTTTTTTGAAATACGCTAAAAAAGGAAAAGTGTCTTCTTTGAATTTGGAACGCGATTTCCCCTCCGAATTAAAAAAAAAAATCAGCACAGTTTACGGTTCTTGCCCATTTTCACACGTGTTCAAAACAACGAGTTAATTTTTTCTAAAACATTTCAAATGAACATTGATGAATGGTTTTATTATAACGAAACTTTGACATTTAGATGTCCTTTTTTTGTTTTTTAAAAAAAAATCGTTGAGACGGTTGTATGTCAGATGTTAATTGTGAAAAAGACAGGTGCAGTCTCTTGAAAAAAAAAAAACGGATATAATTGTTCACTTCTAACACGTCGTCACAGCGACAGTTCTTAAGACAAAAAAGACTGTTGTAAGGAAACGGATCTACACATTTTTTGCACAATATCATACATCTGAGTAAATAATGACAATGGCGTACAGCGTAATCAAGCGTGCGTCAGTTTTCCATCGATTGATCCCATTATGTCTCGAAAAAACCGTTATAAAAGCCTAACCCAAATTGGGAATTGATACATTCGTCCAGAGTCGCTCCTCCTAGAAGCTCCTTCGGTATCTTCAAAATGAAGTCCTTCGTGTGTGTTGTTCTGTGCCTCGTGGTGGTAAGTTATTCAAGACATGATACTGTTTTGTTAAGTTACACATAATTTACCGAATCTTTTGCAGGCCGCGTCCGCCAACACTCAAATGCAGGCTGCTGTCAATGATCTGGCGGCGGCTGGACAAACTTTGAGAAGTGCCGTTATTGCAGCTAACTTCCAAAACCCTGCTGTAAACAGCGCCTTGGCTAAAATTTCCGCCGATTCTGATGCCTTCATCGCTATCGCTCAGAGGGATACCGCTAAACCTTGCCCTCTGGACGCCATGATGCAGAACGATCTGCTAGTTTCGTTCGGCAGCCTCGCCAGCATGATCGGAGAGCTGACTTCGGGTGTTCAGAATGCCGGAAACATCCCAGTCGTCAAGGATGCTCTGACCAGATTCATCATGAACGGAAACCCAGTGTTGAACAACATCCAGAATGTTCTGGCTAGTATTCCCGATGGTTCCGCCGCTGAAGCCGTTGATGCCATCCGCAAGGTTCAAAGTGATCTTGCTGCCCTGCAAATTGCCGCTCAGTTGTAAATATGATGCAAAAAGATATGATTAATAAAAAAATAAATGTGACGCTTTTCAAATCTTTTGAAGAAAGTTACAAAAATAATGAGTTGAAATGAATGCATTAAAAAATGGACAAAATTTCGGATTTTTCGTAGATTTACCTTTTGACACTTGATAAAATTCTTCATGCAACTTCAATAATGATTATGCATAAGTGTTTAGAAGAAATTTGACAACTCTACCATTCAACAAACTCTTTCTGTTATGACGAAAACAGTGAAGCTACTCCGTTTCGAAACGCGCGCGACAGTCCGCGGCGTCGAAAACGAACATCTTACGGCACTTTGTGGATGCCGGATACTTCACCTTTATCATTTATAACGTCTTGACACTCTAGCTAGGGCAACAATGAGAGCATCGGAAGAAGGGAGGAGGTCGAGGGAAAGGTGGATACATTGCTGCTGGGAAAGAAGGTCTGATATTTATTTATTTTATTTTATTAATTTACCACGTAACTTGATCATAATTCCTCCAATTCACGCGGTTCGTGGAAACCGTTCTGCATTTTCTTGGACTTCCCACAATCGCCAGATCACGCTCCACTTGGTCTAACCACCTCGCTCGTTGCGTTCATCTCGTTCGCCCAGCCTTCGCCACCTTCTGGATGCGGCTTTAAGTCGATGAATGGTGCGTAGGAACTTGGTATTCACGGCAGTTTTGGAGGATTTGCTGTAGTGTGAAGATCTGGTCCGCCGTCTTGTCCGCCGAATCAGTAACAATGATGTACACCATCCTTAAAAAAGTAAGCCCATTTTTGAAGCCTAATAACTTTTTTAATCTTAACTCTTATCGATATGCAGTCTTTGGATGAAATATTTTTCATAAGCTTTTTCATAGGCTTTAAGAAAAACCGTTTTTGAAAGAACTCTGCCGTCGGGAACCAAAGTTATTGATGAAAAACTGGTTTTTCATATTTCTCCCGAGCAAAATGTCTCAATATTCCATACAAACTTCAGGCTCGTTGAGCGACCACTTCCCGTGATCCGATCTGGCCAAAATTTGGCATGAGATCTTGTACTAGGCCTATGATCAATTTTAGCCTGCATCGCAACTTTTTCAAAAGTCGGGTCATTTGGAGCACTCTAATGCAGATGCATCCTATACACTGGTGCGTCATATACAGCGTTAAATAAGGTTCCGCCATCCCCCAGTGGGATTTAAACCCACATTTTGCGCCTCTCTCGGGACCATTCTACAACAGGAAACCACCTGGTATATATGATCAATACTAGTCTATTGTCAATGTCCCTCAGAAGAAAGGGATTTATTTGTCCCCTTGTGCTCACCATAATTTTCGATGTCCGTATTATTCCAATAATTTCTCCATACTTTTTTTGTTTCGATTAAAGTCGTTTTATCTTTTTGGCATTCGCGAGTTTATATCGATGTTCGATGTTTACTCTTGGACTCGAACTCGCAGACATCGGCTCAAGAGGCAACCCAAGCAACGAAAAGTTTGGATAACATTCCTCTATCAGATTTGATCATCTTAATCGTGTATTCTAATACGACTTCTTTTCAGCTCTTTTAAGTAGTTAAATGAACTTTGAAGTTGACGAAAAGTTCGGATATATTGCTAACATAACATTATTTTCGCATCATTTGAAGTTCTTATTGTAGAATTTGGAAATCACGATCTCAATTTTTAATTCTAATACGGGCAACCATAGTTTATAATCTACAGTTCTGTGGATTATTTAACTGCATATCAAAGCTTAAGCTTAAGACATTAAAAATTTGTAATGCAAAAAATGTTGATACATATTAAATCAGTGAAAAAGATACAGTTATTTGTTCAACGTCGTATTGTATTTCCTTCTTCAACATACATTTTTAAGTGAGGTTCTCAGGAAGACAAATTTTATAGGTTTTTGCAGAATCAAGCTAGACCTCTAGTTTTGGGGATATTGCGTTTTGATTTTTTTTTTAAAGTTTTTACAGAAATGATGACTAATGAACTGACACCTCTATAAAAACCATAACAACAAACCTGTGAAAACAAAAACTGATTTCGAATTTGTTTATTAACCTCCATTTGATAAAGGATTAAGATTTTCCTAGCTATTCTAGTTCTTAGGTAAATTGAGGCCCTTAGGATCAGAGGGGTGCAAGTCCAAAATCATCAATGTTGAGTTAAGTATACCCAACGATTCTTCATGTTTCATCTGGTGCAAAACTCGATTTTTTAAATAATTTTTTGAACACTTTTTCGATTGAATTAAAACTGCTCGAGTTCGATAAATATATGAAAATCGAGCTTTACAACTTTGGAGCGCGTTTTCTCGAAACTATCATATAGGCACTTGCACCTCTCTGATCCCAAACGCCTCAATTATGCTTGCAATAAATTCCACAAGCTTTAGGAAATTTAATTGCAATAATCTAACTATTACCGTCGTTACTCAAGAACATGTATGAGGATTTTTATCGAAGATTTTAATTCCAATCACAATTTGGAATGCGAATGCGAATCGATTTAAATTATGATTTAAAAAATATCTTTGATTCAATTTGATTAAATGAATGTGATCGATCTCGGTACTATTGGTCACCCTGATGGGATACTTAAACGCCTAAAAGTATAGTATCCAGCGGAACCCTTAAACCTTTGTCATAATGTTGCCAAATTGTTTGTTCTATTGTTAAGTGTGTGTATTGTTTTAAATCGCGGGAAAAGTTCAAATTTTAAATGGAGACGAAATAAAATTTCTCTTTTCTGTTAACAGTTCACCGATCAAGAAGTGTTTTTTTGTATCTCCGGAAAGGTCTGACACAACAGAATGAACTAAAAGAACACCTCAGTGACTGTTATCTCAGAAGTTAAAACTAATTGTGGTCTTCGAAAAAGTAGATCATCGATCTAAACCATTTGAATTGAGTCATGTTCCAAAGTTTTGGCAAAAAAATTTCAAAACTAACCTATGATTATCAAAAACTAGAAACAGTAATAAAATTGTATATTTGTATACAGCGCCCTCATTGCAGTCTCTTAAAAATACGGAACAATGTGAATTGTTCAAGAGATGAAAAAAGTAAAAACAATCAATTCTAACAGAATAATTTTATTATTTTGTTTGGTAACACATCAAAATCCGAGATGAATTCTGTATCTCAGAAACCACTGGACCAAATTCCACAAATTTAACTACTTCGGAATTTTTACAAAAAAAACTGAACATTTTGGATGTTTCAAAAATAAAATATTTTTTATATGGCTCATAGATCGTAAAGCCTTCGGAAATTTTCTACAGTTTCTTCAACAAAGTTTAAAGATAAGAATAAGAACTACTACCACCAGTAAAATAAAACTTATTTAATAAAAACTTCATCCAGGGTCTCAAAACGACAAAACACACGCTCGGCCATATTGAACCATTAACACGTTCGTCGCCACGCTCATTATGGTAGTTTTGCTAGCCGGGCCCAAAGAAATTTTCAGAGAGAGAAAGCAAAGAGGGAGAATTCCCATATTTGAAACGTGTGGCGATGCTGAGCGGTAAACTCAAGTAAGAGAGCGTCACCTGTTTTTTGATGTGACGGGGCCCCCCAGGAAATACACCCGTCTGCCGAATATGGGTGACGTGGCGACGAACGTGTTAATGCTTGAAAAATAACCATAATCGAAGTTTTGTGGATCAAGTCATTTTATGAGTTTTCAGTGAAAACTCATAAAATGAGATTTGCAGGAGAACTAGGACTATGGTTATTTTTTAAACATGGTCAAAAATGTGAAAATTAGCAGAAAATCGAGGGTTTTTTTTATTTCAATCGTTTAAACATAAAAGTATCAAAGGAAGACGACCTTAATTAATGTATAATGATGTTATTTTCACTTTTATTGGAAAATATGTATACTAAAGGGACGCAAGTAGTATTATAAGTCGGCCACTTCCGGATGATCCGCTGGTGCTACCTTCCCGGTGACTGCACCCGATGCTAAGTCCGTTTTTGCCTTTTTCCAGTGTTGTTCTTCTACTAGCAGCTAGGATCGGACAAACTTGTCGAATTAGAGGAAGTGTACCCCTTATCATTTCTGCAATTAAAGATAAAAAAAAATGATTATGGAATGTTCCATGGAACAATGTAACCACAATTGAAATATTTAACAAAAAAAAGTTGCATTATCCCTACCTTTTGGAAGATTCCAAAGATTAGTCCTAGATCTCTTTTAATATTCGTTTTTAAATAAACCGGGAGTCCCGTTTCGCAATGAGAAGAAACAGTTTCTAAGCATTCCTCTTCTTTTGGTGTTGCTACTGGAGGCTCCTGTTACGAATCCTCTTGAAGCTTCAGATGCACGAGCCGAACGGATCTGTGTTCCTTGGAAACTGCTAGCCATTAAGAGCGCCTGTGGTCCATCATGATGTTTTAAAATTTTCGGAACCGTTCGTTCTGTTTGAGAAAAAAAATTGAAGGTTACTGACGTGGGAGATTTGGAGGATATTCAAAACATAATTTTAAATTCTCATCACTATTGTTCAATTCAGTATAGATACTTACCCGTTGTATGATCTTATAATCCTCCGGGAGCCGTTTAATAAATTAAAAAACTCTGTGAGGGTCGACCGACAGCCGTAGAAAACAAACAAAGCGCACTGCGCGTCCAATAATGGCAATTTTTTTTCAAACAAACTGCGTTTGAAATTTAACCATTTTCTGATTTTACCACCAGAACTTAGAAAATGCTTGAAATTCAACCGAACACTATGGTTGAATAATAACAATAATGGCAGTTTTCTCGGAAAATCCATAAAACGGTTAAAAAAAAGTCATTTTTGGTTAAAAAAAAATGAGCGTGCAGCTTAAAAATTTATATGTTTTTGGTCATTTCTTTGACATTTTAGAATGTTCGACCCAATAGATGAATTTCATATGCCTTTTTTGTTCAAACATTTGTGTATTTTATCTAGATTCACAAATTTACGAAAGACAAAAATATAAAAATTTTAAATACATGGCCTTCTCAAAAATATGCTATTATTGTTCTCTAACTTTATCTACATCTTATACGAAGAAAGTATAACAAAATAATCATCTATTCCCGGTATACTAACTGTATAGATAAGATTTTTTTTAATCAAAATTAATGATTTATAGACATTTTTACCAAATTTATTCTCATCCGGTGGTTTGTTTGAATAAAAAAAGGTGAATTTCGGAAGCTCAGCTTATAAAAAAAAATAGTTCCAGACCCTCTGATGATTTTTTTTTCATAAACAGTTCGTTTGATGACAGAAAGTTTCCTATTTGTTGTTTTTGAAGCTACAAAAAAAGACACAGTGCCGAACATAAAGATGATTTTTATAAAAGCAAATTATAAAAGAAGCTTCTTTCTACATTTCCAAGTTTGCAACAAAGAGTTCTGAATTCAAAATTAAACTTTGATAATTTGACTTTAATAATTTTAATGACATACGGTACATGAACAAATTTCAAGTGACTTTTTTAATTTTAATCTCATCCTTAGAGACAGTTTTGAACTCTAAAATCCGATAAGAATTGTGAGTTTTTTCAATTTAGAAATATTTGAAGAAAAAGTAGGGGAGAGTGGGGATACTTGATCCCCTTTTCTTATTTTCACCATATCTTTTTGGAAAAAAATAGCAACTCGCCGTCTTTGACATTTTCTGACAGCTTGTTACTTCAAGTTTCTTTGCTCAAAAAATTAGAACAATACTTTAACCCGTTTATGAACTAGAAGCATTTCCGTGGGAGTAAAAAAATTGCGATTTTTCTGAAGTTATGGGAGACTTGATCCCCTATTGAAGGAGGCTTGATCTTTTATTCATGAAGCCCTAATCCTTGTATAAAAATCAAACAAAACCCCAAAATAGAATGTTAATTGACTATTTTGTTCATGTTTGTTCTCATTTCACAATTTATAGCAGACATAAGAAGAAAATTCTATAACTTTGTCTCAACGCTAATAACATTGCATACTTAAAGGCGCTATTTTTTATAATTAAGAGAAAATTAATTATTTTTGCTCTCTTCTTCAGACAATTGTTTGATAAATATTAGTTTTTGGATAAATATTAGTAATTTCGTAATCAGCAATCATAACGATCAATTCAGAAGAAGAATATGCAGTTTGGAGGGGGGATCAATTGTACCCAACTCTAGGGGATCAATTATACCCATAATCAACATTTTAGAAAACTTTTTCTGAAAAAAGTTGAGAGTTTTCCATTACTTTGAAAATATGGCATTATGAAGTTCATTTTACGCTCGAAGAATTGATACATTGGAACAAATATTTTTTTCATAATTTACTCATGTAAGGAACTTTTTAAAGTGATGAAAAAAGATCTTCAAGTTACATTTTGTGAAATTTTTCAAACAAAGTTCAATTACTCAAACAATTATTTTGTTAAGATTTTTTAAACTACAAGCATTGTTATTTTGCTCATTTTGGCACATTTTTATAGAACATTTGATCTTTGTAAGACATTCCAGTTTCGAGATATAGCTAAGGAATCAAGTATCCCCAGGGATCAAGTATCCTTATTCTCCCCTATAGTTTTGAAATTCAAAACGTTAGGTAATAGGCTTTGAATTGGTATCGCCCGCGAACAGCTAGCTAGGCGGCTTTGCGTCGATTTAGCATTATTATCAGTATAAAAATGCTGGGGACATGTGGTTCGTCCTCTTTATTAATTTATTTATTGTTGCTTTTGAAATCATCTGACATAGTTGTCTTAATGATAAACTTAATTTAACGTTTCATGAATTTATCGAGCGATGATTTTTCAACTATTATTTCTCAATTCGTCTCTTAGATAAGATTCAAAACGTCGTTTAAAGGTTGTAGTACATAAATTGAAGTCAAAAAGCGTATAAAATCGTAAAAAGCTAATTTTTGCAGACCGTAAAGGGTCGTTACTACCATACCGCGTACTTCTTGATTCTAGTGAAAGCCAGTCTCGATTTCGCAGAGCTCTTTCAGGAACGTAGATATAACAGCGAGATAGCAACCATGAACAGTCGATTTCATTTCGTAAAACCTTCGCTACGAGCAGTGATTGGCCGATGGCATGACGATCCGAGAGTGTGTGAAGACTCAGTTAAGCACAACGCTGAGCATACGGTGGCAGGTTTAGAGTAGGGTTACCATACGTACTCTTTTAAGAGCACATGTACTCTTTTTCGATCGAGAAATCGGCGTACTCTTCTTTTTGTAAAATCTTGCGGAATGTACTCTTTTTTTTTGTTGAAAGACATTTTATCACAGAAACGAACTTTTTTCTTCTAGTTCTTAAGTTTCTGTTCCTATATGTTCATGAAGTCCGAAAGAAATGCAACACTTTATGCATTCATGGCACGGTCTTTCAGGTTTAGAGGGTTCTCCCGAGGCAATTCCCGAAGAGCATATCGCACAAATCTTCTTTGAATTGCTTCAAAACGTGCAATCCACACAGCTTTATCTCATCCAAGTACGACAGTGATAAGTAGTGAATAAACTGTGCATTTCAGTAACGGTGATTTTTTTTCTAAACAAACACAGAAAGAAAAAAATCCGTCTATGATCTTCTCCCATCTTGGAAAATTTAATTACAATTCTTCATTCTGAATTTTAACTTTCTTATGTATTTTTCCTGGTTTTGAATCTGAACTCCCAGTTTTTTTCCGGTCAATTCCCGGTTTTTCCCGTTTATGTAGACACCCTGCTAAATGAACATCATGAGCAGGGCGAGTTTCCACTTTAATACAACTTTCAAGATGTGAACAAGTTTTTTCCGGAACTAAAGGTGTACTTCACGTTGTCCCCGAGCTACCAAAAGTTTGCATATTGCATAAGGAGTGAACTCATTAGTTTACATAGAGCTGTAAGAAAGTTTAACGAAACATTTTTACTGTTCAAAAAGCTATTTCAAGGTCAATGGAACTTTATTCTTATTTAAATTCTGCCAATAAAAAAAAAAAACTTTAAATTATTTTTTTTATTCGGTTACTAATTTTTGGAACTTTGAAGTTGGTATGAAGAAAAAAATTAACTTTTTATGTATGTAATTCTCGTTTTTTCAACATCAAGTAACTTTCAAAGGATTGCAAGTCTTTTTGAACTTTGAAGTGGATTTGCTATGGTGGGTAATCATTTACTACATTGTTGCATTCAATAGTTTCGTGAAAATTTTAAAAGCTTCAACCGTCAATAGCTTATTACTGAACATTACCAAAGATCTAGCCACCGCTTAACAGAATTTGAAAAGCACTATCAAGGCAGCTAACTTCTCAAATACGACTGTCAAAAGGGCTTTGTCTCAAAGGCTCTAGCAGCCCTAGACAGCACGATTGTATAACTGATAACGGGAGTCCAGAATGCCGGAAATATCCCAGTCTTTAAGTTTCTCTTTAGTTTATTAATAAGGAAAATCTACGTACACAACGTACAGAATGTCCTGGCCATTGATTGAAAAGCGTAGATGATTGTTACATGGTGGCTCTAGAGATATTTCTCAGGAGCCACTTTGCTCATTCCTACCCCGGTAGAGACAACTATAAACAATAATCGATTGATTGTTATTTCATCTCAAAATAACAGCAAGGATAGTTCGGATACTTCTCGAGTAATAAGCCCACGTGGCCGATATCTTTCAACATTACATTCGGTTTATTATCATGCTTACTGCTCAGGCAAAATCTCGACTACTGAGTACTTAGTTACACACGCACACACACACACACACACTTGCCTCTGCGTTTTTTTCTGTTTCAACTTCATTCGCGACGAATTTCCTCTACTGGCATTTGTTGTGCAATACAAACTACAGTAACATATTTTTCTTACTAGATTCGTGTTAACTAAAAGAATTGCCCGAACAAAGTTCGCCTTGCAGCACTATCTAAACCGAGTAACGGAGGTTGAGTCAACCATTGCATTGATTGGGCTCTACACAACAATATCAACTAAGCAGCGGCGGTGCACGATTCTTGTTTCGATTGGCTACATACATATTTAGTGTGTATATTAGGATTATCGCGAAGAAGGTACAGTATATGTCAGTTTTTCTTTCTTTCACTATTAGTAGATATCATGATTATTGTTGTTAGTTTTTCTTTTATTCGAGCTCTCTACTCTACAGCGCGTTCCGAGTGATTTCGTTCACACTGACCCGTGTCTGTTGAATCCTACTAAGTACTTCCAAGAGTATCTTTGGGGCTAGAGATATTACTTTTTGGCGTTTGACCTTTTCGAAATTGTTACACATACATACATAGGTAGCAAAAGGGTTGTTTGAGTTCGGTTTTTTTTCGACTACTTAGTACTGTATTAAAGTGTGATGATTTTTCTATTCTTACTGATCAATTCAAGGTACACCTAACATGAGTGAGAATGTCAGCTTAACTGTTTGCTTTAGAAATGGTTACTTTAATCCCTAGGCATATATGTATGTATTTTAACAGTTTATCCGATCACACACAATCAGAAAAATTGGAGACATATACCATCACACCGATGTGTTAGAATTCGTTAGGAAGTTTTGAATGTCTTTTCGCTATTGTTTTTTAACTGAACCAATACGTGACCTAGCTACGTTCGTTTTGCATAATTCTTCACACGCCCTTAGTTCTAGTTTTTTTTTCCTTCGATTGCCATGTTACAGATTTACGCCAAATAAAACAATCAATAATAAGCTATGTAAAAAACCAATAACTTTTGCTATCGAGTATAAGTGTGTGTATGATACTTCATATCTCTAATTCGCCTAACGTTACGTGTGTGCGTTTGTGAGTGCTCAATCTAGTTAGCGTCATCGACTCTTTTTTCTTTTTTTCTTTACATTCATTTGACTGTTTTTGTTGTTTGCTTTACAATGTGTGTTTGGATATATGATTTTTTTTTCGTTGGAGCATAAATTAAAGCGTTTTCCTTTCTGGCTTAACGTAAAACTAACTTATAAGGTTTTTTGATCAATGCTGGGACTAGATAATCGTTTCGAGAGGTTAGGTTAGTTAGTTGTTGATTGAAACAATCAAACGAATGACAATAGCGCACAAAGCTTATAGAGGTGTAAGTATTGGTATTGTTCCGGTTGAACAACACATAATAAATAGGTGGGTGTATTTCCTGATTATTTCATTATCATTTGGGAGGAATTAGTACGGTTCGGTTTATACTTCCTGATAAGTGCTAAGCTGTGAGTGTTTTGGTGGATTGTTTGTGTTTTTCTTTCTTTCCCTCGATCAATAAGTATACTTTTTATTCATATCTATTACTAATTTGGCTATGAAACATGAACGAAAAATTTCATCTCTTTACTGATGACCATATTTTTAGTAAATAGCTATTACGCGACTTAATAATACTTAAAAGGAACAAACAAGTAAGAGATTTCTTCAATTCCACTTCAAATGAAGGGAACATTTGATAGGACCTGATCTTCATAATCGAATTGATAGAGATAGGACATAAACACATTCAAGAACAAATAAGAGGTATGGGGCTAGTTTTCGACAGAAAAACGGAATATTTTTCCTACATTTCGAAAAACTATAACCTTTGTTAGGAACATTAATTACTAAAGTTCAGCCAAAATAGAAAGCTGGTTGATTGAGTAGGGCATCGCTGAATAAACAGATTTTTTAAGCGCAAACTAAGAACAAAGACAACATCAAGACAAATATTAAAAAAAACCTTCTATAATCCAAATGGTATAATGACCCGCTAAAATTTCTTTTCAGTCCATCTCAGACGATGTCTGGATAGTAAATTGTGAAAGACAAACTTGTTATGCCTTATAAGCTGATGGATTTTAAACAGGTAGCGCCGATCTGGTCTAGTGGATAGGCTGGCGCGAGTCTGGTTTTGGTATGCCAGGTGTACTGGGTTCCATACCCGGTATTGGCAAGGACACTTCTGGGTTCGAATCCCATAAGTGGCCGACATGTAAGACGTGTTTTCTCTAATGACTGAGTATATAATAAGAATGTTCAATCATTTGCCAGCATATACACGGATGCCGGAATACCTGTAAGTAAACTAGCTCACCTGATGGATTCGTTTTTCCAAAATATACCTACATCAACACAATACATTCATCCATAACAGTTCATACGAAGCCATGGGGTCCGGATATGATGTACGCGTTGCATTGGAGAGATCTGGTGTCTGCGGGTAAACCCAGCAATACTTTCCCTAATGGAAAGTAGATACTACACAAATAACACACGACGTATTACAGGACACCACACGTTCTTACTAACGGAAAAAAGGAACTAAAATTACCTTTGTGTCGACCGGTTTCGGACATGATGTTGCCGTATTACGTAGAAGAAAAACACTAACACAGCATCATACTGTCACGCAGTGTTTGTCGAAGAGGGGTTGGTTTTTATACATTTTTGTTTGCCAAATAGAAAAGCGGCGAAATGATAGGCACGTCATCCTCGTTTGGTTTCGTTTGACGTCTCCGCTCTTTTTCCTAGCGTCCCCATTCCTGACGCCTTGCGCAGCCTTCGGAGACATTTGGAAAAACGCAGAGCACCACCAAATTGTATAGATGCGTACGTGACCATAGCTGAGGTATGTATGAACCAGAATTATTTCATATTTCGGGGGAGATTCTTCAAACAAACCTTTGGCCTCAGTATGGGAAGCAAACTATCTATTTTGCACGCTGAGCTGTTCATGAGCGATTTTGAAGGCGATCTCGGAAAAAGGGAAAAACTTTTTTCCCGAGTTTTGTGGCGCTACGTCGACGATATCTTCGCCACAGTTAAAGAACGATATCTCCCACAAACTCTTGAGCTCTTGAATAGCCAACACAGCTCGATCAAATTCACCGTCGAAAAGAAGTGGATGGAAAACTCCATTTTCTCGACCTGCTTATCTCCAGAAAAGATGATAGCACGGTGAAATTTGGAATCTACCGAAAATCGACATCAACCGATCGCTTCATAACGGTAGATTCAAATCATTTCGGTGCACAGAAACAAGCTGCGTTTCATTCAATGGCACACCGTTTGTTCAACATACCGATGGAAAACAGCGAGTTCGAAACGAAAAAGAAAGGATTTTATTGGCGGCCAATCTGAACGGTTATGAAGAATCTATTATATAAAATTCTCTTGTAACGGTGTTTGTAGTACTACTCCTCCAGAATGACCCAAACAATTCAAATGAAATTATTTTTAGAATATTCTGTAGGCATGCGAATCGGTTTATATTGAATAAAAATAACAAAAAGCCGCACCAATTGTCCGTAATAATAAAATTTCTAATAATTGGAATAAAATAAAAGTCATGGCTTTCATTTTTAAGAGAGAAATTTTCTTTCCTTTGGGCGCCGGGCGGTTTGTTTTTCGTCTCCATGGGCGAGGCGTCGCTAGCAAACGTCGTTGCAAGATAATAGTAACCAAAGCATACTGTTCATTGATCGCTGGAAATATTTAAAAATTAGGCGCCTGTTTCTCAACCAAGTACCTATATCATATATGTCTTATGCACGTGGGGGCGATATGCAACCTAGATGTGTTTTTTTCCTTGCTTATTTGTACACAGCACATGGTAATAAATGACGCCTAGATGTGACACGGATTGATATTTTATCGATCGAATCAAAACCATATAAACGATTTCAAATATTAAAACCATTTTTAATTCGTGTTAATTTAAGTAGTAAATTGTTGTCCAAAAGGTATGAAATAATGACACTTTGCGGACGTTTGAAAATAAGAAATTTGGAAGCTTTACTTTCAATTTCGTATAATCCGATACGCCTAGAACGCTGGACTCATAAACTGAACGAGAGTCTGTTCTCTGAGATAGATTGGATAGGATTGAAGTTTTTTAAGGCCGAATGAACTTTTTGATTTTTTGCAAAGCAAACGTAAGTTGAAGTTATCAATAAAATAATCTACTTTTCAATAACAAAATGTGAGAATATGCATTTTCCGGAAGAATTTTCAATTAAGAAAGTAAACTAGAGCAAGTACAAACTTTCAACTTTTCCGAAAAATGTATACATTATTTCTTCATCTGAAAATTGTTGGGCCCAAAAAAAACTATCTGATTAAATAAACTCAACTCTTTTTTTAAATCATTCATCAAAAAACTTTTTGCACGTTTACTGTTTGTTTACACACAATTCAAGTACGAACTTAACATGAGAGGTATGTTTTTGTTTCACATATTTTGGCTGTATAGAAGAGACTTTTGATTAACTTTTTTGTTGAAAAGTTTTTTTGTGATTGATATTTCAGGGGCAGCAGATTTTTATGATGAAATTTTAATATAACCTGAAAGTGTAAAAAGAAATATAAATTCCTGTTATTTCTTAGGTGGAATAAGTGAAAACGCGCCATTTAGCAATGAAACATCTGCAATTCAAGAATTTTATCTCCAAAACGACCAGAAAGGATATCCCGAGTGTTGAATCTGAAGCGGATATTCAAAATTATTATAAAGGTCTTTGTAAATCAAGGTCTTTTGGTTGAACAGCATTCAGTGACATTGAAGTACCAAGCAAAACATTAATTTATTCCGGAGAAAACTTAGTATATATCAATGAAAGTTGATAAAACAGACAAACAAGAACAAGTATTAAATTCATTTTAAAGTCTTTTCACTGACACATCTGAAAAAGACCTATGTGTTTCACTTGCCTCAATAAATGGGACAAATGTATACTTCGATATTTCTTTCTGTCAACATAACTAATATTTTTTTTTGAAAATATTTTTTTTTTCATAAAATATGAAAGTTAAACTGTGGTGATATTCATTTGCATTTGCCCCGGTGTTTCATTTTTGAAATGAACTCATGAAATCATCGAAGCCTGAACAGGTTATTTCATTTCGATCTATTAAATTTTAAAAAATCTGCTTTTCAATTAAATGTTATTAAATCTTAAAAAATATTACATAATCCTAAATGAAATCACAGATCACCACCAACAATGTTCAGGAAGTTTTGAAATCAGAAAATCCCATTGCTTCAATTAGAATCTTTAAAATAATGGATGAATATATCTAAACATATGTTTTCCTCTTTTCAAAATCAATCGTTTCTTTGATTCATTGGGTTAAAGTTCAAAGGAATTAATTTGCATTTTTTGCTTGAATAAAAAAAAGGAATTTGCAGTATACAAAATCGTCAGATTTAATGCCATTATAAGTGCTGTTTGGGAACATTTTAAGTTGAAATGTGTAAAGTCTATAACTTAATTATCAGGCGAAACTTTTTGGAAATGGTTTTGGTGAAAATATGGATTTTAATTCAAGCATGGAGATGGTGAATAAAAAGCTGTTTGAAAAAGGTTAGTAAAAAATTTTTTCTTATGTGTTTCATTTCTTCAACTTTAAAAAATACACCATTCAATGCTAATTGGGAGCTGAAAGCGCTGCGTTAGGCAATATATTCGGCAAATACTCCAAAAATTGTCCCGATATTCAAAATTCTATTTTAAAAAAGTTCATAAGCAATATATTCCAATAAATGAGAAACTTTTTATTTCGGTTTAAACTTTAATGTAAACTCGAAAAAAACGGAATCAAACATATTATCAACATACAGTTATTTATGGAACAAGTTTCAAAAATTGGATTTAAAAAGACCCGTTGAGTTAAAATTCTCAGGTTAAATTTTGATAGAACTAAGCGGAACGACTCGAGTAAAGGGGAAGAAGGGAAATGTAAAGAAAACTAGGAAAAATGGAAAATGGACGCCAAGTTGAACATGGTAAGACGAAGTTTACCGGGTCTGCTAGTTCGTATATAAAATCCTACGCAAACACGAAAGAAAAAGGTTCCGAAGTAATGCCACCACTTTCAAACCAGAAAAGGAAGAATCTCAAAGGGTCAGTTTGCCGTTCCACCCACCACTGACCAATGGTATTCGGAAGATCCTTTCCAACCACGGTTTGCAAGTGGCTTACAAAAGTTCCAACACCTTAAAAGATTGTTTGGTTTCACTAAAGGATAAGGTGCCTCCGGAGGAATGATCTTGTATCTACGAGATACCTTGCGAGACCTGCCCGGCGGTCTATATTAGCCAAATAAGGCGCAAATTTAAAACACGGATAAAGGAGCATAAAAACGCCGTAGACAACAACAGATCCAATGAATCCTGTGTAGCCGCCCATGCATCAGAATTCAACCATTCCATAGATTGGGAAAAGGTGAAATTCAAAAAATGTGTTCGAAAAGCGTCACATTTAAATGCCTGGGAATCGATGTACATCACGACTTCAGAGAGGCCTTTAATGAACGAGGATGAAGCCCCTATCATTTCGCCGCTTTTCAATTTGGCAAACAAAAATGTATAAAAACCAACCCCTCTTCGACAAATACTGCGTGACAGTATGACGCTGTGTTAGTGTTTTTCTTCTACGTAATCAGTCGGACATCGTCTTGTAGATGGGCAACATCGAGCCCGAAACCGGTCGACAAAAAGGTAATTTGAGTTCCTTTTTTCCGTTAGTAAGAACGTTAAGTGTCGTGTCCTGTAGGTAATACGTCGTGTGTTATTTGTGTAGTTAAAAGTTCTTACGTTTGCACAACCCACTAAAATGAGTGAAAGTAGATAATCGCAGTGCCAAGAGCGAGAAATAGAAGGTCGAAAGAAAGAAACAACCAGCAACAACAAACAAAACGAAAGGGTGAGTAAACCATTTAGAAGATTATGTCAACTAGTTCCGTCAAGTGAATAATATTGTAGAGCTCGACAGACGGTCTTAACGACATATTTGGCAGATCGGACGGCTCAAATAGGGTGAGTTATTTGTTGTTCTTGATGATTGATGCTCGAAAGGGTCGTTTTTACATTTGTTATATCCATTTGATTTCTTAAAATTAAAATTAAATAACAAAACATTTAACTCCAATTAGGCTGGAACAAATATCAATAACTTCTTTTGTCACACCCCCCCTCCCCCCTTTGAAATTTCCAAAAACCCGAAAGGGGGAATAAATAAAGTTTGAAGTAATTTATGTAAATTTCGATAAAAAATTCCAATATCTGAAAGATTACAAAGACAAAAAAAAAATTTAAGAAGATGGGAGTTATTTCACCTTTTGTTTTCTTGATTTGATTGAATTATTCGATAAAAAAATAATTTGATTTAAGGAATTTGTGCAACGATATAGTGTGCAATTTGGTTGCATACAAGCTTCCGTGCAGTTTATTCCAATTAATTTGTTTTTCGGATTATTTTTTATTGTCCCCCCACCCCCCCTTCGCGATGTTCAAACTCCAAGTGACAAAAAAAGGATTTGAAATTTGTTCCGGCCTTATGGGGTTCTCAAGGCCCTTATCATTTTTTTCGGTCAACATCCCTGGAAACGTTGAAGTCAAAATGCTCGGAAAAACGGTTGAACGAATTCATTTCACCGATAAAGGCGCTGTTGGCTCCGTTATTGTTCATTCGAACGGGAATATACAATTGAAGATCCAGATTCCTAAGACCACGGGGTCGTTCACTAAGCGGAATAGCTTCCAGTAGCGCGGGACAGTCGATTCGCGATGTCAGGAGATCGGCGACGAATGAGGCACGTGTAGCATGTCTGCGGGCTTCAAGGTTATCAATATATATGAGGCGGCACCAATTTTCATAGCTTGGCAAGCGAAAAGGCTCTTACCAGTTCAAGTGTTTGAGGGCGTATCGCAAGAATCGCCTCGAGCCGATCAACACCGTTCTGGTAGTGAGAGCACCAGATAGCTGATGCGTATTCAAGGATGGAGCGAACAATGCTGCAGTATATAGGCTTTTCAGGCAATACACGTCCTTGAAGTCCTTCGCCACTCTAAAAATTAAAACGAGACTTCTGGATGCTTTGTCAATCACGTAGTTGGTGTGTTCCTTGAATTTCAGACGCTGATCAAGGATTACACCAAGATCGTTGACGTGGTTCACACGTGCGATGGGCTCGTCTCCAAGGAAGTATTCGGCAATTAAAGGCTGCCGCTTACGAGAAAAGCTGATAACTGCACATTTGCTGCGGTTTAAAGGCAGGCAGTTAATGTCGCACCAATCAGCGAAGAGGTTGATCTGACAGTGCAGGAAATTGATGTCGTCGTGGTCGTTTATTGTGTAAAACAGTTTTTGGTCATCTGCGAAGCAGAAGTCGAGAAGTAACGACACGCCGTTGAAATAAATTAGGAAAGTAATCGGTCCTAGATGGCTGCCTTGGGGCACACCGGAGGTGGCAGGGAACTGCCTGGAAAAGATGTCACCCGTTCGAACAATCAATTTACGGCCTGTTAAGTAACTGATGGCAATTTCGTGGTTCACCTTGTCGAATGCAGTGGATAGATCGGTATAGATAGCATCAGTTTGGGATTTGGCAGCAAAACTTTCATGCACAAAAGAAGTGAATGTAGCAAGTTACTTGTTGTAGAGCGTTTGGACTTGAATCCGTGCTGATCATTGGAGATGTTATTTTTGCAGTACGTGAAGAAAGGATTTAAGACCACCAATTCAAATAGTTCGGCAATCGCACATAAGGCAGAGATACCACGGTAGTTGTTGATATCTGTCCCATCTCCGTTTTTATGTACCGGGAACATGTAAGCTTTCTTTCATAGTAAAGGGAAGGTTGCTCTATCAAGCGAAGCTTGACAAATGAGCCGAATAGAAGCCAGCAAAACAGGCATGAAACTTTTCAAAAAAGCAGCTGGTATCCTGTCCGGGCCCGTAGAAAAGGAATTGTTGAGCTTCGTTGCTGCTCTTGAATCATGCAACCAAGAAGGCTCACAACACAACAGAGTTCTGGGGATGTTGAAGCTGAAGTGAAGATACCGGAAAATTTTTGGGCGAAGAGATCGCAGATTCCATGATCAAATGCCATCCAGAAACATGTTTGAAGGTATACTAGGTTCATTCCGCTGACTATTTAGATGTTTCCAAAACGATTTTTGGCAAGACTTAAGGTTATGTTGTACGCTAGGTAGGTAGTTATGGTAACAACGATCACTGGTTTTTATAAGCGGAGTTTAGTTTACGATATATATCCGTGGTGTATGCTGATTTTTGCTCCTTATATTTTCGATGGACACTCCTTTTTGCCGTCGTAAATCGTCGCAGTTAAGTTGTGACCCAGGGCATTCGCATATTTCCACCGCTAGAGCGTTTTGGAACGTGGCGATCGATGACTTAATTCAGAATATGTGAGTGAGTCGAGGTAGAAGGTTGCTAGTTTTTCTACAGTAGCGTTCAGCCTAGTTACTTCAAGCGATGCCAATAGAGCAGGGTTATGTGGGACTACTTTAACAAGCGGTGCAGGAGCGAATTCGATAGTCGGTAAACGAGATACATTGTTGCCAAAGCAAAGGTTCAGCATACAACCATATGGCGCAAGGTCGCTGCACTAAGGGAGTCCAATAAGACGTTTGAAGGCGCCGAAAAAGTAGAGCGTGATGGGTCCGAGTATAGAAAGCTACCATGGTTGGAGCGCCACTTCAAACCGGGCATATTGAAGTCGCCAATGACGAGTATGTCATCTTCTGAAGAACAGAAGTAGCTTACTTTGAAGGTGCAGCGTGAAAACGACTCAGCGAGGGCAACATCTCTTGAGCGATCGGGTGGCAGGTACAGTACGCATACGTACAGTTTCCGGTCTGCAAGATCAATGCGAATCCATACAAGTTCCAGATCGCACCAGGAATTATCGTCGATAAGCTAAGCTGCGCGTGAAGATTCGACTTTACTGCAAGCAACACTCCACCTCCGCTGGACTTTTGCTGTTACGGGAACTACGGTCACAGCGGAACACTGCGTAATCAGGGCCGAAGATCTGACTCGATAGTGTGCGGTTATTCAGCCATGTTTCCGTGAGGGTCATGACGTCATAGCAGGAACATGAAGTTTCGAGCGCGGTAGTCGGCCAGGCAGGAATGTATACCCCCGACATTCTGGTAGTAAAGGGTTATGGAATCTGAAGGTTCCGGAGCAGATCTGAAGCGATGTACACTGGAAGGGAGAATATCATCAGCCGCAGGAGTGCAATCAGGGGTACCATACTTGCCTGAATTCGCAAGCTGGAGAACTCCTTTGATTTTGTTTTTTTAGAGCTGAACCGTTTCTCGAGAGCCGATCGCTTTTTAGGACTCTATACCATTTTGGTTTTTGCGAAAGTAAGGTGCGGACGTAGTGAGAGGCAGCCGGATCGACCCGGAAGTCGTCGGAGGTGCTCCGGGCAACAGAGGCACGCCTGTCGAAGCAGTGCGGCAAGGCAGGGTTGCCTCATTGGAAATATTTGCTTTAGAATTCTGTGATATTCTGCTGTGAAACACCTGTGCCGTCCGAGCTGTGATATGATTGTTGGGCGTATTGATGTTATGGTAGGAGATACGGGCCCGTGAGTAATTAAATATTATGTTGAACTAGTCCAGGATTTTAGAATGTCGGGTAAGTAAACTATTGTAACTGCGAATTTGTGTTGTGGTAAGAGTTAGCCGTGTAGCACACACTGATAGACAGGCTTCCAGGTTGGGCAAGCCTTTCCAGAATGAAACAACTGATACCAGGTTGATGGTAAGAGACCCATCCGGATCCAAAACAGACCCAAAACGTCTTTTCCATCTTGAAAAGCATTTGCAGTTGGTCAGTGCCCAGCAGTGGTGCAGGCACTACTCAGATGAAGAATACTAGAACGTAGGAAGTTCATCAACTTTCACTTCTTCGTACTATCAATCTCTACGAAAAAGCGCAAGTTGCCGGACTTAGCATCGAGCGCCCAAGTCGTAGTGATACAATTCGTTCTGTTATCAAATGGCGTTTTGTCCTTGCGTCTTTGATGAAGCAATTCAAGCCATCTTTGGCCAATCGTTGCATAGAAGAACTCGAGATATTCGCTTCCTTTGTCAGCTTTCGGATTCATCTTACTGGATTCCGCTTCACTTATCTACCGAAAGGTGCGGAGATAGTCGGATTTGTAAACGATGGTACCCGGTGAAATAATCAAGAAGATTGAAGATCTTGCAAGTGTATCTTTAGAAAGGATAGGCTTCTGGATGGAAGGAGGTAAGATTCAGATAGCCCACCATCAAACCGAAGTATTAGTCGTGACCAGTGATGGTAAACTTCGCCCGTCACGCTTGACCCGACTAGTTTTGTTTCATCAAACGACGGGCACTGTTCTCAATTGACGGAGCCTCACTACTCGCATGACGGATAAAGCACGACAACAATCGACATTTCTCCATCATCGACTGGCGAAGCTCCTACACATGGTCAAAATTTCTCCTGAGAGTGACTGGCAAATTTCTTCACACTTCGACCGGCTGCTGACGGCAGGTACAACTAATTGAACGACTTGCTGGCAGAGAGCAACAATAGCAATGAAAAACTGAAAACGAGCTTGCTGGCAGGAGCAACAATAATAATAAATGCTTTTCTTGTTCCTCTTCGGTCGTTTTCGGCTTGCTGGCAGGAGCAACAATAATAATAAATGCGTTTCTTTTTCGTCATCGGTCGCTTGAATGCGATTGCTTGACTAGGTTATTATTTTAGCTTCAAATGAATGGGGAATGAATGACTGGCAAACGAAGTGACTGGTCGTTAAGGAACAGTCAATTGAGTTTGACGGACCAAGAGGCTTCACAGTCACAGCTTCACGCCTCATGACGATGACTTTTGCCAAGCATGGTCGTGACCAAAAAAAAGTTTTGGCTTCACATGGAGGTCATACACGACATCTTCTAAACAGCAGCTGAAATACCTCGGAGTAATGGTCGACATCTGCTTAATTTTTTTTGCGCATGCCGAATACTGTTGAGATAGTGCATCGAAAGTCATAGACTCATAAGCCTGGATTATGCCGAACTGCCGTGCTCCAAAGAGTAGCAGAAGACTTCTCCTTGCGAGCGTAGCACTGTCGAAACTACGATACGGAGGAGCGGCCTGGAGCTCCACACTTAAGGTAGAGCGTAGCAGATCCCAAATACGGAGCACACATCAACTGATAGCTTTGCGAGTTTCCTGTGCATACCTACAGGACCATCTCAGCAAATGCAGCTTTTGTCATCGTGGGCATGATGTCCATCGACATCACTTTGGCGGAGGAGGAGATGTGTTACAGTGGCAGGATCAATAAGATACATCGAATAACGTTTGATGGACGCAAAGATTGAATCCGCGACTCTCAGACTGGATAAATAGGAATTTCCAATAGAAGCCGATGGAAGGACAACGACCCGAAGCCAAGAAAAGTCAAAGAACCTGGAATCGTGGAAGGTTGTAGAACCAGGAGCCATCTGGAAGGTCGTCGGACGGGAAGCCAGGTGGAGGTCGACAAGCCAGGAAAACGGTGGTCGTCGGACAGGTGACAAGAAAGGTCGTTGGGCCGAATCCATTGCGAGCTGACCGGAATCCATAGGAAGGTCGGCGAGCCAGAGGAAGGTAGTCGTGCCATTATTGGTGAGGCGTCGGGCCAATAGGAGAGCGTCGAGCCGGAATCAAACAAGGTCATCGGGCCGGAGCCACTGGGAGGTCGTCGAACTAGTGCCATGGAAGGTCGCAGGGCTGGGACCACGAATGCGGTCGTCGAACCAGAGCCACTGGTAGGTCGTCGTACCGAAAGCCATGGAAGGTTGGCGAGCCGGTATCATGGAACGTCGTCAAGTCAAGAACCAGGTGGTGGACTGGAGGACTTACGAGCGGGGTACCACGGAAGGTCGCCAAACCGGTGCCATGGAAGGTAGTCGGACCGGAAAGCCAAGTGGAGATCATCGGGCTGGAACCACTGGGAGGCACAGGCCTCAGGAAAGGCTTCGAGGCGAAGGAGAAAGCTTCGAGCCGCAGGAGGGCGCTGAGACTAGAGCCATGGAAGGTCGTCGGGCCAGAGCCATTGGGAGGTCGTCGTGCCAGATCCCGGAACTGGAGCCATGGAAGGTCATCGAGTTGCAACAGGGGCGAGAGCGTGTTCTGGTGCGTGCATTAAAGAGGAGTAGCCCCAACTTCACGAGGAGCCGCCGAAGGCAGTGAAAGGCTGCGAATTTGTATGTTGAGGAGGAGTGTTGTGATTTGTCCAATCGAAGCAATCGATGGGACAAATAACAACATACACATAATTATTAAACAAGTGTTATATGTTACCATGTAAATGGTTTAGTATATAAGGTAGCGAATTAGAAAGAAATAAAGTATTCCAAGTTCTACCAGCAAGTAGTGCAGATCTCTCCTTTCCACTGGCAAGTGCTGAACAACATGCTTCAACCTAACGTCATGGATGCTTTAAGAAATACCTTCATTGGTTCAAACTTATCAGCTCGCCACATCCCGGAATACGTGGATACGAAGAAATCTTACTTTAAATACTGAGGATGTTGTAAACGAGAATATTCAAGAAGAATTCAAGAGAAAGCGGAGAAACTATGCGGAGCTGGTCGTGACGGGGGTCTAGCTTGGTATTTTACCAATTGGCCATGCCTTGATGGTTAAAAATCCTACAGGAGTTAAAGTTCTTCCCAAAACAGTTTGTGGTAAGTTTTGTGGATTAAGCAAATGCTGTCGAACTACGTTCAAAGCATTCCTTTTTTATTTTTCTTATTGGACAAAAGGAAGAATTCTCAACTAGAACTCTATAACAACTTCGTGGGAGATCGTTGAGTTCATCACTTAATCAGACCATCCAAGAAAAGGTAGGGTAAAACAACATCAACACTGACCAAAGAGTTTTTCGGCAAATTTTCAACAAACGGAGTGACTGTGGAAATAATCTATTGCCAAAATACAGCAACGATCTGGAATTTACCGAGTTTTGTTTGATCGAACTTTCTGTAATTTTTCACCTCATGTTTGGTAATTTTTGCCAAAAAGAACTGCGAAAGTTCGGTTAGGTAATTTGTAAGAACAAAAGTTTTTTTTTGTTTGAGCGATTGGCTTCTCGTTTTTTAGGAAAAATTTTTATAATTGTGTATTCCTGAATAATCAGCTAATGTTATGCTTTTTTGCTAGTTCATCATTGTACCATTCGGATTATAGATCAAGTAGTTTTGTGTGAATGATTTTTGTTGTAAGAATGAAATGAACACAATGCAGCGTTAATTGTTTACGGAAAGCTCTGCTATTCAAGAAATACGTACGTACATGAAAGTACATTGGCAGTTGATCTCTTATAGAGAGGACTAGAAAAAAAATGAACCATTAATATCAATTGGCTAGAACCTTTGATCAGAGCAAAGGCAATTGGATTTGATATGAGTTTGAAATGTGTTGTTTACGAATAAACAAATAAAAAAAATCATGATAAATAATTTGAATGTGTCAAATAAGTTAGGATAAGCAAACGGAACAGCGTTTATGATTTGATATAGATTAATTTAAAGTACACGATATGCTACGAGTAGTAAGTGGAAGCACGATGACCAACTATAATTAAATCAATAAGGCTGGAACAAATTTCAATTTCTTCTTTTGTCACCCCCCCCTTCGAAATTTCCGAAAACCCGAAGGGGGATAAAAATAAAGTTTGAAGTATTTTATGTAAATTTCGAAAAAAATAATCAAATATCCGAAAGATTACAAGACCAAACAACAAATTTTGGAAGATGGGAGGTATTTCACTTTTTCTATTCATGATTTCATTGAATTTTACGATAAAAAATTGCTTGATCTATAGATTTTGTGCAATGGTATTTTATGCTATTTGGTTGCATACAAGAGTTCGTGCAATTTATTCCAATTTATTTGTTTTTTGCATTATTTTTTATTCTCCCCCCCCTTTCGGTGTTCATACTCCGAGTGACAAAAGAAGGATTTGAAATTTGTTCCGGCCTAAGTTAAGAACGAATACAAAATGGATGATATTTTATTTCTATCCTAAACGTCGCGACGTTTGTTCGTTTGTTATAAGTAAAGAGTTTTAAGGAATCCAATTTGATAGTGACTTAGTTCGTTCCTAAGCATGTGATATTTTCTCTCTCTTTAGTTTCCATCAAACTTAAGTAACAGTGTTCATTTAGTTTTACCTTCCTAGCTGTGATGCTTTCAACGGAAAACCGTTGAGAATTTTTTTTTAATATACCTACTAAGAAAAAACCTAGTTGATGGTTTAGAACTAATGAAAGTTTGTTTATTAATCCTAGAACCTTTCGTCTGACCAATAACTAAACATTGGCAAGAAACAGATTCCCACTTTTCACACGAAATAAGAGAAACTTTTTTTTAACGACATCATGTTAAACGATAATTAGACTTCTCACCTAGGAATCTCTTACAAAAAATGAAGAGTTTTGGTCACTTCAGAGTGATGACAGTAATTTTCGCGATACGTTGCCGTAATAACTTTACTTTACGGAAAGCTTGTTAATTTTTTAAGATTTTTTGTACATTATCTCCGGTTATTTTCGTTTGTATTAAACCTATACGCTGTAGTATAATGTTTGTCTTTTACTCGTTGATAATTGTTTCAGCTACAGTTGAAGTTGAGAATTAGTAACGGAAGAAAAGTTTAAACCTTAGATCAAGAGAAACAAACGTAACGAAAAATGAAAATGTATCGTTAGCGTTGTTCGAAACAATTCAATTTTAAAACACAAAAAATAAATCAATTTTTTAAGTAAAAAATCGCTCTAGACACATGGTGCTGGTTCAAGTAGCTACTCGACCATCCCAAGTGGCAAACAATCGCCCGGTTCGTGTCACACTTTCCGGTGATGTTTTGTTGTGCGGCAAGGTTTCGGAACCGTTCCGTTAACGGCTTCTTTGCGTTTGCTTTCGGAACGCTTTTTGGGACTGCCTAATCCAGGTCTATCGTCAGAATTTTTCCCACTGCTTTCGTTACCGTTGACAATATAGAGCGGCCCTTTCCCGTTTTCCTGATTTCCATTGGTATTGGCGGTGGCACCAGTATCAGTGCCATTAACTTTGTGTTTACTAGCCCCATTCTTACCTTTTCCGAGAGTTACTTCTTCCAAGAAAGCTTTTTTGGTATTATCACTCAAGTGCTGCAAATCTAGGATGACGTGAGCATCATTCGCTGATTTCGAACTGCTATTGTTGTTGTTGTTGGCGTTGTTGCTATTGCTATTGCTACTGCTTCCCGTATTGTTACTGTCCTGGGAGGACGACTTCCAGAACGGCTTAGGTTTCGCGTTGGTTTTCTTTGGCTTCTCGCTTGATTCGATCATCATAAGGAACAGTTCACTTTCGTCTTTCGCACTCGTTATCCGAATGGTGTCTTCGAACATTCGCAACTGATACTCGACCACCATCAGCTTGTGGTACAGATCGTCATCATACAGAAAATGACCCTCCAGGATGGCGAAAGAATGCCGAATCATTGCCCTCGACAGATCAATCGTTCGATAGACCTGCCGCACGTCAACGCCAAGAAATCTAAAATTAGAAATGGAACGTTAACACTGCTTCAGTTAAGCATTCGAAGAAACAACTTACTTGGTCGGAAGCATGTATTTGACTGTTCTTCGAACAACCAACTCGTACTCGTGCGCAACCTGGACACTCATGTAAGGATACAGTGTATCGATGAAGTCCTTACAACGTTTAAGTAGAATGTACACTTCGTCAATCGCATCACGAATCACTGAAATAATAGTTAAAAGTTTCAAAGAAATATTTCCAAAAACCAATTAAAAAGATCTCACCTTCATCGGCAAAACAGGACAGCTGCTCCTTGAGATTACCGTACATCGGTAGATTGCACCCATCGACGAACACCAGCTGCCAGATCTTTTCGAAGAACAGCAGCACTTCGATCTTCCGCTTGCCAGATGCGGTGGCCGTTTGTAAACCTACCGCAGATCGGGACAGTGACGATAGGGGCATCAGATGCGGTATGTTGTTTCGCGATAGGTTTAATTCCAAGGCTTGCAGTTGCGTAATGAGGACATCGGTCGGCCATGCCGTTTCCTTGCTCTGCAAACACTGGGGACAGGTGCGTTGTGGCGCCTCGGCTTTGAGCAGACAATCGTTACATTTGACCCGCTGGTAACGGATCTGTTCATGAGAATAATCAAAAAGAATTAGGACATGAATTGTAAAATTAGAGGGATTGAACTCACCCAATGGTCTTCGATACGACCACATTCGATGCAATCACAGTCGATGTATATTTTACGTAGATAGTTTCGACGCTCTTCCCGTGGAGCTTCCTTGTAGTGCAGGCCATGGTTGATTGTAAGTTCCTCGCCCTCGCAGATGTCCTTTTGGGCTCGGACGACAAATAATCCGTTCGATACCATGCTAAAATAGAAAAATTTCATAAAACAAAAGTTGTTTCTCTCGAATTTTCTTGTAAACTTACGCAAAAAATAAGTTCGGCCCGCAGGAGTGTTTCAGCTTGGTGGCCGTTGGATGGAACGTCCGCAGCACATTGGGAAAGGTTTTCCGTTTACTGCACATTGGTGTATCGCCGAAGTACTCGAAATAGGCATCACAAAACCTACGCAGCGCCCTCGATACCAAATCTTCCAAATGTTCCAATTCTTCGTCGTTCTTTTCCGAATCGCGACTCCCACTTGCATCCTCAAATCGAACACTATCCAGACATTCTTGCCACAACCGTTTCACGTTTGTTCGAGTCCACACCTGATGGTAATCGTCTAGTTCAGTACCTTTTTCAACCTTCCTACTTTTATCACCATCCTTTCCTAAACATTCTAAATATTCCAACACCCCCTCTCGAAGATGGCTGGAATCCAGAGACCCACGACCCGTTGACGAATGCAACCTCTCGTATCGTTCCAGTGATTCCAACACAGTCTTCTTCAGCGAATCATCTTCATGCAACTCTTCTACTCCGTTAAAATCTTGAATACGCCCCACAAATTCTTCGTTGGCTTGAATCTCGAAAAACAGCCTATTCACTTTGGTCATGGTAAGGGTACAAAAGTGCAGCAACAATCCCCCAACAAACAAATCGAACTGCAGTTCGTTAACCGCTTCCACCTTGGAAAAATAGTCAGACTTCACCCGCCCATCGAACTTCACGTAGCTGAGCAATTTTTCAGTCTTGACCATGAGCGAGTTAAAATCGTCGGACCTGAAGCTGGAATAGTCCGGCTTGAGCAACAACGCGTTGAACAGTTCCACATTCGACTCACGACCCTCAAACAAAAACCGATACAGTTCGTTGGCCGTTCGAAGAGGAGCCGTTTTCGCCGGGGAATATTTCGTGGTCAGCAACCGATCCAGCGCTTGTAGCGTTCGGATCAGCATTCGCAGCTCCAGATTACCACTGACCAGAGGGAAGAACAGCAGATGGTAACCGGTGCACTCGAAACGGTGGTACGGTTCGTCCTGTTGCTGGCACTCGTAGGAACAGTAGAACACACCCTGACAGTCGAAGCAGCTGTAAGTTAAAAGGTGGGTACATTTATTAGGTCGTATTTGAGAATAACGTTTTAAAGCACCAAACTTACGGTATAAGGTGAGGGTTGACGGTGTGGCAGGTGTAGCATTGTACTTTGGTGAATTCGAGATGCGTTTCCAGTGGCCGCTCTACCAGGACAGTCGATCCCTCCGGGATGAAAGTGTTGGCCATCAACTTGGGGGTGAAGTCCTCGCTGTGGAAATATAGGGATATATAATTATTTATTTTAGAAAACACACAAATTATCAGATTTGTTAAGCAGCTGATGGTTAAATCATATGGAGAATCACATCTAAAGATGACTTAAGGTCTGACTTCTTCCTTAAACGTCTCGAGGCTTGTTCCACCCATAGAGATGCGTTACGATCGGGAGTCGCTTATCTTGGAATCGCTATTGCAATATATTTCCCGATCCACAATATTCCGGATAAATCAAGGACACTATTTTTCTGACTTCAAATACATATTTATTAGGTAATATGAAAAGCGGATAGAAATACGACCGTTCTAAGCGGGGAGAGAACTTGAATTGTGATTCGATATCTCCGTTTCGAGGGGGGCCTCGGTCTGTGAAAAAGGTTCAACCTTTGAAAACTCTTCCTTGCTTGTCTTCAGTCTCCAGAAACTTCTGGTGAAACCGCTATCAACCAATCCCGCTTCAGCATCATCTTCGCTCGAAAACCCCTCGCACGTTATCAACAACTAAACCCGAGTTGAAAGATCTTTTTATCGGCATAGACGCTGTGATTATTGTGGACGACTGTTCCTTCCGTTCCGTTCCTTTTTTACTGATCAAGGTGACGTTTTTTAATGCGCCGCACATAGTTTCTCGGTCCTGAGTCCTAAGATAGACGTCACAATCGTTGGGGTTCACGACACCTTATTCGGATTACTATAGTCTCTAGAAATAACTCTATCTCTTATCTCACATATTTTAGCGGACTCCCACGATATCTGCGCAGTTCGGCCTTTGGAGGGCTTTGAGTATTGAAAAGACACACCGAACAGTTTCGTGCATAATCTTCCAGCTGAACATCAATACTCGGCCACCATAGACTTGAGCGCGCGACACTTTTGTACTTCACGATACCGAGATGAAACTGATGTTTTTTTGTCAATACCAAACTTCCTAAAGCTTTTGGAACTACGACTCAGTGTCCTCGCATTACGACTCCATTTTCTAGTGAAAGCTCGTCAAAAATAGTTTTATATGGACGCCCGCATAAATGTGGATTGTAACCAAACGATTGCTTTAAAAGTCTAACGACGGTTTTATTAAGCGTAAAATAACGTTTGGCAAACGATTTTACGAATTGTAAAATACATAGCTTGAATCGTGAATTCTGAATTGATTGTATTTTTAATATGTTGTTAGGTTATGTAACTGTTTAAAACTGTTAAAGCCGTTGTATGGGAGGACTGTTCTACAAACAGTTTGCTAAAGGTTCAAAAATTGTTTGAGAAAACGTTTTCTGAGGATGAAACGATCACTGTTACAGTTTTATTACAGGAACCTCGTAGCTTAACTTTTTAGGTAAAAGTTTTGTAACTATTCTACATTACGTTCTTCCAACGCTAAGCAAATGATTTATGGAAACGTTTGTGAATGCAATACGCACACATACATAATATGTTGACAGTTCAATGGAAATTTCGGATTATTTTTTATTGAAATTCAAATTATCACTTCAAAATATTATACATTTTATTGCAAATTAACTTACATTTTATGAGCATTTTATTGCCTTTCTTGGTGAAAGCCGAACCTGTTCAGCACTAACTGACCACACCGTTCCTGTCTGAAGAAATTTGAGCCGGGAATGTATGATGTGCTCCATAACGGAATGCCGTTCAGAGTTTCCGGAACAACCTCCGGCACCCGCATGGTGCTCGGAAGGATCGGCAAGGGATGGTAGTTCGGCTAGAAGCATTCTATTTCTCTTCGAAAATGCTGGAGTTGCCTTGAATGTTTCATCATCTGACATTGTTCGTACCTGTGGAAAAAGAAATGGTAAATGCTCAGTTATTAAATAATATGAATTGCCCTCTCTTACCTTGATTTTATGGTCCGTTATGCTGCACTTCCAAATAGATTCGGAAGAAATCCAAAATTTTGGAAGAAAAAGCGTCTGGTTCGGAGGAGGAAAATTTTTCTTCTTGAAGTTTTCTTGTTCCTTGACACGCGTTTCGGTCAGAGGTGCCAGGTGTCCTGATTTTTCAGGATTTGTCCTGATTTTGAGAGACCGTCCTGATTTTTCAAAAACGTTTGAGTTGTGCTGATTTTTGAAAAATGGTCTGTAAAATGTCCTGGTTTTCAGAAAAATATTTAAATTATAGCTGAATTTATATTTAAATGATGAGGACATGAAAAAAAAATCAATTATAAAATAGTTTAACTTCAACCGATGATAAACTTTGACTCATATGTATCAGTGGTGTTTTTAGTTGTAAACTGCAGGCCAACAAAGGTACGTTTAGTCAGCTGAACCAAATTAAAAAAAAATGATTTGCAGGATTTCTAAAGAAAACTTAAAAATTTGGATTCATTGGACCGTTTTGAACTTGAATGCTGCTTGGTATTAATATTCTTGATTTAATGAAAATGTTTTATATAGATATTTTCATAAATGTATGCTGATTTTTTGCAAAGTCACCTGGCAGCTCTGATCCGCGTTTCGGCCTATTTTTGACGTAAGTCATGGACGCTATGGTTAACGGTTCGAGATCATTTTTACATTATTGAAAAATGGAAGTAAATCGTTCATATTATTTATCCACCGTACCAGATACCGTCACTTTTCCACATGAACGTTCATGTTTCGTTCTTATCGTTGTCGATCTAAAGTTCAATATAATAGCTACGTTTATAGAGACAATCACTTTTTCTGAAGCCGTTGGTGTATCGTAAATACTGTTTGAGATATAGTTTTTTAGTATGCGGGCGTCTTTCGAATCACTTAAAGATGTCTCACCACGTTAAACCACGTATCTCGTAATCATTTTTAGACTCAGTGATCAATGTTTGCACAGTCAAAGGATCAACAGTTATTCCGAAAGGCAACCGATTCATACGATAAACCCCTTTTTTACTTGATCACACAGCGTTCCAATGACCTCTCCTCTAACGACTCGAGATCTTGGTTTCTCTTGGTTTGGCTCGAGGCTCTCTCCTCGTTGCCCGTCCATGTGCCTCTCAAGAGCAGCTTATCCTGGACACGCGCCTGTCACAGCACACGTCCAGGGCTTTACGGGACTGCTCGGATGATTCCCGGTGAAGACGTCATCCTATACTGACTCGAGTGACTCACCCGCCGCTGACGTGAAGTCACTCTACCCGAAGGGTATTTCTTACTCTTCTCCCTTCGAGTTCGACTGCGAAGAAGGTAAAGTCTTATCCTCGCAGCTTCCGTCGTAGAGAGCGCGTTCTATTCGGATATTCTGCTCGGCATACGCAGAAGGTAAAGTCTTATCTTTGTATGCTTTACTGCTAGGTTCGGACGCACACTACTCAGATGCTCCCTAACGAAGAAGTCACCCCACACCGGTCGCGGACTGGTGCTGGTTCCAACTCCTCTGCAGGGCATCCATGATCCGGGTGAACCAATCGCTGACCACGCGCCAAGTTTTGACATCCTCACACATCCTCCGCACGTGATGTCGGCTGTCGTGATTAGTCCGCAGGCGGCAAGCATGTTAGTGCGTACCCCTTCGAACCTCGGGCAGTTGAACACTACGTGCTCTGTGGTGTCTCAATTGTGTCACCGCAGGTTGGGCAGAATGGCGAGGCAACGTGTCCAAACCTATGGTGGTACTGCATGGAGCATCCGTGACCAGTCAAGAACTGTGTCATGCAGAAATCCACCTCTCCATGTCTCCGATCAGAGATGGGCATGACCCCCGCCAAAACATCAGCAGCTACCGAGGATACTGTTCGGTATGCGCTAATAGCTCGCAGGTTCATCAGCTGCTGCACGCTGCAGAGCTTCTACGGATTACACTGCCTGCTCTAGGCTGCCGCTCCGTTCCGCAAAATTGACGAGGTCACGCTCACCAGGACCCTCCTTCTGATGCAGCGGATCACCGAGTTGGTAGACATGGCCCGCGAGAGGGCTGCTGTCGGTCGCCATTGCCGCTCTTTTGCAGGCGTAGTCGACGTGAGCCGTAAAACTTAGCTGACTTCCAGATACTTGATCGCACGCTTGGATTCGATTGTTCACGGTCTAGCTGCAATCGTCCCTGATTGTGCTGAAATCAGGCGCAAGCTTTTGGTGCGCATCCAACTTTCCACCTTCTTAATCGCAACTGTGACGAATAGCCGCACCTCTCCGGTTGATGGGCCCGATGCCAGGAGAACCACGTCGTCGGCGAATCCCACAAGTCTCACTCCCGTGGGGAGAAGCAGTCTCAGCAGTTCGTCGTAAACGATGTTCCACAATACCGGGCCAAGTATCGATCCTTGTGGAACCCCTGCCGAGACACTACAGTCCCTCACTGCTCGTATACTGTAGTTGGCGGTTACGGCAGTAACAGTCCGCCATCCTTCAGATATATGCCGGAATCCTCATACGAATGAGCGACGACGTAATCGCTGCCCAACTGACGCTATTGAAGGCGTTCTTCACGTCAAGGGTGACCACTACGCAAAACCGGTCTCCTCTCTTTTTCTTAATTTTGGCTTTGTTTGCCCCTTAGATGACTAGTCGAATGGAATTCACGGAATGCAATCCACCGGAATCCACCAAACTGTTAATCGGATAGGCCGTTCGCACCTGTATCCTGCTCTGGACCACCTTCTCTAACACCTTCCCAGCGGAATCCAGGAGACATATCGGGCGATATGCTGATAGGTCACCAGGTGGCTTACCCGGTTTTGGCAGGAGCACCAATCGCTGCTGCTTCTACACATCTGGGAAGAACCTCTCATCCACATACTGTTGCAGTGATCACCGAAATATTTCAGGATGTTCCATGAGCGCGGCCTTCACTGCTAAGTTAGCGATGCCATCCGAACTCGGAGCTTGTTCAACTAGAGGGACTGAGCAATATCCCGCAGTTCCTCCAGCGAAATCATCCCCTCTTCACGCGTATCTCAGTCGTATAGGACCCTCGTCCATGTGGCTTCCTCGTGCTGTGGGAACCGCTCGTTTACGATTTCGCGCAGTATGTTCGGACACGTTTCCTGCGGCACACCTCCGCTCCACGTCTTGGCCATGACAATACTGTATGCATCGCGTCACGGAGTGTCGTTGGCGTACTCGCAGAGGTGCCTGAAACAAACTTTCGTGCATCCTGACCGAAATCTGGTCCGTTTAGATTTTACACAGATCCTTTAGCGCATGCTTGACCTCTACATCTGTGGATATCTCGTTGAGATTCTTAATCATGACATTAACCGTGGTGCTGAGGGCACGGATTTCCGCCGTCTCATCAACTATCTCCTTTGTGAGTGCGCTATACTCCGCGCTTTTGACGGTTGAGCCACGCCGGAGCACAAGGATCATCTTGCCGGAGCGTGTCCGACGAATTATCCTCACGCCCCCTCCTAGGCCCGTCAGCCTATCGCTCGTCCTCATCTGGCGAATGATATTTGCGTAGGTACCTTCTGATGCCTTTACCATCATCGCCCTCCCTTTGGGCTTGAACTTGGGTTTGGCTTTGGCTGTGGACATTTTTTCTTTTTGCGCTCAACTGTCTGCCACCCAGTTGGCCCTTCGGGAACTTGGCCTCCCTACTTTACCTCGTTATCATCCGGATCCTGCATGACCTTAGGATCCCGGGCTCGCTTTTTCGGGGCTTCAGGTCTCGTATTCCTCTTTTTTTGCTGTTTCCGGCAAACTCTGCTTCGCCGTCGGTCTGTACACATACACTGACCTTCTTCGGCCGAGTCATGTCCGCAGGCAGAGGGGTAACCATTTCCTCTTACCCGCGTTTCTTCCTCCTACAATCCGGTGCAGTGAGCAGGCCCACCACCGTTCGGTTCGTCTTGACGAACATCGCCATCACGTTGGCGAATTTTTCACGGACCTCCTTGTGGATGATAGACTTCTTTCTAACACATTCCACAACGTCCTGCATGCCTGCCATTGTCACGGCTTGTTTAGCAGAAGCCTCAGTGTCCGGAAGCTCCGGGCGGCTTAGGAGTTTCTCGACTGCCTGCTGGACTTGGGCGAAGAGGTCTTGGCTCTCTCCGCCATCTACAGACGTCCTCACCGACTCGACGGGTTGCCTAACAGGCGAGCGCCTGTGTTTAGGAAATTGCACACAAGTCTCTCGAAGACACATCCAGCATAAATTGATTGCAACATTTAGATAAATCCAATTTTGGACGGATAACGGAGGACCACCTTTTTCAATAACAACGAAAACTATCGATTTATCCTTATTTTCGAACTTCATCATAGCCCCCCAATTCCAATTCTCTTCCATCAAAGCCCCCCAATTTCATCATTGTCTTACGCAACTCGCAATGTCTTAAATATTTCACGAAGAAATCCCAAGAAACAACCGATATTGCCGCACCTGTTTCCAATTCCATGGTATACTTTCCTCCCCCATTCACGCCATCATTCGAATAAATCTCGATTGCTTTCGACTCACTCAAATAATACTCCTGAACAACCCATTGGTTTTCCTCTATTAGATCTCGTTTTTTCTTTAGCAATAAAACAATTTCTTCGGGACCCTTAATGAATTTTTCAAATCTTTAATTTTGAATCATTATACTTTTCTATGGACGTACCATAGAAGGCCAGGAAAAAACGCCCTTATCAGACCTTGAATGTCCATCTGACCGCCATATCTCTCTTGTTTCTCAACCGATTTTTACAAAAAATATAGTTTTGGAAACCTCGTAATGTAACTCAAAGAAAAATAATCCGAAAACATGTTTCTGAAAAAGACTGTAGATCAGCTACACGGAAAATAATAAAAAGGTAAAATTCACCGAGATAGCAGGGTGAAAGCTCGTGGAAGCCGAAAAGGTAACTTCTACCTTTCCGAAGTGAAACTCACCTCACAGTGAGGTAAAGTTCAACTGAATTGAGCTGAACAAAAAAGTACAATTCACCTAGATGAAGGTAAATGAAGGTAAATCCAAATGAGATAAAACTTACCTCGTTAGGAGGTGAAGTTGATCTGGATTGAGCTAAGCAAAACGGTACAATTCATCTCGAAAAAAAGTAACTATTTGCCGAACCCGTTTATTGAGGTTAATATGTGCCCAATATGTGAAAATCGGAACAGAATGGAAAGTGTTTTCTATAATATATCATTTAGTTGTGCTGGTTTTCGTCATAACACTTTGCTTTTGTTTCAGATCGGCCCACAGAGCTTCGAGGGTTATTCCACGTTACTTACCTCTTTGGTAGGTGAATTAAAAAATGGTAAAATTTACCTTTTTGCTAGGTGAATGAAAAAAAGGTAAAATTTATCGGAAAGATGAGTGGAAAAAATCACCTAGCTTCTCGGTTAATTTTACCTTTTTTTTTTATTTTACGAGTATATTTTTTTGACATTTTTTAAGATAATGGATGGCCACAAAAAATGTAAAAAATTGATGTTAAAACCGTACTTTTCCACCAGCTTGAAAATTTGTCAAAAATCCAGGTTTTGAGTTTTAATAATCTAAAAATGCAAAAATGTGCCAAAACATCAACTTTTCAATCCTTATCTCAAAATTTATCTGGTGTGACCTAAAAAAATTTTGAAGGTTTGTTTCATTCTTGTGATCATGTTCTTTAAAAAAAAATTCGTAAACTTTAAATAACGAAAACTAAAGTATTGTATGTAAATAATCTTCGAAAAACATTACGAGTTGCATTACGAAGTTTTCAGAACTATAAAATTTGTATAAACTGGTTGGGAAACAAGAGAGATATATTAGTCTAAGTCAGGAGAGTCAAATTGACACGTTAACCGGTAAAAATGTCTGGGACGGATGAGGGTTTATCTCAGCAGAAAACCGTAGGAAATTGTGGAAAATCCGAAAATGTAGAGCATCGATCAGTAGATGTGCACTCAATCCGTAGATCTACCAGAAAATCCATAGATCAGGTCACGCTGAACAGAGGACATGATAGAAGAGGTGATCCTCGAATTACGAGTAGAGGCAAAGGTAGAATTTAGTCTCGAATCCTGAGAGTAGAGGCAGAATAGGCTGCATTATTAACTTGTACTTACACTTCTATACTGCACGCCTTGGAAGCACCGTGAAGCTTGCTATCCGTGCTGTAACCTAGAAACGGTTCCAAATCGATATCCTCCTCGTAGTTATCCTGCACGGCCGGCTCTTTCCGAAAACTCCTGTCACTGGTGATCTCCAATGGAATGCAATTGGCGTGAAGATCTAAAATTTAAAACAAGGGAGGAATTAATATTTTTAGCAAATCAAAAATCTCAATTTGAGAATCTTTTACCAAATTCCTTTTTCATTTCCTCCATGTGAGCATCAGGTTGATTTTTCAGCTGCGAATCGTACCGTTGAAATTCGTCCTTCCATCGATTGAAGAAAACGGCACATCTGGAAAGCGTTGTCTGCACCTTCCGGGTGTTACCCATGGCCTTGTAGCAACGCAACAGGCAAAGGTAGGTTCCGAACGAAAACCGTTCACCTTCGATACGCAAACAGTGCTCCAGGTGCCGGATAGCGTCCTGTATTCTTTCTCTTCGTCTCAGGAGTTCTCCCTTTTGGCAGAGAATAGCTTTGATAAGGATACCATCCGGAGGGCACCGATACAGGGCCTGCGTTATTTGAATCATCGCTTTATCCAGCTCGTCATTTTCGGCCAATTGCACCGATAAGTTCTGCATTCGATCCGCTTCCCGATGATTCTGTCGCTGTCTTCCGGTAGCTTTCTCCTGCAGCACTTCCAACCATCGTTTCGTGGGAATCTTTTCCAAAAGTTTGATATTATGAAGCACGATTGAAAATTCCTCGAAGATGGTTTCGCTGCTGGTTCCTTCATCCTCATCCGGTCGGAGGAACTCCACCGGCGGATAGAGTAGGTTCTCCATTTCGCACTCTCCTCACTGTATCCGTTCCCTGTTTTAACTATTGCTTTTGGCTTAAATTTTAACTTCCGCAGCGTTTCGGACCGAAATAGATGGGCGGGGATTGGCTGCTGTGCGGATTGCTCCTCCGATCAAACTCCATCCGCTACTAGCTCTCCATGGCGGCAGCTTCGGAACTTGTATTTCACCGGAAACCTAGATTCACCGCAACCGTGAAAGATTTTCGAAAGCAGCACCAACTTCAAGAATACAACAATTTTCCAGGAAACAAAGCACCATTGACCACGAAGTGCTATGAAAAGCAGGAATCGTTTTTTTCCGACTGACACACAGCGAATGAAAATTGCGAAAATGACAATCGCGCTCGGTTTGTTTTGATTTTTCCGTCTAGCGGGTGAAGTTAGCCCTCAGTATGGGGTACACTGAAAATGATTGCAGCTTGATAGTTGTGTGTTTTCCAATGGTGGCAAAAAGTCTTCGAAAGTCACACAAATGCTTAAAATGACTCCAAAAATAAAAATAAAAAATTTTGAAAAATTTAAAATTTATCAAAAATTACAAAAATAACAGAATTTTCAAACAAGACATTGTGATAAATTTGACAAAATTGACGAGCATGTTAGTATTACAAAGATGACAAACATGGCATTAATGTCAAAAATTGACAATCTTGATTTAGAACTAAATTTTTTTGTTTTTTTTTGTCTCTTTTTTTTAGCCAAAAGAGAGACAAAAAACTAAATTGACAAATTACGACAGTCGACAATAAAGACAAAATGGTCGAAAATTATAAAATCCAAAATCAATTGTCCGATTATTGGCCCCGATGACGTGATCTACAGTAGATAAAAGCATAATAGTTTTATTCAGAATATACTCTTTTAAAAATAAATCGAAATATATTGGAAAATTTCGAAACTGTATAAAAACTAAACAGATTTTCAAAAATCAATCCTCATCTCTAATCGTTTGCCCACCTTTTTCCCTCTTCCCTCTAATCATCGGTTCAGATGCTATTCGAAAGGGGTTTTTCGAAAATAATAGCATGCTAACCGTTGATGTATAAATTAAGGCGATAACGACGCCTGTATTTCGCCTTTAATTTATGCAATACAAAAAAGCTGTATATTTCATAAAATTTAATCGTCATTTTAACGTCAAAATTCTCTGATCAATCCAACGACCAGTGCAAAGGTTCAAATTTTATTTTCTTATAAAGTGATTTTCAATGAACCTTTTTAAATGCTTGAAAGCACCTGTTTTGCATTTGACAATTATTTGGTTATTAGGTTTTGTTTTGCCCTGGCAAATTCTAGCAGAATCATTTGTGTTAATTTCGTTGAAGTTTTTTAAGATGATAAATTATTATTGTTTAATAAAAGTTTGTTCTAAAAAATTGTCAAAATAAAAGAGTTCGATTTTATTAGTTGACAAAATTACCAAATTTGACAAAATTGAAAAAATTGACAAAATTGACAAAATTGACAAAATTGACAAAATTGACAAAATTGACAAAATTGACAAAATTGACAAAATTGACAAAATTGACAAAATTGACAAAATTGACAAAATTGACAAAATTGACAAAATTGACAAAATTGACAAAATTGACAAAATTGACAAAATTGACAAAATTGACAAAATTGACAAAATTGACAAAATTGACAAAATTGACAAAATTGACAAAATTGACAAAATTGACAAAATTGAAAAAATTGACACAATTGACAAAATTGACAAAATTGACAAAATTGACAAAATTGACAAAATTGACAAAATTGACAAAATTGAAAAAACTTGACAAAATTGACAAAATTGACAAAATTGACAAAATTGACAAAATTGACAAAATTGACAAAATTGACAAAATTGACAAAATTGACAAAATTGACAAAATTGACAAAATTGACAAAATTGACAAAATTGACAAAATTGACAAAATTGACAAAATTGACAAAATTGACAAAATTGACAAAATTGACAAAATTGACAAAATTGACAAAATTGACAAAATTTATAAAAATGACAAAATTGACAAAATTGACAAAATTGACAAAATTGACAAAATTGACAAAATTGACAAAATTGACAAAATTTATAAAAACGACCAAATTGACAAAATTGACACAATTGACAAAATTGACAAAATTGACAAAATTGACAAAATTGACAAAATTGACAAAATTGACAAAATTGACAAAACTGACAAAATTGACAAAATTGACAAAATTGACAAAATTGACAAAATTGATAAAATTGATAAAATTGACAAAATTGACAAAATTGACAAAATTGACAAAATTGACAAAATTGACAAAATTGACAAAATTGACAAAATTGACAAAATTGACAAAATTGACAAAATTGACAAAATTGACAAAATTGACAAAATTGACAAAATTGACAAAATTGACAAAATTGACAAAATTGACAAAATTGACAAAATTGACAAAATTGACAAAATTGACAAAATTGACAAAATTGACAAAATTGACAAAATTGACAAAATTGACAAAATTGACAAAATTGACAAAATTGACAAAATTGACAAAATTGACAAAATTGACAAAATTGACAAAATTGACAAAATTGACAAAATTGACAAAATTGACAAAATTGACAAAATTGACAAAATTGACAAAATTGACAAAATTGACAAAATTGACAAAATTGACAAAATTGACAAAATTGACAAAATTGACAAAATTGACAAAATTGACAAAATTGACAAAATTGACAAAATTGACAAAATTGACAAAATTGACAAAATTGACAAAATTGACAAAATTGACAAAATTGACAAAATTGACAAAATTGACAAAATTGACAAAATTGACAAAATTGACAAAATTGACAAAATTGACAAAATTGACAAAATTGACAAAATTGACAAAATTGACAAAATTGACAAAATTGACAAAATTGACAAAATTGACAAAATTGACAAAATTGACAAAATTGACAAAATTGACAAAATTGACAAAATTGACAAAATTGACAAAATTGACAAAATTGACAAAATTGACAAAATTGACAAAATTGACAAAATTGACAAAATTGACAAAATTGACAAAATTGACAAAATTGACAAAATTGACAAAATTGACAAAATTGACAAAATTGACAAAATTGACAAAATTGACAAAATTGACAAAATTGACAAAATTGACAAAATTGACAAAATTGACAAAATTGACAAAATTGACAAAATTGACAAAATTGACAAAATTGACAAAATTGACAAAATTGACAAAATTGACAAAATTGACAAAATTGACAAAATTGACAAAATTGACAAAATTGACAAAATTGACAAAATTGACAAAATTGACAAAATTGACAAAATTGACAAAATTGACAAAATTGACAAAATTGACAAAATTGACAAAATTGACAAAATTGACAAAATTGACAAAATTGACAAAATTGACAAAATTGACAAAATTGACAAAATTGACAAAATTGACAAAATTGACAAAATTGACAAAATTGACAAAATTGACAAAATTGACAAAATTGACAAAATTGACAAAATTGACAAAATTGACAAAAATGACAAAAATGACAAAAATGACAAAAATGACAAAAATGACAAAAATGACAAAAATGACAAAAATGACAAAAATGACAAAAATGACAAAAATGACAAAAATGACAAAAATGACAAAAATGACAAAAATGACAAAAATGACAAAAATGACAAAAATGACAAAAATGACAAAAATGACAAAAATGACAAAAATGACAAAAATGACAAAAATGACAAAAATGACAAAAATGACAAAAATGACAAAAATGACAAAAATGACAAAAATGACAAAAATGACAAAAATGACAAAAATGACAAAAATGACAAAAATGACAAAAATGACAAAAATGACAAAAATGACAAAAATGACAAAAATGACAAAAATGACAAAAATGACAAAAATGACAAAATTGACAAAAATGACAAAAATGACAAAAATGATAAAAATGACAAAAATGACAAAAATGACAAAAATGACAAAAATGACAAAAATGACAAAAATGACAAAAATGACAAAAATGACAAAAATGCCAAAAATGACAAAAATGACAAAAATGACAAAAATGCCAAAAATGACAAAAATGACAAAAATGACAAAAATGACAAAAATGACAAAATTGACAAAAATGACAAAAATGACAAAAATGACAAAAATGACAAAAATGACAAAAATGACAAACATGACAAAAATGACAAAAATGACAAAAATGACAAAAATGACAAAAATGACAAAAATGACAAAAATGACAAAAATGACAAAAATGACAAAAATGACAAAAATGACAAAAATGACAAAAATGACAAAAATGACAAAAATGACAAAAATGACAAAAATGACAAAAATGACAAAAATGACAAAAATGACAAAAATGACAAAAATAACAAAAATGACAAAAATGACAAAAATGACAAAAATGACAAAAATGACAAAAATGACAAAAATGACAAAAATGACAAAAATGACAAAAATGACAAAAATGACAAAAATGACAAAAATGACAAAAATGACAAAAATGACAAAAATGACAAAAATGACAAAAATGACAAAAATGACAAAAATGACAAAAATGACAAAAATGACAAAAATGACAAAAATGACAAAAATGACAAAAATGACAAAAATGACAAAAATGACAAAAATGACAAAAATGACAAAAATGACAAAAATGACAAAAATGACAAAAATGACAAAAACGACAAAAATGACAAAAATGACAAAAATGACAAAAGTGACAAAAATGACAAAAATGACAAAATTGACAAAATTGACAAAAATGACAAAAATGACAAAAATGACAAAAATGACAAAAATGACAAAAATGACAAAAATGACAAAAATGACAAAAATGACAAAAATGACAAAAATGACAAAAATGATAAAAATGATAAAAATAACAAAAATGACAAAAATGACAAAAATGACAAAAATGACAAAAATGACAAAAATGACAAAAATGACAAAAATGACAAAAATGACAAAAATGACAAAAATGACAAAAATGACAAAAATGACAAAATTGACAAAGTTGACAAAATTGACAAAATTGACAAAATTGACAAAATTGACAAAATTGACAAAATTGACAAAATTGATAAAGTTGATAAAGTTGACAAAATTATAAAAAAGTTGACAAAAATGACAGAAATGACAAAAATGACAACGGTAATGCTTTGTCCTAGAAAGCCGGAGATAACGGGTTCAAATCATGTAAATGTAGTCAGTTATTTTTTTAAAACATTTTAAAAGAAAAAGTTATTTCATTTTCTTTAACTTCTCTGTTAAACTAACCTTTCCTGATGGGCTCCTTTCCAATTAAAAAAAATTATATGCTTGTAATTTTCGTCATTTGTGTTTTTATTGTTAACTAGCTGAACCCGTACGAACTTCGTTTCGCTTTAAATCATTGGTACGTCAAAATGAGTTTAGAAAAAGAATTCGAAACATTCTTTCGACAATTTTGGGGAAAAAATTCAACAGTGTTTTAAGTCGCTACTATTACTATTACTTGAAATTCAAATTAAACTGTTGATTGGCTTTTTATTAAAATTTATGTGAGAGTGTTTTCTTCTCGATCGGTTGCAAAATCTAGACATTATGGCAGAAACATGTACTATTTGTTTGTGTGCACGACTCTTTTGCTTGACCTTCACACTTGAATTGGTATCAATTAACTGCCTCCAACAAAATTATTGCACAAAACACTGAACTTTCAATGAAACCCTCTTTTTCTGTCCCATGGCCCGAAATTCGATAATTGAAACCAATTTTACGTTCCTCAAAATTCCCTTGTGCCATTTTTCTTTTCAAATTATATGTAAAATTACGTCAGGAACCTGAAAACAGTGATCAGAAATATAGACGCCCCTTTCGCCGACCCTTGACACGGAACATGCTACCTGGAGTCAATTACTCATAGTTTATAACCCTCATCTGAACATTTTCATCTCAATCCGATGCATGATCACGACAATATCGCGAAAATAGTGAGCAACTGACATGGACGGCCTTTTTTTGGACCACGATTCAAAACTTGACACCTTAAATCAATTATCTTTTCTGTTAAACTCCCATGTGCCAATTTTCATTACAATTCTATGCTCAATCAAGGGAATATCGTAAAAACAGTGAACAGATAATAACCCCTTCTGCCGACCCCTGAGTCAAGATTTGAAACCTGAAAGCAAAAGAGCGTCCCTCAAAACTCCTATGCGGAAATTTTTATCTCAATCCAATGTAGAATAACGTCAAAATCGCAAAAAACATTAAAGTTGGGTATGGACGACTCCTTCAGCCGACTTCTGATCCGCAATTCGAAACTTGAAATCGATTGCTCGTCTTCCAAAACACTCATGTGCAAATTTTCATCACAATCCAGTGTATAATAACACCAATATCTCAGAAACATTTATCAGTGTATATGGACGACCCCTGACCCTAAATTTGATAACTGTAATCGATTGCTCGTCTCTCAAAACACTCATGTGCAAATTTTCATCACAATCCAATGTAAAATAAAGCTAATATCGCAAAAACATTAATCAGTTAATATGGACGACCCCTTTTGCCGACCTCAAACCCTAAATTTGATATCTGTAATCGATTGCTCGTCTCTCGAAACACTCATGTGCAAATTTTCATCACAATCCGATGTATAAGAACGCCAATATCGCAAAAACATTAATCAGTGAATATGGACGACCCCTTTAGCCAACCCCTGACCCTAAATTTGATAACTGTAATCGATTGTTCGTCTCTCAAAGCACTCATGTGCAAATTTTCATCACAATCCGATGTATAATAACGCCAATATCGCAAAAACATTAATCAGTGGATATGGACGACCCCTTTTGCCGACCCCTACCCCTATATTTGACAACTGTAATCGATTGCTCGTCTTTCAAAACACTCATGTGCAAATTTTCATCACAATCCAGTGTATAATAACACCAATATCGCAAAAACATTTATCAGTGAATATGGACGACCCCTATGGCCGACCCCTGACCCTAAATTTGATAACTGTAATCGATTGCTCGTCTCTCAAAACACTCATGTGCAAATTTTCATCACAATCCGACGGAAAATAACGTCAATATCGTGAAAACAATATTTGTCTTGTATGGACGACCCCCTTCAGAAGGGGTCGTATAAAAATCTAAAAACATTTTTCATCATTCCTGGTCCTAATGAGCATCCATGCCAAATTTCAGATCTCTAGCTCTTAAGACGGCTGAGTCTATAGAGGACAAACAAACAAACAAACAAACAAACAAACAAACATACAGATAATTGCTTTTTATATATATAGATTAAGTGATTCTTGAATATTTTTTGTAAGTTATGTTATTTTGATGTATTTACAATAATTAAGTAGTTAATTATAAAATATTTGAAGGTTTTCTAGTTTCTGTAGTTTTTGTTTTTTTTATTACTTTTCTAATTTAAGAAATTGTGGAAACTTTTGGAATTTTATAATTTTTTGAAGGTTTTACATTTTTATATATTTTTTATTTTAGTAATTTTTTAAATTTTCATATTAAGTGTCATTTTCGTTATGATTGTGTTTTTGTAAATGTTGTTATTTTTTCATTGTAATCTCGGTAAAATACGTTATTTTGGAAGTTTTGGTTACTTTGTAATTTTTATAATTTGTAATTTTTTTAATGATTTGTTTTTGTTATTTTTGTTTTATATAATTTATAAAATTTTGAATTTCTTTTGTTTTCGGATTATTTAGTTGTTTTATGATTTTTTCTTGACCATTTCTGTTATATTTGTTTATTGATTCGTGAAAGCTTAAAGAATTTCGGAAATTTGTTAAATAAAAAAATCGCAACCATTCTTATAAATTACACTTTATTCGGCACAACAAAACGCGTAGTACAAGTTTACGGTTTCATTACCAACGTGTACTTGATTTTTTCTCTTCTTCATCTTCTTCTCTATATTTAAATAAGCCTAAACACAACATAGCACTACTACAATTAACTAGCATTTTACGGGGTAGGTATGTATGTAAATGTATTTTAATCAGGTGTTTGTGTTCTGTTTGTATCTGTTCATTCGTCAAATGTTTTGTTTCGGGGGCTTTTTGAACTATAACGATTTTGGATTGTTTTTTTTTCGTTTTAAATAAGGGATGATTGTCAACGGGTGCCTTTTTTTTTTGTTATTAACGGTAACTTTCATGTGAAGTTCATTATCTTTTTAGATTTAATTGTGTGTAGCACCGCGTTTCTGCTTCGTATAACAATTGCACTCACAATATCATATGGCAAACAAATATTCTATAGTGTATACTGGGAGGAAAAAAAACATATTGGTATTGATGATGAGTTGGGGGTCATGTTGAGCTTTTTAGGGAAGGAGTTTGCTGCGTAACACGTTCACAAAACAAGGGGATTATAATAATATAATAGGGGATAATTTCACTATCACACACAGAAATACTCTAAGAAAGAAAACATCGAAGGTATTTATACAAAGGAAAAACGATGGGGAGAGGGTTTCATAATCCGGGGCAGTGTTGCTGGTTTCACGGTGGCAATAACTAATTGGTGGTTGATGTTTTTTTTTGAGGGGAATTAGGAGGGGAAAAGGGATGGGGAAGGGTGGGTTTGGACTAGCCTACTAGTACCAGACTTATTTGTGAAGATTGTCGAAGTAGTGGAACGAGTGCAGGTGGTTGTCATAGGACAGATCCTTCCACAGGCTCAGATCGACTTCAGGGAGCTGTGAGCACGGTACGACCTGGTTGTGGGCCGATGGACGCCAGAAGGCCTTTGGCTGCATCGAGGTGACGTGGTTGCCGTTGTCGCAGAACAGACGAGCCATGCTGGCCTTGCGGATTTCGGCAAGCTGTTCCCGGGTGAAGGCGATGTCCTTATCTCCACGTTCGAAGAAGAATCGATCGGCCACACGGGTACGGTAGAACTGTTCGGTCAGGATGCACAGGAAGGTTGGACCGGCGAGGGCACCGTTGACGTGGGCTTCCAAGGAACCAGCGACAGTTAGATCAACGTCATCAATGCTGGCATACAGGGTTTGCAGTTTGGAGACGTCCTTAGGAAGAAATTGATAATTTGGTTAGATTCCGATGTTTAAAAGACTTCGTTTAAGAAACCTACCTGTGGCGAAATCAGATCCAGGAAGTCTTCCCAGGTGTTGGCACGCTTGAATCCGCAGAACTCACGGTAGTCGTTGTATCCGGCCAGACCATGGTCACGGTTACGCTGGATGTCGAAGGCACGCAGATCACCTCCGAAGGGACGTCCACGACGGAACAGGAAGTGCTTGATTTCGGCGTCGAAGTTGATGTCGGTCAGTTCCTCGGGCTGGGTAGCGAGACCGCGGGTCAGGAAGTCGTAGTTGTCTCCAGCTTCGATGATCGAGGGACGGTTGAACCAGTCGCTCAGACGCAGGGATCCAGTTGGCTTGCGGATTTCGGATACGAGGCTACAAGTTAAAAAAAAAAGTCGGTTACAGAGAAGTCTTCCAAGACAACGTATCCTAACTTACTCAAGTCGGCCTTCAATCTGAGAGTGGAAGTAACGGAAAGCGGCGGTAGCGTGGGAGTTCAGCACTGAGGGATCCTGCGATGGGTCGTAGTCGTTGATGTAGTCTCCACCCTTGACGTTGTAGATCAGACGGTTCTTCATCATGTTATCCTTGCCGAGGAAGATCGGGAGCCATTCGTAGTAGTTGATGTGCTGGAATTCGGCGATGTTGATACGGCGGGCTTCCTGGAACAGCAGCTCATCGTCCCAGTGGGGGTTGTACTTCTGCAGCTGGTCGGCGATGCGGTTGTGCTCACGGAGCAGGACGATCTGCATGATGGTCAGACCTGGGTTCTGATTGACACGGGAATCTCCGGCCAGGTAGCAGATTTCGTCGCGGGACACCAGATCACAATCGGTGGTGGCGTTGGGGCTGTTCGGTGGCCATTCGTAGCCGTCGCGTTCAACTGTGGCCATGCGACCTCCGGTGAAGGAACGAAGTCCGGCGTTCTGCTGATCGGAGTTACCATAGACCAGGGACAGATCCAACCAGGAGGTGACGGTAGTGAGCTGTTCAGCGGGCTGCGATGGGTGAGATGGGCTGCAAGGGTCCTCGCGGGTCGTCAGAGTACGAACGAAGTTGATACACTCGGTTCCGGTCTGGGAGTGAGCTGGATCGTGCTCCGGGACGATGATCGGATAACAGGTCGAATGGGCGTTGGCCTTACCGATAAGCTTACCATCGTCGGTACAACATCTGGTGGTGTGTTTCTCTGTAATTGGGCAGATGGAAGGTTATTCACGGGGAAGATTATAGGTTGATCCGTAACCTTGAAAGCCTGCGAGTGAAGAAGATGATGACGTGTGCCTAAAGCGCGACTCTATTTAGGTGAATACGGGCACATTGCTACGGTGTGGCTTGAATGTTCCGCTAGATTGTGGAGTGTGTTCAAGATCAACTACCTACTGAAGATGAAGGCTCATCAACGTTCCTTGATGATCGGGATTAGCTAGATTAACTTCGAATGATTGTAAGTTGTGACGATGATGAGACGCATTGTTACAAATGTTGACGAGGATTCTAGGAAACTTTGTTTAAGGACTTTTGAACGATGTACTTGCGGTTAAGGTCAGACGGTAGTTTTTTCGTCGTTTTGTGGAGGTTACTGCAGTTCAATCTTTTACCAAATATAACCGCAAAGTTCTGAAAACCGCGATATGGAAAGTTTACTGGGAAATTTGCAAATAAACGGAATATGACAATATTCTTAAGATAAACCAAATACAACATTCAAGGAATACAAAATGCTCGAAAAAAATTAGGAAGGGGAAATCTAACCGCTAAATTCCAGAAAAACAGCAAATTTAGAACTCTGCAAATATTAAATTCAGTTAATTTCGAATTAAACTGATTCAGAGTTTAGCAGATTCAGAATCTAGGAGATTCAGAATTTTGAAAATTCAAAATTAAAATTTAACCTGGTAGGATGGGGGTTTGGAAACTCGAGAATATGGAAATGTGTCTATGGGAAATGAAGTCGGAGTGCGGGTCAGACTTTTCTCAGCGTTTCTGAGCAATAATTGAAGTAATCTCAAATTCTTTTAGTCAATTCTTTATGACAGTCAGATTTCACTCAAACTGTCCTCCAATCAAGACCCTCTCAAGGTCCAACAATGGATGATAACCGTATGAAACGAACCCGCGGGATCTCTAAAACATCCAAATACCCCGGATATCACACGTGGCCTCTACCCTTCCACAGTACAACAAAAACTTTTGGTCAAGATTTCGGGTTACCATAGTACCGGAACCGACTACACAGGGCATCGAGTTGCCAGTTGGCATTTTCGGTCCCATTAACTTGGGTATTGGTCCCATTAATCGTCCCACCACAGTTGGGATTTCGGGATGCATAAAATGGTCGACCTACAAGAGAAAAAAAAAACGGAGGATTGGTGCACCTGTCAAATTGAGATCAATTCAAGTCCCACGTATCTTTGTAGTAGATGTTGTACCTAAAGGTGTGTTCGTTGTAGGTTTACCTTTTAAATCTGTTAGCATCAATGGAGTTTATTTGGGGGTTACTGACTGAAGCCTGCAAAGCGGGATTAGCAAGTGGTAGCCGAGGAAGTGCTACCGGAACGATCAATACTTACTGGATTGGGTACCACCGGCCTGGAGGGACATATCGTGAGTCATGATCTGGCCCCACTGCATATTACCGAGGGTGAACTGTGGATCAGGAACGTCCTGTTCTCCGAACACAACCAGGGAGATGAGGCGGGCATTCGGGAGATCCTGACCGGTGACCGAGGTAGTTGGAGTTGAGACGCCATCACCGTATTTGGGAGTCAGGAGACGACCGTACGGGCGATTCGGGGTTCCCCAGGCTGGGTTTTGGAGGTTGTTGCAGGAACCGTCGAAGGTCCGGTAGCGGGACTTGGTGCATACTGGAGGAGCCGGGCACTGGGTGGCCTGGCTGTAGGCGCTGAGGAACGGAACGGTGTACTTGGTTTTTCCGATCAGAGGCCTGCAAATGATTGATATGATATAGCCGGTTAGTCGGGCAGTCAGTCGTCAGTCGTTATTTATATCAAATGGGGTGTGTTCAAATCGTGTTGATCTTGATTGGCAGCGGCTCAGTTGGCAAGGCAAAATGAATCAAGTTCAGATTTGTTGTTAACTTTGACTGGATACAAGCTTTGAGTCGCTTGTAGATGTCAATCCGAATCATATCAATTGGAGAATTGCATTGTCATCTGATGTTGGGTGTGGAAAAGTTAAAAAGGTTGATTTTATTGATAATCACCTCTTTAATCTGGATTCAATTCATAAATAGTATTTTGAATCTGGACTCATATCTGCGGAATATTTTAATAATTGAAAACGATGCACATAATTTCTATCTGACAATACACGACTAACGTCGACTTATGACAAATAACGCTGAATCACTTATCATTGAAATTTAAATCAAATATTTAATAAAAGTCGGAGACAAATGAGACAAAATTCAGCAAATATGAGGTATAAATTAAACCAGATTGGGGTTTAAAGTAAGGCCAAAATAACATAATGGGATACTAAATTAAGGCTAAATTTAACAAAGATAACATGAAACAAAACTTTGTTCGAAATGCCACGGAAATGATACAACAATAAGTCAAAATCTAATAAAAACATTTTTTCAAAAGGAGAAGTGATTCGAATTAAGCAAAAAAAAAACGAAATTTGAAAATTTCAGAAAAATGAGTCAAAAATGAATTACTAAAATGCTATACTGGGGAGTCTCAATGGATTAGAGAAATATTTCATATTTATCTAAAAAAAAATAGTGTAATTATAAAAGACCCTCTCGATTTTGATACGGTTTAATTTGTGCACGGTTCGATTTTGAGCACGGTTGTTAGAACACAAGGTGGTCAGCAAGTTTCCATTTTCAATTTCCCGGTTTTCCCGGTTTTTCGATTGACATTTTATGATCCTCCCAGTTTTAAAATACACCAATGAATATGTTTATCAGGGTTTTATTTAATCAAAATAAGATTTTTTTTAATGATAAACGTAAAAGTGTCGATGACTTTAAATTTTTAGATATTCGAACTTCAAATTCAAAGGTTATTTAGATAACGATGTTGTTTTTTGGGATTTCAACAGAAAATAGTTTAGCAGGTTTAAAGGCAAAGGAAAATAATTGAGGCCCCTATGATCAGAAGAATGATGTGCCAAAATTATCAATTTCAAGTTAAGTACTTATACCAATCGATTCTTCATATCAAAATCTATATCTGGTGCTTAACTTATATTTTTATGTTATTTTGTCAACACTTTTCGATTGAATTAAAACGATTATGTTACAATTAAAAATTAGTTTATCGCGAATTTCGGGTGAATTACGGATCTATACTTATACCAAAACTTGAATTAAAGTTTGGATTATGATTCAAATTTTTAATTTTGGTTACAGAATCCTCTGAATCTTATTCCTCCTAAGTATTCGGAAGTTTTGTTTCGATTCTCGTCTTAATGGTGAAGGTTTTGAACTGTATAATTTTAATTTTTTTAGAGCTCGAGTTCTGGGTACTTGATTCTGGACATGGCACGTTAACACATTGCGGATCAAATTCGAGATAGGTATCTCGGTTTTTCGCTCGCCGCAAGTGTGCTACGCTTAAAAGCATAATTCAAAAGTTCTTTATTTTATCATCAAACTCACTTCGACAAAATTGAACAAAACACTTGCTGTAACTCCAAACAGGTAAATTTGTGAATTCTGTTCAATGTTTTCTAAGATAAAGAGTTTTTCTCGGCTATGATTCTTTCGCGATCCCCAAGGTGTCAATCAAGGTTGCCGGAATTTTTTTTTTGCGAAATAATATTCTGAACTTATTTCTGTGTTTAAACCCGAAAATTCTGTGATAGTTATCCATTAGTTTTATGGAAAAGTCATGACAAATTGGTTATTTTCTACAGTTTGCCTAGAAAAATCAATTTAACTTTGTAACTGAAAAACTCTGTGAATTCTGTAAAAATTTCAAAAAGTCTGTTTTCTGTGATGTAAATTTGCTCAAAATTTGTAAAATTATAGATTTTTCTGTAATTTCGGCCACTTTGGTGTAAACACGAATTTTGAGTCTTAATTTACAATCCAACCAGAAAAAAATGCAGGTATATCGTAATTCGAATTTGAAGTATGGTGATGATAAAAATGTGTACTGAATATTGTAATTTTTGATAAATTGTTCTTTTCATTACCTTAATTCAAATCAGTCAAAGTAAGGAAAATTCACAAAAAAATCTCTAAAAATTTTGGAACTGGAACACTTCAGAGAACTAAAATGTATGCGCTGAGCTAAAAAGTAACAATTTTTCTATAAATTTCCAATCTTTCCCACATTTTTTCTGTGAAATTTAGATTCTGATTTTAAACCGCTTTCAACAGGTTTATTTGGGGAAAAAATGATCCATAAATAATTGTCCAGGTTCTGATTTGAAACTACAGGTTTTTCCCGGTTTTCTCGGTCCCATTTTAAATTCCCGGTTTTCCCGGATTTCCCGGTTTGCTGACCACCCTGTAGAATACAACAACAATAACAACGATTGAGAAAATGGAAGACAGTTCTTCGAAAATTACATAAATCAGTAAAATTCTATAAAATTATAAAACAAACAAAAGCCAAAGACTCATGACAAATGATTAAAATTTCAAAAAAAAAAATTAATTTAAAAAATGACAAGAAGTTGTCAAACTGACGAAAAATGACGATAATGATAATAACATCGATTTTGTTCAACCTTCCAAAGATGTTCGAGCCAATAAAACCCGAAGCGCACATTTAATTCATTTCTTCTTTTGTCACCCTCCTCCTCAAAACTTTCGAAAAATGCGAAAGGGGAAATAAATACAGTTTTAAGAATTTTATAAAAAAATCAATTAATCAAAATTTTTCAATCTTTTGTTTAAAACCAAAGGGTAAGCTTTATTGAATTTACAGGACAGTAAAACTTCTATAGTTGAGGTGTGCGTAATGTAAGGTTGCCAGAATTTTTTCAGCACGTATCCGGGTCGGACAAATACGGACAATTTTATCTAAAAACCTGGGAAAATCTGGAACAATTTTGATTTCGAAATTGTCGACCAAAAAAATCGAGAAATTTTTTTTTTCATTAAAATTGGTCAGCAGAATTTAAATTGTACTTTGAGCATCCAAAAAACCTCTTACGATTATTTTTTATAACACTTGCTCAAAAAATTTGGACTTGGATACATTAATAAAGAATAATAGACCTAATTTATTGTTGTATGATTTTGCAAATAAAATGAATAAATCCAGGCAAAATCTGAGCTATTTCCAATGAAATCCGGGATATTGGGCCAGATTTTTTTTTTCATTTAGCTGTAAATATTTGATGAACTTTACGACGCTTTTTTTTAAATTTTATTTCAATACTAATTTCGTAACATTCGTAACAGCTCCAGATTTTCACTTAGAATCCAAACTCAACGTCGCGTCGATTCGAGCCTAAAATTTTATTGTCCCTGGTTAAGAGTCTCAGTGTGCCGTTAAAGTCACCTTTTGTACTAGGATTTTGGGGTGGGAGTCAGAATTTTTGGTGGCGCATCGAATTCGGAGTCATGACGAACCAAATTTATATCCTGCAAAACGCAGGCCGGTCAAATATTAAAGAGCACAATAAACAGGCTTACTGTCTTCACATGTGACCGTTTGAAATGTGTGAATGTAAATTCATATTGTTTGATTGATATATTATATTTGAATTTTTAAATTGCGCATTATTTTAAAAGAAATTGAAAAAAAATCGGACCAGAGAAAAATGAAACTATAATTCCCTGAATCTCGAGAAAGAAACCCGTTTCGAGCCCACAGGAATATTTCCGAGCTCCCTGGTAAATAACACAAAAATTCCAAAAGTTGAAAAAGCTATAACCAACTGTAGAAAATTCTATAATATTGGGTATTCGAGATTATTTTTTCAAATTTTCTCGAATTCTCGGTTTAGTGCAATTTAGATTGTATGCAATTTTAAGCTGTTATCAAATTTGTTCCAATTTATTGAAAAATTAAGTTTTATTTTTTTTTCTAATTATTACTCCATTTGTGATGTCTTAACTTCAAAAGTGACAGAAGAAGGACTTCAAATTTGTTCCGGCCTAAGATTTTACGAGATAAATAGAATTTAAGCGTACTCTGCTTTGACATTAATTGCTAGGATGATCCGACATTCTTGTCAGATTCAATCATTCATACAGGATTTTAAAATTCTCGATTTTCATGCAAGTTTCGCAAAAGATGTTTTTAAAATCATTGGTTTGACCAATTTTTATCGTTAAACTAATTCCCCCATATCTCCTGCAAAATGAAAATACAATGTAAGGTAAAGGAGCCATGTAGGAAATGGTTGAATGTTAAAAGCTGTATTTCCATTTTATTATGCTTTCAAGGTTTGAATCCTTCTGTTCCTTCTATTTTCGATCGAATGAAAGATTGAAAAGTGTTAAAATATAACTTTATTCGGCTTCCAATTTCGAAGGGCAAAAATAAACGTGAATAGTTCAATTGGTTCGTAATGTAATTATTCTATCACCCAAAAAAGAGATTCAACTATTTCAACGCCGATCGGAGTATTCTATGTGCCGAAAATGCGTTGAAATGTGCATAGCGCCAATAATGATATGATTGCTTTTCCGTTACTGGCATAAAGACCCGAGTGCTCGGGTAAAATGATGCAGGACCACTACCAACAAACATCCAATAATGGGAAAGGGATTTGGAAACGAGAAACTGCTTTTAGCTTTCCCATTGCCTGCTTACATACACACGCACGCTTACAGCCGAGCAGCTTGGTCGCGGTTGTTTGCCGGTGGTTTGAAACAAAATAGGGTAAGTGTACCTAAGACAACGGCTTAAGGAAGCTTTTTTCATTAATTCAATAGAATTGCCTTGCATGTTGATTTGAAACTGATATTTATTCATTAAACTTTATTTCGAATACTGTTTTATGAAACTATGTAGGGAATAGATCAATCCATTACGTATTACGTACTTTTGAGTCAATTAATGATTTGTTTTTCTCATTCAAGTTCCTCCATTGTCGTACCAGGTCCCTAATTCCGTCGTACAAGGAGACCGGAATTGTCTCAATTTATTCCACCCTCTTCAGAAATACATTTAAAATTTTGCGGTTGCGGTTCATGCAATTAGCATCAGCTTACATCGAACGGATCAACCGCGCAGGATAACAGCAGAAGTTCTCTCGAGTAACCAGTCGCAATAAGCTATGAAACTAGGATAGCTTTATTCTAAACAGGTCTACCATTGCTTGGCTAATGCATCTGCAGGCAGCAAAATATTATATCTTCCATTCAATTCTACCGAAATTGTCTCAAACTATTCCTCCCTCATGAGGGATAGATTTGAAATTTTGCGGTTGCGGTTCATACAAATGCGATTATTTACTTCGCACGGATCAACCGCGCAGGATAACTGCAAAGTTCGAATAAGATCTCAGTCGCAATAAAATGGACTTGCCAAGAAATCCCAAGGTAGCGTTATTGTATCTAGGTATCATTGCTTGGCTAAGGCAATTGCATGCAGCACAATATTAGACCTTACAAATTGAATCCACCCTGCCAATGTATTTTGTACCAACACACTCTCCAACGGACTGGGCTGCCATGATCCAGGATTTGTCTGTTAAATAAAATTTTATAACATTCAAACAGACATTTTTCACAAATTACATGGCCCAAATTTACAAAGTAACTGCATATATTTAAAGAACATCAACATTTTTAATAGACGCAATGAGACTGAACTGAGACTGAGACTCTCTACGCAATGAGACTGAATAGTAAGACATTTGAGGAGAGGCAGAATCACACTTGAGTTTTGTCAACATGTGTTTTCTTATACATGTGGGAACCCTGGCGAAGGATATCGACACAAAGCAACTCCACGTTGATGGGTGTAATGCGCATTAGACTGGTTCAGCTCATCTATTCAAGTTTTATTTGCGAGCGATAAAAGTTTTTGCAAAAATGTTTTTTTTTTCGGAAATTGACGCTTCAATATTCTAACATTTTGTTGTTTGGGTTCAAATTTTTGGGAAATGACGTAGAGTAATCCAACTGAAATTAAACTTTTCGATTTTTTTCATTCAAATTGTAATATGTCAAAAACGACATCTTTTGTTGAAAATTCACTGAGAATTTATAAAAATGCAGCAAACATGAGTCATGTATTAAAACTTATATGGTAGAAATCAGAATATAAGCGGGTTTGATTTTGTTGAATTTTAAACGACTATATGTACAAAAAATCATATCTACCGATTTTTATCCAAACTTGTATTGAGATCCAAACCAGAGACTCATGAACTCTTATTTCAAAGTTAAAATGATCCGTTCATCCAAATTCTCTTGTCATTTTGACCTTCAACGGGAATTTTTTTCATCGTTTTTCCATGCATCGTAAAGATTCAATAAAAATCCAGGTTTTCGGTCCAGGAATTGAAATTTTTTCCTCGAGTTGATCCCCATTTAGAGAATTTCTGAAAACTGGAGAAGTTTTAGTTTTAGTTTTCAAGGATCTCTCAGTGACCATTCAGTAGAGCAAAGCGTTTGGTCGTATGTGCGATATTGCAGTTTGAATGCAAGAAGCTTAAAAAGTCTAATTTTCAAATAATTGATGTATCTCAAGTTTCAAACACTTGAGAAAGGTTTAGTGTCATCAGATAATACAACCAAAAATAATATAATATTAAAATATGAAATAATTTTGAAGAAACAATTTCATTGGAGTTGATCGTTAGAAATGTGTAAAGTTGGAGATATTCTTGCGTGCACTCAAACGTTTATTAAATTATGCACGATACTGTTAGTAAATAATTTCTAAAACACCAACCACTAAGCTAAAAAATCCATCAATTCTTTGTTCATTTGAAACCATGCATTATAAGCAATGCTGAATACATTCAAGTAATTTATCAATATAAATAAACTTTTTGCACTTATCTCCCAGCGCATCAAGTTCCTAGCTTCAAAGTAAACAAAATTACTGTATTGTGTTGTGATTACTTGGAAATCCATTATGTTCATTCTCTATGAGTCCGACTGTGTTCAGCAAAAAATAGTAAAAATGAACCGGTCTAATTCCAATTCTTGCAAAACGGTTTCCTATTCCTGTCGCAAAATTACGACGAATTATGGGGCCCGAGCGATTCGATTTCAATCGAATATTGACAAATTTATATAGTTCAGCTTAGTTTGAAATCATTTTTCTAATTTTATTTCAACACTTTTCTGTCGAATTTTATGATTCTGATCGTTATATGCATTGACAGGAAGCGATAAAATAAAGAAACACGTTGGGGGGATCACTAAGTTCGTTTTACAATATGGCGGAGTGCATCAATAATTCAATTCACTTCGCGATTTCAATATCAAATAAATTAAGAAATAGTTTTAAAAGTGACAAATTTGTGATAGAAAATAAATTCACAAGCTTAAGTTTATCATGTGAAGTAGCCAATTAAAGTGGAAAGTGATTTTTCGGCTCTAAAACATGCATTCTTGAATTGCGACGAATCAGAGGGATACGACGGAGGAGGGTACACCTACCCTAGATGTTTTTTCTCTGCAGTTTTGCTGATGCCAGTACATACACACGCACAGCATTGACCGAGCGAACTAATTCATTCGGGTATAGCCTCGCCCCGCCGGCTGCTTGGCATTTGTTTCCATCCTCCTTTATCTTGTGATGGGATCAGCGATGCCACACATACCGATTTTCCGGTATTTATACCGATTTTTGAGCAAAATTTTGACCAAGAATCGGTATATACCGATTACCGATTTTTGGCAAAACATACCGATTTCATACCGATTTTTAAGATTTCAGCTCAAAATTCATTCCACTTCAACATTCCCACTTCATTCAAGCTATCCTCGAAAAGGTCCTTTAGAAAGAAGACAATACTCGGTAGCTAGCGTGGCGTAACTTTGATCTGTACAACTTTTAAAGTATACTGCAAAGATCTCCACGGCTCACTCTCATAATTCGTTCAGTTGTTCGCGCTGTTTTGTTCCTTTGTTCTATCAAATGATGCACTATTATGGAACTCAACCTAAAGGCAATGGACTAAGCTCTAGGCTGATATTTGATCTTCTGCGACTGCCAATAGAAGTTTCTAAAGATCAATCTCAATTGACGATCGCATCAATGTTCTCGTCTCGTGAGATGCTAACTTTTCAAGGAATCCTTGTTCAACTCGTCGCCAGATGGGGTATGTCGAGAATTGAAGTGGAATCAGATACACAGTATGTCATATCATCGGTATAATCTTCAATCCTTCTGCACCTTGTTAGCCAAATAAATGATATCATAAGTACCTAACTGCAGACAAACGCCAGACAAAATGGGTACTTTCAGTTATAGTAAAACTATGTGTATCAAATCTTTTTCGGAAGAACACCTTCTTTTAGATCACATTGGCGAAAATCCATAAATAAACGAAGAACATCAACTTGGGCCCATATTTACCTCGAACGTCAAAAAGCCATTGGATTTGTAAGTGTTTACTAAATGGAAATTTCTTTTAGGTTGACCTTGTTCTACTGCCTTATCGAATTTATCAAATTTACATCCCACTTAAGCCAAACATCAATTAAAGTCTCAAGTTTTTACTTAATTTATATGCCTAAACAACGTGTAACCTGAAAGTGCTCGCCATGCCCCTATTTTTCTTATCAAACGGTAACTTTAAAAAAAATTATGTTATGAGTTATGAGTACTGTTAAAAAATTATTTATTTCGGATTTTCTGCTGAATTTTCATTTGTGAATTTTGCTTTCGTCAGCAAAAGCAGATAGATTAAAATTTTTAAAAAAGTTGTACAAGTCATAACAAACATAAAGTTGTTAAAATTTCAAAACTGTCATTTTGGGTAAACTAGTGTTACCTAGAACTAAGTTACAAAGAAAATGCAATACACCAAGGTTCTTTTTTTACAGGGTTTTTTTTACACGGTTTTCGGGAATAAACACGGTTTTTTTTACGCGGTACGTATATCAGTGTAAAAAAAAACCTTTCTGTAATAAAGCATGGATCACTACAAATCTGGACGCATTAAAACCGGTCTATCTCGGAGCTATATAAACGAAATAAAAATGGTTTGTACTTGAAATGTAGGGTTTTTATTGCACTTTAAAGGAAAAATAATAAAAAAATTATTCCGATGTTGTTTTGATGAATTTTCGAACTTTTGGTTGAGTATCACTTATTATAGTTTGAACACCCTATTCGTTGACCTCAGCGGCCATTTTGTTCCACAATCTCTTCATCTCTGTTGCTTCCCGAGTCGTCCTACCATTCTTCTTCATCTTCTGCTTGACAATTGCCTAAAATTTTTCGATAGAGCGGAATTGAGGGCAGTTGGGTGGGTTGATGTCCTTTTCGACAAAATCCACCCGTTGGCCCATTACCACTGTAGAACCTCCTAGCTGTAGTGGCAGCTTGCCAAATCTGGCGAAAACTTAACTAGTTCTTTGTGAGATCTAATGTAGATCTAATGGTCTTGTTTTTCACAAAAACCGGAATTTTTCGTCCGCAGCTGCAAATACCTTGCCAGATCAAACACTTTCTTGCAAACTTATCAGCAAAAACGAATTTGAAGTTGCCGGGGACATCACCATGACCAGTGCAGTGCACCACAGCAGTGGCTTTACATAATTTTTGGCCAGAAAGCTGCCCAAAATCCATCTTCACGTACGTTTCGTCATCCATGAGGATGCATCCGTCGAACTTCGTTGGAATCTTCTTGTATAACTTGCGGGTACGTCCTTTGGCTACTAAATTCTGCTTCAATGTCTGGTTTGGTTGCTTATTGGTCCGATAGGATCGTATTCCTTCGCGTAGACGGATTCTGCTGACGGTGCACCGGTCGGCGTTGAATTTCTTGGCAATGTCATAGTCCGACTACCCTGTGTTTTCCTTGATCGTTCTCAACACCTTCAAATGCAGTTTCCGATCCTTAATTCCACTATGACGCTTGGTATGAACCTGCCGATCTATAGTACGCATCTCACGGAACCCTTTAGAACGCTACACACGGTTGATTTGACAATTTTTAACGATTTCGCGATTTTTGAACCCGACCACGTCGGGTTTTTGACGTGGGTGTTCAAAATTTATTTTCATCTCGCGGCTTCCATCACGTGTAACTTTTTTGAAACAAAACGAATCGTAATGAAATTTTCAGCACTGGTAGAAGAAACATTTCTCTACAAAGTGCTGCCAAAACATTCCAGATTCGACAACTAGGAGCACTATGGTAAAACAAATAGTGCGTCCAGATTTGTAGTGATCCATGCTTTATATGCTAAAACACATTTAGTCAGCTAGTTTTGAACTAAAAATACAAAATTCATAAGAGTTCTTAGACTTGCTGTTTATTGCAAGCTTCTATTTAAAGAAAAATATGTTAGAAAATTGAAAATGTAAGCATTTTTGAATATCCACCTCAAATACCGATTTTCATACCGATTTTTAGGATTTACATACCGATAAAAGATTTTTTAGGGTTTCAAAATACCGATAGAAATGTGGCATCACTGGATGGGATAGAGAGGGACATGAAAACGTTTCTATTTTGTTTTCCTCAGTCACACGCAATGCGGTTGCATTGGGAGATTAATGACAGCGGTCTCAAATCGAATCAACGCCGCTGGCGTTCACATCTCATGCCAATGACGTTGAAAAGTTGAAAACTCATGATTGGAGTAATGGCTGAATTTAAGGTGTATATAGTTGTTCGAATTCTTTATAGTCATCTCAGTTTGCAGCACAAGCTTTTTGCACACAAAAGGATAACATTTTCGACCACTTTAGAGACCGCTGTCAGAATAATTACGAAAATACTTTAAAAACTTGAATATTTTACTTAACTACTCAAAATTGTTTTAATACTTTAGCCACTTACAATTTCACGGAAGCTCTTCAGAAAGTGCGTCGGCAGCAACGATAATCATATGGCAGTTTTGATAGAATCTCACAGGACATAATTTTACCCTTGCCGAGAAAAATGTTACAAAGCAATTCAAATTTAGCTTATTTCAAAGAATGATATAGACATATAGATCAAGTTGACAGTTTCACTGAGCTATTTAACACATTGCGGACCAAATACAAAAAATCTAGTTTTCTCGCTTGCCGCGAATCTGCTGCTCTTAGAAACATCACTCAAATGTTATACATTTTTATCAAGAAACTTTATTCTACAAAACTGAATCCAACACTGACAGATTCGATAATTGGAAGATACTAAATTGGTTAAATTTGGTCTAGCTAGTTTCGAGATACAGAATGCCGATTTGCGGTGTTTCTCGGTTAAGATGTACTAATAATGTTTTTTTTAATAAATAGTAGACAGTCTATTATAGACTTTTTTCATGAGAATTTTTACTGCTAACGATTTCAAGAATTTCATAAATATTAGTTTGTGCATTTTATATTTCCTCAGGTTTTCCTCGACGCCTAGAACTTTCCCTTCCAATCGCTCAACCGAGGTGATCTTCAACAATTCTTCAACAATTTGGCCTTGCCAAATCGATCACCCATAAATCAATGAACGCATGCGATTGACAGCTACATACAGAGCATTCACCACATTGCGTACAACGATCATGAACTTGACAGTAAAGCTTAAGTATTTAGATATCACTTACTCATAGTGCGGGGCGCTCGAGTGCACGATATGGGCCGGCGACGAGTAGAGGCTGCTGCTGCCGCTGGATTTGTGGATCACCCGGGCCGCCGAAGGTTGCTCGTGGTGGATCACGCTGTAGGATGTGGCCACATTAACGGCACCAACGTTCGACGATGGAACTAGAAGGGCTAGCACTGCTGCCGTTGCGATCACGAACAGCTTCATCTGCAAGAAGAAAACGGAAACGGAAAACACCTGTTAGTGCGTGTTGGATTGGATGAACAAAACGCTGAACATGCGTTTGATTACTAATTATTCGGAAACTATTATCGGAGACATGGGTTGATGGGTACCTAATGATCATCTAAACTCGAATGGTATTGTTTCGGCTTATGCATCGCTAATGATTGTATTGATCAAAATAAGTCAAGCGTTCTAAGTCGAAGTGTATGTCGAACAAACATTAGCGAGGCATGTGTTTACATTATTAGAATAGGCTTTCAGTTATCCTTTGGTATGTTAAATATAGTCCTAAGGCAGCTAATGAATTTGCGATTTAATGAACTTCTGTCAAGGTTGATCCGGTTGAACTAACACAACCGGCACCCAGCCACTTAGGGAAAATGGACTATCGCCAAGCATGCGGAAAGTCATTCTGTCAGTAAAAATACACATGTTGACAATTCTTTCTCTGTGTGATTGTAGAATGAGTAGAATATAGGGTAGAAAAAGGTTTGCTTGTTTTTGCGTATACTTCTGGTGACGTTTTAAACATTGCGCTTTCACAGAATACGTAAGTTTAATCATTCCACGCATGAGAGCGCGTCATTCAGATAAATTGAGAGGGTGAGAAATATTGGTTTTTGTCTATCTATGGTAGAGCTTAAAGCCAAGCCAATGACCATAAAACGTAATGGATTGTATGAGACTAATTCGTTTTCCACCGGATGTCTAACGCATGGTTAGCGTTCACCTCGAGAGGTGTAATTTCTCGATTAAGCTTAGTTAGTGCGCTGAGAACACTTATCACACGGACTTGTGTTCGAGCACAATCGTGGATCAATGTTAAGAGCGATTTGTTGTGTTTGAAGAATTAACAGACCCGTGGGTATTAAAAATGATACGAGTGAACGGTTTCGTGCGGCAAAGGCCATTCTTGGGAGATGTGGTGGGTTCGAATGCAGTCATGAGGCGGTGACGTGCTTGATCTTACAACGTTTCTCAGAGTTTTTTTTTGTCTTCTACAATTCATTCGTTCTCATAGTCGGGAAGTAAGAATTTGAATCAATGCACCGGAGCCAAGATGAAGAAAAGGGGCAGCGGGGGATTTGTTTTGATTCATTATTCATAGCGCTGACAGAACGCTGAGCGCTTGGGAAGTTGTCTTTGCGCGCCAACGTCAAGCCGTGTACCTACTTGTTTATTTATGCAAGGGGGCACGCGAGTTCAGAATTCATTAAAACTATGCTCACTACTGGCAGATGTGATGATAATATTGGAAGTTGTGTGGGATGGTTAGTTGAATTGTGGGGAGCTACTACAGTGCCCCAATTGAATTATAAATTTGCGTCCCCTACAACCAGATCGTTTAGGGTCAGATTGGAGCAAACGTTAGCGTGATAGGTTCAACTGGCAAGCGACAAGGCAGTTGTTTTTTGTCGTGATTTTCAATGATATTTTCTTTATACAAGTCCAGAACATGAGAAGATTCCTTTTTTTTAAATATTGAACCAGTTCAATGAGACTGAAGATCATGAGATAAAAAACAGTAAAGTTTTGAATAAATTTATAATATGGGAAACTATAAAAGTGTTTAAAAAAACTTTTAAGTTTTCAAGACTTAAAATACCAATCACTTAAACCCAATCTGATAGTTTTTGCCGAATAGATGTGGCGATGTAATTATGCACAATTTGGAGCCGATTTTGAGACAAATTTATTTATTTATTTTTATTTATTCGTGGCAACTTTGAGCGTTTAAACTTCATAATATTAAAAGTTTTAACATCTTTGATATAATATTGAGACGATTTTTTTTTAATTTTTTCAAAAAACTTTTAAAAGTTTGAAGACAGTTTTAAAAAAAATGTTCAACACATTTTTTGGAAAAAATTAAAGACAATTTTGAGACCAGGAAAAGTTTCACTGACTGAATGTTTGAGTCAAGACCCATCTCTGGGTCACAGTTTTTTACTTCTAAAATTTTTGAGACTTCTAAAACACTTTTTATTCAAATTTGAGCCACTTTTCGGCAATTTTCAAGTAAATTGTTCGAACAAATTTGATATTTTTAAAACCCATTTATACTCAATTTAGAAATAACTTGTCAAGTAGTTTGTGAAAATTTTGGTGCAAAATTTTCAGATAAATGTTTGTCACTTTTGAAAAATGTTCAATTTATAAGACAACTATTTTGAATTTATTTAGAGATAATTTCGAAACAATTTAAGAATCTTATAATGTCGAAATCTAAAAAAGTGTTAATGACTCTTAAGTTTTCAAAACTTACAATACCAGTCACTTAAATCCGATTTGATAATGTTTACCGAACACTAGGCAATTTTAGTACAATTTGGAGCCGATTTTGAGACAAATTAGTGGAAATTTTAAGTTTCTAAATAATATTTGAAGTATCAACATCTTTGATATGATTTCGAGACGATTTTTTTTAACTTTTAAAAATTTAACGTTTTTAAAACATGTTTGAGAATATTTTTGAAAAAATTGAAGACAATTATGAGATAATTTTGGAACAATTTTTAACGCAATTTTATATTATTTTGTTCAATCTTTGAAACAACTTTTTTTGTGGAGAAATGAATCCAATTGTGTAAGGAAAAGGGAATATATTAGAAGATAATTTATGTTGAACATGCGAATAAAACTCGCCTTATCTCCCGGTAGGACTTAAACCAACCCCTGAAATTCACAGTTGGATTCATTTCTCCACAAAAGAAAGTTTCACTGACTGATTTTTTGAGTCAAAACCCATCTCTGAGTCACAGTTTAAAACTTTTAAAAAACTATTGAAAATCCACTTTTGAAACCTTCATATTTCTAAAAATTTCGAGACTTCTGAAACACTTTTGATTTAAATTAGAGACACTTTCCAACAAGTTTGAAGTAAATTCTTCGAACAATGTTGATATTTTAATCTTATTTCAACTCAATTTTGTGAAATTTCTCCACAAAAAAAACACTCTTAGTCACAGTTTAAAACTTTGAAACAACTTGTAGTCACTTTTGAGAAAATAAAATTTCTAAAAATTTAGAGACTTCTGTAACATTTTTAATTTAAATTTGAGACACTTTTCGGTTAGTTTGAAGTAAATTGTTAGAGCAATGTTGATATTTTATTCCCATTTTTACTGAATTTTGCGAAATTTCTTAACAAAAAAAATCACTCTGGATGTTTAAAACTGTTAAAAATTTTGAAACAACTTTTAGCCAATTATGAGACATATTTATTTTTAAAAATTGGAGACTCCTAAAACACTCTTGGTTCCAATTTGAGACACTTTTCGGCAAATTTGAAGTGAATTGTCCGAATAATTTAATATTTTGAAAACCCATTTTTATTCAATTTTGAGAAATATAGAAATAACTTGTCAAGAATTTTGTTAAAAATTTTGTGACAAAATTTTAGACAAATTTTTATCACCTTTGAGTCAAGTTCAATTGACAAAACAATTATGGTTCAATTCAAGGGATTTAGAGATAATTTCGATACAATTTAATAACGTTTTTGCACTAAATCGGAGGAAATTTTTAATTAAAAAAACATCGATACAGATAGAATTAAATATTCACTATCTTTTCGAACTAATTTGAAATACTTTTGAGATGATTGTTAAACAATTTTTGAGAACATTTTGAATCAGATTTGAGATAAACTAGAGCCTATTTTAAGTTAAATATGAATTCATTTTTGAACAAACTGAACACGATTTTTAAAAAAATTGTGAGGAAAAAATTTGAAACTTTGGTTCAGTTGTGAGACAGTGATGAGATATTGCAAGTCAAATTTTAAACAGTTTAGATACATTTCTGGACAAATTTGGAATATTTCTAGACAGTTTCTAGACACTTTTGAGACAAATTTTAGAGAATTTTCGCATTATTTTGTTTAAATATTTTTCTGTTTTCATTTGATTGCAAATAAAATAATAATATTAAAACTTAAGAGACGTTTTCGGTACAACTTTCAAAGAAACTATTAAAAAAATGTTAAGCCTAAATCTTGAAACTGATTTTTGACAAATTTCAAAAAGTTGAGACATTTTTTTAAAACAATTTAAAACTATTCTTCTCAAATATTTTCAGAAATTTTTGGATAAGTTGTAAGATACTTTTAAGACAGTTTAAAAAAATGAGATCATCTTGAATCAATATGAGACACAATTTTGAATTAGTTTTAGAATGATTTTGACACAATGGGAATCCATTAGCAGATAATTTTGAGAAAAAAAAGACAATATTAATATGTTCTCCACAGTAAGTTAAAAAAACATAGAGACTATTAGAGAATAGAAAAGTGGACAATATACTTCACATAAGTTCAGAAATTTTACGCAGATCAGTAATAAATAAAATTTATAGAATTCCCCGAGGAAGATGTCAATCAGCGTCGAAATGTAGGTCCAATCAAAATATCGTTCAAGAAAATAAAGACTGATATTCCGACAAATAAAAACATCTAAAAATTTTAAGATAAATATTAGATTTTGTTACAATTTTGGAAGGAACGTTCCAAAATATTGAGAAACCGTTACAAAATGTTTGGGCTACTCAACTTTTGAAACAATTCTAAGACAAATTGAAAATAGTTCTGAGATTATTTTAAAGCATTTTTAAGACTATTTTCGGGACATATTTGGGATGATATGGAAAAAATTTGAAAAACAAATTAAAATGAATTTGAAGAAGGTATAGGACATTTTCGAAGCAATTTTGTGACAATTTTTAGATAGTTTTTTGACAGTAAAAAATTATTTAGAGACAAATTTAAAACAATTTTAAGAAAAATGTAGAGATCAATTTCAAAAAAATATTAAGACAGTTTTATGGGTTATTTTACGACAAATTTGACCTAATGGAAAATGTTTTAAGACAATTTTGAAAAATATTTAGAAAAATAAAATTAGATTCGATAAATTGTCAATTTTAAGATATTTTTAAAAAGTTAGGAGCCAATTTTAAGGTGTCCAGGAAGTAAATTTGTGAAAAAATAAAGAAAAGTGGGAGTCAATTTAAAAAAAAATCGATACAATTTCAGGACAGTATTTGATACAATTTCTGAGCAGATTAAAGATGGGTTTGAGTAAATTTACGGCAAAAAAATTGAAACAGTTTAAGTTTATTGTGAAACAATTTAAGGAAATTTTAACCGGATTGAATCAATTATGAGACCATTTTGAGAATGTTACGAGACAAATTGGAAACAGTTTTGAGAACTTTATCAAACAAATTTGAAACAGTGTTTTACTTAGCTAAGACTAGCTAAGACAGCATCGAATTTTTTTTGGAGAAAATTAAGAGACATTTTCAAGATTATTTTGAAACAATGTTGAATACAAATTGAAAAGATTTTTGACAGTTTTTCTTAGCAAGTTTACGTGAATTATTCCATTTTTCAGTCAAATCTTAAGGAATCGGTTAAATTTTTGATCAGTTCATTTTTTTCTGTATGTGGAAACTATTTAGAAACAATTTTGAAACCATTTTTGACTATCCTAAGTAAGTTTTGTGAAGTTTTCAGAACTATTTGACGACTATACTGAAACAGTTTATGAGAACAATTGTGCAAGTTTTTAAGACGATTTGTGGAAATCTTAAGAGTAAATTTTAGACAGCTTTGGGAGGATTTTGAGACAATATTGAACAAGTTTAGCGATAATTTCAAAATGATTTTTTTGACAATTTTGAGATAAATGTATAAAAAAAACTGATACAAATTTGAAACCATTTAAAATAAAAGTTAAACAGTTTTCGGTTAATTTGGAAACAATTTTGAGATAATATTGATACAGTTTGAAATTATTTTGAGAAAATTCAGACCATTTTTAATCAGCTTTTAAGATTAAATTAGGATAATTATGAGGCTGTTAAAAAAACTTTGCAATTATATTCAGAAGCAATTATTTTGAGATAGCTAAGACTAACTTTGAGAGACCTTAAAAAAAAGTTCTAAGACAATATAAAACTGTTTCAAACATATTTTAATATGGGTTTGATAATTTTACTTCTGGGACAATTTTGCAACAATTTAGATACAACTTTGGGTAATTTTTGTTACAATTTTCTTATTAGTTTGAACAATCTTATGTAAGTTTCGTGAAGTTTTCAGAACTATGTGACGTGTATTGTTGAACAGTTTATGAGAACATTTGTGTAAATTTTTAAGACGATTTGAGGAAATCTTAAGAGTAAATTTTAGACAACTTTGGGAGAATTTTGAGACAATTTTGAACCTGTTAAGAGAATTTAAAAATGATTTTTTGACAGTTTGCAGATAAATTAAAAACGTAACTTTGATTCAAATTTTGAATAATTAAAAATGAATATCAGGCCGTTTGGACAATCTTATGTAAGTTTAGTGAAGTTTTCAGAACTATATGACGACTATTTTTAATCAGTTTATGAGAACGGTTGTTCAAGTTTTTAAAAAGATTTAAAGATATCTTTAAAAAAAATTGAAGACAACTTTGAGACAGTTTTTAACAAGTTTTGTGATAATTTCAAAATAATTTTATGAACAATTTTGAGATAAATGGAAAAAACAACTTTATTTATTTATTTATTTATTTATTTTGACAAATTTTGACAAATTTTGAATGTTTAGAGAGAATTTGAGATATTTTTGAGACACATTTCGGACAGTCTTGAATAACTTTAAGATAAATATAAGTCCATTTAAAAGAAAACCAATTATTTTGAAATACCATTTGCTCAAGTTTTTAAAACGATTCGAGGAAATCTTAAGAGCAATGTTAAGACAACTTTGGGAAAGTTTTGAGACAATTTTGAACAAGCTTAGTGATAATTTCAAAATGATTTTGCTGACAATTTCGTGATAAACGAAAAAAACAACTTTGATACAAATTGGGGACAATTTAAAATAAAAACTAATCAGTTTATGGTAAATTTGGAGTCAATTTCGAGACAGTTTAGAGATAATTTTAAATTATTTTGTAAAAATTTAGACTACTTTAAATCAACTTTTAAGATTAAATTAGGACAATTGTGAAACAGGCCGTTTGGACAATCTTATGTAAGTTTCGTGAAGTTTTCAGAATTATTTGACGACTATTTTGAATCAGTTTTTAAGAAAGTTTGTGAAAGTTTAAAAAAAAATTGAAGAAATCTAAAAAAAAATAATAACAACTTTGAGACAATTTTTAACAAGTTTTGTGATAATTTTAAGATGATTTTTTGAACAATTTAGAAATATATGCAAAAAACAACTTTGAAACTAATTTGAAACCATTTAAAAATAAAAGTTTAACTGTTTAAGGTTAATTTGGAAACAATTTTGAGACAGTTTAGACTGAATTTGATATTATTTTGAGAAAATTCATACAATTTTATATCAACTTTAAAGATTAAATTAGGACAATTTTGAGGCAGGCCGTTTGGATAATCTTATGTCAGTTTCATGAAGTTTTCAAAACTTTTTACGTGTATTGTCAAACAGTTCACGAGAACATTTGTGAAAGTTTTTAAGACGATTTGAGGAAATCTTAAAAGTAAATTTGTGACAATTTTGAGACAATTTTTAGACTGTTTTAAACAAGTTTAATGATAATTTTAAAATGTTTTGTTTGACAATTTTGAGATAAGTGTTAAAAAATCAAATACAAATTTGAAACCATTTAACATAAAAGCTAAATAGTTATAGGTTAATTTGGAAACAATTTTGAGGAAATTTAGATAAATTTTAAAATTCTTAGAAAAAAAAGTGATATTTTTGATAAATATAAGACAATTTTGAAACAGATTTTAAGTCTAGCTTGGACAGTGATAAGGCAATTTAAAAGTAAACCAATTATTTTGAAATAACATTTGTTCACGTTTGAAAATAAGACGATTTGAGGAAATCTTAAGAATTTTTTTTAAGGCTTTGGGACAATTTTGAGACAATTCTGAGCAAGCTTAGTGATAATTTCAAAATGATTGTTTGACAATTTTGAAATAAATGAAAACAGCAACTTTGGTAAAAATTTGGGACAATTTAAAATAAAACTTAACAGTTGTAGGTAAATTTGGAAGCAACTTTGACACAGTTTAGACACAATTTGAAATTATTTTGGGAAAATTCAGACTATTTTCAATCAGCTTTTAAGATTAAATTAGGACAATTATGAGGCAGGTAGTTTGGCAATCTTAAATAAGTTTCGTGAAGTTGTCAGAACTATTTGACGACTTTTGTCAAACAGTTTATGAGAACATTTGTGCAAGTTTTAAAGACGATTTGAGGAAATCTTAAGAGCAAATTTGAGACAATTTTGGGACATTTTTTTTAACAATTTTGAACAAGTTTAATCATAATTTCAAAAATGATGTTTTGAGAATTTTGCAACAAATGTAAAAAAAACTATTTTGGTACAAATTTTAAATTATTAAAAATAAAAGTTTAACAGTTTTAGGTTAATATGGAAACAATTTTGAGGAAATTTTGACAAATTTTGAAGTTATTTAGAGAAAAATTGAGATATTTTTTAGACACATTTCGAACAGTTTTTAATAACCTTAATATCAATGAAAAAAGCAACTTTGATACAAATTTGGGACATTTTGAAATAAAAATTAAACAGCTTTACGTTTATTTGGAGACAATTTTAGACAGTTAAGACACAGTTTGAAATAATTTTGAGAGAATTTAGACAATTTTGAATCAGCATTTAAGATAAAATTTGGACAATTATATGGCAGGTTAAAAAAAACTTTGCTGTTCAGCAGCAATTATTTTGAGATTGCCGAAACTAACTTTGAAAGACATTTGAAAATGTTCAAAGACAATATTAGACTGTTTCATGATCATTTTTCAGAATTCCAGCATAATTTTTTTTTTTGTTTCGATTATAGTCGTTTTACCATTTTTATAGCATTCGCGACTTTGGTTTTCCAGCATAATAAATTTTTGGAAACGTTCAGCAATCCAAAATTTTGCTGGAAACTAGCAAACATGATACGTTTTGCTTGTTTTCCAGAATTTGTTTGAAATTTTCCAGCAATTTACCAGTTTTGCTGAGAAATCAGATTGGGACTTCGTTATTTTCGAAAGCTAATTTAGGTGATTGAAAAATAAAGGCAATAAAGTGCTCGGAGTTTGGAATTGTCAAGTGGAAAAAAAAACTCTTTTAAATTGAATCGTTCGGTGAGTAAATCGTTTTGGCTAGAACATTCTCAACTAAGCAATCAAATATTTTCGTATTGTACAGAAATGATCAATTTTTAATTCCGGTCGGACATCAACAAGCAGCTGCTGGTGGGCCAAGGTATTATTCAGTGGCATAATTTCAAGCCACTGAAAGGTGCAGAAGAACATGTGATTTGCTTAAATTAACCCAACCCAATAAAATTTATAATTTTTACAAAATCACGCATCTGTTTTTTTTGGGATAAGTGCAAAAATAGCAGTAAAAAGCTAATCAATACCAACCGAAATGCCTTTCTGAAGATAGCTGTTTTTCCAGCAATTGTGTTTGCTGATATTCACAGCATTCTAAATTGCTGAAAATTTTGCTCGAAAGTCAGCGGGACAAAAACCAGTCCAGCAAAACAAAATTTACTGTGTATGCATCACTGAGCAATGAATCGAAATTAAGAGAAGAATTTGAAATCCATTTTGAAGCTCAAACGATGATGTTCCTGTCATAAACGATCAATTTCAAAGCAACTTAACAGCCTAAATATTCAAGAAACCCTGTTTTGCAAGTTTCAATCACGATGCCATCGATCTAATGCCGATTTGATCGACTCCCCCATCAGAGAACATAATAAAGTGAAGCGCGATCGTGTGTGTCAACATCAATCAATGTTTATCATCTCAATCGGTAGCAATCGATTTACCGATCATCAATCGTACCGTTTAGAAGAGAACCTCGGAAGGTGTTGCAGCATCATCTCGTTACAAGCACAAAAGGTGCGAAACTGTTAAACGATTGAAGCATCCCTTTTACACCCACAGAATTGAAGGGTTCAAAATTTGTGTCATCACAATCCGATGTTCGATGTACACCAGTCTGCAGAATTGATGGATAGTTTCGTCAGATTTCTTTTTTGTCAATTTAAGCCTTGAGCTAGAAACTTTATTTGATGTTTTTCACGGTCGCCAAACAAAATTTTGAACTTTCCAAAATGTGATATCACAATCGAGGGCCTATGTTTTGAGTGTCTTGCCAGACATAGAGATCTCGAAGAGATCTCTATCACGACTCATTTTATTGTAGGTGATTCATAAAACTGTCACCAACCAAATAACATCGTTTGTAGATATCGAGAATATCGTACGAGGGAGACGTGATGGCGCCACGTGATCAACCAACGAGCTCTCTCTGATTCAGACGTCAAGCGTGTTTTGCTGCTCGATTCAGCCGCATCACGATGAGATGCATTTAAGGACTTATCGTATTTTACTTTTTTGCTCAATATCCGATTGACGTTTTTGTTGTCGTCACATTCTGGTGCGTTTCCTATGATAGCATCTCCAGTAAGTTTGAAGAAAAAAAAAGCTACAACTGAGCGCCCCAAGCGTGAAAAGTGCATCGATATGGAACCTCCGCACACTGCAAGTTCCTTGTTGAGGCATTTTAGATTGTCCAGAGTCTCGGGGTGATGAAGATCTTCGAGATCAAAAGCAATCGGGGTGTCTTGCTTTGATGAAGTTGCTTCTCTGCGTCACAATTGGAAGTTCGATTTGGATAGATCTATTGACGATCGATCGGTGCCATTGATCAGTTATGTTTGTTGCAAATGTTTGTTTTGAATGGACGATTGATGGATAAGGTCGAACATTCGAAACGATTTTTTTTCAGTTGGAATGTCGATCATTGTGGTAGGTCTTTAATAAAAAGAATGAAACAATATTCTAAAGTTCAAACAACTTAACTGAACATTAACACTGAACTTTTTCTTAACACTCTAACTTGTTGACTAAGAATTCGAAAACAGAATGCTGAATCAAACAAGGAGTGTTGATTTCTTCCGTAGTATAAATTAAAAGGAAATATCAATCTCAAAACTAAAATTCCTATTGACTAAAACAAACATTAAAAATCACTCTAAAATCGCTCTGGGTGCCGCTTAGTGCGTGACATTTGAGGTCATCAATGGCTTAATCTACCAAGTCTCCGACATGGGAGACAGCCAAATCCGCTAATCATGTGTCACTGCCACAAGAGCTAACAATCAATCTCGGGCCGACCAAAATCAACTCAAATATCTGCACATTTGAGTTGTTTTAATTTGTAAACCCATTCTTTGGCCATAATGATGACAAGGTGAGCCCAAACATTAACGTTCCGTGTTTGATTTTAGACGCTCGCGGGAAACACTGTTGATTCATTCATCTATTGAAAACGTTTAATGGGCCCAGCTGGAAGTTAGTTTTTAGTATGGTGATTGACAAGGGAGTTGCGTTCTCTGTTTGAAATTCCTTAATTCTGCAGTAGGTCATGGGATCGACTTAGCAAAATTATTTGTGTTTGTAATGCATCTAAGAAAACAAGACTAATCTAATCCAAATCTTTAACCTAAACATACTGTTTGGGAATGTTAATGACAAATTATTAATTTTATATGAGATGCGGCCTTGGAGTCAAGGGGTATACGTGAATAAGAGCTTATTTCAAAAAAAAAGGTTGGTCTATGTCCATTTTCCATGTTTTTTTTCAAAAACTTGTATTTATCTTTCCAACGTGAAAGTATATAAATAAAACTCAAAAAATTAAAAAATCCCCAAATTTTGTTCGAAACATTGTTTGGTAATTAACTCAAAATAGATCGCTTTTGCACTTAATTGCCGTTATATGCCGAAGTGAAGTATATCCATTTTTCGTTTTCGCCAATAAATCTGCCAATCTTAGCGGAATTTGATGATAATTCGAAAAAAAAATCTATAACAAACTGACTAAAACCCCCCAAAATTTTCATTTTTTTTCATCGAAACACGTCAGCATAGTTCAAATCTCTTTCCAAACTCAAAAAAAATTGTTTTGTATAAAACAAGCCCAGATAAATTGAGCCAAATTTAGACCTTAATTTGCTTTATTTGTCCACTTTGCTTTGAAAACCCGTGATGAATCTAAATAAATCCGGGAAATCTTGAATGCATACCCTGCATTCTCTTATTTATTGAATAAAGAAAATATTCCAGGACTTTGCAGCGAATAAAGCATTATTATATGATAAGGAATTACTTTCTCCTCATTTATAAAAAAAAATGTAACGACTTTTTTGGGGGAAAGATTCACTTTTTCTTAGATTTGTCAAAATAAAAAGAAAACTATCAATTTTCGAAAGAAAATTTGCAGAAATTTGAAAAAGTTTAAAATCTTTTAAAATCGTTTTGAAATCCTAATTTTCCCCGAACTTTGTTGGAAATAAAATTAATAAAACCAGGAAATCTGGAATGCTCATTTTGTAAGCATAAGTATGAGTATGAATAATGCAAAATGCATCTTAGTTTTTCGATCATTATCGAAATTTGCGTTGTTTATGCACTCTTCACCCATTTAATTAAAAAAAGGTAACTGTAGTTGAATCAATAAGATCAATCGACAAAACTACTCACCGCTATTGAATTTTTATTCCAATTTGAATCTAAGATTTAAAATTCTAACTGAAACTTTTCAATCTGATTAAGCCCAAATTTCACACTTTTGATTTTGATTATCCTCTTCAAAAGGAAATACCCTGAGCTCAGCATATCATTCTCTAAATGACCATCTTCAAGTTATTATTATCAAAAACAAGTTCTCATAGTTCAATTGTTAATTTTCTAAACATGATATTTCTATATTTTCCATTTTATCTTATTCCAAATTTATGATTCTGTGTCTTGAAAATTAAATTTCTATTCTGAATTATTGTTTTTGAAAGGTAACTTTTGTCACATTTGAGAAGCTTTTGATCAAAGCTTCTTAATTTTATTGGAACTTTTTTTTTTGAATAAATAAATGATTTTTAATTTTAAGTTTAAATCCGTATTACATTTTGAAAATTTCTATACATTACAGGAACACGATTTTTTTTTGTGTTTTAACAATATAAAAGTGAAATAAACATTTGGATTTAAATTTTTAAATTTTGCAATTTCTGCTTTCCTCTGATTGTAACTTTGATTCTCAATTTTGAATTTGAATTTCATTTGTAATTTGATAGAAGCATTTTAATTTGATTTTTTGAATAGTTTGTCCTCCTAAAATCCAATTTTAGATTTTGAATTTCAATTTTGAACTGTCTGTATCTCCATGGAATTTGAATTTAATTCTTTTGTGTTTTTTATTTTTTCTATTTTAGATTCTTTGTCTGAACTTCTGAAGTCTAAATGTTACTTTTTAATAGTTATGAGGGGTCTCTAAGAAAAAAATTGATTCATAGGCCCCCATGAAAAATTGCCCTGGCTCTCCCCGATGGCCTAATCCGGCCCAGATTATCGCCCCCATCGCCACAAAGTGGTCCAAAACCCAGAAAAACTAACAGAAAGTCGATTTTTGAAGCAGTCAAGATTATCTATTCCTATATTTCACCGTGTTCCGACATTTTCAGGCTACACGAAACCATGACGAAGATAGTCATAAGATTACTTGTTAAGGAGTTCTCAAAAAATGCTAAGAAAAGTTTGAATAATTTTTAATAACTTTTGTAAATTATTTTCCGGCATATCGGTGAAATGTATATTCTTGGAGAAAGAATATCAGATATGAAATTTTATGAAGATGGATAGAAAAGTGAGAAGAAAATTTGACAGATGTTGAAAAGAGCGAAAGAGCATTTTTGCGAGGAAAACTTATTAACGTACACCATACTTTACCCCGCAACATTTCATTATTTAGGAGAAGTAGTACCGGGATAGAGGTGGCACTACCTTAACCTATACAATGAAATCTGGTTGGTCCGAAGTCTACATGTGGTGAACACGCCCGTCCGGGGTATACGTGTTCACCACATGTAGACTTCGGACCAACCAGATTTCATTGTATAGGTTAAGGTAGTGCCACCTCTATCCCGGTACTACTTCTCCTAAATAATGAAATGTTGCGGGGTAAAGTATGGTGTACGTTAATAAGTTTTCCTCGCAAAAATGCTCTTTCGCTCTTTTCAACATCTGTCAAATTTTCTTCTCACTTTTCTATCCATCTTCATAAAATTTCATTTCTGATATTCTTTCTCCAAGAATATACATTTCACCGATATGCCGAAAAATAATTTACAAAACTTAATTAACGGTGGTTAACTTATCTTAAAATTTTTTTTAATAACTTTACGAAGATTTGCTTACATTGAATGACAAATATGTAATAGAATCACGAATGTATTTAGCTTTGCAATAATTTTTATGTTTTTTACTAGGCATATTTTTAGGCATTTACACCTAATTGAATGAAATTTAATTTTTTGTGATGAAGTTTAAATTGTTTTACGTGGAATTTATTCACAGAGTACCATATAAATTTTCTGTCTTTTTTGCCATTTTTGAAGTAAGGTTTCGAGCAGTAGAAGCACTTTTTTCTTCAAATCAGACTTCTGAGCAAAGAATCTTTTATATCACAAACTACATTGATTTCCAATTGGATCTTAGAATTCGGGTTTCTCGAAAATCACTTCAAAACATCCGTCTAACATTTTAAAGCAATGATTTTATTAAGTTCGGCGTGTTAACTGTTATTAGCTATCAAAAGATAAAAGAAATAACTCCTAAAACACTGTTAAAACATAGTTTTTAAAATATTCTTCAGATTATTGACTAAATCATAGAATCTTTTGGCTGGTTAAAATTCATGAAAGCCAATGGAAACTATGAAAATAATTAGAAACCGAAATAGTCATATTTTAAGGATATGAAATATGGAAAAAATAAAAAATTATGATTTAAAATATGAAAAAATATATATAGAGAATATGTGTTTTTTTCTAATTTATAATTGAAATGATGTGTTTGGTGTTGAAAACAATCATTAATACAATAATTAATAAATAAAAAAAAACTCCTTAGTATCTTTATTTCAAAATTATAATCAATATTTGCGAATTTGTAATAAAACTCGTATCAAATATAAAATTTTTATATTGATCAATAAAAAAAATACAGTTAATGATAATCGATAAAGTTTTCAGCACCAGATCTGGAATTAATGTCAATCTTATTTTATATAATTTTATTTATAAAAAGTATAAAATTTTATATTTTATTTTTAAATAGTGTTGATTTTAGTTTCAATGAACCTTTCTAGGATATGAGACATTCTGCAACAAGCTATTAGAGAGAGAACCGCTTACTGAGCTATTTTTGAAGTTCATAGGGTAAAATTTGAAATTAAAATAATTTTGAAAAAATATAAAAATAATAAATTTTTTCAGTTAAATTGTGGTAATTTAACAATTTCACTAAGTTTCAGAGCCAAAAACGTTGAAAACATACTTTTTACCAGTTTTTTGTTAATTGGACCACTGTGTGTCACAAAAGAAGAATTTGAAATTTATTCCGGCCTAATTTGTAAAATTTTCATTATAATGAGTATTATTTTTTTTTTATATTTTCAAGATCGTCCAAGGTTTAGCCACGCTATTTATGTAGAAGATTTTCTTACACCAGTAATTTAAAAAATATGTAAAAATTTGTATTTGTATCAAAATTTATACAAAAAACACTCATTAGTCACAGATTTTACCGTTGTTTTGTATGAGAGCACCCTTCCTCTTTTTTTGAGGTGGAGGGGTACTCTTTTTTGTTATAAACTGATAATCATTCTAAATTGAGCATATTTTTCAAATTTAAAGAACATCACTCGAAAATTGTTTGAGTTGCGAGGTTTCATCTGTATTTCTTCCATAGATGATTGAATAAACGTCACTTCAGCGTATAAACAGCAAAGTTGCTGTTTCGTTTTCTCAAATTTTTCGAAAACGGTTTGGTTTTTTCGAAAAAAATTCAAAGCATTAAAAAGCTTGTATGAAAACGCAAAAAATAAAATCAGGAAGTCCAAACCGTCAAAAATGGATGTACGTCACTTCGGCATATCTCGGCAGTTAAATCCCTTAGGCTTTAGGAGCCACCGATAGTTTTCTGGTCCCAATCTTATAAACCCCACTCCTAAAGTTGCTAAAAAATGTTCCTTCGATGATTTTTCAAAATTTTTTTGCTCACAAGTATTTGTGAAGTAGCATTAAATGGATATGTTTTATAAATAAATTTTCGTTACATTTAGGAATGATCAGTATTCTAATTGAAAACTAATTTCAAATGCTTGACCTTTCCCATCAATCGTCTATTCAGATCTTTCCAAATCTGCTACCATCGATTGAAAAAAAGAAAAGCAACCTCACCAAGAAAGATCTTCATCACCAGATGCCTGTAAAAAGAATCTGCATCGGTTCCATAAACGAGCTAAGTTGATGTATTTTTCACGCTCCCTTTCGTTTTTGTATCCCTCAGTGAAGCCCCCTGTTAAGATATTTTTTTCTTCAAACGATATCTTTTAGCTGGGTTGGCTAGCATAGATTAATGTCTCCATCAAAAAACGTCACATCTAATGTGGGCGACAAAAAAACGGCAAAGGGATGATGATGATGATGGATAAAAAGTGCGATACTAAGTAAGTGTGCTGATTGTCGCCTCTCATCGGTTTGCAGCAGCAGGTGAAAAAGACGTCTCAATCGGCCAGCGCCAGTGGCTTTGATCATATGGCGCCATCACGTCTCGAGTCTTTTCCATAACGATTTGTGAATCACACATGTCGAGATTTGAATCGATCATCTCTGAGTCTAGAAAGAGGTACCTCTGAGTGATTTGTTGAAGTTAATTGACACTCAAAACATAGCCAGCCAATTTCAAGAAGTAATGTTAAAAGCTTTTCAATTCTTCTATGGCGACCGTGAAAAAGTCCTTCAACCGGAAGGTTGAACACGAAAACAGAGTTCGATTTTGATGAAACATTCTTCAATTCATCAACACTGTGGGTGTAATAATGATGTGCAATCTTTTGATAGTTTCGAGCCTTTTGTGCCGATCTGGAAACTGAATCACCCCCAAAAGGGCCTCTTTTGTGTGGTTAACTAAAATACTTAGGAAGTCCTTCTTCAAGAAATTAAAGTTTACGCGCTTTCAATTCAATCATTATGACTAATGATTATCAAAACTGCCTTGAACAATTCTTAATTTTTCATATTATCTCAATTGGTTAGAATTCATAACTTCACCGCAAGTCCAGCCAAAACTTCCGCAAGAAGCAGCAAGCATAGTAGTAGATACCCACGTAATATCTAACCTAGTCCAAACGGCTATGTCTCTATCTTTCGATGGCAACAAAAAAAAATCAAATTCTTCTTTTCCATGCCACCCGTTTGGGGAATAAGCTTCAAAACGCACCGCTTCAAACGGGTTCTCATCATTTTATTTATATTGCTCTTTGTTTCTCAGATGATGCATTTTAGTTCATTTTACCCTAATCGCTGCATTACTGCACCGTGATTGAGTTATTAGATGGGGCCGGCTCAGTCTTTACATTGCTCGCTGATTTTGTTGCATATTTCTTTTCCACCTTTCTTCTATACATAGATCGACGATAAACGATGGTATAAACGCAGATAATCGTGGCCAGAAAACTAAAACTAGATGATTGACGGTTTTGTTCCGGATGGAAAGCAACGAAAAAAGTACCTGGAGCATTACAATAACTGATACTGGTCTGGTAGTGGGTATTTTTTTGTTTTGAGTTTGGTACGATTTGAATAATCGGTTTGTTTTGATTTGTGGACACACAAACACAGTCTGATTTTTTTTTTGTTGAATTAGAAAAAGAATCTGTTAAATAACTGCCAAGATGCCAAGATAGTCAAACTGTACCCTGATTCGAGTTTCAGTTAGCAGAATCGATTTCACAAAATTGATACCTTCTCCAAAAAAAAAGTTACACCTCAATCAATCGCTAATAAAGGCAAATCCAATCTGCAAAATTAAGCCGATGTCCCTCCAGCTGCGAGATAATTTAATCCTAATAGTATGATCAATCCAATTCAACTACTGCCGCATAATAAGGTATGAGGTGAGCTAAAGTCTCAATCTCAAAATGATCTCAACATGAGGAACTTAGGCTCCCCGCTTGGGCGAGAATGAATTTCTTGCTGTGAAGAATGATTGATTTGATTTGGCAGTTTGAATTGTTAACAACGGAGAAAAAAAAAATGAAATAAACTTTTATAGATTACTCACTCTGGGGAAGGAGGTCTTTTTTTCCTTTTTTGTCAAAATGTTCTCGAAAGACAAAACCTATAATTTAATCGTTGTTCAAAAGTGACAAAACATCAACTCACGCTCTTCTGAGGAAACGAAAATAAAAGGCGACAGAAGGTGGAGGGACCTTGACTAAATAATCGTACAAAGTCCCTTTTGACAGGGGCCAGTCAAACATTAATCGACCCGGTGCGCGTGTTTGTATCACAGAACTGATTTAAATGGTCATAAGATTAACATCTTAAATTGCAATTTGATGGTTGGTTTTTGCACAGGCGATGGATTGTGAGGCTCAATTTTTTGTTGTTGATTGAATGTATTTTTATACTCGACATGTTTAACAAAGGTATGGGATAATGATCATCATCCTTAACGAGGGTTGAGGTGGAATATGAATCATATTAAGAGTATTTTTTTCGTGAGCTGAGTGAATTATTTGCTTTTATGATGGAATTTATTCCGGTGAGAATCTACGATTCGAAGTTTCGAAAACTAATAGCAGCTTGGAAGTTCACCGCTTTCAATTCTTCGAATATCTTCTGATATTTCAGGCTGCTTATGATGATGATGCAATATAAAACACTTTCTCAAAACTTTGTGAAAAGATATTTTAAAATTATATTTTAAAAAATTTACATATCTTCCTATGAAAATATATCTCCTATGTATTTTTAAAATTATTTTGAATCACCATTGTATGATGCTATTCACTTTATATTTAAGACTTTAAATTTATAGAAATAAATCATCCAAAAAGTTGAAAATTCACTACTTATCACAAGTTACACCACTTATCATTTATGGAAAGTTTTGATTGCGGTTGAAACTTTCTTTTTGTAGAACCTTGGCAAATTAGACTAGTTTACAACATTTTTGAACTAGGTAAGCTGAAGATCACTATTAATGTGAAATCGGGCGCTGAATCCAAAAATAATATTCAAAAAAATCTTAGTAAAACAGTTTAAGAGATATACTCCAAAAATTAAATTTAGGAAAATTAAAATAGTACTGGTGCCTAGATTCAAATATCTCGGACGGCAATACATTTATTTGATTTTTCTGATCATGGGGAGAAGTAGCTTGAGACTCAAGCGTGAATGGGGTTTGGGGAAATTTAGCAAAAAATATTGGTTTTTCATTAATTAATTTCAATTTATTTCATAATTGACTGGTTGCTTTTTATGAATGTTTTTCTTAAAGCCTAAATGGGTAGAAATATTTCATTCGGAGACTGCAACACAATTGGACCTAAACAAAGTTTTTGCTGTTCAAAGGTTATATTTTGGCCCCAAATTGTCGTTTAAAATGCAATCCGTAAATGTACAGCCTTTCTTGAATAACTAATCGAAGCGTACAAATCTTGGTAAAGGAAGAATTAAATATGACAAATCTCACTCACACAATTTAACGCCCGAATTAACATTAAAAATTTGGGTTGGTCGATGAAGATCACAATTTTGAAAAATAATTGTATACTAGTGTTATTGTTAATTTTTTTTTCAATTAAAATATGATTGTTGCAACAATAAATTTTGATTTGAAATAATTTTTTAATTGAATTTCATTCTGTCTGTTCTATAATTTTGAATTCCGTATTACCATATCAATTTTTATACAATTTATTTTTTCAAACCCTTAGGTATTGAAATCGCGCCTTCTTAGTGGAAATATTTTTTCAACATTTTGGTGTGAATTCGACCTAGGATTTTTTTTAAATTTTCAATGCTTATTATTTGCTTTAAAAGTTATAGGTAAATATATCATGAGATTACAAAAGAAAATAAGTGAATGACAATTAATTTTTTTTAAATTCGTACATAGTTGGATAATTTTTAAAAGTACGGATTTTTTTTTTCTTCAATTTTATCCTCAGTCTCAATTTGATTAAAAGTTTGAGATTTCAATCATAACTGGCAATAAATGTTCAAAAGCTTAGTCTGAAAATTTGTTTCTTCCAGTTGAAACGCAAACTTCTATTTGAATTTAAAATTATTATAAAAAAAAATTATGTTGTGAATATGTCATCTGCCAAACATTTCAAGATTTCAGAAATTTTCAAAATGCGTATTCTTTCAAAATACGAAAATTCTCAGTTTGGATTCAATTGTTCAGAGCCTATGATAAAAACTTTTAGATGAAAGGAATAAACTCAAAAACTTCAGATAATGAAAAAATCAAAGCTTTAGAAAGAAAAATGTTAAGCCTAAGATTTGGAACATCTAAATATTGTAGGTAAACATTTGCCAATTTTTCTAAATTGTCAATCTCAACGTTAATTTTACTCCAGTATCACAACATCAGACAAATTTAAATGTGATTAATATTAAGAAATTTTAAAACGAAATTATTAAATATATACAAATTCTTGAGAGCCTGAAAGTGTGCATAAATTAAATGATATTTTGATTGATTTAATATTAAATGCCATTAAGATACAGAAACTTCAGATATTTTGAGAAAATATTAATTTTAGTCTTTTTTAAAGTTGAAAAGCTTTAAAATATAAGAATTATTAGATATATACGATAATAGAGACCACACAGAAAAATCTTAAGATAAAAATATAATAAAAGAGTTAGGCAGAGAAAAATTTTCAGAAAAAGTTCAGTAGTATATTCAAACGTACACAAAATTTAGAAATAAAGCCAGAATTCTACAAACTAAATATACATAGAAATTCAGATACTAATTAAATATCGAAATTTAAGATGCTAGAAACTCAAGAATTTTAGAATCTATTGATCTTTAACATATAGAACTTAAAAACAGCGAAACTATATTATGTAAAAAATATTGATCCACAATAGAAATACTCCTATTCCATCTCAAAATCCGATCTCTAAATTAGATGTTGTTGATTAATTTCTGATAAGACTACATCGGAAAAATTAGAAAAATCAAAGAAATTTCACGACAAAGTCTAAATTTTTAGAACTCATAATTATAACGTTTTGAAGCTTATACACGCATAACAAAATGTTTTTTCTAGTTTGAGTAGTTTTTTCTTATTATTTCTCGCGTTCTCTAGAGTTTTGATGGATAAATCATTTGAATTTATCTTTAGTGCATTTCTCAATTTAAATTCTATATTCATCGTCAACACATTTCATATTTCACAGTATTTTCCAAAAACTCACAACGATGAAATATGTTTCTAGCTTAACACAAAGTAAATGAAGAACGGAGAATTCAGGTTGGTATACTAAGTATTAAATCCATCTTTGATGGGTGAATCATAAACTTGCTTAGCTTATGAAAATTTCTATTATAAAAACTATGAAAAAGAGGACACTTTTTATGGCTTTTCCTGTTGTTTTTCAAAACTTAGTAAGGTTTTCTGATATCTCCGATAAAAATGTTCAATTTACAGCTTTGAACTATTTATCAAACAAGTAGCATAGATCATTAAGATATTTTTTCCGATTTTTTATTTCAACATTACTTACTTCATTTTGAGCTCACAATTTCAGAGTAAAAGATTCTGATTTTGAATTTGCATTTGGATATTGAATTTCAGAATTTCAAATTTCAATCCTTCGAATTGATTCCTCAGTTCTATACCATCTAGATGTGTCCGATTTAAGCATTGAATAAATCCGCAATTTTTCAGCCGACTTTCAAAAATAAATAAGCTTATTTCAGGATATTTTATGCCATTTATTACAAAGCAGCTTTAAAATACAACATCGATTATATGACCATCTCCATTCGATACGCAATAAACAGGTCTTTTGCAGATATTCTACATATCACTGGCCAGTATTTTGAACTTTACAGCAACTATTTCAGCTCGTAAAAAAGCTTAAAGTACGTCAATGTTCTTCGGTTTTCTGTCGTAAATTTTACATTTTATTTTGCCCACAGTAAAAAGTGTGGTATCGTTCAAACCGGAAAATAAGGAAACCAGTCCAAAACACAATGTTCAACGATTTTCAACGATTTTGACTATAAGCAGGCACAGTTTTCACAAATTCCCGATTGTTTTCGATGCAAAGCACTACAATTTCAGCGCGTTCTTATAACAAGAATGGCACTTTTGACGCTTCGAATTGAGTTCTGTCGAAATCGGTTGAAAAATGGCCCACGGATAGTAATTAAAAGGTTAATTTTAGCGAGATAGCAAGGTAAATGCTCGTGGAAGCCAAAAAGGTAACTTCTGCATCTTCGAGATGAAACTCACCCCACAGCGAGGAAAAGTTTATCTAAATCGAGCTGAAAAAAAAGGTACAAGTCATCGAGAATAAAGGTGAAGTGCACTAAATTGAGCTGAATAAAAAGGTACAATTCACCTAGAAAAAAGGTTACCCCAAAAACGAGAAAGAATGACCTTAATGGGTTGAATTTCTATAAAAAGGAAAAAAAAGTAAACCCATAAAACTTTGCTTTTGTTACAGATTGGCCCACAGAGCTTTGGAGAGCTTATCGAGCAAATGGAACCAAATTTGGCATGGGATGATGTTATTTTTAACCTCTCCCGCTTTCCAATGGAGAAATGAGGGAAAAGGGGACTTCTATAGAACTTTTTCTTATAACTGAAGAACAAATCGAACAAATGGGACCAAATTTTGCATGGGATCGAATTAAATGTTTTCCTGAAACTTTGATCTTTCTTTGCCATTCCAGTGGGAGAACTCAACTACAGAAATTATTTAAGAAATGGAGGGTTTTTGGGTACGAAAAAATGGGTATGATTTTCTTAGAAACGTCTACCTCCTTCAAGTAGTAGAGGATGCGTATGGATAATTTCCGACCCTCCCTTTTTTCAACGCGGAGTAGGAAAGGAGACAGGTTTTTTTCTCATATTTTATTTGGCATTCGAAAACTTCTTCTTAGTGAATTTAGCCTTTTTTTCATTTTCCGTGACGGAGTTATTCGACGTTCAAATCGGATACATCCAGATTGCGCACCCTGTACTCTTTTAAGGATTCTATTGTGTATTTGCTAACCAAAAATTTGGAACTTCAGAAACCTGTTGGGCATATACATAAAAAGTTATAATTTTTGTTCTATATATCAATGTTGAAATTAGAGTAACCAATTGGTCGAAGGTGTTGATTTATTTTTCAATTTAGTCAATAAATTACTTCTCAAATATCATCAACCGTGCACCTGCTAGAACCCTCAAAAGACCCCATTAAACTTATCCACATTAAACTAATGACTCGCTAACCTTGTTCCCCGCAGTAAATGGCCGATTTAGCCTTTGAATCGACTCCACAAACTCCTTGCCATTGGAAGTTCGCGGGTCTCAGTCGCGGTGTTGAACTCGATAAATCTCGAGCAATTGCATCACCCCCGGTTAGACTGCCTCTCCCATCACCATCCCTGTTTCAAATATACGTATGTAGGTAGCCCAATTCTAAATTGAAGTCGGTACCCATCCCCTCAACTTATATCGGAATTTCTAGCAATGCGCATGAGTTACGTTGGGAAAAAAACGAAACATGGTGGCAGGTTGCCGGCAAAAATGGTTGCACCTTCCGTTTGAGCGCCTGCACTTAACTAACGTACAGTTGAACCTCTTTTCGAACGTATTTTTAATGTTTGATTCTTTTTTACTTCGATCTCTACAGTTTTAAACGAAGGCTGAAAGGTTTTAACTAGGTTTGTTTTTGTAACATATTTATCTGAGATGGCTCATACCTTTAGGCTTTTTTTTAACTAGGTTGTTGAACAACATTTCGAACTTGTTAAGAAGGCACAGGATATCCACAAATGATTCAACAACAAATTTTCCACAATAGATCACAAAAAGTTGGTCGCAGTGGATTTCTAACACAAAAAGAAAAAAAACAACAAATAAACTAAAAAAATTATAACATCGTCAAATTTCTATATTTTATCATAACTTTAAGATTCCCAATAATCCGATAGAAAAAAGGTCTGACTGTAAATCCCAATATGGAAGACCAATTCCAAACGCGGTCCTCCATAAGGAGCGCAGACGCTACCCTTCCTTTCCCTCTGTTTACTACAGCTCTCCGAAGAGACTTCAACGCCTGTCTGGCTAGCATTCGAAGAAGCAAAAGAAAAAACAGCACATCCAAACTCTGCTGGGCAATAATAAATTTAATAACTGAAGCATTCGACTGTTATGTTCAGCTTCGATGCAGTGAGGGCAAAAAAAAATCGGTAACAAATGCAGCTCTTGAATTCTTTCTTTCGAAGACTGGTGGCCGGCCGCATGTCTACTGGGGCTGGCAGAACCGGTCCAAGCTAGCAATTCACTTTCGTTGAGGCCGCCGCCGGTTTCCCGCCCGGAGGCAGGTAATGACCATAACACCGCCTTCATAACCATTAAGGACCACATTTAATTTGTTTTATTCGATTCACCCGAAATCTATGAGTGGTGAATGTTGAGGGTGGTCTTCGCGTGAGTCTACGAAGGGGGGGGAAGCGTTTTTTTGTTATTTCTCTCAAGGCAGCTCAAGGTCCCTAATGGCGGCTTTGCACGGATTTTCGTTCCCTCCTCCCTATGGGCAATTCGGAAGGCGTTCGTTGTTTGTTTACGTATCTCCATTGACCGGTCAAGCTGTCGAAAAGGGACAACGCGTCGTTGAACGGCCGTGTTGTAATAATAAAATCCAAGGAATTACAATCAGATGCAAATTCTGGTAATTACTCGTGCAGTTTTACAGTGCCGGGCGAAGTATTTGGAAGCGTTTTTTTTAAAACTTTTATTGTTTTTTGCCACATGTTGAATAACCTCAAGTTGATTGCAAACCGATGTTTAATAGATTTTTTTTCTAAATTGATAATTTGCCTTCGCTCGTGGCCTATAGGATACCGTTCAAGTCTCCTAAGCCAACGGTCATGCGATCGAATCCCGGTCAAAGTAAACGTAGTTATGTACAATTTCTGAGGGTTGGTGGTTTTTGCATTTGTAAGAAATTGTCCATCTGATCCTTGAAAGATGTACGCCTAGCGTCAAGTTAATGGATTCATTTCGAGGAAACACAATTTTTTAACGATACGCTCTGAGCCAAAATATTAAATTAACTTTCCTGAAAAACTGTCAGATTATTCAACTCAAAAATTTTGAAACGATTTTTCTCGAAAGTCGTTTTTTTTTTGTACTTGAACCTCTTGTTCCCCTTTTCCAATTTTCGCATTTTTTTTCAAAATATTGTGAATCAAATTCTAGCGTAGTTGGAAGCTATTTTGGTTTGGTAGCTTATCTTAGCTAAAAAAGAGGAAAAACCATCTTTGTTGGGACATCAGTTGAGGCGTTTGGAGCATAAGATTTTGAGTTAATAATGCCAAACGATTCTCCATAAATAAACCTTATCTGGTGAAAATTTTAGAATTTTTAGATTACATCTTTCCACCTTTCTTAATTGACCGAAAACTGCAAAAACTTTCAGAAAAATGTACTAAAAACGAGCAAAACTTGAAGCGCGTTTTCTCAAAATCAGAACTTTTGCACTTACATATACCCCTTTGGTCCTCTGAAGTCCTCAATTCTTTTCAAACAAGTAAATTGGACCGAATTCCAAAAAGGTGTTTAATGCACAAAATTGTCACATACGTAACATCGGAAGGGGAAACATAACGAAGAATTGCCTAAAAGCATTAGCGAAATGAGTGACATTTTGACAAACAACCGATTGAAATTTAAGACCACATCTTTCAACATCATATTACGTAGAGATTTCAAAACTTTAACAAAGTTATCCCTTGTTTGTCTGGAATTTAAGAAATTATATATATTCAAAACATCATATTTAAACTGTTCATAATTAAGGGAAAAACTTAATTGAAGGTTCAAATTTAACCATTAGTATAAGTTAAAGAATTCAGGTAACTTTTGTTTAAATTTTACCAATGCAACAGAGCAGTTTTGTTGTGTTAAAAAAAATTCAAATTATATTTCGGTTTGAAAAGATCGTTCTATTGAGAATTTTAATGTACCTATTATCGTTAATCAGAAAGTGAGTACTTAAATGTAAGCGGGTTGATAATTAAGTAAATAATTTTCTTTTATTATTTATAAAAAAACAATATATTATCGAAAACCTGACAAAATTAGGGTATTTGAATTTAAAATTTCCAACCCAAAATCCGTGCTATATTCGGACTATCTTGGTAGACAAAATGCTTTAACTTCAAATTTTACCATGGTATTTCTCTAAAAGCACATTCTCAAATTTCTGAAATATATTTTAGTCCGTGATTTGAACTTGATTAAAGATTTAATGGATATTGTAATGGGAGATTACACAGAGGATTTATAAACACATTTGAGAAAATTAATATCACAGGGGCCAGGGGTGGAAAACAGAAAAAAATAAAAAAGCGCACAAATGTCAAATTGATCTGATTAAATCACCGACCAGTGAGCAGGTATGAAATTTTGTTTCATTAGATTTTTTTTTTGTAAATTCTTTATTTGAAACGGCTCATACCTTTAGGCTTTAAGGAGCCAAACTCGTTGTGTTTGATTACGATTGTGTGCTTATATCTAGTTCACTTTTGGAAGAAAAAAGTAGATAGATAGGGAAATATGAAAATAAAAAGGATTATAGACGAAGATAAATAGTTTTAAGGAAAAGATATATTTCAAACATATAGTCCAAGTCCATCACAGCTAACAAATCCCTTACTGGAACGTTGGGTGGCTTTCCTCGGGCCCGAAGGGAATCTATGAAATTCGCTCTGGCGACAAGGTGGTCCTCACACGACCAAACAATATGCTCGATGTCATGGTAACCTAGATTTCATTAGAATGATCATTATTAAAACTTTTTTCAAGTCTTTGAGAGAGTTTTGCATTGGATAGATTACAAGTTTCACCAAACTGACCATGCTTCAGCTATAAAACAACAGCTTTGTTGATTTTGTTTGATCCCGTCACGAATTTTTATCATAAATGATTACAAATCTTTTAAAAAAGTGCTCATTTTTCTGTCGAAAAGTAGAAAAAGGCTCCAAAAATGCTGCAGCGAATTTTTATTTGCCTGACCCAGCAAAAGGGAACATTTTTTCTGTGGCTATATTTTAAGATCAAATTTTTTGTAAGGTTTCTTCTATTTTCTCTAGTTTCGGTAATGTGGAGTTAAAGATTTCCAATTCTGATCAGTTTTTAGTAAGATGATATGATAATTAATAATTGAATAATCAATGACAAAATACTTTGAAAGAGTAAAACTCCATAGGTTTAGTAAGATGCAATAAAAAGTTATAAATATTTCTGGCTCCGCTGGAGAATGTTTTTGAGTTTTTTTTTCAATGTTCTAGATACACAAAGTTGCACACAATATAAATATTGGATTTTTCTATACTTGTGACCACATTTTTCTATACTTGTGACTGGTCTTGCTTAAACAATGACTTTTTTGAACATGGTGATAGATTCCAAAACAATAATAATAAGGTAAAAATCCCCGCCTATCATAAATAAACATCAAATTATGAATAAATTTTTGTTAGGTTTATTTTTTGATTTACCTTTTTAGTCAGTGAATGGGAAAACGGTATTAATTACTAATTTGCTAGGTCAATGCAAAAAAAAAAAAAAAATTAAAAATTTACCTTTTAGCTAGGCGTTTTGCTAGGTGGATGAAAAAATGGTAAAATTTACCAAGAAAGATGAATGGAAAAAAATCACCTCTGCGTCTCGGTAAATTTTGCCAGATTTTAATTTTCCGTGTAAATATAAAAATGAATTTCTATCTTAATGTCTGTCCTCAATAGACTCGGAAACTACTGAACTGATTTGCTTGAAACTTGACAGGTGGTTGCATTTGAGGTCGTGGAAGATTCTTGTTATGGTTTGAGACCCCTCCCCTCTCACTAAAAGGGGTGAGAGGGTCACCCAAACAAAAGTATCATGTAAGCATAATTGAGAACTGATCATTCAAATGGATCCAAATTTTGCATGGGAGTGTATTTGTGTACGAGGATTGTTTTCATTTCGGCTTTACCCCTCCCTTCTTCCAGTGAGAGAAATGGAACCAAATTTAGCATGGAAGGGTATTTGGGTATGAGGAATATGTCTTTGATGGTTTGGTACCCGTCCCTCCTTCCGCGGAAGCCATAGAAACAGGGAGGGGGCTCCTCTATATTTTTTGGAGAGATATTTTGGAACGTAAAATGTTTTTATGACAATTTGGCCCACTTTCTTTTAGGGGCGAGATTGGAAGGGGGAGAAGGTCTCCGATGGAAATTTTGGCAAAACTGGAGAACCAATTGCGAAAAGAACGCGAAAAAAGCTTCCATGACTATTTCAGACCCCTCTTTCCTTACATTGGGCGGATATGAATGGGGGAGAAGAACTTTCAAACATTTTTTTTGCGTAACTCGAACACTTATCGGGTAAATGGAACCAAATTAGACATGGAGATATATTTGGGTACTTAAAATTTTTGAAAAATGATTTAGCACCCCTCTCTTCTTCTAATAGGGAGATACAAAGTGCCTAAAGGGGGCTCTCATACAATTTTTTTTTGCAAAATCCTAGAAATAATCAAGAAAATGGAACCGAGTCTGGCAGGTGATGATATTTGGGTATCAAAAATGTTTCAATGATTATTTGGTATACCTCCCCATATTCCAAAAAGAAATAGGAAGAGAGGGAGGGTCTCTCATACAATTATATGACTTATATTATATTACTTTATTATAGCTGATCTAGGCAATTAAATCAATTTTGGCATGGGAAAGTATTTGAATACGAGAAATTTTTCGATTATGCGCCCTCTCGTTTTCCAGAGGGAGGTAAAAAGCAGGATGGGCTTCCCTACATTTCGTTCTGCGTGACCTGAAAGCTAATGAAATTAAACCAAATAAGGAATATAATATTTGAGTACAATAAGTGCTACTATGACTATTTGGAATCCCCTTTTCCCCCTCCTTTTAGTTGGAACATGCAAGGGCTACCATACAATTTTTGCATAACTTAAGAGCTTGTCAAGAAAACGGACACAAATACGGCATGGGAATGTATTTGGATACGAGTTATGTATTTATGTCTATTCAAGACCCTTCTTCTCTTTTCAGATGGGAGGAAGGAACAATATGAAATGGCTTCCATACATTTTTCTGTCATATCTCGAGAACTCGTAAGATAAATGAAATCAAATTTGGTATTATTCAAAGCCCCACCCGCCTTACAGTGGGGAGAGTACATCAAAATATTGTTGTGTAGCTTAAGAACTAATCATACAAATTTTGTTGTAAAGCTCAATAAATTATAAACGGATAATTGACTTTGTGGAATCAACTATAAATATAATAGATTCAATTATAATAAAATAATTGATATTTCTGAAAATATGATAGATTGTACTGCAATTGAATGATTGATTCTAGGCATTGAACTATAAATGTAATAGATTCAACAATTGGTTGATGTTTTCAAGTTGCTAGATTTCAATTTGAATTTGGGTATTTTTATACGATAGTATAATTTGTTCGCCTAGCGCAAAATAAAAAACAATAAAAACTTTGAATTTGGTTTTGCGTCAGATCGTAAAGGGTTGAAGAGGACGAATTCGTGCCGGCTACTTTGCGGGACAAATGCAAAACGTCATCCTTAGCGCAAAATTGCGTGAGTCTGCCGTTATTATTGCTTATGTTACACTTATTTAGTTTTTCCGATATGGTAGGTTTAAAGATCTGAAATTATCTCGCTGAATACAAGTTTATAATCTGATTTTCTAATGTTACTTTTCCCCTTTTTGCTGGGTGCAACAGCTTTTTGATGTTCTGTCTAATCCTGCTGCTAAGATCAGAGCAGCTCCCGGCATGAAAGCAGCAGAATAGAAGAAAATCAATTTGTTGGGCAAGGCCAGCAACAGCAGACAAGTAAAGGTATGCAAAATCTTTTAATAGCACCGGGGGAATTATAAATATTGATTTCCGACAAACGTTCACCCAGACCTTCTGACATGAGCATTTCCAAAATATTCATAGTTCTTGATGGAAGTGGCTACCAACACAATAAAAAAATCTGAGGACGTGAAAATGTGACTTAATAAATTTTTAGATTGTGTGAAAAAATAAAATTTTTATGCTTAAAATATAATGCAGTAGAGGTTAATAGACAAGACAAATCTACAATGTCTATATTTAGTTGGAATCATGAAATCAATCATAAAAATATAATTGAATCTATCATATCAATGGTTGAATCAACTTTACCCTTATAGTTGAATCAACTATATGTATAGTTGACCTCATGGAATTATTAGAATATAATCTATCATAATCCACAATACCCTTTTAGTTTAATGTACTAAGAAGTGTATTCGAAAAAAATGCATCACTTTGTTTTGTGAATAACTTTTGAATGCATGGATGTAAATTGATGAAATTTTCAGTGAAGCTGCCTAGTAAAAAAATGTTTTCATGTGCAAATATTTGTGATATTCTGTTAAGTGGTTTTTGAAATAGCGTCCAATAAAAAAGTTCATCGACTTTTATTTTTGGGCGTACCGTGCGTCATCTATGATGCATACTATGAACTACCCTTTTTTCAAATCAAGGCTACTGTTGAAAATTTTTCCTTTGGCTCCTTTGGCAGAAAAACAACATATTTGACTTGTTATCACTCCTTCTCTGTTTTCGAGTTATTGCACTTTTCCAAATCCAACCAAACCAGAGTATCAACTTTTTAGAACCTATGAAAGAGTTATTCAGACAAAAAGCTGGAATTTTGAGGCAGCCAAATTGTCTATTTAGTCATTCATTGTGCAATACTAATTGATTTGCAGCTTTCATAGATCGTCAGTCACCTCAAGTGCTAGACATCAATTTTTTAAATTTTTCTCCTTGTTTATCTACGGATCTTTCCCGCTAAAGAGTGCCTTTTGCTCTCCACCACGTAAATTTTCAAAATATCTCAAGCAGTTTCAATATTTTACGCACGATTTGACCACCGTATTTTGTTTATTTTAACGGTGAGTAGCTTTTTTACCTTGCAGAAATGAAGTCAGGCCTGTTTATAAGTCAACCAGTAAAAAAAAAACTTTTTTGTCACTTCCCTAATCGAAGTTTTTGGTTTGCGCTTGATAAAATCTCTAATATACCAATATTTCACTTCATAAATAGTGAATTTTGGAATGAACTTGCTCACCATTCGATCATCTAGGACTCAATGAACGATTCACCATATGAATTTTGCTCGAATAGTTGATTTCCAGCTGTTTTTGGGTCTTCCACAAAGACTCACCTGAATTTTTTGCGAGCCTGTGCAAAAATATAGTCAACGACCCTCTGTATTAGACGATATCTCAAAAACCACTTAACAGAACGTCAAAAAAAAATTGCACATGTAAAAAATACACTAGTAAGTCGATTCACTGAAAATTTCATAAATTTCCATTCATGTATGCGGAAGTTATTCACAAAACAAAGTGTTGCATTATTTTCGAATACACTCCTTATGGTTGAATGCAGAAGAGCAATCATACGATTATACGATTATAGTTGAATCTATAATATTTACTGTTAACTGCTTGAAATCAATCATACATGTATTCTATGTATTGTTGAATGAATACAAAAAAAACAAACAGAATCAATTATATGTATAGTTGAAAGCTTCATATTTATAGTTGGTCGAGAATCAATAATAAATTTGATTAAATATAAGTGGATTATTGTTGTATATACTTTACTTTTCGTTCCGTGAATTGAGTAGCGAACAAGTTTTACTCTAATTTATCATTTGCTAAATCATTAATGTAACTTAGCAAAAAAATCTTTAACAATCACCTCATACGACCCGTTCAAAATTGACTAGATGATTGTATTTATTTTTGTTTACACTGAATTTTTTTTCTGACAGTTTTCTCTGGTGTCCTTTAAGACACCTGGTGGCTCAACTAAAAAGCATAACATTTATTCAAAATGGTCGTTGGGACTCTCTACATTTTATCACGTAGCTAAAATTTCTGAAATGTACGACAAATTCAAAATAAGCATTAAGTACCTAACTCAACAAAAGTTGTGAGGTGAAATTCAGCAAGAGAATTGAAAGTTACAGCTGTTTGAGTTTGGAGGACCGACTTTATTCCGACCTTGGACCTTTGAGTGTTTATAAACCAAATCATACTTGCTGAAATCTAAATTCAATCAGAGTTTGAATTTAACTTCGTTTCCAATTTGAAGTGATGTCATTTTTTCAAAATTTGTGATTTGATTGTGTTTCGCAAACTAATGGATATTCACATTGTAGAATGAAATCATTCCCGTCAAAAAACTTTTGACCCGCACTGTAGACGAATTCAAACGGCAGCATAAACAATCAACCGGTTCTAGAAATCGTGACCGACGTAGAATCGTCGTAAAAAAACGTTATGTGAATTTGTAGATCACGCTTCGAAACCGGTGTCCTCGGAATGTTTCATCTTTGTTGTTCCTCTCCTTACTCGATCCTACTAGGTAAGTATCCTTCGACTCATCATCATCATCAGCATGCACACTCCAAATACCGTTTGCTGCTTCCCACCTACAAACTAATCTGAATCAATAGATCATTGATGTGAGTAGCTGTTTTTTTTGCTTGCTTATTCCAATGTCTTATGTTACTTTAAACTTTGCCTAACTGTTTCGAAAGTTTCACCGAGAGAGGATTCTCCCCTCACGATCGAGCTAGTTTAGTTTTTGGGGGCAGGTCTTGCGAAATACACCTTAAGAGGACCTTAGCACCGTCTCAGGAGAAGACATTCATGTGAAGGTCTTGTGGCGTTTCGTAAAAGGTCTTCTTCGTCTTCTGATTTGGATGTTCTGAAACGGTTGTTTGTCGAATGATCAGAAGGTTGCTGCCGAACTACATACATATCTACTGACTGGGTAATAAAACATAATCAATGGTTCGTTTGTGTCTTTGAATACAAACATATATCGGTTGAGGTCGTTTCGAAAGTTCAACCCAAATTGTAGTAGAAAGACACATTTTTTTACGTTTGGGATGAGGCTTTGAATAGGCTATCTTGATTTAAAAAATGTTAATCAATGTTAATTTGAAGTTGAAGTGAAAACAAGAGTTGTACCTCGTTTAGCGCGTTCGTGCAATCGAAGCCAGTCTTTGCGACGATTATAGGAACAACTATGTCAATGTCAAGGTAAGTGTTCCAGAGTTTGTCACATCCCACATGCTCTATGAACCTATGACTACCTTTCGATTGTTGCAGGCAATAAATATATCACCAATATTGAAAACAACAGTAGTGCTGTATGACAGTTCTCGGGCAGGTGACTTAAGCCACCTGTTACAGATTTTCTAGAAGCTCATTAGCAAACAGGATACGGGACAGATGCAGGTTGAGGCATCAAGGTTTTCATATCGTCCAATCTCGTGAGAGACTTGTAACCATGACACTAAGACGTTGTCGTTGTTCAACAGTTGAGCTGTTGAAACGGATATATTACCCAACTATGTTGTAAGATCCAGGCGGTCGTGGTTTATTGTGTGATAAAGTTCTTCGCCCAACAACTGACTTAAACGTCTCGCAATCCAATCCAATCCAAGAACACGGAAACCGTTCTAGATTACAAACAAACTGTTGCCAATTCATACTGTATCAAGATCTAATTTCCATCGATTGTCTCGCGCCCTTTAAAGTCCAACTTTTTTGCCGCCTTCTGCAGATTTATGAACTGGCAGAAAAGCTAATTAATTCAAATATTATAATCAGCGTGGCAATTCCGCGGCCGGCAGCAGTGATTATTAAAAGTGTGATCAGGCGGTTTAGTCTCAAGAACCGCAGATGGTCGTTTATTCCTCAGAACCCATTGAGAGAACCGCAAAGAAAAAAATCCACTGTTCTAGTTCTAGCGATTCTTAGTCCATTCCCTTCCATTGTGTTGTTGTTGTTTAGTTTACTTGTGAGGGAGTCGTATGAAGGGGTCATGTTTCGAATGTGGTCACGTCTTGGCGAGTGGGTACCCACTCAAGAAGTTGGTGAAGAATTCGTTGTAAGAACCCAGTCAACGACGTGAAGGCTCGACCCCGCGTGATCTTCCAATAATAAAGCAATTTTGCCTGAGAGCCGGTGCCTTGACTAGCCATAATGGACTTTTCTGGTTTGTCGTTTGTTGTATTTTTTTTTTTTGCTGCATTCCTAGATGTTCCATTCTGGGTGGCGGGACGGAATTGGTTTCGTTTTTTTTTTGTATTTTGCTTCTATAAGAATCTCAATAGGTGTATGGATGTTGGCTGCATTGCATAACTCTGGATATGGCAATTGGGAATGTATGGCATTAGTTCGATTTCACCAGTTGCTAGTGTCGTCATCATTATTGGAATTTGGGTTGACGAGTAATTTTCGTATAGCTCCATTTTTCAGCTTACTTTGGCCAATAGTAGCTTGCAATACAAGATTTTGTGAAATCACTATAATTTGCGGTTTCAAAATTCACAGTATTAATAAATGATGATTGAAGTCCTCATGTTTACTTTCAAATCAAGTTTTCATTAAATTTTATACTGCGACCATTTTGTTCTTTTGTTAGTATGTTTAAATATTTTTTTTTATTAAAACTATTTAACCCTTCGTTTCATGATTTTTTATTTTTCCCTAAAAATCACTTTAAACAGCTCAAAATTATGTGCACATTAAGAAAAAAAAATAAAATAAAATACGATTTTTCCGTTTTTCCATACATTAATTGTTGCAAATTTGCTACTTTATGAAACGAAGGGTTAACTAGACCAATCACTTCATAATTTCGGTTAAAAATGGAGCATTAAATTATAAACAAATACACTACCAACTCATATGCAACGATTTCGTCAAAAATGTAAGCCTTCGGCAAAAACAGGTACTCTTATAATTTTTCACCGTATTTGACAAATTCAAATAAAGTTGAAAATACTGAAATTCATCGATATGAAAGTTCAAAAATTTTGTCAGACATTCTTGAGGTTTAACTGTATTATCAGTATTCTGATGATCGTAAATTGACACAAAAAAACACGGGTGTTTACACAAATTTCAGAAAAAATATTGCCAAATTCTAGCATGAGCACTATTGTTATTATTTTTTAAAAATTGTTGAACTTTGTTTTAAATTTTAATCAGGATGCAAACGCTTTGATTTCTTGAATTCTATAATTGGTTATTGTGTTTTATTTTTCTCCAAAACATACCATAGTTTTTGTACATAAAATTTATGATACTACTGTAGTTCAATTCTGGAGATCAAAGATTGAAGATGGCTTGGTATCGTTTACCTGTAATGAAAAATAGAAAAGAAAAAATATGAAATGAGGTTTTTAAAATTTAAAAATAAAAGTTTGCAGCAAATTTTCAAAAATAATGAAAAAAGAAAACAAATAAGATTACGCTATTATATTATTGCCTTGTGTTATTTGCATTGCCAGTTGTATTTGTTTTCAGTTTTAAGTTAAAGCTAAGAAGTTTTCCATAGAGTTGCCCTGAAAAAAAAAATTATTTTTTCATTTGATTTTATTCGATCATCATCAACAAACAACATAGAAACAATAAAAATGCCCGGTGTGAGTGATTGATTAAATTATCTAACCAATACCGTCAACTGGGAAAACATGCAACATTTTTCAACTTCAATGGCTTCTAAAAAATATATGTCCTCAGATTATCATAAGGTTTAGCCATCAAAAGTTTCTTAGGTAATTTATATTTTTTTAAAACATTCGATATTCACCTTACTTGTAAAACGGATAATTTGCAACAAATTTTGTTTTCAATGAAAAATCTAATCAACACGTAAGTAAATTTGTTATCTTTGATAAATTTGTGATGCAGAAAAGGCCTATCAAAACACCTATTGCAGTAATTTTTGTTTTTGTTAGCACTCAAGTAGGTAATTTTGCATTTTTCTCTGTCAATAGAGGTGTTACATTGTGCTGCATGCATTTAGGGGTAAAAAAACTTTAAAAAACTCTCTTTAAAAATCTTGAATTTAAGTGTTTGATTGGATGAAATTTAGTGTTCACAAACTTGTAATGCTAAACAGTCTGGAATATCAATAATTATTTTTAAATCATGTTTTGTACTTTCTCAAGTTTTATTCATTGTTAGAATAACATGAAGCTTTATTTATCCTAGAAACCCTCGAAATATCATCCCAGGTTCCAAATTTACAACAGTTTTTCAAAAAATTTCTCACTTGTTGATATTAATTTAGTCCCAAATATTGAATTCCAAAAGTTAGACTCCAAAAAGTCAAACAGACTCCAAAAAGTCTAATAGACTCTAAAAAGTTAGACTAAGCTTCCAAATTGCGCAGATTTTTAAACTTTACTTGGAAAAGTAATCAAAAATTTATGTTGAGTCCTTAGAATAATGTATCTTGCGTCCAAAAATTTGTTTAAACATATTTTGTCAACATAAACACGAACGAATTTAAGGAAGCCTTCAATATGATTTTATATCAGCTGATTTGTTCCGACAATAAAATCAATTTTTCAAGTGAGTTTCTCTTTATTTTAATGGAGTAGTTCCAAAAATTTCCTGGATATTGGTTTGAACATAAAATAGCACGACTTTGTCCGGCCCAGAAATTCGCAGAAAAAATTCTAGTAAGTATACTGTTTATTGTTCTTGATTTTCAGTTTGAAGCATCAATGGGATAGAATCCAGGGAAGCAAATCTAGCAGATCTGATAATTATAACTGGTTTATCACTTGTTTAACACCAAGGGTGGAAAACAGAAGAAAAAAACAAAATAGCGCTCATATGTCAAATTGATCTGAATAAATCACCGAGCAGTGAGCAGGCATCAAATTTTGTTTCATTAGAATGACCATTCTTAAAACTTTTTTTCAAGTCGTTGAGAGAGTTTTGCATTGGATAAGTTTACAAGTTTCACCAAACTGGGCAAGCCTCATCTATAAAACAACAGCTTTGTTGATTTTGTTTGGTTCCGGCACGAATTTTCATCTTAAACGATTTCAAATCTTTTCAAAAAGTGCTTTTTTTACGAAAAGTAAAAAAAATGCTGCAAAATGCTGCAGTAAAATTTCTATTTGCCTGACCTGTTAAACCTAGGGGATAAATATGAGAACGCGATGACTTCTCATCCCTTTTCAATGCCGATCAACAGGGTTGCCAACATTTTTTTTTTTCAAAAATCAGGGAACCAAAAATCAGGCAAAATCAGGCGACGTTAAAGTAACGGCAATTTCGCTCAAAATAACATGACCTTTTTATTGTTTTGGTCATTGGTCCACATTTTCACTCTAATATGTGTTGTGAGCCTACTTTGTCAAATAATTCTACTGAATCAAAGCAATCGAAAGATTCCCTTTTTTAAATAAGAATCAAAGGGAATCGTTTGATTGCTTTGATTCAGCCACATTTTCACTTTTTAACTTCAGCAATGGTACCTAATCCAGTTCCTTACTACCCATTTTTCATCACATTGGAAAAAATCAGTCAAAGTCAGGCATATTTTGGAAATCAGGGAAATTCAATTGCTTATCAGGTTGTCAAGCTGAGCCACGAAATATCAGACTTATCCTAAAAAAAATAAGGCACATTGGCATCGCTGCCGTTCAAGATAACTCGTCCGAAATTATTTTCTCGCAGTCAGTTCTAGTTCTGAGAATATTCTCCGACAAAACGGGAAGCGATCGAGAGAACAAACGCACAGAGAGTGATTTTTCTAGCTAAATATTTACGTCCATTCCAACTCTCCGCGCCATTAACTCCATGCAAAACAGTGAGATTTTTTTTTTGTCGACCGGGAGCGAGACAATTCTACATTCCTTCAATTGAAACTTTACACATTTTTTTACCATATTTTACATCTTTTTTCTTCATCCTACAAATCTATTATTTACTGACTTTTGTTTTTCTTTAATCCAAAATTTTATTTTTCAAACATCCTTCGTCTCAATTCTACATTTCATTCTCAGCAAAAGGTTTTCAATTCTTTAAATTTTGTTCATTTACTGCATATTCTTCATCCAATCCGAATATATTCTTAGCAACAGCCTTTCCAACCTATGCTTTTCCTGTCACTCTGTCTTTGTTTACCAGAGCCGGAATAATTCGAAAGATTTCTTAAAAACAGCCTCCCCAACCAGAAGGCCAAATCAAAACAATCAGTCAGTCAGCAGCAGCCTTAAAAATCTGCGCTTCCTAAGCCAATCGGTCCTTTTCCACTGGAAGGCAAAGTCAAAACAAACAATCAGAAGCAGCAGTCTTAAAAATCTTTGCTTCCTAAGCCAATCCTTTTTTTCCTCCGAAAAGTCAAATCAAAACAATCGATCAGCAGCAGCCTTCAAAATCTGCGCTTCCTGAGTCAGTTCCGTCTTTTTCTACCGGAAGGCCAAATCAAGGCAAACAATCAGCACAACAGTAAAAGTCTTAAAAATCAGCGCATTCTGATCCAATCTGTCCTTTTTCACCGAAGGGCTAAATCAAAAGTAACAATCAGAAACAGCAGTCTTGTAAATCTGCACTTCCTAAGCCGATCCTTTTTTTTTCCACCGGAAAGCCAAATCAAAACAAACAATCAGCTGCAGCCTTGAAAATTTGCGCTTTCTAAGCCAATTGCGTTTTCCCACCGTGAAGCCAAATCAAAACAAACAATCAGCAGCAGCCTTAAAAATTTACGCTTTCTAAGTCAATCCGTCTTTTTCCATCGGAAGGCCAAATCAAAGCAAACAATCAGCACAGCAGCAACAGTCTGCAAAATCAGCGCTTTCTGTGCCAATCCGTATTTTTCCACCGGAAGGCCAAACCAAAACAAACAATCAGCAGCAGCAGCCTTACAAATCTGCGCTTTCTAAGCCAATCCGTCTTTTTCCACCGTAAGGTCAAATCAAAGCGAACAATCAGCACAGCAGCAACAGTCTTACAAATCTGCGCTTCCTGAGCCAATCCGTCTTTTTCTACCGGAAGGCCAAACCAAAACAAACAATCAGCACAGCAGCAGCAGCCTTACAAATCTGCACTTCCTAAACCAAACCGTCTTTATCCATCGGAAGGTCAAATCAAAACAAACAACCATAACAGAAACCTTAACAATCTGTGCTTTTTAGTCTCTCCATCTCATTTGCCGGAGGAACGAATTATCAAAGCAGCAGCCTTAACAATCTGCGCTTTTACATCATCTCCGTCTTATTTACCTGAGACGGAATCATTTTTGAGCAATCAGAGCATTAGCCTTGCAAATCTGTGCTCATCTTACCAACTACGCCTTTGTCGTCATTTTACGATTCTTGTGAATCTCAACTCAGAGATACACTCAGACATTTCTATCAACGCCTATAGTTGATTGGACTATTAAAATTGTTGACTGTTTATCAAGCCAAATATATTCAAATCCATCAGATGAGCTGTTTCATTGTGATTAATTGTCACCAAGGATGAAAAAAATTAATCATTCGTATGAACTTTGATGATTCAAATTTGAATTAAGATTGACAACGTTCAAATATCACGTTCACTGCGTTGATCGAACTTCAATTCATTTTTTTCATGTTTAAAGGTTTTATCACTTTCAAAGTTTCAGTTTGCATCTAATCTATTCTATTTAGCATGTTTTCAGTTGAAAAGTACCGGTTTACTGAAATGTCACAATCTCAGGCTAATCTATTTTTCTTAATGACTGGTTGAATTTTCTTTTTCACAATACGCGCTTTCATCGAAGTAGAAAGGTGTCGCAAGATTTCAAGCCTAGATCCGATTAGTTCTCGTGACCAGTGACTTCTCATAAGCATACAGCTGACGAAATGTGAATTAACTGAACCGTACCAACATACATAATTTCGCCACTGAGCTTCAATCCGGTTAATCGGCGCAGCGATTGGAAAAAAGGTTCCATTTGTGGGATGCGATGTTGTTATAGGTTATTTCACAACTTAGTTGATGAGTGTAATTTGCTCTCTCTCTTTTGGCCTACGCAAATGGGCTTTTGGTTTCTCCCCCGATGGAAAACAGTTTTTTAAGTGCCTCTGTACTGAGAGGCGATCAGTGATCTGTATTGGTAAATACTAAATGAAAGGGTTTGTTGGGCCACTTACGAATGTTTCATATTTTTGTTTCCTACTTCTTATTTTTAGAACACAGAGCTCCAAAAAATCAACCAAAAACATTAAATAAATAAATAAATATTAAGCCGCGCTTAGCTTAAGATCTGATACATTACACCAAATGTCAACCCTCTTCATGATAATCTAAATCGTAATGTATACCCCACTAAACCAGTCATTAAAATCTTAAGAACCTCCATTAGGAGACTTGAGAATTACTCTCCACATCAATCAACCCGACACGCTACCGAAACCCACAGAAGACATTCATTCATAGGATATGGAAACCGATTTGAAAACTACTGACTTGTGATTTAGCGATTTCATTAAACCAGAGTTGCTGCACATCCCACTACCTAATAGAATTCTTAAGACCAACCAACGAATGAATGCTAGGAACGTTTGGTCCCGCGAGACCATTTGAAACATCGGTCGTCTGAGTCTAAAAATGTGGGGTAATACCTACATATTAGGGTAACGGACCAATTTTGGACCGCTTTGGGAAGTGGCTATACTATTTTCTGAATTAAAAAAGTACATGTTACAATTTTTGACTGCTTTATCTGTTCATTACAACGATCGAGACTTTTTCTATCGAAACATGTCGTCGTTTGTTGCAATATAACAAGATTTGAGCCTAAAAACTGATTTTTTCGATCATTACTCTGGTCGTTATTTTGGACCACCAGGTTTTTATTTTGGACCACCCTTTGGACCTATTTTGGACCACCCTTAAACATAATCTAAATTTTGCTATATTTACGACAGCGATTGATGCGCAGTTATGCGAATAATGCAGCAATTCTTTTCCTTTGTCATTCTTGTAGATAAGTTTGATTTGTTCACTTTAATTTGTTCCTGAACTAACTTTCTTCAACTTTTCCTTAGCCTCTATTTAGGCACACTTGTTTGTTGAAACTGTTACAAAAATTAAACTCGCTACATATTTGCCGATTTATTGTTGGTTTTTCCTCGGTTTTCTCCTCCTCCCCGGGGTTTATATTTCGTCTCTTCTACCTAACCAAGTATATTTTTCTTCTCGTAAATCATCGGTTGTAATCGAATGGTTGTAACCTTTAGACTAAAGTGTCAATAATTTATTATGAAGCATAAAAAATAATAACTTAATTAAAAAATCGTGAATGTTCACCTTTTTCATGTTTTTAAGCTTCTTTAAGCTGTTGCTTTTGACAAATGCTTATAAAACAGTTGCGATTAATGTGGATTGTAAGATCAACAAGGTTTAAAGTTCTGAAAGTAAGTTAAAACAATCATTGGCTTGGGTTTGTGTCATTTGAAATAAACACCGTTTAAAGGCGGGTTTGTGCCTTAGCTAGTTAATTGTATGAAATAATACCAAAATTCCAACCTTAATTTTTAGTAAGCGTTTAAAATAGTGTTCAAAATTCTTTTCATATCGTTGTTCTACGTCTTATTACATTCATGAACATTTAACATCAAGTTTAATACCCGGGTTATGTTGAGTGGTCCAAAATAAGTCCCTAAAGAATTTAGTAGGACCTATTTTCGACATGGGTAAATTTGGTATCAAAACAAGTTATTTTGGTTCTTCAAGCTTGCAAACTAGTTTTCAAGTGTTTTTTCATAGCTTTGAACATGTTTGTAGTTGTTAAATTCATCACAGCTAGGCAGAAAACTTCTTGAAAGTTGACTTCAATAATGGCACGTCCTCCTGAAATGGGCTTGATTCGGCTCAACTGTGAAAATTCAAAACTTCATTTTCAATTTTCTCTCCCTTATCATCTTATTTAAATTGAATGTTAGACACGATTAGGATCATAAGAAGTAGCTTTAACCATATCTGTTAAAAAAATCATGATTAAAATGTTTTATGAGGGAAATATTGGTAAAAAGCTGAAAGGTGGTCCAAAATATGTACCCGGTCCAAAATAAGTCCGTTACCCTATTGATGGCACAGTCAGTAGTAGGTAATGACTGTCTGTCTACACTGAACTGTTGCTGAAATTAAACATCCGTCAAGAATGACAACTACTTAGAGCCTACGGTAGACAGGCAGACATCGGATCGATGATGGGTTGTTGCTGATCCGCTGAAGTCGAAAGGGATCGATCGATCAATCTCTCGCAAGAATGGAATGCCTTATGATCGGAATCCGCAAACCGCAAAAAGGTGTAGCTCGTCACGATCGATGACTCTCAACCGGGTGGTCGGACACAAAGGTTTTTAACAATTATGAAGTTCTTGAAGGGATTGACGACGACACGTTGACATTAGACGAGTCCGGTTCCATCGATCGGATGTAATCTAGCCGTTCTTGACCCCTGAACCATCTGAGAGCCAAGATATCGAAAAAGGGTAATAAAAGTCTTAAAATTAAAATCAATTATCGAGTGCGCCTCCGCCTAGTGACAGATTGAATCCAATAAATCCTCCGAAATCCCAAAACAGGAGGTCCAGCGGCCTTGTGTCTGAACTCTCGCGAGCCGGTTCAATTAATCAAAAGCTTCGATTGACCACCGGCTGTGTGGTGATTGTTAGGAAATTAGCTGTATAGCTGATTCGACTCAAATCAACCCTGAGCTATAGGCGTCATCGTACAAACCATCTAAACTGGTGACACTACCAGACGAGAATGATCTCAATCGGAAGCCACAACGTTTATGGCACCTGTTAGCATGTCATTAAATCTACTTAGGCCAGCCTCCGGGGGGAAGGAATTAGGCTCGTGCTCGAGATCAGAAGCGATACGGACAATCTGGACGAGTAGATCGAATCATTAGAAACTGTGGAGATTTCTCATTCGTTTATTTAGTGGTGACAATATTTTTTGCAAAAAAAAAAATTGCATATTACCATAAAGTGAATGGCTAAATTTGTCGTCACCTGTTAAAACTAATGCCTTTCATCCGCAGGGCAGACTTTTTACGTGTTATTCATCATGTCAACGAAAATGTTCGGAATATTAATCATGCGGTTAGAGACACCTGTTTGTAAACTCTAAATTTTTGCTTTGTTACACAAAATGAATGAGTACTAGAATCGAGCACTGAACTATCAATCTGTTTAAAATTTCAAAGCATTAAGATCTAAATACTTATTTGAATTCTTTATCGAAACCAACATGCTTATTAAATAAAATATAAAAAATAGAAAAATTAGTTAAAAGTACCAACGAAATAAAAAATGAAACGGTCTTATTTTGATTTCACAAAATTGATGGAAAAATTTCCAAAGTGATTCCAGTAAATAAGTATTACTTTTAAAAATTTTACATAACATTTTTTTCATATTCAACAGAATTGCTAAAAATTCATTCTGTAATAAACTTATTTTTAAAGTAAATTTTTGAATTTCCATAGGCGGTAGAAAAAAATACTATCATAGTAATTTTTACTACCATTTCTGTACTCTGTACTGTAGAATATGAATTAAAGATTAACCATCTCATTTCAGTGAAAATCGATATAAGACCTTTAAGGGAAATTGTAACTCTGATCTATGCATGGGTCTAATTTAAACAAGAATTGGTCTACCGAAATCAGATTCGAAGTATTAAAAAATTGCAACTTCATGTTGATTTATCATTTGTTGAATGGTTTGAAACAGTGTTAAATTGGGTAAAAAATGTGTCATTCTTATGACTTTAGTTATGATTTTACGAATGCAAATGATACCACGCAGTTTTTGATCCTAATAATGAAGTCTCTGGAAACAACCGTAACTATTGTTTATGACAAGCCGTAAAAGCGAACACATTCCAACGAACATTTCGGAAAAAAATGTTGAAGGGGTTGTATATAAGACATAATCACAAGGTTTTCGTAGAACTACGGCATCTTCTCTCTCTTTTTCATTTCATTTCACGAGAAAATTTAATGTTTTATAATAAGTTCGTTCATAAACACTTTCTAAAGTATGTGTTTATAGGATTCGAAGATTAAACAATAAGAAATGCCATTATTTTAAATTTTATCTTGTTATCGAAAGTGGCGTTTCTAGTCAGTCTCAACAATTCGACATGTAAACCGAAAAGCGACAGCGCATACCCCTAAGCGTTGAACTTGCATGTAATTGGTTCAAAAGTTGCTGAGCAACTAATTGAATTTGCTCCAATTTTTTTTATGTCGAAAATATCTTCGCGCACGCAAAACGAAAGACCATATGTGCAGAGCAAGGTTGCCGAAATCACAGAAAAATCTATAATTTCACAGAATTTTGAGAAAATTTTCAACACAGATTCTGTGTCACAGACAGGGAAGCAAATCCAACTGATCTGATACTGATAACTGATTTATCCCTAGTGTTACACTTAGCGATAAATATGAGAAAGCGATTGCTTCTCATCTGTTTCCATTGACGATAAAGATAACTCGCTACACGTTATTTTGTCTCCGACGGTCCACCAACAGATGAAAAATTTTCGAAATGCTCACACTGAAGCAAACCGGCTGAATCGATTATAACATCAGCAGAAATGGCTAACTGAAATAGTTAAATAGATATGTGGTAAATTTTGAAATTCTCGGGCGTAACGTCTAAAGAAGGCGCTCGTCGCGATGATTAATCAATGTTTGAAGGTTCTGGTAACTAGTAATAGTTAAAACAAATTAGTGATGATTAACGGCACGAGTAGCGCGAGAAATGAGTTTCGCTCCGATTAAGACTTGCGACCCCTCTAGTGAAAGGGTTTGACTTGTAGATGACGGAAAAAAGAGTCGCAGGATCGCTAGTACAAGCTACTAGTGTTAGTACCGCGAGAAATTAGTTTAGCTCCGATTTCAACTTGCGACCAGTCAATTGAAAGGGTTTGACTTGTAGATGACGAAAAAAAGTGTCGCGAGATCGCTAGTACAAGCTACTAGTGTTAGTACCGCGAGAAATCAGTTTAACTCCGATTTCAACTTGCGACCCCTCTAGTGAAAGGGTTTGACTTGTTGATGACGAAAAAAAGTGTCGCGAGATCGCTAGTACAAGCTACTACTGTTAGTACCGCGAGAAATCAGTTTAACTCCGATTTCAACTTTCGACCGGTCAAGTGGAAGGGTTTGACTTGTAGATGACGAAAAAAAGTGTCGCGAGATCGCTAGTACAAGCTACTAGTGTTAGTACCGCGAGAAATTAGTTTAGCTCCGATTTCAACTTGCGACCCCTCTAGTGAAAGGGTTTGACTTGTAGATGACGAAAAAAAGTGTCGCGAGATCGCTAGTACAAGCTACTAGTGTTAGTACCGCGAGAAATCAGTTTAGCTCCGATTTCAACTTTCGACCGGTCAAGTGAAAGGGTTTGACTTATAGGCGACGAAAAAAAGTGTCGCGAAATCGCTAGTACAAGCTACTAGTGTTAGTACCGCGAGAAATTAGTTTAGCTCCGATTTCAACTTGCGACCCCTCTAGTGAAAGGGTTTGACTTGTTGATGACGAAAAAAAGTGTCGCGAGATCGCTAGTACAAGCTACTAGTGTTAGTACCGCGAGAAATCAGTTTAACTCCGATTTCAACTTTCGACCGGTCAAGTGGAAGGGTTTGACTTGTAGATGACGAAAAAAAGTGTCGCGAGATCGCTAGTACAAGCTACTAGTGTTAGTACCGCGAGAAATTAGTTAAGCTCCGATTTCAACTTGCGACCGGTCAAGTGAAAGGGTTTGACTTGTAGATGACGAAAAAAAGGGTCGCGAGATCGCTAGTACAAGCTACTAGTGTAAGTACCGCGAGAAATCAGTTTAACTCCGATTTCAACTTTCGACCCGTCAAGTGAAAGGGTTTGACTTGTAGATGACGAAAAAAGGTGTCGCGAGATCGCTAGTACAAGCTACTAGTATTTGTACCGCGAGAAATCAGTTCAGCTCCGATTTCAACTTTCGACCAGTCAAGTGAAAGGGTTTGACTTATAGGCGACGATAAAAAGCGTCGCGAGAGAGCTAAACTGATTTCTCGCGGTACTAACACTAGTAGCTTGTACTAGCGATCTCGAGACACTTTTTTTCGTCATCTACAAGTCAAACCCTTTCACTTGACTGGTCGCAAGTTGAAATCGGAGCTAAACTAATTTCTCGCGGTACTAAACTAGTAGCTTGTACTAGAGATCTCGCGACACTTTTTTTCGTCATCTACAAGTCAAACCCTTCCACTTGACTGGTCGAAAGTTGAAATCGAAGCTAAACTGATTTCTCGCGGTACTAACACTAGTAGCTTGTACTAGCGATCTCGCGACACTTTTTTTCGTCATCTACAAGTCAAACCCTTCCACTTGACCGGTCGAAAGTTGAAATCGAAGCTAAACTGATTTCTCGCGGTACTTACACTAGTAGCTTGTACTAGCGATCTCGCGACACTTTTTTTCGTCATCTACAAGTCAAACCCTTTCACTTGACTGGTCGAAAGTTGAAATCGGAGCTAAACTAATTTCTCGCGGTACTAACACTAGTAGCTTGTACTAGCGATCTCGCGACACTTTTTTCCGTCATCTACAAGTCAAACCCTTTCACTAGAGGGGTCGCAAGTTGAAATCGGAGCTAAACTAATTTCTCGCGGTACTAACACTAGTAGCTTGTACTAGCGATCTCGCGACACCTATTTTCGTCATCTACAAGTCAAACCCTTCCACTTGACCGGTCGAAAATTGAAATCGGAGCTTAACTAATTTCTCGCGGTACTAACACTAGTAGCTTGTACTAGCGATCTCGTGACACCTTTTTTCGTCATCTACAAGTCAAACCCTTTCACTAGAGGGGTCGCAAGTTGAAATCGGAGTTAAACTGATTTCTCGCGGTACTAACACTAGTAGCTTGTACTAGCGATCTCGCGACACTTTTTTTCGTCATCTACAAGTCAAACCCTTTCACTAGAGGGGTCGCAAGTTGAAATCGGAGCTAAACTAATTTCTCGCGGTACTAACACTAGTAGCTTGTACTAGCGATCTCGCGACACTTTTTTTCGTCACCTACAAGTCAAACCCTTTTACTAGACGGGTCGCAAATTACAATCGGAGGTTTAATAAACGAAACCATCTATTGAATTAAACAAATAAATCTGAATGCAAAAAATGACCAATCTTTTCTTGTTACTACTTGCGAGGAAGGGAGAACTTATCCTTAACGTTACACTTACCGATAAGTTTGAATCGGAATGCAAAACTAATCGAGAGCAAATTTGTTAATGATGAGTATGAGTACAGTACACTGGTGGATGAAAATCTCCTTCACGGGTGTTTTCATCGGCAAGTTCCAACGAAAGATAACGATTTTTTTATTCCCTGGTCACAGAACACAGAATTTTGGAAATATTCACAGGTTCCACAGATTTTTTTTAAATGTACGTATTTTTGAAATTATAATTTTAATGTCAACATGAATTCAACATTTTTTACTCTGTTTTGGAGAAACATAAGAAGATTGGTAATTTTTAATCATTTTTCTCAAGTAAAATGTAAAAAAGACTCAACTTTTCCTGACTTTTTAAAGAAATTCATGCTATTTACATCACAGAAAGTAAGAATTTATTTTCGCAAAAACACAGATTTTTTTCGGCAACCTTGGTGCAGAATATCCATACACAATGGCTTGCTTTGATCCGTTGGTTTTCAATCTAGGTCAATTGAAAGAAGGGTGGGTGTGCCAAATTTCGCTATATTTTGTCAGGGGTTTTAAGTTTTGATAAGAGTAAGCCATATCTTCAATTGTAAGACATAAAATATTTTGTTGATTAAGTTCCAAATTCTTTTATCCACAAGGTTGAAGTTTAAAATAATCATGTTAAGCTTTATTTTTCGGAAACTGATGTGTTTTTTTGAAGTGTGTCGATGTTCCTCATTTGGCACTAATTGTTCCAAATTGTTAACTTATGGTGGTTCATGGAGTGTATCAGCGTACCCAATATTAAATTATTTATCCCTGATTCTGCATATGATATGTTTCTTATTTGTTTGATGAGAAAAATCTTAAAACGTACTTTTTAATGATAACTTTTATAATATTTTTTGGAATATGACCCGAGAAAACATGCCTGTTAAAATTCCACACCAAATTCCTTTTTGTTAGTTTTGAAGAAAGTAGTGGACGTTAAGCTTATAAAAAATCAAACTTTTCATTTTTTAATTGGAACAGTTGAAATTTGTTGTTTTTTTTTTCAAAAAAATGTTTCATTCAACGTTTATTATATTTGAATAAGTATGTTGTAGAAAATTTAAGGTAATGACTTTTTTTTTTCAATTTTCCATTTCGATTCTGATCTCGTTGAGATGCTCTCTGTAACTTGATTGTTTACTTTTCTAATATTTTTGAGTCTTTCTTCAATCCTGTGTTTTTTTCCTTCTCAAACTATTTGTTTGCATCCATTGCTTTTATGATTTCGCCAATGCGGTTTCCAGCTGGTAGAACAGGGAAACATTTTTTTTTCTGTAGTAACGATGTTTCTTTTTTCTTTGTGGTGTCTGAGGTAGCTTCAAGAGCTGCGAAAAATCATTTGCTTAGCAAGTTTGTTAAATGTTCAATGTAACATGTTCAAAAAAGAAGGGAATAAGATAATTTGCTTCGATAAAAGAATTACCTTCGAGTGCTTTTCTTTCGCGTAGAGGTTTCTCAAATGGTCTTCGATTTGAGGACGAATTGAGAAGCTTTGGACTTTCATCGCCCATTACATGTGACAAATTTCAATTTTCCTGGTTTGTAGCAGATTCCAAAAAGTTTTCGTGTTGTTCTTTAATCGTTATTGAAAGATCGATTATATCAATATGCTCTGGTTCGAGCAGTTTGCACCTGAAATATGTGTATAAAAATTCTAAACACACATGAGCAGACATCTGTTTTCTATACATTGGAGTAATTTTTATGTTGAAATTCCCTGCAATTTTCGAGAAAACTATTTTGGTGTGAAAGTTTTCTAAATTGCCGAACCTCAAATCGCAAAAAACGATAAATAATTTTTTTCAAATTTTTTCATGAATTATCATAAGATTACCTTCATTTCCTTTATAGAAAGTTTTTAGATCAAACGAAAGGTTTTTGAAGGCATTCGTAACTGTCCCATTTCTAAAAGAACTATGCTTTATTCCACTTTCTAATCATTATTAAGCCTTCATAAAGACCTTAAATTTGTTGTACTTTTGATGTCCAACTGAATTAGTAAACCAACTTTTTGATTTAAGCTTCAGTAAGTATAGTCTTTTAAGGTCAAAATATTACACAATAGTTGTCCAAAACATTTTGTTTTTAAAAACCTTTTCGTTAACCTTTTATTTACCTTGTGTTCACCCTCAAAATGTATTGATTAGATTTGTTATTTTGTCTGGCATTTCGTGGAACAGATGTGGGCGCATTTAACTCGAGAAGCACATCCAGCCCATCCAGGATAATTTTCTCTTACTGTAGTAATTTTAGCACAGAGAACATCGTCAAAAAAGTGTGTAAAATTTCAAATGCCATCATAAAAAAATACGTTAGAAATTGACTACCAACAGTGCTATCTATTGCGCCGTTCAAAAGTTACAAATCAACTTTAAAGTGCCCAGTTTTCGAAAAGGCGTAATCGTATATGAACTCACCAAAAAAACAATCCAATGTCTCAGTAAAACGGACGGCTTTAATTTATTGCTAAATAAATGAAATCAGAATTACTTTTAACTGTGCGAAATTTCACTTTCTTTATTTTTGCACTACTATGACAGTTAAGATAACTAACAACTTTGATATAAGTTTTCGCACTTTTTGAACAGTAATTTATGTTAGAAAATGCATCACCTATGTCCAGTCCACAAGAACATTCTTGACGATCAGTCTCACCCTGCAGTACTGAATCTAGGCATCTCAAAGCGGTTTACTTTCACATATCACTTTAGCATCCAGCTGTTATAAACTTTGTATTTCCTACAAATTTGAAGGAAAAAGATAATAACTTTTATGATTTTTTTTTTCATGAAACATGATGAACGTATTACGAAAGATCGACAGCGATTTTCTTGAAGCGTGCTAAGCAGCTCATACGACCCATAGAAAACTGACTGAAACTTAGTCATTTTTTCTAAGCTTTGTTTTGACAGTTCTCTTTGGTGTGTTTGGAGACATCTGGTGGCCCAGCCAAAAAACAAAAATTGGTTCAAAAAGGGTATTGGAAGTTTTACGCAAGTTTCATGGGCTAGCTTGAACGTCTGTTCTCTGTGATTTTGGCATCATGATTTGTTATTTGAAAATCAAACCGTTGTTCCCGCAAATGATTAAACGGTTCAAATAAGTTCTTTTGAACTTTTGAACAATGATTTTCTTTGGAGTTTTGTACAAGGCTCATACCCATCAAGTTATGAATAAGGATAAGCTTTTCTTTTGGAATAGAGACATGGCTATTATTAAAAGCTTCCTTAAATTCAATTGTAGCTATGGTTTATTTAAGCTGTGATGCTGCATGTCTTTTTCCAGGACTTCATTGGGTTTCTTATACAGCGTTCTATAAAATATTTTAATGATATATTTTCGACATTTACCTTTTGAATACACTAACGTTAAAAAAATTATCATGTTTTGATTAGTTAAAATGTTAAGATAAAATTGGTTTTAAAAACTTAACGTCAATCATATTCATTTTCAAAAAACGCACTTTAACCTTCCAAAGCCGTTCGCTAAATATACGTTTCGGGGAAATTTGAGTTGTGGTTTGATTTCGTGCTCCTGACTTTAAATGTTAACCGATTTTTATGATATTATATTCATTGTGTAGGTAATTTATTCTTAATACTCATCATTTCAAAATAAAGACGATATGTATTACCATGTTATCATAAACTGGTTCAGAAAGTAAAAAGTCTGAAAAATCATTTTTATTTTCAAATTACTCATAACTTATGACAGCTTTTCTTTATTTAAGTGTTTTCTTGATGTTTGAAATCGTCAAGAATCCATCTATCCGACAATGTATAAATATATTGGCGTCCAATGAAAATTTTGACCGCTATGACAGATCTTCCGGTAGAAAAAAAATCTTACTTTAAAGAACGACATCCAATTTTAGCTTTGCTTAGCTGTATTTCATTTCCCAATGAACCGATTTTCAAAACTCAAATTTTAATTTTTTGGTGTTAACTTGATCATTATTTTCATAGAACATACTTGGTATGTCAAAATTACCAGTTCATCAGTATATTGGAATGATGATAAAGATGTTTGAAATGTGCGCTTCGGGTCATATTGACCCGAACAGCTTTGGAGGGTTAACTATGTTCAATATAAGAAACACACTGTAAAAAGGGTTCCCAATTATGGACAAAGCATTTTTTTAGTTTTGGCTTGAATAAATAATGGTTTTAACAGTTTAATTACAAAAATTATTGTTAAAAAAAAACCAACAAAAATTGTCAAAAAAGTTCGATTGAAAAATTCATCTAATATCTCCCATTTCTAAAACTGTGTTTTTTAAGACGCATGCTATGAATCCCATTCATTTTGTACTTAGTTGCTCTAAATGCTCATATAAAGATTTGGGTGAATTTAGGCGTTTTTGAAAAGAGATAAGTGTCTCTGATTTTTGTTAAATTTGTTTTCTTGAAAGGGTGGCGTGCGCAATCCCGATTGGGCAGCCTATAATATTGTATGAAAGGATTATTGATAATTGATTATTAAAATGAAATTCTGCTAGCTTTGCCTACAAATTTGTTTTAAAAAAAACTAAGATTTCTGATTTCCTACTTACGAAAAAGAAAGGATTATTTGCTCATGAAGCAAAATTCGAGAATCACAGATTAGTCTGAGTTGATCAAATTTTCTAAACATTTTTTCGAAAAGATAAACTTTTCAGTTTATCAAAGGTGTGGAGATAAAAATATTGAAATTTGAAATTTGCAGAAGATAATTTTTAATATAGTTTTCTTTAAATTCTTCTTTAAAATGGAGATAAGAGATAACGACTTTTAAATTTTCATAAAAAATAAATAATTGTCTTTTATCAGATGTACACTATCAAATTGATATTTTACATTTATTTCAATAAAAAAAATCTCAAAATTGCTATAGACAAAAATAATTTGAACTTAAATCGATCCTTTGTGTTGAGAATACTTTGATAATAACATCTCATGATCAAAATTTATTGATACAAAACGTTTTCACTACTGAAAACATTATATATTTTTGATTAAAGACAATAAAAGTATATATTCCAGTTTAATTTTTAAGTTTTGCCAAATTAACGGTTTTGCAAAATTCACGGTGAAATGTTTTTTGACCGTGATAAAATCGAAAAACTACTGTATTATCATTTTTCATGTGGGAAACAGTGATAAAAAATCTTCATGTCATATTTTGCTATTTTTTTCAACCAAAGCTCAATAGCACAAAAAATAAATTTTATACAAGTTTATGGGTTCACGGTTCAGTTATTATGCTTCATTTAGCCATTTTTTCTTGAAATTTGATGTTTGTAAGACATTCTGGTTTCGAGATATAGCTTAGGATTTCGGTCACCCTAGGATTTAGGACACCCTAGAGTTCACTCACTTTCCCCTATAGGTCAACGGAAAAGTTGAGCATGATATTCAAATCAAAACAACGCGGCCAGCGCCGTGAAAAACAAAAACCACTCTTAGATCACTGGTTTTGTTCTCTACAAACACGCCAGCAGCAAAAGCCCTCCGGTTCCTCGTGTAGGAGCAATTTTGTTGCATATGCCAAGCTGGCCCACAAAATGTCCGATCCTTTAGAGAACTTTGCAGTGCACACAGAGTTCACAGGTGTTCTCCCAAAACGACGCGACAGAGCGAGGGACTAGATCACGGCATGTCTACGCGATCACTGCTACCAATAATGGAGGAAAACCTGATCGTGAAACGTCCTTTGCCGTGTCGCGTGCCTTCCTCCCTTACGGACGGACGACTCAGTTTGTGCGGTTGCTGCCTTAGGTTCTAAGTCGTTAAGTTCACCCACGAGCGAAAACATGTTTTTTTTCAACGCAGTAGTGACTGGTTGATGAACCGGTCCCCGTTGTGCGTGGTCCCCGGGTTTCAGAAAAATTCTAATCAGCAAATTGTTGATGTAATTAGATCATTCGCTAGTGATTGCCCGGCCGGGTGCGTTTGGAACGCCCCGTGGTGAAATGGTGGGTTGGTAAAGTTTCGAAAATTTTGTCAAGTCCATCTGATTACTGCGAAACTTCAACGTTAGGCAATTATACGCTGAACTGGACACGACTCAACTCAGTCGTATCGTAGCCAGTCAGTTGTCGTCATATTGTCGAGACTAATTACACCCAAGCAAACTCAATGGTTGGTTTTTTTTATCGTAGACCTTTTAGACAAACAACAAAAGAACATACCTAGAACCCTTCGAAAGTCATTTCTACGAAGGGGTTGCTGCAAGTACAGCCGGCAACGACTTCTTGCAGACTTTTGAGTAACATTGCTTCCGTCATACGAGAATGGAATCCGGAGCCGCTATCAGTAGAAGACGACGACGACCTACAGCTCATTAAACAACAATGCCACCATCGTGAAGACAAAACATGACTTAGAAACTTGCGCTTACACGGTGCGGTATTTAAGACTGCAACCTGAAACTACGCGTGGATCACATGTCAAAAGTGCGGTAAAACCAACAAAAACACCTTCCATGTTCATGAATGGTTTGCGCAAAAGACTTTAATAAAACTATGAGGGCCCGCGCGCATTGTTGATAAATGTTCGCCATCCTCCTAGATAGTAGCTAAACGGTTTTTGTGTGACTTTTTCGCGAGGGTGTTTATCTCTATGAATGACTCTTTACTTTTTGTTGTCTTCCTTCTACCAAGGGGAAGGTTACTGGTGAGAATTACCGGCAACTCTCCCAGAGCTGCCAGACAAAGTTTAGCGTGTTTACATTGGTATTGCAACAACTCTGCAGCTAACCAGTAATTTGAACTTGATTGTTTAGCTTCAAAGGGGGGAAAGAAAAACCTTTGGGAGCTGTCAGATTTGATCAGGTCTCATAAACTGTTGCCTATTAGCTAGATTGGCGCTCTGCATAATCGGAATTTTAGCGCTGCAGACAACGTAATCAATTTACACGGAGACTGGATTCTTCGTCGTCGTCGTTGGTGGTTCGATTCTCACGATTAGGCGCCAGCGTACTGTTATGATCAATTTGTGGCAGAAAAAAAGAGTGATACCAATTGTAGCGAATTTGGTGCAAATTACTTCCTCATACGAGCTTGAATGTGGGACAACCACCTACCAGGTGCCAAAGAAAAGGCTTAGGTTTGCATCACCCTAAACCCCTCGCCCAACTATAATAATAACTCGTGCTTTTCTTCATCTGCTGTGTTCCTTTAACGATTCACACTTGAGTAAGATTGATTGGTTTGTTGAGCTAACTCTGCGTTTGGGAATTTCCCGACGTTTTCATACCTGAGTAAACTTCGAGGAACTTAGTTTGTATGTGATCAACATAAATAATCGAGACCCGGAGAGCCGTTATGTAAAGAGCAACGCTGCTCCTGGCGATACAAAATTGAGACAAATTGGCGTTCGATTCACGCTGCTTTGTAATAAGCTTAATCCATCTATTCCGCGGGCTACCCTTCGGAATTGCCTACGGTTTCGATTCTTTCCTGGTTGCTGCCGATATTGCACGCAACTCAACTATCCGACACCTTCAGTTGATCATGCTAATATTTATGGGTATCCATTGCTACCTAATACATATCACTCCGGCACGCCACCACACCGGCGTCCTCTAGTAGTAGATTCCCCATTTATCAATCACCTGGTTCGACCTGCACGGAACGCCCCCATTTGCACCTGCCTTTAAGTTATGAAGCTATCAACTTGATACACTTTAAGGAGAGCTAAGGGTGATATACATATGTACATATCAGCTTCTGGGAGCAAGCCACCTAGGGGTCAGAACCATGTGTCGAGTGATTTATGAACTGAAGTTGGAACCGTTTTTTCCGTCAGGTAATCGATTCAATCGGGATATGTTTTGTGTAGGTATTTTAATTGCGATCGTTTTATGACATTTTTCGTTCGTATTGAAATTCATCAATATTTATGTTCTAAAGCAGGTTACGTCGACTAGTGTATTACCATAAAAACGGAATTTCAAGAAACACTTCTGTCGTTAACTGGGACTCCTTTGAATTCCAAATTTAGATTGAATTATCTAAATGGTCCCGAGTAGACTTTGATGCCCAAACAGATAGCAAACTGAGGCCAAAATAAGGTATCAACAGCAGAATGAAACCATAATTTGCTGTTGAAATTTTGCTGATACCAAAATGAGGCATTAGTAAGGTTTCAATTATTTTATTTTGAAAGCAAGCAGAGACCTACATAAGCTATCAACAGCAAGTTGTTAGCATAATTTGGTGTAGAACTTTATACGATAGCAAAAGTTGGCATCTTTAAGGTCTTTCCATTTTATTTTATTTTTTTAATAAAATTTAAACCTTAGGAAAAAGGACAACGTGAAATTCGTTGTCTTTTCCTGCAAAATTTGTTTTATTAATAATTTATTAGAAGTATATAGAATAACGATGTTCAAAAAACTAGTAAGTGAGGTGGTTTAAAAAAAAAATTCGACAATAACACTAGTTTACAAAATTTGAAAAAAATATCTTGAACTTGACTGACTGACCAATATTTTTAATGTGAAATCGGGCACTGAATCCGAAAACGAAATTAAAAAAAAAAATCAGTAGAACAGTTTTTGAGTTATGCTCCAAATATGAAAGTTTTGAAAAATAAAAAAAGTACATGCACTTAGATTGAAATATCTCGGACCGCATGAAAGAAATTCGAAATCTTTTTTTTTTGCATATTAAAGGTGAACAATTTTGATATTGATCATCTGAACATTATTTTGGCGCATCATCAACATGTTGTTATTAACGGCTTTATGAAAGAAAAAATTATAAAAAACGCATTTTTTAGAGAAAATTTTGTTTGATTGGAAGTTTTAGACTCGATGGTAACATTTAAAAAATCTGATTTTCTATTGCACTTAAAACTGAATTCAAAACAAAGATTTTAAGTGGTTATTTTTCAAAATCGGATGAAAATTGAAGAAGTTACATACTTTACCATAACAGTAATTTTTGAATAATTTAACGAACTGCAGTATACTAATCATAGTATAGGAAGAATTCAACATGGTAAATCCCACTCGCTCCGAGTCAAAATTATTTTTTATCTTACCAGAAGGTCACATACCAAATTTCAGAATGATCTGACCAAGGTATAGAACCTTGTTACACTTTGTGGATTTTGCTTAGAAATTCTGAAACGAATGTGTTACGTAGGCGGGAGAGGGGGTTGGAAATGCTCGAAAATTGCGTTGCGTAAAATTGGAAAGGCCCCCAATTCAACAATAACATCCTGATAAAAAATTCAATCCATAACTGCACTGAAGATGAGATACACTATTACATGACAAAGAACACGATTTAATGATGTAAATACAAAAATTGTAAATGATTAATAGTACAAACTTGAAGTAAACAATTATACTTTGCACAGAATAAAACTGTGCTAAAATTACTTGAAACGGAATACTCTTATAACACTTCAAATTAGAAAACCCGGTTTTTGGAGATTAATTTACTCAACTTGAGCATTACTGATTGAGAGTGTGAAAATGTAAACAAAAAATCACGGACGTTCGGTCGGATCGGATTTCGAATATTAATTTAAAGTGAAGTTGTTTTAAAAGAAATTGGCTATTTAACGACCAGGTTCTCAGCATTAAAAATATTCTAATAACCGGAACAACGCGGAGGGATGTTCAATAGTCGAAACTGTTGTAACATCGCTGTGTACAAGTCTAGAAACAATCGGCAAAAGTAGATACTCGTTTTAACCTCTTTTGCGTCTGCCCCCATCCACTGTTCAGACAGAGTGAAAAAACGTCAAACAGGATGCGTTGGGAGACAACCGGAACCAGAAAAAAGGCAAAGAAAGTTGTTCGAGATGTGCTGCTGGTCCTGTGATGACACCACCCGGAAATAAACAGTTTTTGGTAGGTAAGAATGTTGTTTCTTCTAAATTTATAAGGCATTCAAAGGAAAAGTAAAATAAAAGCGGAATATCAATTTTAGATTTTTTGGTGTCGCTAATATAGTTCGACCGGACGTTTTTGGAGACCAATGTGGAAAGCAGAATTGGGTGCTTCGAACGAACCGTGTACGTTATTTACTTCCGTCACAACTTATTTTGGAATGAATGGTGGTGCAAACAACTGACAAAACAGCCGCTCCCATCGGGCCAAGGATTTGGGCTGGAAACACTTGGTTTGGTTCGGTTGGTATTCTGTCGTCTTCCATGACCCCCAAAACTATTTCATGTAAGTAAATTAAGTAACATTACAGTTTAGTTCATGAGTCTTATGATGATTTCTGCGCCGTACTTGAGTATTTCCAAGTTCAAACCACATTCCATTAAGATCGATTTATTTATTTTTTCTGCTGCACTGTTGTGTCCACACTGCCCTCTACATCTGAATAGGCCTTACTAATCAAGAACTAGCGAATATCAGTATTATCACAGTATATCTACAGGCGTATTCTTTTGTAGCTTACCTTTTTGAGTATAGCTCAATTTTTTTTAAAGGGATTTTCATCCTATTGGATGATTCATCCCAAACCCTGGGAACAGCTTCGACTAATTCCAACAGGTTCAGTTTTGTACGCTTTTGTGTCTTTGGCAATATGTATTTTCATAAATACTTTTTATATACGATTGCTTATCAATATGATAGTTACGTGAAAATCACAGCAATTCTGAGAATGGCTTGCTTTTTCAGTTGCTCAAATAAACTTGTTAGAAACGTTTCGATTAAAATTCAAGATAATGCCAAATCAATCGTACATGATCTTTTAAAAGTTGATGACATTTGCCATATTTTTGATTATCTTTACTTATGGTTAATTTTTGGTCGACATAAATCTTCCCACAGGATAAAAATCCCTGAAAAAATTGGTTTTTTTTATTTCATTGTATTAAATAATTATCCTAGATTGATCAACTACAGACTCACTTCAATTAGCAAAGTTTGTGCAAGTAAAATCAACCTAGCAAATTTCTGGTAGAATTTTTAAATGTTCAACAACTACAATTAACTTTAGGTGAAAATCAGTTCAATTTGTTTAGCAAAACTCCAAAAAGTTGAATTCAATTAGTTGGGAAGCATAGAGTTTGATTAAAATTGAGAAAAAAAAATTAAATATTCACTGAATAAATCTTGTACATGAGGCTGAAATGACATAATCAAAGCTAGATTATCAGTTGCTTAATGTTAGCTAAAAAAATCGCCTGCAGGTATGCAGTAATAATAGTGATATTTGCATTTTTATGATTAGTACAGCTGAATCACGTTTAGATGTCAGTATTATCACAATATTGCAGCAAGCATAAACCGAAATTCTTCAAAAGAACAGCGAGGAAGGTAATTGAAATATTGATAATTTTTTATTTAGAACACAATAAGATCAAATAAAGCTATCACGTGTTGAGAGTAAAATTTGCTCTTTTTTTACTTGACATATAAGGTACACAGCAAAAAAAGAGCAACATTTTCATACACGAATGGCAACGTAATTACAAATTTTTCTTTCTCTGATTCGTTTTTCCATAGCTTTTGAAAGCAAATTGATGCCAAATTTTGCTGTAAAAGTAATTTACTTGACACCTTGTATTGGCATGAATTTGCTCTCCGAGCTCTCGAAAAACGAGGTGTAATTAAGATCTCAGTTTTAGCAAAATTAGGCATCACTTTGCTAACCAAGTATGAAAATGTTTGCTCTCCATTTTGCTGTGTACCACCTTATGTCAAGCAAAATGAGAGCAAGTTTGGCTGTCAGGGCGTGATAGCATAATTTGCTATAATTTTGCCATAAAAGTCTGCTCGGGGTGTGTGATATACATTATGCATATTTGAGTGTTTGCCTCTAAGCGTGTATGAATCCGACTACTATTGTGTGAGCGTGCATCTACTCAGCTCTCGGTAGAGCATCCATTGTTTAGTTAACCTTGCTGAAGGTAAGTCGTGTACGGCCATGGCTACACGTTGAGTGATTCTGTGTTAATACCTAAATTGCACATTGACGACCGTGACAGGTTTTATTATTCGTTGAAAAGGAACCTTATCCTAGCCGGAATCACTCAACGTGCAGAAATAAAAGAGTAAATAAAAGAGTGAAAAAGTGAGACAAACGTAAATTAAACGTGGAGCACTGCCGCTCTAAATTTTTCATTTTCACTTTCGTGTAATGGCCGGTGTGTAATTGCAGTTGTGAGTTTAAGTGCAAAAAAATTAATTAGAAGAAGCAAGAAAGATGCGTTTAGCTCGGGACGAGCACCGAAGAAAAAAGCTCGGGACGAGCCGTTGAAAAAAGCTTGGGAAAAGCACTAGTTTAAATTCTTATTGGAATTATTGACAGCTCGGGACGAGCGCTTTGAAAAAAGCTCGGGACGAGCACGTTGAGAAAAAGCTCGGGACGAGCACAAAAAGAATTTTAGAATGCTCGGGACGAGCACTGAAGGAATTTTAAAAAGCTTGGGACGAGCACCAGTAGTGGAATGGTTAAAAACTCGGGACGAGCATGAAAAGTGTTGATTGGTTCGGGACGAACATCAGCAGGATGTTTGGTTTGAATGAAAAAAAACTCGGGGCAAGCATTGAAGGTGTTTATGAGGGTTGAACAAGCACTTGTGGCTTAATTAGTGAGGCAAATTACCGGGCTCCGGATGAACACAAAAGAAATTTTAGAAAGCTCAGCAGGAACAAGCAGGAAAAGTGTTAATGGCTCAGGATTAGCTTTAGTGGTATTCGGTTGGTATGGAAAAGCTCGGGACGAGCATAAAAAGTATCTTTTTTTTTAGCTCAGTACGAGCATCAGTTGATGGTGATGATAACAATAATTGAAAGGAACTATAACGGTTCGCAATGAGCATAAGAAGTGTTAATTCGCTCTGGACTAAATGCTCATTAGAATGACTGGAAGCTGTTTGAGAAAGATTTATTTTTGTTTTAGTTGACTCGTGAACTTAAAAAGAAGCTATTTGAAAATTCGCAAAATTGCATCTTGAGTTTTTCTTTGTTTTTCAGGAGTATTCTCATTCTGCGAATTTCAAAATGTCAACCGCCGGTAAATATGTCCGTGCTCCTGCTTACGAAATCGAGGATGAAAGTGTAAATGACACTTTCAGTCCAGGGAAGTATGTCCGCTTACACCAAAGTAACGCGGGATGCAGTGGCGTGGATGCCCAGGTAAATGACGATTATGCCGATTACTTTAGAACCGTTGATCCGGACCAAGAAGCACGTGAACTTCGACAAAAGGTGCTGGAACTGGAGCAAACTATTGCTGAGTTGTCTGGGGCCAAGACTCGCGGTGTTGATCACGATCGTAATCCAGCGTCGATGTCAGATCAATATATTAGCAATCCCATAGTACCTTTCCTAGCACCAACAACAACCGCTACTGCTCTGCCTTGCGATGCCAGTGCATCGAGCATTAGGTGGGATAACATGAAATCGTTTCCGAGCGGGGTCCCTGCTAACAAGATGTGGGAAACTTGGACCAAATATTTTGAAAACTTCGAAATCGCAGCGTCATTATCAAATGCTCATGATCCGGTAAAAAGAACGCAACTTCTCTATTTATCTATTGGGGACGAACTGCAGGGTATCGTCCGTGCGGCAAAATTGCGACCCGCTTCTAACGAGCCCGATTGTTATGCGATTTTCGTTAGGAATATTGAAGATTATTTGAAAGCGCTAACTGACACGTCGGCCGAACACGATATGTTCTCTTCGATGCATCAGGAAAAAGGTGAATCGGCAGTCAGTTTCCATTCCAGGTATATTTTGATAGTTTCCTAAAATTATATTAAAACAAATTTATATTAATATTACGCTCTATTTAGGCTTATGGAAAAAGTTTGGCTTTGCGGGTACAGTCCGACTGACCAAGATAGATTTGTTCGGACGCAACTCCTTAAAGGGTTAAGAAATCGGGAACTAGCCAAAGCAGCAAGGACTTATGGGCATGACACGAATTTCATAGTACAGTCAGCAGCGCGGGACGAAGCTTTCCTTCCCGAGCCTTCATTTGCTGACGACTCAACGTCTATTATGGCTGTAGCTCGCAGGTTTTCTCGTGATACCGGTGTAAAGCGTAAATATAATAGCTCGTACGAGCGAAACGATGGATTTAGACCAAAGGCCACGTATGGCGGAAAGCCTATGCTGCAACGATTTGAAAGATGTTCCAGGTGTAATCGAGAAGCTCATGTTGACAAACGCTGCCCAGCTTTGGACAAGCCGTGCCGTTCTTGTGGACGCCTCGGACATTTTGCGGCAACATGTCGTAGGAAGCGAATCCATGTTGTTGAGGAAAGCCGTTTCAAATCCGAGTCTTTTCAACCAGGACCTTCTAATTCTGCAACTCATGTTGAGAATCCTAAAACACAGGTAAACACAAATTAGAATGTTATTTTAAATACAGTTTTGCAAGTTCAATAAACAACTTACCACAAAGTTATTCATCGTTTTCTTGTTCATTCATTTTGTTTGAAAATATATTTTTCATATTCTAGCAAATCAATGCACTTTCGCTTGGAGATGTGACAATTGATTGTGCTATTGGCTCATCAAGTCCAATAAAATTCCTCATTGACACAGGAGCGGATACAAACGTGATAGGTGGGGAAGATTGGCAGAAACTTGAAGAGCAATTTCGAGCTGGGACAGCAACACTTCATCCTATCGCAGTACCGGCAAACAAAAACTTGCGTGGCTATGCTTCCAGTAAACCTATGTCGGTGGCTTACGCTTTCAGAGCTATGGTTCAAGTTATTGGATTAGAAAAACCTGTTATCGCTGCAGACTTCCTGGTGGTAAGACAGGGACGATGTTCGTTGCTTGGTAGGAGTACTGCCAGTGACATGAAACTGTTGAAGGTTGGGGCCGAAATCTATAACTGTGAAAAGGTAGAGAAAACCGATCTGTTCCCTAGGATGCCAGGAGTAAAAGTGAAATTTTGCGTTGACAAGTCAATTGCTCCAGAGAAGAACGCCTACTATAATGTGCCGGCCGCATATCGCGAGGCAGCAAAAATGCGACTGAAAGACATGGAAATGAAGGGAATTATTGAGAAAGTTGTTACCGCACCTGATTGGATCAGTGGGATGTCCGCTGTTCCCAAGGGAAAGGACGATTTTCGTCTAGTCGTCAATATGCGCGCACCAAATAGAGCAATTAAGCGCCAATATTATCGGTTGCCTTTGCTTGAAGAAATGAAAGTGAAGCTGCATGGGGCTAAATATTTCTCGAAACTAGACTTGTCCAATGCTTATTATCATCTGGAATTGAGCAGTGAATCACGTGATCTGACGACTTTCCTTGCAGAAGATGGTATGTACCGATTCACACGGCTCATGTTCGGGGTAAACTGTGCTCCCGAAATTTTTCAACGAGAAATGTCACGAGTGTTGGAAGAAGTGAAAAACAAAATTGTCTACATTGATGACATTCTTCTGTTCGCTAGTACTCTGGAGGATCTGCGGAAAACTGTGGCACATGTTTTGAGGATTTTAAAGGCAAACAATCTAACCCTCAATACTGCTAAATGCGAGTTTGATCAAACGCGCATTAAATTCTTAGGCCATTTGTTAGATGAGTCGGGATTTAACATAGATGATTCAAAAATCAAAGATATAAGAAAATTTCGCCATCCAAACTCAACATCTGAGCTAAGAAGTTTTTTAGGACTAGCCTCGTTTGTAAGCCCCTATTTAAAAAATTTTGCCGAAATTTCTTCTCCGTTGTGGGCTACAGTTTCTTCAAAATCCTGGAACTGGGGACAAGAGCAAGAAAAAGCTTTTGAATTGATTAAAGATCGTATCATCCGTTGCACAGTTTCTCTTGGATACTTTTCGGAAAAGGACAAAACAGTCTTGTATACAGATGCCTCTCCCAATGCTCTTGGTGCGGTGTTGGTACAAGAAGACAGTGTTCGAAATCCTCGAATAATAAGTTTTGCATCGAAGGCGCTAACGACAACTGAGAAAAAGTATGCACAAAACCAACGTGAAGCGTTGGCCGCTGTATGGGCGGTCGAACATTTCGCTTACTTTTTACTTGGTAGGCATTTTGTTCTGCGCACTGATGCAAAGGGCATCACATTCATACTCAACCGGTCTAGAGAAACGGCAAAACGGGCTTTAACAAGAGCTGATGGCTGGGCATTGAGGTTGAGCCCTTATAGCTATGAAGTCGAGTTTATACGTGGTTGCGAGAATATTGCGGATCCTTCTTCTCGTCTCTATGAAGGTAATGACGAGGCATTTAACGAGGACACTAGCCCGTGGGAAATTGCACACCTGGAAGCTAATGCTTTGCAGTTTTTGACTGAGGACGAGATTAGGGAACACACGGCTAGCGACAATACCCTCCAACGTGTACTAGATGCCTTGGAGTCAGGAGATTGGGCAAAAGATTTAAGGAAATTCAAAGCTGTTTCAAGTGACTTGTTTTCGAAGGAAGGTATGCTTCGTTTTTTATTTATTTATTTTTTCTATATAGACACTATTATTTCTTTTGTGCCATTCGTGTCTGTAGGTATCCTTGTGAAAAATGGATGTGTTGTCGTTCCTGAAGACTTGAGAGAGAAAACCTTAGCCATAGCTCATAGTGGGCATCCATTAACGGCCAAATTAAAAAGTATTTTACGCAAGTGTGTTTGGTGGCCTGGAATATCTTCAGATGCTGAACGGTATGTAGAAACTTGCATTCATTGCGCAGCGACTGGAAAACCTGAAAGACATACTCCCATGCTTCGAACATTTGCCCCAAAAGCTGTTTGGGAAATAATAGCCATGGATTATAACGGGCCTTATTTGAAATTTGGAGGAATATACATCTTGGTCATTATTGACTTGAGATCTCGTTATGCTATAGCTCGGCCAGTGAAGTCCACTGCATTTGAATTCACTAGGAAGATTTTGGATGACGTGTTCGAAAAGGAAGGTTTTCCGAGTTCCATCAAAACCGATAACGGTCCTCCGTTTAACGGTGAACAGTATGCACAATATTGTACTGATCGTGGAATTAAAACTATTTTCTCGACACCATTCTTCCCTCAGCAAAATGGATTGGTGGAGAGCTTTATGAAAGTTGTAAACAAGGCAATGTCTATAGCTGTTTCAAGTGGAAACCACTTCAGTGAGGAACTCCAAAATGCTGTTCAATCATATAACGCCGGGGCTCATTCGGTAATAAAGGTTCCCCCAGAAGAAGTAATGATGGGTCGAAAAATTAAACGAGGTTTACCGTTGCTTGAACGTGGAAAATCTGATTACAATGATGATCTGTTAAACCAGAAGGATCGTGAAATAAAATTAAAAAGCAAAGCTTGCGAGGACGTTCGGCGTGGAGCAAAGACGAGTTCAGTGAAATCAGGCGATACCGTTATCATTGAGCGTCAGACGAAAATGAAAGGTGATTCTAGATTCCATGTGAAACGCTTCACGGTTATCAAAGAGGAGAATGGTAGTTTGCTCCTCGCTGATGATGAAGGTCGAACGGTGAAACGGCATGTGTCTCAGACGAAAAAAGTCCACCCTTGGAGGGAAAACATCTCGAACAAGCAAGTTGTAGCTGAGAATTCCAAGCGCCCACAACGGTCAAATAAAACCCCGGCATATCTTTCTGACTATGTTCATTTTACGGAGAACGAGTTTTTGTAAATATAAATCATTCATGCTATCAGTTCTTCAATCAAAAGTTGTTTTTTTTTGTTTCATTTTCCTGGGAGAAGGGGGAAGATGTGTGATATACATTATGCATATTTGAGTGTTTGCCTCTAAGCGTGTATGAATCCGACTACTATTGTGTGAGCGTGCATCTACTCAGCTCTCGGTAGAGCATCCATTGTTTAGTTAACCTTGCTGAAGGTAAGTCGTGTACGGCCATGGCTACACGTTGAGTGATTCTGTGTTAATACCTAAATTGCACACGGGGTACCCTTAACTGCTGCATACAAACACACGAGTGGAAGCAAAAACAATTTCTACGGAGCGTTTTAGAGATGATCCAAGATTGAAGCTCATCCACCTGTCAACGGTGGCTTTTTAATCAATTTTTTGTTGTAATGAGATAGTCTCTCTTGGGAACGCACAGTGTCAATTTCTCCAATATGTTTTCATAGTTTTTGGGCTAAGCATGATTCCAATTGCAGCACCAAGCTGAGATTTCGTTTTTGGCGTAAGATTGGGTCTGTGGGTGTAGTAAGTACATACTAAGCCGGTAATGTAGTCGAGTCATGAGTTAGGGGTTTGACCCCCCCCCCCCCCCCCCCCTCATGGAGATTTTTCCAAGTACAATTTTCAGATGAAGTAATGAATTTACCGTAGTACCTACAAAATAAGTGTTAACAAACGTGTCAGAAAATTGGCTTTTAATTCGTAATTATTTTTGGCCTAACTAATTTTTAAATGTAAATTTCGATTGACAAGTTAATAAAAGTTCTGCATTGAAACTCAAATCTTGACACACAGAAACACTACCTTCAGAGTTTTTATTAAAAAGTTTTTATCAGCATGTTAGTAGTACAAATGTTATGCTGATATCAAATATTCTTCAAGACACCAATTTCAACCGTAATTTTATTTTTTGTAACTTTTAGTTTATTTAAACGCTCTAATTTGAAATTCCGAAGGGGTTTTGAAAATTTACACAAAGTCACATTTTTCCGAGGTGCGAATAGTTTAAGAGCTTCTTTTGATTACTCTGGATGCCCTGAATTCAAATATGCTATGATTTTATTTTCTTTAGCTTTTGTTTTTTAAATGACTTTTAAAATAAAGTTGAAATTATTTAAGAAATTTCTGACTTTTTGATAAAACTTTAAAACACTAAAACAAATTCTAAAATAAAGGTTTTAACTTAATTATCAACTTTCCCCAAGACCGCAAGTTACATGAGTAGGCGTTGACTTGATTGCAACGCACGCGTTTTTTTTCGTCCGTAGAAAATTTCCGTGATCTCTTCTGTAGAAATATTTATAGAAATTATTCTTTCAATTGAAGAATAAGAATACATGGTGCCGGAAAATGTTCGAGGTGAAATTTTCAGTGGTGTTAAAAGTTTTATGGTTTTGGAATCTCATACGCAAGGCCAAATATCTGACTAATCCCCGAATATTTGTGTTTTACCTGTGAAAATTGTATTGGGGAAGTTGGGAAATGTTGAAAATATAAAACTTCTATCCGTGTTTCTTGATTCCCATTACTGTTTCATCCTTTCTCTCAATCTGCTTGCTGAACGCAGCAGAAAAAAATCAAATGCTGGTCCCAGCGCTCAACCATACAGGAAATAAAGCTAAGTGATGTTTTTTCATTAATTAAAAATTGAAAAAAATATTACATAATCTGCTGTCGCACTATGTTAGTATTCTTGTTCATTTTTTGTTGCACTCAGACGAGGAGAAGTCAAAGCTTGCTAAGCAATAATTTCATCATGGTGAAAGCGGAGGATATGAAGTTTTTGAAAAAAAAAGTTGCTCAATTATGTATTTAATATTTGTGCTAAGGCAATTGTATTCGACAATTTGTTTCATGTTAGTTATTTTAATCAATGTCAAAAATGTTTTCTAAGGAGTAAGCAGTAAATTTATACAGTAAATGGTATGTGAAGGAGGATGATGTTTTTTTTTAAAACACTTTTGAAAAGTTATCTTTATTGATAAGGATTTTATGGAGGTTTTAATAACGTTTTTTTCTGTTTTATCAATGATTCTTTTCAAGAGCGAGCACTGGCGCTATATCCAAGGTCAATGACCAGAGACAAGGTACAAGGTACAAAGAATTTCAAAATTTTCACATCCAACTTGAATAAATTTAAGCAAAGAATTTAAGTTTTGTGGAACAAACAGATAAAAATCCAACTCAGACGAAAATTTTGATTTTTTGTGTGAAATAACCTTATCTCCATCCATTTGAGGAGGAATAACCAAGAACCGGTATCCAGGAGCTAACTTCTTTTCGCAAATAAGATCCCAACGTAAAAAAAAAAATCTAATCGTTGTCTACGTTTCTTCCTCTCTGTGATCCAGTTGTCTTTGCGTCCAATACTGCACAGTGGGCCCGGCCGAGTAAAGATGAATAGTAAATGTACTTTTACTACTCACTGGGATGCTGATAAGATCTGGCTGTGTATGTATCATAAGCATAAGCATAAGCATAAGCAAACTTTCCCCAAGACCGCAAGTAATTTGCAAAAACCAAAGTAATAGAAGTTTTCTTTTTATTTGATATCCCCATTTTGTTTCATACGAGAATTTTAAAGGTTTATAAATTTTAATACCAAATTGAATTTAAGATAACTTTCTAAGCAAAGATCAAATCGATTTGCCGGCTTCAACAAATTTGTTAAAACAAATTAAACGTTTTTAATTTTTTTTCAGCAAGATCAGGAGTATTTGTAATGATATCTTTCCAAATTAAAAAAAAAACTGGAGAATTTATTCATCATCAAAATATTATTTCCAAATTGAATGAATGATTGAATGAATGATTGAATGAATGATTGAATGAATGATTGAATGAATGATTGAATGAATGATTGAATGAATGAATTTGATTCACAAATTCGGAATCATTTTTTTAAACTGATTTATTTTTCAACTTATAAACTCCATATCAACGAAACTGGAGTTGATAGATAAAATCTGACGAAAGATATGAGTTCAGGACGCCAAAGTCTACCAAATCAATCATAAAAAATAAACTTCCTTGAGTTATCAATAAAATTCTATAACTTAGTTTGAATTATTTTTTGTTTTAAATTAATTTTTTATCCTAATATTTTGGGGCTTATTCTGCGACTCGAGTGACGTGACTTGGGAAATTTCATATCATTTTGCTGGATTAAACAGTCTCTCTAGCCTCGAAATTTTCGTTCAAATGTGCTGCTATTAGTCTTTAGAGCTCATCGAAACTCAAATTTCTTTCCTGAAGCATTTTCTGGAGTCTGGACAAAGAAGTGAAATTCCGTGAGTCACGCCACTCGAGTTGCAGAATAAGCACCTTTGTTTTAATTTTTAAATAAATTTACCGAAATTTATAGTCAAACGTTTTGATTTTTTCGTAATACTTTTGATAAGAGTGTTTGTTTTTCAATTCTAATTTTATTTATATAAAAATACGATCTTCTTCCAGCGCGTACATAAATCTCAATTTATAATAAGAAAAATATAGTTTTTACCTTTTGTCCTTTCCAGAAACTAATATTTCAAGTGCTTTTGTAGGGAATCTTTAATTTCAGGCTTATACCTTACGTGGGACAATCGGCTATGATTCTTAGAACCAGTAGGTAAGTTTTCAGTCCTCGGGTAGCTGATAGTTATGTGCATTCAAGTGTGTTAAGACGTTTATAGTTTGCAAAACAGGGAATACATATTTTAGAGGATTACAAGTTAAGATGACAGCTTAACCCTCATCCGTCCCAGAAATTTACCCGTTATATTCAAAGTCTAAGAAAAAAAACGAATAAATATACCTTGGTAGAAAGGCTGTAGATCAGCTACCGAATGCTTAAAAAATTTCACTTATTGTCCAAGAAAGCTGAGATTAGAAGCCATACGTTGCACGTAAGTATATATTTTTGAAATTGTAAAATGTAAAAAAGTGGTGTAAAGACCGTACTTTTCAATCAATGAACCGTCCAAATAGTTAAGGCACAGGTTAATATCACACCAGATAAATTTTGAATATATTTAGGATGAACGTTAACGTAATTTGGCACATTTTTGTATTTTTAGATTGTCAAAATGTGAAACACAGCATTTTTGACGCTTTTCAAAAGTAGCTGGTTTTAAAACTTTTCGTCAATTTGCAATTTATCAGATTTTCTTGCACTTAAATTCAAATTTGCCCTGGATTTTGCGCAAATTAACTCAAGATTCAGAAATCCTCGTGGCAAGCGGAAAAAACGAGATATCTTGTAATTAGTTCGCAATGTGTTAAAACAGCATCAAAACGAATTTTGGGTACAGGGTAGTTGAGAATATGAATATTAGTAAACATTTCAAGTGAGTTGAGAAGACAACTTCTATTTATGTTAATTTTTGAAATTGTAAAAATCAGGTGACAGATTAAATAATAATAAAAATAAAAAAACTTGTGCGTCCAGAGAATAGCTAGTGAAGGTTGAGTTACCATAAAAGGCGGTTCAAGAAGATTAATATTTGATTTTTTCAAATAAGGTAGTCAGCAGAGCACAGTTTTAAACAAAAAAAAAAATGGCGAGTCGAGGAGACGACATTTGATAAATATTAGTTAGCATTTCAAGCAAGTGTACTGAAACCGCAAAAAAAAGAGAACAGATTTGAAAAATTGAAAGCTGAAAATTGACAAGAGAGCTGATAGATATTAGAAAATATTTCAAAGAGTTGAGAGAAATGTTTGAAATTTCTACAGAATAGAAAGTTAAAATAACAGTTAAAAATGTTTTTACTGAAAAAAACTCAAGCTTGTTTAGGTAACTGCTTAAATTACAAATGATTTTATTGATTAAAGTAGTTATAAGTAAAAAAAAAACACAGCATCGAAGAAAATGTTGACATGTTGATGAGAAAGCTTGATATGAAAGAAAAAGAAATGGAAAACAACAATTTGAGGTAATTAAATTAAACGATTCGGCTGATAATCAATCGAATTTATTGACTTGTCAATACCCACTAATTCCAGCTCATAAATTGAGAATTACGAATATTGACAGAGTTTTTGAGCCAAGTTTGATCGAAAATGAATTCGTGAATGTTGATTGATTTAAAATCGCTCAAACATTTTAAGTTGACTACTTTAGTCTACTAATGATATATTTAATAATCGAGCCTTTAATTATGATACTAGGGGTCAAAATTCTAATCAAAAAGGTTCATATTTTTCAACACAAATTTGTACAATTTACATGGACTTACTTAATAGAAAAGATGAAGCATTGAAGGACTACTCAGGAAAAAGGATACATACCTGAAAATAAGAAGAAAAATGCAATTAATAATCAAGTTTATAGTAGGGATACATAGAATGTGTAATTATTTTTATATTTATTATATTTAGACATTTTACTAGGGTTATGGCTTGCGTGTCTCTCAAATGAAATAAATATTTATTGAACACTGAATAGTATCGAAAAACTTTCAACAAGCCGTGGTTTTTCAACCAAAACTCAGCAGGCAGGGTTCAAGCAAAAAAAAAAGTCAGTACAATCATTTCGTTGATTGGAAAATTATCTACAGTTACCCAAATTCCACAAAGTTTTTCAAATTTCTTCCTGGCCAAAATTTAAAATTATTCTTGAACCTGCTCCCATACATCATCTAGAATGACTTCCTCGAATCGCATCTTCCAGCTGGAACTGATCGTGGAGGAGTTGCAGATGCTTCCGGAAAATAGGAACGGTAACGGAAAGGGAACCAATGGCAATGGAACTAACAGCAATGGTAGCATACGTCTGGAACCGGGTACCCCTAGAGCATCGGCAGAAGCTGGAGATGAGACCGTGGAAGTTTACAAGTGTCCGGAGCGGTGTGTCCGGCTGCAGTTGGCAAAACTGGCTCGATGCGAGGTTTGCGAACGGGATTTCGGGTCCCAGGTCGATGTGGAAACTACCAAACAGGGTGAAAACTGTATGTTCACGTTGAATGGGACGAATTTGAGGGAACAGCAGCTGAGCTTTGATATTTCCGCTGTGGAAACGGAACCGGACGGGAATCGGAAGGTTTTGGGGACTTGGAGGGAACCGGCCAATGAGATCCTGTTTAACTTACTGAAGAACTATGATGATGTTAACTTCCGGCGGGATAAAGAGACTGAGTCTGCTGAAAGTATTTTTTCGGAGGATTCCATTTCTAGAAAGTGTTATCCGGTGTCGGAAACTATCCGGTCGATGTATCCCTTGCAGCTGGAGGATGAGTCGGTTGTGGGATATGTAATCCTCACGCTAAGGATTGCTTGTCTAGGGTCTAGAATCACCCAGAAGGTTATGTTCGGGGGCAAGGATCAGGAAGCGATAACCTGCTTTAAGGGAACGGATCCAGAGCATGGAGAACAGCTGATGAAGTGTGTCACATACGATGAAACGGCACATCCCCATCCGATAATCTGCGGTCAATGTGAAGCTAGGGGAAGCATGGCTTCATTGGTAACTGCTCCCGGATCGATGACAGAAGTTTGTCCACCCTATGATGAGTACACAGCTCAGATGAATGGAAATGCTATTACCATTCGGGTGGAGAAATTTTCCGATATTAAGGTTATGTTGGATGGAGAGGAAACTGAAGGTGCTTGTACCAAGGGATGTTGGGTAAGTCTGTATGGGAATTCCGTTTCAAAATTTTAAGAATCTTGATTTTTAGACCTCTCTCAAAATGCCGGAAGGCACCTACGCTTTGGAAGAGAAATATGTTCAACGCGAGAAGAATGCCTGTTGCTTGCCGGTGGTCCGTGGAAACCTTAAGTATCCGGCCCAGCAATGGTCCGGTGACTTTATGATGTGCCGAAGTAAGCGACCTATCTGTGCAGAACACTATCGATCGAGACCGGACCCGATGAGGAATATTTGCATGCAAACGCGGGATCCGGAAGCGACGGATCCGGCCAATGCCTGTGGAATCGAGATCTGTCGCAAGGGTTCCTGCGATCCAAATGTTGACGTTTTCGTGCTCAAACTGGGTAAGAATAAAACCTCTCGGGATGAGCAAGCTCCGAATCAGATTGAGCTGGAGCTGAGGACTCCCAAGGGTCCGATGATCGAGAAACGGCCGAAGGAAACCCGGGGTTGTCAGGTGATTGAAGAAGAATTTGAGGACTTCAAGCCACCGGCACCGGAGAAGAAAGGCAAGAAGGGGGGCAAGAAAGGTGGCAAGAAAAAGTAGTCTATACTTTGAACAAATGTCTAAGTAAAGTTTGTAAAAAAGTTTATTTTGAACAAAGTTGTATGGAGAGAATAACAGCGTTTCTTAGTTAAAATCTGAAACTGGACATAAGAGGGATTTATTCCATCACTTCTGTCGAGTTATGCGTCTCGACTTGAGTCCTTTATTTGAAACTTCAACCATGACATTGCTAATTGATGAAGAGTATTACCAATTGCCCAAAGCTCATTAGTAAATCAAACTAATCACTTTATCGGCTTCCATTTTGCTTCCACATTCGTCTCAATTCAGCTTTAAACCACTCCTTCTCATCATGATTTGCTCGACATAATTAGCCTAATCACCTAGGGATGATAACATATCATTGCCCAGAGATAATACTTATGCAAACATCATCACCAGGAAGAATGCATCAAGTTACACCTAACTAGTTACGTAATTTGATATGTAATCTGTTAGAGCGCGATGTTCCCACTTAAAACGCGATTAACAAACAAATGCAGAGCGGCTGCAAATGGTTTTTCATCCATCCACATCTCATCATGCATATTCATCACGTTTTATCGCGTGGCGTTGCTCAAAGGTAAGTATAGAGCAAAAATAAAAAAAAATCGGCCCCACATGAAGGTTCCCCTCTATCTCGAACTCTTTCGAATGAAGAAGTGATGAAGATCTTAGGCACCCTAAAGGTGTTCGACTTGCTTTCGATTTGCACCTTTTTCTTATAACATTTTTACGTTTAAGGGAACTACGCTGCTGGAGTATTACATTAAAAGTTACTATGCAACAGAAGGTACCTACTACTTACTAGCTTAGAAACAAAAAAAAACAATTTACGCTCTGGGTTATGTAAAGTAGTTAGATATTTTTTCAAATGAGGAGGTCTTATATAGACTAGGTTAGACTAAGCTGGATTCAAGGGGTTCAAATGTCACGCTAAAATAGAAGCTAATCGAGATGAGGGCTGTCGAATCGAAATGCTACCTGAAGTACACCTAGGTTTTATAAGCTTAAGAAGCGTCGAGTTAAGAAACGCTAATGAGGCGCTAAATATTTGGCATTTTATCGAGGAGTGAAGGTTGAGATGAAGCTCTCGTGAACGATTGGAATCGACATTATATGAAAAAGGCTAGCAAGCTGTTGCGAAATGTTGCTGCTTTCTTTCCATCTTGATGTGCAGGTTCTTATAATAAAGGCATCCATTCGTTAGTACGTATGTGCTTTAAATGGCAGTCATTTTAAACATAATGTTTAAGGCACGGCGCGTGGAAAATTAACCATTGAAGCTCAACCCAATCATCCGACTAATATAAAGTGTGCTTAAATAATTAATTACTCCCATTAATTTGCCTCTTGCTCGACCGACATCACAGTTAGAGAATTGAGATGGTGGTGGTGGGTAAACTTTTGAAGCAACACAACAACTTGTAAATAAATTGAAATTATAGGAAAATTTTGATCCATTCTGAGATACTGATGAGACGTATGGGCATATAGTCGTTGCCACTGGCCCTTCTCCCCTTGGACTGCGGCCCAAACAGCAGGCGGTTCAGCAGTAGGAAGAAGAAGAAGAAGAAGAAGGTATCAGAAAAGGGTTAGGCTTAAAAGCGGCACGTTATCCAAACAAACGGGAAAATTGTGCCTAGCCTTTTTTTTTGCAGATTTCATCATATACCTGAGAAATCTGAAAACCTATAAAAGGATAAGAAAATAAATTCAATGAATTAAACATGGCATGTAGCCTATCCACATGGGTATTCTTGACGAAATATGGCATAAAGCCTATCTACATAGGGACTTTTAAGCATTAAAGCTCATATGGGTAAAGTATGACATAATGTTACTTTAAATACTTAGAATTACATACCGTCAAACGGGGCATCATGCAACAGCGGGGCTCGATGCAACATTTATATAACACTACATTAAATCAATTTTTAATTTAATGTATTGTAATAAAGTTATCTGTTAATGATCACAAAACGATGATGACATAATTTCTCACATCTTAAGCTAATTTTCTTAAGTTTTTTATTTTTATGTAAAATTTGAAAAATCGAGCAATAAATGTACAAATATTAACATTTTTTATGCCAAAAAAAACTTTACCCAGTATGACGGATCGGCTTGATAATATTACCTACAAACTTTTTACTGGTTTCCTCATGTTATACCAACATTGTTGGTGTGAAAATATTTTTCGAACAATCACCCAATTTTTTTAAATAAATATTTTTAAAATTCCGTTAGGTGTCTGGGGTTAAATGCAACAAAATGCAAATCAAAGAAATACCTTGTAAATCTCGTTTCCATGTGTTGGAATATGAATATTTTGCATCACGCGTTTGTAAACATTGGAATTTCATTCATCCAAACATTTATTTTAATGATTTCAGCTTTTAGAATTTTTCGTAGTATTAACCCCTAAATGTATGCAGCATCTTCATTTTCAGAAAAAATGTGAAAATTAGTTATTACAGACCCAAAAACTACTGCAATTGGTGTTGTCATGCGTAATGATCTTTTAGGCATCGCTAATAGCTTAGCTTAGCTTGTTTGACTACTCATATCCACCTTAAATCATTGAACTCGAAATGCTATTTAATTGTTTCGGCGGATGGTAATGGTATTTAATTACGTACTTCAAAAGAAAAGATGATTTTTTTGTTATATTTTTTATCAATTCATGCGCATTTCGAATTCCATGATCGCTGGCGTGGCTAAGCAGAACAAGTTCCACGTCACCAATGGTTGCTACTCCGTGATTAATCGAGGCCATCAATTTTGCACAAAGTCCAAAAGAATGGTGCTTGGGATTAGCAGTTCATTCTCAATGTACAAAACTCATGCTCTCCGTTTTTTAAAATGATTAATAACGGCGCCGGCCACGTCCTAGTAGTCAATGGGGAAAAAGGAAGGAATGTTAGTTTGCTACTCTTTAGGTTCAACTAGCAACTTCATGCTCCTGCATACTCCAAAAATAATTTTGAAATAGTCAGAACCAGAAATAAGTAAGTATCACCAACTATGGAAACCGTCTGTACGTCTGCGAATCTATATTCAAGTATCAAAGGAAAGGGTTGTGTTAGTTGGAAAAAGGTAAAGATCAGGATCCATTTTGATCAATGGTGCGATCGTATTTTCCTACACCTTCTATGCTCCTAGACGTTTCATAAGGAAACTCCTACTTCTACGAGGCATTCGATAAACGTTAAATAAATATATATATATATTGAGTTAAGTATTGAAAGAAAATTATTACCATCGACATTTCATCCCTATCAAACTAGCTTTTTTTCCCTAACGGTGATCCCTGTTTAATCAAAGAATTATCAAAAGGCTTTTATGGTTGAAAAAAAACAATATTTTGAATTGAATGTATTTTTCATAATATGTCGACAAAAACTTCTCGAACTATTTTTCGTGATTAATACCATTTTGAAAATTCTTCAATTCTTTCTTCTCTATGCCTCTTTTTGAGCTTCATTGCATGTACAAAATAATGTTCAAATTTTTACTACTTTTGAAAAGATCTTAAGCAGATCTTGAGATGGAAATAAAACAGCAATTGATAGTTAAAAATAACTATTATTTCGACATATGAAAAGAAAAAAAAAGTTATCTAAAAGATCCAATTGAAAAAAATCTACTTTATATGAAAAAAAATGCAGATGATAATATCAACAAGTTTCAGCAATCTCCTGTAAAATGAAATCGGAAAAAGCTGAAAAACTATGATAAAAATTTACATTTATCAGAAACTTTATTCAATTCCATGAGCATTATTAGCTTATATTGTAAGAAATGCTATAATTTAGTTTTGGTCCTGGTGGCCGTTCATTAATCACTTAAGCACGATTTTGGAAATTTCTTAAAGGTAAAACAAAGTTGATTGTTGATTGAAAGGCGAATGATCAAATTAAGCTAAAAGTACCATCAAAAAAAGGTTACGTTCTTGACCTAAAAATCATAAAATTCTGTGAAAAAATCCTGCCATGCTACTAAAATTTGTGCAAATTTTTAAAACGCCAATTAATTTGTCAACATAACTAAAAACTTCGACGTAAGAGATTGTAAGCAAATGTGAAAACCCCCTTCCCCTCATTTGCTTACCCAATTAGTGAACGGCCCTTGTTGGGATAAACGTGTATTTTGCTAAATTAGTCTACCTGGGAAGCAACGATGAAAAACAATCTTACGTTAACAATATGTAATAGTTAGATTATTAATGGTATTGCTTTTTACGCACAATTGGAATTCCTATCAAGCCGGCTTTGAACATTGTAGGTACTTATTTCTATTGTCCACCAGATGTCGTTGAAAAAAAAAATTACTCACCAGATGTCGGTGTAGACGGTACATATTTCAGTTGATGTAACGCGTTGTAATGATATCGTCTAAAGTGGGAAGCTTTTTATCGCAGACACCTGCGAAAAGCTACGTTTGCGCCATCTGATGTTGTTTTTATTTTCGAGTTTATCTCGAAACACCAAAACAAAATGTCGAATTGCGAGTCATCATCGCTCCAAAGCAGGCATATGTTCAAAATTAAAAACACACAATACCTGCAATTTGCTGAACTATTCTCCTGAACTCCATAACCTCCGGATTCACCAACAATTCACACGCAATTCCAACCATATTAACTAATAAGACCACAATTTAAACACACGTAATTAAGATTTAAAAATGATCACTGTGAAAATGAACAATCTTGAACCAGGGTTCCCAACTCTCCTCCTAATGATCTTTTAGGCATCGCTAATATATTAAAAACTATAAATTTTCGTACGTGTTCATAAGATTTTTCATTAAAAACAAAGTTTGTTGCAAGTTACCCCATTTTCTAAGGAGGGTGAAAATCGCATGTTTTTAGAAAATTAAAAATAACTGAAGAAACCTATAATTTTTCTAACTACGCCAATTTGATACTCCAGCATCCTTAAAACTTTTGATGCATAAGGGGTAGGATTAATTGTAAACATAAGTATTTTAGAAGCCATTGAAGTTGAAAATTGTTGCATGTTGCCCCAGTTGACGGTACATGATAGGCAGAGTACAGAGAAGTTGTAAAGCGAACGAGAGACAGTTACATATAAGTTGGAAAGAATCTTAAGAATCATAAATTATTTGAGGAGATTTGATTTTACAATGATCGGAATATGCTCTGACCAGGATGCTACAGTGAGGGCTTAAAAAAAAAAAGATCTGAAAGTTGGCATTTAGCCTATCCACATAGGGATTTCAAGCATTTGCGCTTCTTAAAATTACATTTGAAATGATTTTTTTCTTTATAACTTTCTTACTTAAATTCAGACATACAAATGAAATGTAGTCAGATAAAAAAAAGGGCAATCACACACTAGGTGGAAGGAAAATATAGGTAGTACCTATTATCTCGGAATCATAGTTAAACCAAACAGAAGATTCATTATACAGAGTTTTTTTTTACAGACCAGTTAGTGCTCTAGTCAGATAACTACTATGAGTTTCTTTAAAGTGAAATTTAAAATGCAGCTTTGAAGGGTGCATAAGCAGGTGAATTTTGATACATAGCAATCCTATGTTACAGCAAGGTTTTTTTCATTACCTTGCGATATATCTATAAACTGGACGTGAGAAATGATTTTGAAGCCCTTTGGCTATCTGTACAGTAACAAGTAATTTTAAACATTATTTTTAGTTTAAGCGATATTTACGAAAGCACATGTGATTGCACGAAATTAGTGTAGTGAATTCCAGAATCCAGAAATCCAGAAACTCTTCTAAACCATACATATTTAACCATTCTAAAGCTGAAGTGAACTTGTCACATGTGTCAATATAAGAAAAGTTACACATATTGGGTTAAACAGGAATAACTGTCGACATGCGATATTAGTTTTGACTTCCAACTAGAAACAATGAGAAATTTGAAAGCCTTTCGGCTAACTAACATATTTTTGAACATTTGTTCCTTGAAAACGACATTTGTACGGCTTACGTGATTGAAGTACAAGGACGATTTTTTTTTTAAATTAAATATCTTTTTCTGAAAGGCCATTTACTTCCACAAGAGGGTGTTACCAAACTGAAGATAGAAGGCACTGGACACTTGTGTTAATACAAAAAAAATACGAAGAATTTATTTGATGTCACAAATATTACTGATGTAATTTATGTAGGTAGATCAATATTTTATAAGATTTCAACTTGGCCAATCTTAACGGATTGCCAAAAAAAAAAAAGAAAATCCCATTGGGTTGTAAGCGATGTGTACATGAATGAGTTTCACATTCAAGAATGACATGTGTAGAGATTTTATTGAAAGAGTTACCACGAAAGCAAAGAGATTTGTTGAATAAAAGATCATTTTCCAAATTGGCAAAACATGAAAATAAATATGGAAGAATACAGCTTGTGCAAATGCATGTTTGGCAATACGCACTATTCGCATATCCTCCCCGAGAGAAAATAGGTCAAAAAGTTCAAAAATACCAGCAAGATTTCAAAACCGATTCAGATTCAAAACATTGGCTTACACAATTCCGAACTGAACACAATTCTGAAATCTGCATGTTCTAATTGACGTTGAAGAAGAAGAAGAAGAAGAAGAAGAAGAAGGAGAAGAAGAAGAAGAAGAAGAAGAAGAAGAAGAAGAAGAAGAAGAAGAAGAAGAAGAAGAAGAAGAAGAAGAAGAAGAAGAAGAAGAAGAAGAAGAAGAAGAAGAAGAAGAAGAAGAATGAGACGTATTGGCCAATTTTCCTTCTTGTTGATGAACAAAACGAAATCAGAGACAAATGAAATAATTTCCTGAATTATTGCTTGTTTCTATCCAGAATCTGTCGTCCTCATCTGAGCATGAGGTTGAATCTACCTGAAGATGTGGTTGAGTTGACTATTGGCTGACAGCCATACATTCTGTTCTCTCTTTGTGTTACTCCCTGTCTGATTCAACTAACTTTGTGGAACAGGACCAGATTACATTTATGGCTGATTTGCTGCGAATTTCTATCGATTTATCCTTATGCTTTATCTCGGTTTAAAGAGCCGTACCGGGAGAGTCTTGTCTTTTTTCATGTAGATTGAAGGTTTCCATTGAAATAAAATAAAATGAGTGCTATCAAATATGTATACTCAAAATTTGCGATTTTGTTTATTTTCAAGATTGTCAAGTGTTAATGGCATTTGTGAGTTTAAAATCGATGTTCACCTTTTTTTAGTATTCAAGGAATTTGAAAAGGCATGATGTAAAATCAATATTATAAATGAAAAAACCTAATCAGAATGTTTGATTAAGCTCTAAATCTAGACCCAACATTGGATACTGGTGATCAGAATTTTGTTTTAATTCTAATCCGAATCCACTCGTTTTTAGAACTGTTAGGATCCAAAATTGGTGCAGCTTGACTAAATTTGTGGCCGTTATGAACAATATAGCAGTTCAACATTATTCAATCGTAGGGATGTTTAGCTCAAAATTCAAATTCAGGATTTCAATTAAAGAGCAAAACAAAAGAAACCTCAAATGAAATCCATCCAGCTCCTGTACTCGGATTTTTCTACTTTCATAATCAGATTCCACTCTAATATCTAACATTCAGATTTCCAACGCGGAATGAGATGTAAGGTTGAAATTTCAAAATCAAGACATCAGAATCAAAAATAGTTTATATAAAGATTCCCAACTCTTATGAAAACCGGGAGACAAAAAAAATAAGCGCCACCGTCAAATATGACGGCAGAAATGCAACTAAAACACAGTGAACACTGTTAGCAGAAAAAACTCATGTAAAGCATTTTTTATCACACTGTGGGACACATGTACTCAATTGAGAGTTTTAAAGCACAGCAATCAAAATTCCCATTAACAATAACTTATTTTCGCACTCAAAAATCTTTAGTGTCAGAAATGAGGGTGTGGATTATTTTATGCGCAGCGCACAAAAAGGGACTGCAAACTTTAGATCAGTGGATTGGTACATTTCTGCCATATTTTAAATCAGTACCTATTTAAATCAGTTTTCTTTATTTTTCTACTCGCTAACCGCTTTTTGTGACAGCAAAAGATTGCACAATATCCAAATTTTTCAAAAAAAATATATCAGCCTGATTGTTTCACTTTGAAGAAGACTCAAAATTTGCAAAACTAATAATAAAATAATATTCTTCAAAATTTAACACGACACTTAAGGTAAAGTAAAAATCCACAGTTTTATAAGTTGATCCAGCTGTTTCTATCATACAGCACTTTGAGTATTGGATTTCCTTGCAGGCCATTTAGCTAAATTTAGTTCTGTCTACAAAATTAACAGAGTGAATGAAGGTAGCGGTACATCTCAGGTGAAAATGAAAAATCTTCTCTAGCTAGTAACTAAAAATAGTTGAAAGATGAATTTTGAACTGGTCTCAGAGTTTAAAACCTCCTAAGATGTTTTAATTTCGATTCCTCTGATTTAACCGTAGGAATGTTGAGGGAATTGAGGGAATCAAAAATTAAAATCTTAAGAAGTTTTAAACACTGAGGCTGGCTTGAAATTCAACATTTCACTATGTTCTTAAATTATAAATAGTTAAATATTCCTCAATTATTATTTTCTTTATTCACTTTTTCATTCATTGTTGATTTCAATAATCAAAATAAAAACATTGTGAACGTTAATGTTTTCATTCTTATTTTAACTGTTTAAGTTTAAGTTTTTCAATTCAATCGATGAATCTGAATGCGGTTATCTCAATTTTACTGAGTCAGTAGCATTTGTTTCTGCAAAATTTAATCAAATTACTTCAGAGTGCATTTTGAATAATTTTAAATTGATTGAAAACATATCAGAGTGCATCATGATCTGCACGCTCGGATCTTTAAACACAATTTGTGAGAAATGTTGACCTTTTCCGTCAGCAGGTGGTGCTGATGTTTGTAGAAAGAATGTCGGTTAGGATTTATATGAAAAATTCCAAGAGCTGGGTATCTTTATATCTACTATCTTTGTCAGAATGCACATTTTGTAAGCAGGTTCTGATCTGCGATCGGCGGCGTTTTCAGGAGTTTAACCAACTTCTCCCCCTCCCATGGAGATTTTTTTGCAAGTTAATTTTTCAGTTCTAGGAATAAATTGATCGTTGTAATGGGAACTGCTTAATCCAAAAAGGTATTTGAAAATAATGAACATACCAGAAAATTAGCTTGCCTCCGGCGGAATTAAGTCCTATATAAATAACTATGCATTCCCGATTTCCCGATTTTACCCAGTGTTGCCTAGATATTGAGTGAAAATTTCAAGACAATATTGCCACGGAAGCTCGGTTTTTTGTGTAATACCGGCAGGATATAGCATGAACTTTTTGAGATTTTTAAGCAAAACTGAGCCAGGAATTCAAATTAAGTGGTGGAAAGTTTTGATTTTGGGTTCGAAAGCGAAATTAACACAGTTATTAACACATTAAGAGCCGCGAAGAAATCTAAGCCGAAACCGGCAAAGATGGCTTGCCAAACCAGATATTTCTTCGCGAACTTTGACAGTTTCATGTGCTTGGAAACATCTGCTACCTTTCCCCTTCCTTTTGTCGTATAAAACTCCTGTCCTGGAAGCTGCTTGTAGTCGGCTTTGACGTAGGTTTCGTCGTCCATTACCACGCAGTCAAACTTCGTCAGCATCGTCGTGTACAGCATCCCTGATCGCGCTTTGGCCGTCGTATTTTGTTTATCATCGCGATTTGTAGTCACTACCTTCTTGTAAGTCGATAGTCCGGCTCGTTTTTCGGCTCGATGCACGGTTGTAAACGATACACCCAGCTTATTTGCGGCATCTCGGAGAGAGAGATTAGGGATTCGCTTGAAACTACCGGCAACTCTCTTTGTCGTCTCAGCGGCTTCCGGTTTTCGATTTCCCCTCGATCCAGACTTCCTGGCTGTCGACAAACGTTCCCCAAACACTTTAAAAACATTTGTAACGGTTGATTTGGCAACTTTTAGCGATTTTGCCAGCTTTGCGTGCGAGTAGCTCGGATTTTTGCGATGCGCGAGCAAAATTTTTATACGCTACTCTTCTTGCTTGGACGTCATTTTGACAACTGAAGAGTGAATTCCAAAATCAAAATAGGAGCAACATTCTACACACACACACCTTCAAAATGAGGGGTGTTCAGGTTTTTTAAATGCAAAATTTAAAGAAATACGTGAAGTTAATATTGACCAAATTTCGACCGTATCATCCTTTAATTTTTTATTTTAAATTTCAAATCGCAATTCCACAAACCTTTTGGTTTGAAACTCGAATCTTGACGGTCTAAAACCTTTACTCGCCTTTAAAATGTTTTTTGTTTAAGAAGTGTAACTTAACCTGTTCACAATTAGGAATCATCAATTTTAGCTTCAAAATTTAATTCTTATGTATTCAAACAAATTTATGATACGAACTTCAGAATTGGTTTCTCAAAATGACTTTTTTCTGTATAACTTTTTCCAAGATATTTTAACTGGAAAACATCACTTCACGATAAAGTCTTCTAACCAGAGAGGAGCTTTCAGTTAGCAACTATTTTTCATCAACTATTAATAAAATTTCAAAATAATGTGAAAAACAAATAAATTGGAATAAATTGCATGAAAACTTGTATGCAACAAAATTGCACAGTATATACTTTTGCATAATTTTATAATTCTATAATTTCGAAGGGGGGGAGGGGGGGGGGGGGTGGGTCGACATAAGAAGAAATTGATATTTGTTCCAGACTTAATTTTTGTTATTATGTTATCCACATATTTTGAGCTCATTTTTCACGCCATATCTCGATTGTGATCTTAAATTAAAATGCGTTGTTTGGTTAAATAAGCCTTTTAAACAAACAAAACATAACAAATTTATCAAATTGGGTTAGTTCTTATGAAACTTTCCAGGTTATGGAAAATTTTAGAGAAACATTAGGGTAAAAAAAAAAGGAAGAACATAAACCGTTAATATAATGAATTTCTCGAAAAAGATAAAACGGCTCACCGACGGGACTTGAATCTTATTATCTGATAATTTGCGCCGGGTGTCTTCAGATCTTCTAAAACTTTTCTTCAGATTTCTATAATTTTTATTCCCATTGGTTCTTTCAACAGCTCTACGGAAAAAAGGAATTAACCAAATTAAAAAAAAAAAAACAAAATGAACTTTAGATACTTTTGGAAACAAATCGCCTTGCAGTCTTCTACGTAGTTGTTATATCAAACATTTCTAACGCTTTTCCGTGATGTCAAGAATAGTTTGACAATTTTCATTAGAATCGTCTAAAACTTACATTTTTTTTAAATTAAGCTTGTCAGATTGCCCGGTTATATCTGGACTTGCCCGGATATTAAATTCAAAATTTAAGAACCGTTCGATTCCCCGGATTTTGTGAAAAAATGTTCAGATTTTCCCGGATTTTTTAAATTAATTTGCAAAAATGAACAAAAAACTTAATACTAGTAACTATATACTAGTGACAAAAAATGAAAATTTTCGAACAAGTTTTGTGAAAATTAAAATGAACGAATTTATGGAAGCCCAAAATACAATTTAAATTCAGTTGATGGGTTTTTGATAATAGATTTTTTTCTTGATATTTAAGCCATAATTTAAGCGTATTTATTCCCAAATTTGCCCGAATATCGCCCGTTTTTTTTTAGATTAAAAGAAAATTGAAGTTTTAAACTGCTTTTTGTTCAAATCAGGACTATTAATCAAAAGTGTATCAAGAAATTCAATATTGAGATTTATTTGAAAGTTATTGCTCGAGGAGGACCTGCGTACACTCGGAGTATTCGAGCGACGAGTGTTAAGAACCATCTTTGGCGGCGTACAGGAGAACGGAGTGTGGAGGCGAAGGATGAACCACGAGCTCGCGCGCCTCTACGGCGAACCCAGTATCCAGAAGATGGTGAAGGCTGGCCGGATACGCTGGGCGGGACATGTTGCGAGAATGCCGGACGACTGTCCTGCAAAACAGGTGTTCGCTACGAATCCGATAGGAACAAGACGAGCTGGGGCGCAACGAGCGAGGTGGTTAGACCAAGTGGAGCGTGATCTGGCGAACGTGGGGTGCCCGAGAAATTGGAGAACGGTTGCTATGAACCGAGTGAATTTTAGGAATTATGTTCGTCAAGTTATGTCGTGAGACGGAATACTATGTAAATAAAAATAAAATAATTGAAAGTTAAAAATGTAATGTCTTCGTGTAAAAGTTTTTAATTTTACTTTAAAATCCTGCTTAATAGAAAAAACATGAAAAAACAGGCAATGATATAATTTTACGGAAAATATTTGAAAAAATTCTTCGGCCTTGCTCTGTTATGTATGTAAGTTTTTAATTTGTTACTTTATGAAAAAGTAAACAAAAATTAAATTTTATTAACCATCTTAAACCAAACCGGAAATCCTTGGTCGATGTCTATTGCGATCTAAAATAGCTATTGACAATTTGGTCTTAAACTTGCCAGAATCTGGTTTTTCTTTTTCAACAAAAAAATATTCTATGGAGGGAAAAAAGAAGAGCTTCAAAACACGTCTTTAGGCGGGGTTAGAAAAAAACGAGAAAAAAATGTTAAACTAGTGGGTAACTTGTAAGATTTCTCCTCGAAATCTTGACTCCAGTAAGCGCTTCAGGATAGAAATATTTGCTCGGATTATCTACGATGGACTATCGAAGATCATCTGGACTGAAATTTCTAGCCTAAAAGGTTTACTGCTGCCAGAATTCTGAGGTGAAATCTTACAAGTCACGTCACTCGACTCGCAGAATAAGCTCTATTGTAACCGAAAAAGTATTGAGATTTGATGTTTAGCCCTATGAAGCTATGCAATTTTCGGAAAAAAATTGTTCCCTAAACGATTAAGTTATTCGTAGAAATAAAGAGAAATGTAATAATAAAACTAAACTTTAGTGTATTTTTCTGCAAAAAAAAGGCGGGTTTTAGAAGTTGAAGATGAGATAACAGTTGCATTCTAAAAAGAAAGACGAGAAGGTTAGACTGCCAATAGAAGTTCAACGCCTCTCAAACGTCTTGTCCACCCCAATGGAAAATTTGACTCTAATTTGTTTGGGAAACATTCCCACGGAGTGGAAAATTTTGAAAATTCAAGGATATACCGACTAGGAAAAATTCAAAATTTTAATGAAGTTCGAAAATGTTGGTGTTATCAGCCTGAAAGCTGCTAAGAGATAAAATTTTACAACTTATGGCATGGCGACCGTAAAAACATAGATTGATTTGTTGCATGTCGATTTTCCATGGACCCAAAATAGTTGCTTGTAATATAGTTATTTCAATGGTTGGTGTGATATACATATTCACGATCTCGTATTGAAAGATTGTTGATTATTCGTGATCATGATAACTGATTCTTTTTCATTATTTGTCCATTATTTGAAGCTTTAGTTGTTCAGATTTTAAGATTTCCAACGATCCAGATTTTGTCCACCTTGTTAAGAAATACCTGTAACTGCTAACACGAACCATTGGCAAAGATTGATCTTGCCACAGGTGAAAATTTTTCACAACTCAAAAGCGTGACATCTGATTGACAACTACAACAACAAGGCCTACACGCCAATCCGATCGATCCCTGATTCAAAACAAGGTGCCTCCAGTAAAGTTAACGTAGTCAGCTACTGTTCTTCAGCAATTTCCAAGTAGCTCTGGCTCCGTTCAATGGGAAGATCGCCTCCGATTAAAAGTAAGTAAGTTCGTCACACTTAAGCTTCTATCGGATTGAACGGTTGTTCATGGCTTGGCCGGTAAAAGTGACAGGCTGGGGGTCCACCTCTTCGAGAAGTTCTCCACACGTGATGAATTGCATTTATTGACACGCTTCTGGATTAACGACGACGGACGGTTGATGGCGGGATTTCTTGAAGACGACGACGATTAAAGCTGATCGAAACAAGACCACCAGGCCCAACTTACTAACTAACTGAGCTCTTGGGCGATGACATAACACCAATGTAAATTGGTGCATTCCTTTCAGCATAAATTTAGTAGCTAGCCCTCGAGTCGCTTTTAAAATCATTAAACTGATGGGTTGTAACTTGTTCGATTGATGAAACGGCATTCGTGGAAATTCGCACCGTCATCATTCATACATACGATCGAGAGAGCGAGCGGCTCGAATGGACAAATTGGTTCGATTGAAATGCAATTGCGCTCGATCGTTACTCTTTCACTTTGTTATCGATTGTTTACGCAGTCGCTTTACGGCGGGGTATAATTTTTCAATTATTGTTGCTCATTAAATTGTTCCACTGCCGTTATTATTTTTTCAATTAAATTATCACCTCCGTCGTCGGTAGAATTCGAGAACAAGTTTTCGAGATAGTCAGTTATCACAAAAATTGGTTTTTGTGAGATATTGATGCTGAGTATCAATCCTCGATTTTTTTTTTTAAGTTTGATAGTTGTATTTCTCAAAACTATCAAGTTATCATGGTAACGAAATCTCATTGAACCGGTAGCGAAAACCCCCATTTTATACATCACCCTAAATCATTCGTTTACCTCATTCGGATTTGTTGATTTAAATCAACCTATCGGCGTTAATTTACAGCTTTGGAAGTCGGATTAAATCACGATTTGCATAACTTTTCGCACCAGATGTCAAGACAAAAAAAAGGAAAAAGTTTTAATAAAACAACAAAACTCAGCACCCTCTCAATCGCAACTCATTTCTCACCTTCAAGGCCCAAAACTGTCAAAATATGGCGTCTCCCCCGCGTGCGTGCTCAAATTGAGCTGCCAGCCACGCACCGCTACGCTAATTTTCACCATTCACCACTCTTCGGAACGGTGCCCATTCGGATCGGCGGCCGGAATCAGAAATAAGTAATTGGTCATCTCGTGAAGGTTCAAACCATTTCATTGAAACCGAAAAGAGGGTGGCAATGTTTGGCAATTTTGGACCTTACCGAAATTTTTCTTCGACCAGCTACCCCTGTGGGCGGAGGAAAAATCTTGGGTAAGGTATTTGATGCTTTTGCCTTCACCTTCGGTTTTTTTCGTGGGTTTGAACCGCTGTCCGTTGATTGATGAAGAAATGTGTATTTTGAAGATTTCGAAAAGCCTCATACAACGAAATGAACTGATAATTAAGTCTATTTAAATGAAATTTGCAACATCGGACCAATTTTTGGATAATTAAAACATCCAAACGCCACACTCATTGGCACAGTGTGTCATTGCGGCATTGTTATCAACAAGACTGCAATCATCACATCTCATGAATGAGTTCGCATTTCGTTAGCTTAAAAATTACCACGATTTTAAATCACTTGCCATCAGTTGCCAGTTTGAAGCACTTTGAACGATAGTATGGTTTTAACATAGATAAGGATGGTTTGTCTGCTTTTTGAGAAGAATTTGATTTTTTTTTCTTCATTTGGGAGTGATAGCGCAGACGTCTTATCATAGGCAAAAAAATCCAGCATCTGGGTTTCTTTTGGAAAATAAGCCAGTGAGCCAAATCCTTGCTGGATACCTATTTTTGAACATTGAATAATGTCTTTTCATGATCTTTATCCTGGATTCAAAATTTGTTGATACTTACGGCACAGACAAACAGGCAGGACACTCATATTTCATTCATCGCAAAGTGTTTGCTGTTCTCTAGAAGCTATCCAGCAAACTTTTTGTCTAGTTACATATATTTTCATGCTGTTTTGTATACGTTCCATATACATTATAGAATGATCGTATGAAAGTTGAAAAACAGAATTTTCCTACCAAAGTGGAGGCATAATACATACATAAATTTTATTTCTTTCTAAAGCGACGAAAACTACAAAAATTGGGCGATATCCGATACCTTATTCGTACCTATCGGAAGAATGCAAGAGAGCGCAAGATTTTGTTCTCATAGCCTTCAAATCGTTGCCAGTGACAATATTTTTCAGTTCTCTCATTGGTCAATATTACTCAATTCCCATCTGATTTTTAGCGATCTGGATGCTTTGTTGGTTGCAGAGACCCAGCTAACATGAGATCGTATTAGAAATGATAATCCAAATCGACTATTAAGACATTTTCAATAGCCATCGTAAACATGTTGGTATTGAGTGATTTTCTATCATTCATTTACGACAAGCCCAAAAAAGTTGAAACGGAAAGCGGTTTAGTCAGTTTGTAAAAATGTCCCCAAAAAGTTGAGAATATTCTAAAGGGTGATACGGTCAAAATTTGGTCAATATCAACTTGACGTATTTCTTTCAATTTTGCATTGAAAAACCTTGAACACCCCTCATTTTGAGGGTGTGTGTGTGTGTGTGTGTGTGTGTGTGTGTGTGTGTGTGTGTGTGTGTGTGTGTGTGTGTGTGTGTGTGTGTGTGTGTGTGTGTGTGTGTGTGTGTGTGTGTGTGTGTGTGTGTGTGTGTGTGTGTGTAGAATGTTGCTCCTATTTTGATTTTGGAATTCACTCTTCAGTTGTCAAAATGCCGTCCAAGGAAGAAGAGCAGCTATCAAAATTATCCGAGCTACTCGCACGCAAAGCTGGCAAAATCGTTAAAAGATGCCAAATCAACCGATACAAATGTAATTAAAGTGTTTGAGAAACGTTTGTCGACAGCCAGGAAGTCTGGATCGGGGGGAATTCGAAAACCGGAAGCCGCTGAGACGACAAAGAGAGTTGCCGGTAGTTTCAAGCGAAACCCTAACCTCTCCGAGCTGCCGCAAATAAGCTGGGTGTATCGTCTAGAACCGTGCATCGAGCCAAAAAACGAGCTGGACTATCGACTTGCAAGAAGGTAGTGACTCCAAATCGCGATGATAAGCAAAATACGACGGCCAAAGCGCGATCCCGGAGGCTGTACACGACGATGCTGACGAAGTTTGGCTGCGTGGTAATGGACGACGAAACCTAAAATCAGCTTCCGGGACAGGAGTTTTATACGGCAAAAGGAAGGGGAAAGGTAGCAGATATTTTCAAGCACATGAAACTGTCAAAGTTCGCGAAGAAATATCTGGTTTGGCAAACCATCTGTACCTGTGGCTTGAAAAGCAGCATTTTCATAGCTTCCGGGACTGTTAACCAAGAAATTTACGTGAAAGAGTGTTTGAATAAACGTGTGCTGCCTTTCCTGAAGAAACACGGTTGTTCCGTACTGTTTTGGCCGGATTTGGCATCTTGCCATTACGGTAAAAAGGCCATGGAGTGGTACGCCGCCAACAACGTGCAGGTGGTTCCCAAGGACAAGAACCCTCCCAACACGCCAGAGCTCCGCCCAATTGAGAAATACTGGGCTATTGTCAAGCGGAACCTAAAGAAGACCAAAAAAACTGCTAAGGACGAGCAGCAGTTCAAAGCAAACTGGCTTTCTGTGGCGAAGAAGGTGGACAAGGTGGCTGTACAAAATTTGATGGCAGGGGTTAAGCGTAAGGCCCGGCAATACGGATTTGGAAAAGCGGAAGCCTTACTGGATATTTTTCCTGAATTTGAAACTAATTAAACTTGGAAAAGAAATTGAATTTGATTTTTTAAATAAACGATTTCACCGATTTACACGCGTTTTCCCTTGACCAAATTTTGACTGTATCACCCTTTAAGCGTAGTCCACACTAGGCAACTTGGACTGCGATTTACATCTTTGTTGCTGAATGTCTCCCATACTTGTCGGGAGACTTGAGACGAGCATCTCATCAAGTGTAAACAAAAACAAGTCTCAGCAACCGAAATCGCAGTACAAGTTGCGTAGTGTGGACTAGGCTTTAGAGAGCTGTTGGGCAGATAAAAGTAACAGCTGCTTGTAAAATGAATGCGGATCGAAAGGAAAATGTTATTTCTTGCAATAATTTGACCTAATCATGGAAAAATGTTCAAAATACGGATCATTTTTAAAATGCCTATTTATCTGTCCACTGATTGTTAATTTATTTACAACTTTCAAGCTAGTGATCCTGTAAAAATGAAGAATTTGTTGATAAAATTTTCATTCTTATCAATGGAATCTTAAATAATATTTTGATTTTTTTTTGCTAAATTTCGCAACATGGGTACTCAACTTCATCCTCCAAGTAAGAAAACTCGTTACTAGTGGATAAGAATCCGCCTACAAAGTATCTACAAGGTTTTTTCAAGTGCCCTAAGGAAACATTTGATTTTTATAATTTTTGTTCTACTTGGTTCCTCACTCATGATCAATGAAAAATTAAAAAAATAGTTCTATTTGAAAGAAGATGATTAGAAATACACTAACTGACTGTTTCTGAGACACAAATTGCATAGCTGAACCTCAGCGAATGTGTGCCTAACAGACCTCGTGTACGTATGTGTAGCAAGAGCCCTATGGTCTTATGAAGTGTTTATAATTTTGTAGGTTTTACTGAAGTCTTTGGGTTCCGGAAACGATAGGAAGGATGAGAGCAGGATGTCCATTTTCTGGATGTCCAACTGTTATTTAGATCAACTCATAAGAACATATTCACTGGTATTGGGAAAAAGTGGTAGAAATTTTGACATTTTGAAAATTTTACCATGCAAAAATGTTTTCAAGATCCTTGGGCGTTGTATTTTTTTACAACACTGTTTCTATTTCAGCCGTTTGTGATAGAAATATTACTATTTTTGCATCACAGCATGCGAAAGCACGTGTTGTTAAAAAAACTTGAAGACCACGGATATTGAAAATGTTTTTGCATGGCAAAATTTTCAAAAAGTGACAAAATTTCTACCACTTTTTCCCAACACCAGTGTACTTGCTCTAAGGCGTTCGTTTCGGTGCGAAAGCTTTTGATCGGAAAATTCCAAAAACTTAAACCAGACAAGCAACAATTAAAAATTCAGATGTTTCAACAAGTCCACTGGGAACAAATCAAATTTATACCGCTCTCCTATCAAAAGCCTTGCCTGTAGACTCAAAATGATTCGGAAGACCGTGCAAAGTTTGGAAACGGCAACTTAATGAAACTTCATGTTCCTTTCGAGTTGTTCTTGAGAGCGTGTGTTCTTCGAGCTGCAAATTTTCTCAAAATCGGTGTTCAAGCAGAACCGGAAAGTGAATTTTATCATCGAGGAATAGATTTTAACCAAATAGGTATATGAGGAAAACATTAATCTGTATTCTTTTCTCTGAAACTAGGCCAATTGTTAGTTTTCTGAAATTCAGAAGATTTTTTTTAGAAAATTTTAAGCTATGAAGTTTCTTAAGAGTGCATAAAGTGTGAAAAATATAATTAATCTGTCAACTCTTTTCAAAAATGAATCATACATCTATCTAGTACTTTTTTTTATATTCAGTGAAAATTTGCCGGAATGCATTGGCTAAAATTAATCAACAATCAAAATGTCATTTAATTTCTCTTATTCTGAAGCACTGTATTCAAAATACAAAATTTTTTCCTATAAATATTGACATGATATCGGTTGGGCAGAAGATTCAATTAAAATGACCATGCAAACTCCAATCCTCTTTTAGGGTCTTTGAAATCTGTTGCTATCGTTTTTTTTTAAAGCTTTTTTGATGAACTGGATTGTAGCTCGTGACTGTCAGAAAAGCACCTTAAATAACAAAAATAATTAAGATAGTAAAAAATGAATAACTCAATGCCTATGACATTGGTGGTCTTTTAGCCTAATGGCGAACGTGTTGGGCTCATAACCAGAGGTCCAGGGATCGAATCCCGCCACCCTAAATCTAGGTTAAGGAAATTTTGTAAGTCCACGGACGTTAAAATGAACACACACACAACGAAAAATGAAATATAAAAAGAAACAAATATAGAATTGTAAACTCTACTGAGTATAATCAGAAGATGTTGGTCATATAGTCACTGTAACTGGACCATAATAGGAGCTAGTCTATAAGTCAGTTTCGAGTCGTGCTAAAAATAGCATCGGTGAGTAGAATGAGAAGAAGAAGAAGACACCTGGCGATGAATCGATTTTTTATAAACAAGTGCGAAACGCCAAATTGTCATAGGTGACCATGATCATTTTCCTTAAAATGAAGTGGATTGGTAGGCAATGTCATCAATAGGTGGCAATGCAATCACTTTGGGGAAATGAGACGATTTTTTTTTTCAGAGTGTCCTGACTGTTTGTTTGTGCTTAAGGTTTCGGCCTATTTCGGATCCTTAGTCAGAAATATATCGGATCATTCCGATCCGCCACTTCCACATTGCTGACAATTGCAGCAGAACCAAAACAATACTTGTTTTGGTTCTCCACTTGCTTTAGGTAAAGCCCTAAAATAAAAGTGCGGCAGACTGAATTTCTCACCGATTTGGCAGCAGTGAAAGAGCTTCTGTAATCTTTCAACACTGCCAATAACATAAACATTCGCATGACTTCTTGTTGATGTGCAGGTGTGTCGCAGATGGTGAAGTTGATTTTCGTTTTGTGAATATTATTTAATTTGTTCTCCGTTGTGTCAATTATTAAAACAAAAAAGAAGTGCTTCTTTCCGTTTTGCTCCAATGAATTTTCTCTGCATTCTTGATTAATTTCAATTAAAAAATTGAAAGTCACAGTCACACAGATTACAATACTTCCCACAAATTTGAAATGGTAAAAATGGTTATGCTCGATTGGAACGACTTTTGACAGTTCGATTGGAACTCCGCGGTGACAGTCTGCCGCACTTTTATTTTAGGGCTTTAGCTTTAGGCAATTCGCTATTAATGATTGCTGAACAATATGATAGTGATGATGATGATGACAATATAAATGTTTACGTCGTCACACGGTTAAGTCGAACTACTCAAACTGAGTTAATGGTAACAGTGTTGCCAGATATTCTGAGTGGATAGCTCACAATTTTCGCACAGAAATGAGTAGTTTCTCATTTACTTATTCAGAAATGAGTACTTTCCCGGTTAAGGAAGATGATAAGTAAGAGTGGAGAGTAAGACAGTAGCAATCGCTAACGAATTGTGTAGTTATATAACGACTAGACTGACAAAATATGAATACAAATAACTCATTTCCACCATTGAAACCTGCGTTTTCAACAAAACTTATGGATCAATTAAAGGGTGTTCGGAGTAAAAAGTGGTCAACATAAATTCGCCGTATTTTTTTTTCTAATCATTCATATAAAAAACCTGAACATCCCCAATCTTGTAGGAGGATGGTGTGTGTACAATGATGCTTCTATTTGGATTTTGACATTAGATCTTTAGATATCAAAATGGCGTCCAAGCAAGAGGGGCTACGAATCAAAATTTTGTACATGCGTCGTGATAATCCAAACTACACGCCCGCAGAAAGAGCCAAATCTTCAAATGTGGTCAAACCAACTTCCACCACAGTAATAAAAGTGTTCGGGGAACGTTTGTTGAAACTAGAAAGTCTGAATCTGGGGAAAATCTAATGCCGATAGCCGCCGTGACGAACAGAAGAGTTCGCAATATGTCGCAAATAAGTTGGGAATATCGTCTACATTCGTGCATGAAGCTTAAAAACGATCCGGACTGTCGACTTATAAGAAAGTAGTGGATCAAATCGCAACGATAAACAAACCTTACGACAATAACAAGATCTTAGAAGCTTTACACGACATTGTTGGCAAAATTTCATTGTGTGGTAATGGACGACGAAACCTACGCCAAGGCAGACTTCAGACAGCTTCCGGGACAAGAGTTTTATACAGCAACCTTGTAACTGATTGGTTACAATTCGTTTGATTTTTTTTTCATTTTGTAGTTTTGTTTGTTTATCTCTAGAAAATTCATGTTCCTTGTCAAGTCTCACAACAAGATAGCACCACAGTAGGCTACATTTTACTGCTGGCTGCTGTCAACTAACAGAGGAGGAAAGGAGGAATATATGGAAAATGAAATGAAAAAACCGAAAAGGAAGCTTGCTTTCGTTTTTCGAGTCTCTTCTGTACCAGGCGTCCGTGTGTGAAGTCAAGTTCCTGTAAAGTGTTTGTGAAAGTCCACGGAATTCACCCGGATACCGGATTGTCTTCGTCACGGCTCGGCCCGTAGACCCTTTGTGGTCTCGCGCCTAATACGTAAAGGACCAGCATCTTCGTCCTCGGGTTCTGCGGATCCCTAATTATTAAGGAGGACTTCCCTTCTCGACCTGCCGGATACGGGGCACTCTCGTGGGCAGGCCGATTAATAGCCAACGAAAGAAGACGCCTGCAACGACCGAGTCCAGCAACGCCCGCTGGCGCCGACGGTTTCGGCACCCCGTCGATACGCCCTTAAATCGACGGCCCTCCTGCTTCCGGAATTGGATTTCCGGAACTGCGACGTCGCGACAGAACAGCAACAGCAGCAGCACATCACGGTTAGTGAAACAATTACACGCCACACAAGACACAGAAAACATACACAGAATACTAATACCAATACTAATTTGAGATGCCTTCAATAGCGTTTGCTACCTTTCCTGAAGAAACATGACTTGCTATTTCGGACGGATTTGGCATCCTGACATTATGGAAAAAGGGCAAGGAGTGGTATGCCGCTAACAACTTTCAGGTTGTGTCCAAGGTTAAGAACCCTGATTGACATCTCCTGTAGATTTCTTGTAGTCCGCTATTTTTTTTTACAATTTTCAGTTCCTAATATTCTAAGTATAAAAAACTTTTCTTACTAAACTTTCTCTTCTACAGATTGAGACAAAATTTAAACCAATTAAACAAAATGTAGAGCAAAACATTTTAAAGGTAAATAATTTTGTTCGAGACTATTCTGAATAGCTATCCAAAATTCTGGCAAATGAGTAAACTGAAAGTGTACTTGAAAGCTATTAAACTTTCTAACGCTTACCAATACTAAGTTGAGATGAAGTTACACACAGTAAACGAAAATTACCGAGTTCGGTAATTTTTTTCCCGAAATCCTAACATGTGTAAATCGTTAAACTGTTCGGTATTTTTTTTCGGTAAAAAATAAACGAACATCGGTAAATGTAGAATCGATTTACCGATGTTCGTTTATTTTTTACCGAAAAAATTACCGAACAATTTAACGATTTACACATGTTAGGATTTCGGTAAAAAAATTACCGAACTCGGTAATTTTCGTTTACTGTGCAGATAATGCTTCTGGACTTGACTTGACGTACCTGAAACAGAGAAAAAAGAAAATAGATTATCGTTAGTAATCTCGATATTAAGTTTACAATCTAAATGGACATTTGAATAATATCAGGCGCTATCGGCTTCCACGGAATTCTGGCGACAAAACATTAGCGCCAAATGAGGGTTGACGGGTTGAGATCCAAGCTCGAGTTTGAACTTTTTTCTCGCATACACTTGCACCAGTGCAAATTGCATTGTTGTAAACAATATAAACATAAACATTGTGTGAGTGAAGTTACGCTTGATTTTCAAAGTATTAGTGTGATGATGTGCTTCCACTCAAAGCTTGAATGCAAAGCTGCAATGCTTGTGTGGAAAGCTGCAAAGCTTGGATCTCATCTCGCAGGGCGGCAGCGCCATAAACATTGTGTAGGTGACGCCAACGATTGGTTCGAAAAAACAAAAGCCCGACTATCTTGATACTTGGAGATCTTTGATAATATTCAAGACTTCATAAAATATTTTTCAATGCTAATATACTCTGGAGTGTATAAAACGGAAATTTTCTAATTTTTTCTACAAAATATCAACATGGATAAACTTTGTAACTGTTGTTTGTGTTTGTTAAGCCATACCAGAAGCTAAAAACGCGTGATCTGGCGAACGTGGGGTGCCCGAGAAATAGGAGAACGCTGCCATGGACCGAGTGAATTTTAGGAATTATGTTCGTCAAGTTATGTCGTGAGACGGAATACTATGTATATAAAAACAGAAGCTAAAAACGAGAAAATTCCGAAGTTTTACGAGCAGGAACTTGTTCATCATGAATCATGAATTCATGAATCAAATAAATAGTAAAATTCCCTTTAATTCCATTTATTTAAAAAGATTTTGGAGCTTAAATTGTCGTTTGTAGTTTGATTATATTTTGTTTCATAGTTTAATCTATAACTTTAAAAATAATTCTTCTATATGTATCGATTGCCATTTTAAGCGATTTTCTTAGAAGGAATACTCATCTTCCAACTTCATTCGTTGTATTTGTTGTTTGGGAACGGAATCGTCAATTTAGTTTAGGTCCAACCACAATCGAATTTCAAAACAACGATTTGTACCCGACATTGACCCAACCATAAACAAAGTCGATATGATTGAATCCAATTGCAGGCTGAAATTGATCTTGACGTGAAGATCAATTGCGGCCAGCAGCCATTGCATTGGGCTGAGCACCCTTGGCAATTTTTCCCCTCGGAATGGACGAAATTTTCTGACCAATTCACACCTTGAAAGAAAACCACAAAATACCAAATTAACCGGTAGATGAATCAAACGAATCAAACCGCAAAACCGTACGTCGTCGGTAGCTGGCCAACGAAATTTGCCCCGGCAATGTTCAGGCTCGATGATGTTTCGATGGAATTCATCGCCAAGTCTTGTTGTGATGAATTTCTGCATTACGGAGAGAAGCAAAATAAAAAAAAATCTGGTGCAATCTACGTACTACTTGAAGGTAATTACAGACAGGTAGAACATACGGACTAAAGTAAGCCATTACGAATCGCTCTCATCGGGAAAAATATGCAGTTCATAGCTATGTAGTGAAGACATTTTGCGACACACTATTAATTTCGTTTGCTGATCTGTTTGAATCCAACCATTTCGTCATCAGTATAAATAGATTGAGTAGCTCATAGCTAGGAAAATAAATTCTTTTCGACGACAACAATTTCCCACATTTTAAATGAAGAGGCAATTTGTCAAAAACATACTTTGAATTTTATTCAAAGTGAATTTGAATCGTAGAACTACTATAGTTAAGCGACTAACATGTAACTCAGAGCAATCAGAACCTCAAACTTATTAGAGATTCAAGCAGGTCACCCTTCAGAAGTTCAAATCCTACACAAAATCAGCACCCAGAACACGTTTCACGAGGGCCGATAGGTAGTTTGTCCTATTGAATAGCTTCGGAAAATTCTTGGCATTTTTTCACCGGTCTCCATCAGAACTGTGTGCCGGTCGCCATGTAATGGACTTGGGATTGACTTTTCCGAGACACGTTCAATCGACACCAACCAAAGCCGTGTGGCGGCCTTAAGTGGTAAAGACCGGCCTTCATTAATGGAATCGCCTAGCTTGCTAGCTAGGCTCGCGATGATCAATTGGATTAAATTACCGCCGACTGCAAAGAGAAGAAAAAAAAGAAACTAATCCGAACGCAGCAGGATGGAAGAATAATTCATATGTCGTCGGAAGCTTACTTTGAGCCAGCTAGAACAACGCTCCAAAGTGCGATGAAAATGACCGGCAAGCCGCTTTCTAAAGTTGACTACTGCTGGGCATGTGTGATTAGAATTAACAAGAGTTAGAACTCCTAAAATGAAAGTGTTTTCCGAGGAAGGCAGTTTTGTGGGAATGGAAAAATTGCCCGTTGGTGGTCCTTCCCTTTTGGTCTTTAGGGGTTTAATGATTGACATCAACCCCAAACATGGCTTTGTGAGGGAGGGTTAGAGTGGTCATGTGTGGCACTCCTACATGTGTTTATTATCTTTGACAGATGTTGCACTTGTGTGTTTGTGCTGACAGTTGTCAGATAGTGTTAAATTGTATTTTCATTAAGTCGCCTTACTGAAGGTTTCAGTTATTGCCTGAAACCAGGAAAAAATAGAACTCCCAGTGGGATGTTTTTTCCTTGTCGCCCAAAGCGATTAATCGATTATTTTCCGAGTGAGCTTTAATTTTAAATTAACATTACTGGACACGACACATTTTTTTACACAGAGAATATAAGTTCTACCAAAGTTCTTGTAGAGCTACTACTCGTCATTCGAATCACTTTACAGAAACTTTTGAATGCGTTAATGTTTATGTTGAAATTATTTCAGTAAGCGTGAATCCAGCCTTTTCGAGTAGTTCTATACTTCCATCTTAAAGATTTGAGACCAGCTTCAAGCGGGAACAACAGCGCGTTATGACTCCCAAAAATATTCGGATTGGGTGAAGCAGCCAGAGCAATCTGGGTTTAGATTCCAGTTCAATATGCAGAATAAGATTGCGCAATTAGTTGAAAGATTCAAATGTTAGACTTCAGATTCTACAGAAATGAGATGCGTGCGCACTGTCACGTGGACTTCCATTACTTTGAACTCTGATGATATTTTGTTCAAATTTTCTACTAACGATAGACCAACCAGACCAGCTATCACACTATTTTCTTACGAAATTTGAATTTTCTTAAATATTTATGACCTGAGATACAGCAATTTTACGAAAATCGGACATTTTCGACGTTTACCGTGGCACACCGCTATCACACCATTTAAACGTATAGGGGAGAATGGGGATACTTGATACCTTTTCTTTATTTCCGTCATATCTTTTTGGGGATATTTAGCAATTCGCCGTCTTTTGCCTTTTCTGACAGCGTGAGATTTCAAGTTTATATGCTTCAAAAGTTTGAACACAACAGAAACATGAACTCGTAGACAAACTGGAAGCATTTTCGTGGGATTAAAAAATTGTGATATTTTTTTAAGTTACAGGAGACTTGATTCTATACTAAAGGAGACTTGATCCTTAATTCAGGGTGCCCTGAACCTAGGCAAAAATCCAGTAAAATCTCAAGATAAAATGTCCTTCGACAATATTTTGCCATATTAGTTCTCATTTCACAGTTTGTATGTATCAGAGGGAATTCTAAAAGTTTGTCTACTACCCTAGAATCATTGTATTCTTTAAGGCGTAATTTTCTAGTTTTAAGATAAATACTGTATTTTTAGTCGTTTTTAACAGATCGATTCTGAATAGACATTATCTATTGGACCGATATTACTAATTTCATGATAATCAATTCAGCAGAAAAATATATCTTTTTGGACTCTAGGGATCAATTATACCCATAACATACATTTTGGAGAACTTCTCCTTAAAAAAATTGAGAGTTTACTATTGCTTTGAAAAAATGGCATTATGAAGATCAGCGTGCTATATTCTAACGATTGACATATTGGAATAAATATTTTAATATAATTTTTACATGTGAGAAACATTTTAAAGTGATGAAAAAAGATCTTTACACATTTTGTTCAATTTTTCAAACAAAGCTCAAAAACTCGAAAAATAAAATTTATAATATTTGTTGAGATAACAGCATTGTTGTTTTGTTCTATTAGGCGCATTTTTCCAAAACATTTGGTATTTGTAAGACATTCCTGTTTCGAGATATAGAGAAGGAATCAAGTATCCCCAGGGGTCAAGTATCCTCGTTCTCCCCTACTATCGATTTTTTTTCAATATTTAAAATAATTTGAATAAATTAATTAAATTAATTAATTTTTAAATTAACTAACAGTTGTGAAGTTTTTGGAATGTGATATAGCGTGGATTAAAAGTAAGAAAGCAAGATATTTTAGACATGACCTGAAAAATGTGATTTCTATACAATTTTGGACAGATTCTTCGAGCAACATATTCACCATTCACTGAGTATTCAGTCAATAAATTCCTTGCAAAAGATAAAACAAAAAATTACGAAATCATTTATTTTTATTTTTGATTGAAATTGTTTTGCATATTGTAGAAAACAAATTTCGTATGAAAATGTTCGTCCAAAATGCTATAAAAATAGCATTTTTTGGTCCAAGCTTGAAAAAGTGTACCTTGCCTAAATTTTTATCCAACTGATAGAACTTTCCAAAAAATTCGCACATGTTATTGTAACATACATTTAAAAAATCATTCCCCAAAATTTCGATATAATGCGTTGCGAAGTTTCTGAGATATTTATGTTTGAATGGTTAAAGTCTTAGAAGTTCGATTATCGTAGAATTTCTGTATTTCAAGTCATGAATATTTTAGACAATGGAAATTGGTAAGCAGCAAGTTCGATTTGAAGCGCCAAGAAAATGCAGTTTCAAATCAGGAGCTCGTGGGTTCCGGGTAAACATAAATATTATGAATATCTTTTTAATCATTATCATGCTTTGTTCTAAGGCTGATGGCTAGAAGTTGATAAAATAATGATTCAAAATCTAAAATGGAAAATGAGCCGGAATGGTTTCATTGTTATGGCCATATAAATTTACAATGGAATTTTTTTCTTTCCAGGAATTTACATAGTGTCATAAATAGTGTCATAAGTCATGTAAAATTTGTAGAAATCTAGAGTCGTAGAAACAAAACACCCGTGAGAGAGATTTTCATCCGCAAGAACACTATACTAGCGCTTATCAACTTCAATTTTGCTCTCGATAAGTTGTGCATTCCGATTCAAATTTATCGTCTCTTGTAACGTTAAGGATAAATTCTCGCTCCCGGACGAGAGTAAATTTCTCATTATTTTGCATGGAGTAAAGGGCGCAGAGAGTCAGAATAGCTATAAAAAGCACTCTCTGTGCGTTTGTTCTCTTGATCGCTTTCAGTTATGTCAGAGAATATTCTCAGAACTAGAACTGACTGAGAGAAAATAATTTCGGACGAGTTATCTTGATCGTCATTGGAACCAAGGTGTGTATATATTCGAATCGAATTCCCGATTCAGCCATTTTGCGGAACTCATGAAGTTTGTTTACCAACAAACCACCGAAAAGCTGAGCAAAAAATAAACAAACTCATTGAGAGCCCCGCTCACTCCTCACCTACTTACTGTAAAAGTCGGAGAACCTAGTGTATCAAAAAACCTTGATTGGAACGGGATGAGAAGCAGCGTTGTCAGATCTATGGATTTTTCCGTAAATCTGCGGATTTTAAGAATTTCTACGGAGTAACGGATCGAAGCTCACATAGACTACACAATCAAAAAGATTGCCGTGAAATATGGTGTACTTTGTAGAGTAAGTAGATATATGACTTTCTGGTCGAAAATAATCTACGTTAAATCTGTTATTATGCCACATTTCGACTATTGCGCTACAATTTTACTGCATGCATCTGATACACAAACAAAGCGCCTACAAAGAATACAAAATAAGATCATGCGAGTAGTGATACGATGTAATCGATACACACCAAGTTCATTGATGCTCGACATACTTCAATGGTTGTCAGTGAAACAGAGAATTGCGTATAACAGTTTGATTTTTATATATAAAATGAAGAACGGAATGTTACCGGCTTACTTAATGGACGGTTTGCAGTACGGCAACGATGTACATAGCTACAATACGAGAAGAGCCCATGATTTCAGATTACCGAATACGAGAAAGGAAATGACAAAACGATCAGTTTTCTACAACGGTCTAAAAATGTTTAACAGCCTGCCGCAGAATATAAAAGACAGTTCAAACATAAAAACTTTCAAGAAACTGGCAATACAACACGTTAAACAGACAATTTGAAATATTGACTAATCCTAAAAAGGATCATATGCTTGTGATGAAGATCTGGCGAAATACCAGATATAAAATTGTACGGTGATGGACATACGCGGGAGTTAGACAAACAAGTCGTACAGAATTAGATAAAAATAATGCAAACAAAATTATCCATAGGATAAACTGTCCCTCCCACTTCTAAAGAAGCGTATAGGGTGGAGGAAGGACCCAATTGGGCCTGTGGGACCATCACAAAAAAAAAAAGCTCGAAATCTACGGATTTTCTGTGTTTCCTACGGATTTACCGAAAAATTATCGAAAAAATTCTAGGGATTCTGCGGTTAAACGAAAATTCTTCCTGACGACCAAAAAAACGTAGAATTCACGTCCCTGAAAACTTCCTTGTACGAGGTTTTTTTTCTTCTGAATCTGATATTTGACGACCCCTTTTGTTGAACCCTGTTCGTTAGTCTTTCAAAACTTTTCTGTTTCTCTATCATCATTCAGTTGTTCCCATTTTCATGATTCGCTGGACTTTTGGAACCTTCACTCTTAACAGATATTAAGTTATTGAATTAAGAAATAAAAAACAATTTCGGATTTTATTCATATGAAAAAAAAAACTTCTCAGCTAACGATTTCGAAATGTTAAAACCACAAATTTCATTTTCACCGTGTTACTGACAATTGATAGATACATCTGAGCTGGACCGCTTAATGGTTTCCTCCGATTTGTCAACCAGTTGGGTCACATTTGAAGAAACAAACGCTCGTCAAACGAACTGTCGTGGCGGGTCGAGTTCTCAACCGGTCCAGCATCCGAGAAGGGCCAATCGAAAACACTAAAAGGCTGGGAAAATGAGCTGCCGATTTTGTGAAATGTAACGCGCCTATCGGTAATAGCTGGGTTGTTCCAATCTGGTGCGTGTTTGTGTTCACCAATAATAAGTAAGGGCGCGTTGTGTCTCTGCTGCGCGTTGTAACGGTCGCCATGTATCAGGAGGCTAGAGACATACTTTCACGCACTTTGATCCGGTCAAATCGAATTTTACGGCACCAAGCAAGTCTAGCAGGCGACAATCGGTCAAGTTGGACCGGACTGACACTCATTCGTCGTTTTTCATTGCGCAATGGAACATGTGGTGCGACTTTGAAAATGACCAACAATCATCGTAGCTCAACCGCATAACACATCAATTGCCAATCTCGGCACCATGTTTGGTGCCGGCTAAGATAAGTTTATAAACGGTTGTACTTTGGTTCGACTACTAAGGGGTTAAGTTGAAGCTGTGATCAACTTTCGACGATTGTCTTGGATCCCTCCTTTCCAGTTTCCTCAATTTGCACGCTTCTTGTGCAACTTAGCTAAAGCTGGCGTTACTTTACTGCGAAAATTCAGGCAAAAACAGCAGCTCAAATTTGCAAATTGCTTTACAACCAACACGCGCTTACTTACTTATTTGGGAGTTGATCAAGCAGGGTTGAAATTTGCAAAACCTTAGCTATTTTGAGGTTGTGTAAGCAAGCTAATTTGAACCGAGATGCATTTGACCGAAGCGGTATATTACCCAAAAATCGAAACCTATCGACCTCATTGTGAATCCCCCGGAAATGCTCGTTTAACAGCCTGTTTGGGTGACTGTCAATGTGAACTTCATTGGAGAGAAAAAATCTACATAACTTCGGATCAATTCACTTAGCTTGCACCGCATTTTTCCTTCTTTTTTTGTCGATACCTACATGTGTCAAGTCAAGTCAGCTGATGATGGTTCCAAGATTGAATGTTATTTATCTCACCGGTGGGTCGGTGCATTCAAACACGTTCCACAAATTAACCTGACCGATGACTAGGCCGAGACCGAGAAATGAGACTAGGAAATCGGATGCTGCTCGGATAAAAAACAGACAGATAATTGTGACTGGCATAATCAATTATTGAGCGATGGTCAGCTCTGTTGAGTACCGGTTTTAAAGAAGGAGTTGGATTTTTTTAATAAATGGTCTTCGGTGAAAGAAGGAAACTTCCCCTAGATGTTATGTAAATTTTAACCAAACTTTCGAATCTATCTGTAAAATTTGGGGCCTCAGAGAAATTAGCTGATAAATATAGGCCTATTAATTGACACCCAGATGTAGGTATCGATGTGAAAAAGTGATCGAATGGGTTTTACCGTTCAAAATTGAAATGGGTATATGTTTGAATTTCGTTACAGCACAACTTGCAGAATACTAAATTAGATGCTTTCCATTAGAGCGAAGTTTAATATGCAAAATATTTTTCAAAATTGAACAGAACAACCAAAAATGGAGACAGAATCGTTTCTTTTTAAAATCTGTATCAATTAGTAACAAACATTAAGATAGATCCAAGCATTGGCTCCATATTTTGGTTTTGCTATTTATTTGGTAATTTTGAAGGAGTGGTAATCAATGTAGAACCTTTCTAAATAAACTAAAAATTTCAATATTTTGAGAAATCATATTTTGAAGCAAATATAGATGAAGTTGATGAAAAGATATTACCAAAAAAAATCACGCTCATTTTGTTAAATGAGCGTGATTTTTTTGGTAATATATGATGTAGCATTCCATTGCCCGGATTTTCGCCTAAATTGGGAATATCGTGGTAAGGATCCTGGATTTGATAACATCATTCGTAAAATTCAACAAAAAACTCAAATTTAGCTAGGTATTAAAGTACCTATTTTGTTTCTGCGTTCAACATCGATATTTTTTAGGTTAGTAAGTTAAAGAACAATTCAACTATTCGGCATTTTAAAGTACGATTTGAATGCTGCTGATGTTTTCCGATGAAAAATTAAAATTTTCAAGTGTACTTGATTGTATTTGAAGTATTTTTAATAGCACAATTATTTTCATCCGGAATTGAACGGATATTGCCAGTTTTTGAGTTGATAAAAATGCGAACGAATGCAAGAATTTTGATAGGTTTAAATTTAAAATGGTCCGGATTAGTCCGACCCGTAATCCAAGTATGTTTCATTATTTAAATTTTTAAAATATTTGTATCATTAAAAATAAAAACTCTTTAAATACTCTATTTTTTCCCCCAAAATCATTTTAAACATTTGTTAATCAAGATAAAAACAGTACAAACCGTGAAAACCGTTTGATCCGAAGGAAGCGTAAAAACCGTAGAAACCGTATGATCCGTAGTAACCTTACAAACCTTAAAACCCGTATGATCCGTAGGAACCGTATGATCCGGCAGAAACTTAGAAACCATTTGATCGGTAGGAATCGTATGATCCGACGGATTTTTCCGAATCGTAAATATTAACCGTATAATGCGTAGGAACCGAATGATCTGTAGTAGCCGTTTGATCCGTAGAAACCGTATGATCAGTAGTAACCGTACAAACCTCAAAACCTTAGGATCCGTATGATCCGCAGGAGCCGTACGAACCGTAGAAACCGTATGATTCGTAGGGACGCTTTGATCCGTAGAAACCGTATGATACGTAGAAACCGTATGATCCGTAGGAACCGTACGAACCGTAGAGATCGTATGATCCGTAGTAACCTTACAAAGCTTAGAAACCGTATGACCCTAAGGAACCTTTATATCCGTAGGAACCGTACAAACATTGTTAACCGAATATCCGTAGAAACCATACGAACTGTAGAAACTGTATGATTCGTAGGAAGCGTTTGATCCGGAGAAACAGTATTGTCCATAGGAACCGTACGAACCATATAATTGTAGAAATCATTTGATCCGTAGTAACGGTATATCTGTAGGAACGGTACAAACCGTAGAAACCTTTTGATCCGTAGGAACCTTAGTACCGTAGAAACCGTAGGATCGTAGAAACCGTTTCATCCGTGAAAACCGTATGATCAGACGGAATCTTACAAACCATAGAAACCGTGTGATCCGTTGAAACCGTATGATCCGTTGAAACCGTATGATTCGTAGTAAACGTACTTCAGTGGCAGGAAGTTTATGTCACACCAGTAGTATGCGAAGAGGTTTTTTTTTGTATTTGTAGGAAATCGAGCCGTAGAAACCGTATGATCCGTTGGAACCTTATGATTCGTAGTTACCGTGCAAACCGTAGAAACCGTGTGATTCGTAGGAACCGTAAGAAATTTAGAAACCGTTTGATCCGTAGGAACAGTATGATCCGGCGAATTCTCACGAACCGTAGAAATCGTATGATCCATAGGAATCGTACAAACCGTAGTATCCATATGATTGTAGAAACAGTATGATCCGTAAGAGCTGCATAATCCGAAAAAACCGTAAGAAATTACGATTTTTTACTGTTTTTTTTGGTTTTCATGTGAAATGGATTGACTTAAGACTCTCAGATATACATATACAAAAAAACTTGATAACTTACATCGTAATTCATGTAAAATGTAAATATTGTTCTATGTGGTGAGTTATATCAAATCACAATGTCTGAATATGGTATACATAGCATGTGAATTTTAATTTTATTGCAATTTACCATTCAAGATAAAATTGTTGGATTCCGTTTTCACTTTCTCTTTTCATTCTTTTTTCCTTTTCCTTTGTTCATATTAGAGATGTACCGAATATTCGGTCGGCCGAATATTCGACGTCGAATACCGCCAAAAAACCGTTAAGCCGAATATTCGGCTCCCCGAACAGTTGAGCTAGGTATTCGGCCGAAAAGGCCGAATAGGCCGAATATTTTTTTTTTTTTAATTAACACAAGAAGAGACTTGTCAATTTTTTCAACTGATGTTCGATAATTTATAAAATATCCAAAAAAAATGTTGACAAAGCTTCAAAATCATCAAAAACTTATGATTTAAGTAAAACATTTTAGATGTATCCATGTATTTTTTCACTGTAGATAGCTATACTTTTATTATCGTTTGTTCCAAATTAGGGATGGCCACATATTTTTTTAAACTTTCCCGATTTTATCCGGGTTAATTAAGATTTTTTGCTAAATCAAATAGAAAAAATCAAACGTCTTTTTGATTTTTTTTATTTTGTATTACAAAACCGATTTTTTTAAAGTCAATTTACTCGTTGGATACGATTTGAACACTGCTGTTGTTGAGAATAAGGCTTTGTTATGTATGTTGGAACAGAAACTAATAAAATTTTCTCTTTGTTTACAAGTTTTTCAAAAAATCGCCCAGACCCGGCCGTGTGGATACATGTCGTAGAAAGTATTGTATGCTTAGGGTTAAAGATCATCGTTCTTTTTGGCAACTATTTTGATTACATCTAGCAAAAATTAGACATTCATCTAATTCGATATAAAAAAATAGCAATTTCAAATAGCTTGACACCTGTTTTGACATGTTTTGTCCCAGATTTCTCTGGAACCCAATCTCTTTTGTGATAAACGTCCTAGAAGCGACAAGTCATCTGATGACCTTTCAGCTAATGATGACATTATGAAAATCAAAATGACCTCTTCTTAAAAAAGATCTGATACATCTGGTTGGGAATAATCGACTTAAAACATGAGGGGCATTAAGATGGCAGAAATAGATGATTTCTATTAGAAATAGAAGTAGAAATAGAAGTAGAAATAGAAGTAGAAATAGAAGTAGAAATAGCAGTAGAAATAGAAGTATTTATATTGAAAACTCAACAGGTAATTCGACCGAATATTCGGCCGAACATTCGTTTGGTCGAATAGTTGAAAAATTCGGTTTTCGACCGCGCCGAATAACACTATTCGGTACATCTCTAGTTCATATCAGTTCTTTAGAATATCACAGCTTGGAATCTATTAGCAGTTTCAAAGCCCGCAAATTCTATGGGATTGCTTTCCCCATTCTGTTATAGAACAAATTTGGAAAAAAATCCAGTTTGGAAGTTTAAAGTATGGGCAACATGAACAAAAAGTATTGGAACAACTACTCAAAATACCTTATAACTTTTTTTGTCTAATGAGATACGAAGTTCAGCGGAAAATTTCCTCTAAAGGATTTTTAAATTCACACAAAAACCATTAGCGAGCTCGGTTCCACAGGAGACACAAAAATTATGTTGATTTATCAGTACAAAATATTCAATTATCCCATACAAACTTTAAAGTTCAAATTTACTCATTTTAAAAATTCGGAAAAAAGTCTTAGATGAGCTTGTAATCAAAACGAAACTTTCAAGACCCCAGGGTTTGAGAAATTCAAAAAAGATCCAAAATCGACTCAGTCTAGTGTAAAAAGTTTGAATTTTGAATTGAAATATGTATGGAAACAGAAATTTTAACATATTTGTCTGTTATGGCACTCAAAAAGTTCATTTTTTGGTAGTATTAATTAAAGCTGAATATTTTCTTATCCTACTGTTATCCAGCTATGAAATTAGCAATCAAAGAAGCAAAAAAATCAATTGAAATATTTTGTAACTTTGTTTTGTATAACATTGAACAAGTTTCATGTGCTTAAGGTGAGGTTTAAAGTTTGTCCACATAAATTGGTCGGTCTTGAACTAGACAGAGCTGAGCGCCATGCAAAAATTTCAAAACAACCGCAACTGAATCTCGTACAATCCCTATTCTAGATCGGAAAAGCGAGTATGTTTGGGCATATCTGGGCATATTTTTTTTTAATCAAAACTGATAATCAGATTTTTAGGCTTCCAAAAAACCTTTTATGATCATCTTTTTTAATATGATTTGGGTGAATAAATCCGGGAATTTTTCAATAAAATCTGTGCAACCGAGAAGAACCGGACTTTTTCCGGTTCAAATATCCGGGCAAATTCGGATAAAACCGGGTAATCTGGCAACCGTAGCCATTGCAAACCACAGAATTAAAAAGAATGGTTTATATTTTGTATCGTATATATATGTATATATAGACTTTCTCTCTATGAATCAATGTAATGTTTCATCAGTGATGTCAACCTTCCAGATTTTGTCTGGATCTTCTAGACTTTTTGGCCTTGCGCCAGATATTTCTTAGGTTTCTAGACTTCCAGATTTTTTAAATTTTTCCTTGAAAGTTCCAGAATTTGCGGTTTGTCACGCCATCTATGGATGCACCTCTGTCATCAAGTGGACCCTATCAAAACGGTAGTCCACTGGTAGTCGGAAAACCTCAAAACGGTAAAACACACCGTAATCGATAATAAAGTTAGCTCATTAAGTTTAGTGGACATATAGTCTGAGTTACTGGGCCACAACTAGAAGCTGTCAGGAGGAGATTTCGTTGAGAAAGAAGAAAAAGATTAAGTTTAGTGCGAACAGTTGAGGAGTAAACATATAGACAATTTTCGATACAGAATTATACTAACATTTAGTTACTGTTACAGTTACGTTCCAAACGACTAACACCGGAAGAATTGCTAGCTTGTATAAGTATTAATTGCGTTTTAGTTTCGTGAAGGTAGTAAATTGAAACTGAAGAGTGAAAGATTGAATTGTATGTAACTTATGTAGATCTAATATCACAGGTAGTCTTGGCGTAAACCTAAATATTCCGCCGAACACAGTCAGTGCCGATCATAGTTAGTGCCGAACCCGACCGGAGAACAGGTAAATCCTAAATAAGACAACAATTTAAAATCTAAATAATTAGGTAGATAACCGTTGTAAACAATTGCGTTTGCCACATGTTAAAATCAATGCTAGTCGTACCGTAAGACACTCGAATTTCGGGCTGAACACAATATTAGTAAAAAGGGCATTTAAAAAAACGAACACACACATATAGGATCTCAGTGAAACTTCATGTTTCTTTGAAGAGATCTAAATTCTAATTTAGACTAAAGCGTACATCTTTCAAGGATATAATAGCTAGCATCTTACTAATGCTAACACCACCAGCCCACAAAAAGTGTACTCTGTATTCCGTAACCGAGACTTGATCTCATGACCTCTGGCTTAGAAGAGTTGAACGCTTTCCTCTAAGTCACGGTCGGCGGCATTAAACATGAGTAGTCAAATGATACACCACACACACACCCACTACAGTGTAAAATTACACAATTTATTGTCAATTCAAATATCTAAATGCTGAATTAAAATAATCAATAAATCAATAAATAAATCAAGAAATAAATCGTTCAAATTACCGGAAGCCTTTTTTTTTATTTACATAGTATTCCGTCTTACGACATAACTTGACGAACATAATTCCTAAAATTCACTCGGTTCATAGCTACCGTTCTCCAATTTCTCGGGCACCCCACGTTCGCCAGATCACGCTCCACTTGGTCTAACCACCTCGCTCGTTGCGCCCCCGCTCGTCTTGTTCCTACCGGATTCGTAGCGAACACCTGTTTTGCAAGACAGTCGTCCGGCATTCTCGCAACATGTCCAGCCCAGCGTATCCGGCCAGCCTTCACCACCTTCTGGATACTGGGTTCGCCGTAGAGTCGCGCGAGCTCGTGGTTCATCCTTCGCCTCCACACTCCGTTCTCCTGTACGCCGCCAAAGATGGTTCTTAACACTCGTCGCTCGAATACTCCGAGTGTACGCAGGTCCTCCTCGAGCAATATCCATGTCTCGTGCCCGTAGAGAACAACCGGTCTAATAAGCGTCATATACAGGTTACACTTCGTGCGAGGGCTAAGTCTTCTCGACCGCAGTTGCTTGTGGAGTCCATAGTAGGCACGACTTCCGCTGATAATTCGCCTCCGGATCTCACGGCTGGTGTCATTGTCTGCGGTCACCAATGAGCCGAGATAGACAAAGTCTTCGACTATCTCCAGCTCGTCGCCGTCGATCGTGACCTTGTTATTACTGGACAAGCGGGTTCGGTCGGTCTCGGATCCGCAGGCCAGCATGTACTTCGTCTTGGACGTATTAATCATTAACCCAATCCTTCCTGCCTCGCGTTTCAGTTTGCGGTAGATCTCCTCCACCGCCGCAGATGATCTGCCGACTATATCAATGTCATCGGCAAAGCAGATAAGTTGACTGGATCTGTTGAAAATCGTGCCCCGCATTTCGCCCACCGCTCGTCGAATAACACCTTCTAGCGCCACGTTGAACATCATGCAGGATAGACCATCACCTTGTCGAAGCCCCCTGCGAGATTCGAATGAACTCGACAATTCACCCGAAATCCGCACACAGCACTGCGTTCCATCCATCGTCGCCTTGATCAGTCTGATCAGCTTCCCGGAAAAGCCGTTCTCGTCCATAATTTTCCATAGCTCGTTACGGTCGATCGTGTCGTATGCGGCTTTGAAGTCGATGAATAGATGGTGCGTAGGGACTTGGTGTTCGCGGCATTTTTGGAGGATTTGCCGTAATGTGAATATCTGGTCCGTCGTAGACCGTCCCTCCATAAAGCCGGCCTGATGACTTCCCACGAATCTGTTTGCTTGTGGCGTGAGGCGGCGGAGTAGGATTCGGGACAACACTTTGTAGGCGGCATTGAGGACAGTGATCGCTCGGTAGTTCTCACAGTCCAATTTGTCGCCCTTCTTGTAGATGGGGCATATTACCCCCTCCTTCCACTCCTCCGGTAGCTGTTCAATGTCCCAGATCCGGATTATCAACCGGTGTAGGCAATCGGCCAACCTGTTCGGGCCCATTTTGATGAGTTCAGCTGCGATGCCATCCTTCCCAGCCGACTTGTTTCTATTCAGCTGGCGAATGGCTTCCTTAACTTCACTCATCGTTGGGAGTGGCTCCTCTTCGTCGTTGGCTACGCCGGCGATGTACCTTCCCCCACCGTCTTGATCTCCTGCATGTGCGCCGTTCAGGTGTTCATCGAAGTGCTGCTTCCACCTTTTGATCACCTCACGATTGTCCGTCAGGATACCCCCGTCCTTATCCCGGCACATTTCGGCTTGCGGCACAAAGCCTTTGCGGGATGCGTTGAGTTTCTGATAGAACTTTCGTGTTTCTTGGGAACGATGCAGCTGCTCCAGCTCCTCGAGCTCCTCCTCCTCCAGGCGGCGCTTTTTCTCCTGGAAAAGTCGGACTCGCTGCCTCTTCCGCTGTCGGTGATTTTCCACATTTCGACGGGTGCCTCTCTGCACTACTGCCGCCCGCGCGGCATTCTCTTCGTCCATCACCCTCCTACACTCCTCGTCGAACCAGTCGTTCCGTCGAGATCGCTCCACATAACCGATGACGTTCTCCGCAGCACTGTTGATGGCTGTCTTGATGGTATCCCAACAGTCCTCGAGAGGGGCTTCGTCAAGCTCGCCCTCTGCCGGCAGCGCTGCTTCGACCGATTGCGCGTAGTCTGCCGCGACCTCGGGTTGCTTCAGTCGCGCGATGTTTAACCGAGGCGGGCGCCGGTTTCGCGTGTTGTTCACTACGGAGAGTTTTGGGCGCATCTTCACCATCACCAGATAATGGTCCGACTCGATGTTGGCGCCCCGACAGGATCTGACGTCGATGATGTCCGAAAAGTGCCGGCTGTCGATCAAAACTTGGTCGATCTGTGATTGCGTTTGGTACGGTGATCTCCAGGTGTACTTGTGTGGGAGGCGGTGCTGAAAAAAGGTACTACGTACGGCCATTCGTTTGGAGGCGGCGAAATCAATAAGTCTGAGGCCGTTTTCGTTGGTCAGCTGGTGCGCGCTGAACCTTCCAATTGTCGGTTTAAATTCCTCCTCCTGGCCGACCTGAGCATTGAAATCCCCGATGACGATCTTGATATCATGTTTTGGGCAACGGTCGTATTCACGCTCCAGCTGCGCGTTAAATTCGTCTTTGTCGTCACCGGTACTTCCGAGGTGAGGGCTGTGCACGTTGATGATGCTGATGTTGAAGAACCGGCCCTTGATTCTCAACCGGCACATTCGTGAGTTGATCGGCCACCACCCGATCACGCGCTTTTGCATCTTTCCCATCACTATAAAAGCTGTCCCAAGCTCGTGTGTGTTGCCGCAGCTCTGGTAGATGGCTCGACCATCTGGATACGTTCGTACCGTGGAGCCGGTTCGTTTAATTCTTGTTTTGAGAACAGGGTTCAACCATGAATTTTTCAACAACAACAAAACATTTAAATATTGACCATTGCACCAATGGTAAACGCTATTGAAAATAAGGAATTTAAAAGTTGTTCCTTGCAATTGGTATTTAGTTTCAATAATATTTACGTATTCTACGATTTAAACGAGTAAAGTAAAGATTAGTTTATTATCGGCAAAATTGAAATCTGGCAACCAAAAAAAAATAGCGATAACGAAGAGCACTATCCAGACTTTTCCAAATTTTTTTTGTAATCTTCCGTACTTTAAAAAAAAACAATTGGCTACTCTCGGAAAATATTGGTTTAAGTATCTCAAACAGTGGCTCAAATACATTTCAAAGTTCATGTACATGTTGAATATTTTCATTTGTCGTCTGTAAGTCATTTTGAATTCTTCTGATTTAACATTTCCCGTACATTGTTTTGATGATATTTTTACCCATAAATATCTATAAAATGTTAAAAAACGATAAAATTAGCTCTTATTTTGTGAGAATTTATATAATCAATAGATTACTGAAAACTTGGTAAAATCTATTTGAGAATTACTAATGCTTCTAGGTTTTTTTTTCTACAACAATTTTTGAGGCATCATGTCTCAAAAGCTATAAAAAAAAACATTTAAGAATAATATCCAAATTTGCAGCGTTCTACTGAACAACCAACAGAAATAACTCAAAAAACACATTTAGGTAATGAGGTTAAATTTTATGGTCAGTAATTTACCCTCGTTCACTAGTTTCGTCGGTTCAAATTTTTGCGTGGTTACCAATAGCTCATAAATTCTCCTCGGTAATGAAGGGCGGTCACCCTTCTTGGAAGCCACTCTCGCTTTGACCGGATCATTATCCGAATCGTGTGTTACCACCGTCATTGTATAATCGCCCATATTTACCGAGGCATTAGGTCGATGATTGACATGTTATTCATGGACCCAATCTGGTCTACTGTTATACTAAATCCAAACAACCCCATCAGTCAGTGTCCACGCCAAGCAAGATCAAACCGCCCATTTGACCCATTGAGGAGGTTCGAAAACCATAGAGACCCAAAGCATAGTCCACGCCTCAAGCAAACCAACTTGGAGCAAAGCGGTGGAAATTGCTCAAATTAATGCTACGATTTATTGACTCATAAGTCTGAAGGGTGGAAACTCTCCACCAGTATAAATATTTGCACTGTCACCGTTTGGTTGTGTTTCGTTTTTTTTTCAGGTTGCAAACTTTGTCGGTAGAAATTTGCCATTTCTTTCACGGCAAAGCACTTGATCGACCATGTTTTGATTGAATGACTCTGATGCCGGGGTAGTTTGTCGTAGGTGAGAACTGTCAACTTACAATTGCACCAGTAGTCAGTCGACTACACAAGACTTTTTCAGTTGATTCAAACATTTAAGCAAAGGTGTTTGTCGATGATGGATTTATTAAGTTTTTCTTCATATTTACGATCGGAGTTGTTTGGAACGATTTGCGTAACCACCACTCGGCTGAGCTGAGCACAGTTGACAGGCATGTCATTATCTCATTCAGGTTACTTTTAACAATCTGTGCTGTGCAGAGAGTTTGTTTCTTTCGATGCCGGAAATGCAAAACGTGATTAGATACTAGAATGATTGAATATTGTGTGTGACCATGTGTGGCAAATTGTTCTTGCCTTTGATTGAAGTTCGAAACGAGACATCGTTGATAATAATTTTATAACGTTCTCACATTTCGATAGTCGTGATTGTTACGAAATCACGAGTCAGTAAATTAAACAAACTTAGAATGAAATTTAAATTAAATATATGTTTTTTGTTATCATTTCGATTACTGCTAATAGCCACAGATAAGATTTAGTGACGTTTTACAAAAAAAAAAGTGCCACAACATTCCGACTCAATAACTTAGACTGACAACTTGGTTGATTGAGGAAAAATTTCATTGTCTGCTTTCATGAAGAACAAACCAACCAGCATATAATTTGTGCACCATCAATCACATATAGTATATAAGAATCTGCATAATGACTGGTGTCATTTTTTATCATATACTTAATAGGTATGACAAAGTGGTTATAAAGAAACCTTTAATTTTCATAGTGAAGAAGTACCGGTTGACTTGGCTGGAAAAACGAAGTACCGTGAATTTAAAAAAAATGTCCGTCAATCAAAAGAATAAAAAATGTTCTTATTCAACAAAGAAGTAGCATAGAATCTCCATTTGGGCAGAAAAAAGTCCTCTTCACAGGCTGTATTCTGAAAATGGTTGTTCTGAACGACCGTCCCCATTTCTCGTGCAAAAGTCGAATTTTCATCGTTATATTATTGCCTGAGTCCATTGCGATGCTTAAATTATCTATTTAGCACATTTTTCTCGTTTTAAATCAAATTTGTAAAAATTTGAAAAAAATGTTTGACAAAATTACAGTCATTTTAAATTTTGTTTAGAAATTTGGCTAAATGTGCTTAATCGTTTGTTCAATCATCGCAACGGACTCTGGCAATAACAAAACGAAGAAAATTCGACTTTGGGCGAGAAATGGGGATGATCTCTTTCAAACAATCTTTCAAAGTGTGAATTTGTATGCAAAAAAATTTTTGAACTTTTTTTTTTTGAGTTTAAAAAAATTCATTATTGTAGTCCAAAGCTGTTAGTGGAGATGGTTTATAACTGACCTGACATTAAACTAAAATTCCAGCTATGTCGATCAATATCACCATCATTTTCAGAACCAAAGCATGTCATCATAGCATGCGGTTATCAGTCTATTAGCAGGGATGAGCAACCCGCGCAACTAGAGACCCTTTCGTGCGGCCTGCGCAGCTTTTTCCAAATTTTATGCCTTTGCTTTTTCTACAATGCATTGTTAGCAAAATTAGGAATTAGGAATTAGGAAAAGTAATTAAGACTTGATCAAATATGATAAATTTTTAACGACTTTTAATGCATTTAGTATGTTCTGTTCAAGGCATAACGTAGTATTGGAGTTTTTTTTAATTCAGGATACATTTTTCCTAATAATTTAACTCCTAACCACTTTGAAAATCAAAATCTATCAAAGTGAGTGGAAAGAGTAGCCATAAATCGGAAGCTACATATGATCAAAGGAATTTCGAAGTCCGTGTATAACGTCATTACTTTCGTTTCAAGCAAAAATTAAGTTGTATGATAAAAAGTATGCTCAGCAGATATGTTTTTTATAAATTATTCTATCCAATTCGGCCAAAAGGCATGGTCTGTTAGCATTCAATTACTAGTTAAAAAAACTAAAGCAGAATCTTGTGAAATATCTTTTATTTATAAATGTGTATTGACGAAAATTACGAAAGTTTACTAATAAATCGTTCACCCAATTTAAGATTTTTATCAACATGAATCAGCGTGCATCAAAGTTGCCGAAAAAAAATTAGTTCTTGATAAAAACAACAGATATCTGAAATTCTGTGTTTCAACCAAAAAGGTCTCTGACGATTAGCAGGGACTAGCTGACCCGGTGAACGTTGCAACACCTTCCAAAAATAAATGAAATTTTAAGAAATTATTTGAATTTTGTTTAAAGCTCGGTTTGTGCCAAAAAACTTGTATGGAAGCCCCCCTTCTCCCTTCCCATCTGCAAATGCTGAAAGGAGGTAGGAATCATATTTTTTTCGTAATCAAAATTCTAATATTAAATTTGATCATATTGGTTGAAAAGGTTTAAGTAATAAATCAACATTTATATGGAATTCCCCCCGTCCCTTCCCTCTCCCCATTGCAAGACAGAAGAGTCTGTAAAATTCCATAGAAACATATCTTGTACTCATATACCTTCCCATATCAAATTTGATTTTTGATTACTTCTATTTCAAGAAAATGGTTCACTGGAAAAAAGATGGTGTTTCAAATAATCATAGAACCATTTCTCATACCCAAATGATTTCCCATGTCATATTGAGTTCCATTTGTTTGATAAGTTAGGAACAATTTGATGTGAGCTCTTCCCTAACTTAATCCCCAATTGAAGAAAAAAGGTCTCTAGTAAGCATTGAACCATTTACTGTATCCACAAAAAAGAAATAATGGTATCAAATATTCATAGAAACCTTTCTCGTACCCAAACACTCATCCAAGCCAAATTTGGTTCTATTTTCTCGAATAGTTCGAAAGTTATGTAATAAAATGTATATAAGCCTTTCCCCTCCCTGCCTTCATCTCCGTTGAAAAAAGGGAGGGGTAAAAAATGACCATAGAAACATTTCATGTGTTCCAATACCCTCCCTTCCCAAATTTGGTTTCAATGTCTTGATTAGTTCTTGAGTTATGTGAAAAATTGTAAGGTAGCCCCCATCCTCCCTTCCTATCTCCCCACTGAAAAAAGGAGGGATACCTTATATTCGTAGAAATATTCCTGGTACCCAAATACCACCCCACGCCAAATTTTATACCATTTACTTGATTGGTTCTCGAGTTATGCAAACAATTGCCTTTCGTTAAGGAGCCCCCCCCCTTCATGAGAGAGGGAGGGGTCTCAAACCATAATAAGAACCTTCTCCTGCTTCCAATACCCTTATCTGCTAAGTTTCACTCAAATCGGTTCAGTAGTTCCGAGTCTATAGAGATAAGACAGACAAACAGCCAGACAGACAGAAATACATTTTTACATACACAGATGCTTTATTTCTGAAATTTTAACAGATAATTTATAAAAAAATCATCGTAAAATTGAGTTATTTCACTGAAAATTCACATTCCACATTGCCAAAGTTATTGTATAGCTTTAGAAATGCAATCCTAATGATATCTAAGTAAAATTAAAAATTATAAAAATCTGGAAAAAAATCTATGATGATTCAATACAGATATCTTTATACAGTGAGCGAAATAAGAATAGCACCATTATGTGTTTTGTTTGTTAAAATATGCATGTTTGAAAATAACCAAAATTTTCTTCCACAAATTGTTTTGAATTCTTTAACGGATAAATCAAGCATAAGTTTACTTTTTTTGGACTTAGCAATTGGCGTTGAGGACCAAAAATGTGAAAAAAGGGTGCGAAATAAGAATAGCACCACTTGAGTTTTTCAACGAAAACAAGATTATTTTTCAAAATTTACTGTGTGAAAGTGAATAATAATGCTTCTACGAATTATTTGAATAGATAACTGCATTTTAAGGAGTTTTCCAGAAATCCAAAGGTTTTCAAAGGTATTCAAAGAAGGTTTTAAGAGATGCTCCTCTAGCGTTAAGGAATTTGATATATGAGCCTTACAACTTTATCAAACTGCTTGATTTCTTCATTAACATTCATAAGTATGATGCAAAATGATGAAACATAGATTTAAGGCTGAGTTTGAAGCCAAAAAGTAGGTTGGAATTCAAAAATACCAATTTTTTTAATACCCAACACTATTTCTCTAGTTTTAAGTCATAGATGGCAGCACTATCTTGCCATTTAACCAAATTCATGCCCATTTTCGAATATCCGGAATTAATTAGGGAGTGCTGGATGATTTTGGTCAAGAAATAAATACATGTACCGTGTGAACGCTTTGGAAATTCTAAGATCACTAAATCCAAAAATAAATTAGAATTGCATCAAGGTCACTAAAAGTGAATTTTTTGGACCTATTATCAGAATAAAGTTATACTTTGCGATGGAACTTGATGGAGGCTAGCAATATTATTGGTATGATTTGCAATTGAATCGGAATTTGAGATGAGCAGGAATTTTTTCGGTTGTACATTATTGTGCTGGTGATTCTTTTGCAAATCCGGAAAAGCTTTCTGCAGCGTGAACTTCCGCAAAACTGTGATGGGAAAATACCTCAAAATGATGAATATGGGCCTAAATAAACCTGTAAAATCAATATTGAGACTAAATTTGGTTTTAACTGCAAGATAGTGCTGCCATCTACGACTTGAAACTGGAAAAAGTGTGGTTTACTGAACAAAATCAAAGTTTTTGATTTCCAACCTATTTTTTTCTGATTCAAAATTAATCCCGAATGTTTGTTTCATCATTTCACGTCATTTTTATGAAGAAAGTAAGTAGTTTGATAAAGAATTACAGCTCAAATATCAAATTCCTTAACGCTAGAGGAGCATCTCTTTAAACCCCCTTTTAAAACCTTTGAAAAACTTTGGAATTCTGGAAAACTCCTTAAAATGCAGTTATCTATTCAAATGATTCGTAGAAGCATTATTATTCACTTTTACACAGTAAATTTTGAAAAATAATCTTGTTTTCGTTGAAAAACTCAAGTGGTGCTATTCTTATTTCGCACCCTTTTTTCACATTTTTGGTCCTCAACGCCAATTGCTAAGTCCAAAAAAAGTAAACTTATGCTTGATTTATCCGTTAAGCAATTCAGAACAAACTGTGGAAGAAAATTTTCGTATTTTTCAAGCATTGATATTTTAACAAGCAAAACACATAGTGGTGCTATTCTTATTTCGCTCACTGTATATAAAAATGAAGGCGTTTTCTTTGTGATAACATCACGTATGAATGGTCGGTCGGAATGAAGTAAAATTTGGTATCCGAGGGTTTTTTGGGTCAGAGATGGTTTGTATAATACTTTCAAGAATCTCACTTTTTATGAAAGGGGGGTCCCCATACAAAATTATCTCTTCACATCTCTTATATATAAAAATGGAGGCGTTTTCTTTGTAATAACATCACGTATGAATGGTCGGTCGGAATGAAGTGAAATTTGGTATCCGAGGGTTTTTTGGGTCAGAGATGGTTTGTATAATAGTTTCAAGGATCTCACTTTTGATGATAGGGGGTCCCAATACAAATTAAACTTTATTTGTTACGATTTCCATAAGAATCTATTGGCGAGCACAATGCAGTTAAGGACGTGAAGATGAAATTAAACATTTATTACGATTTATACTTTAGAAGGTAAAACGAAGTTTACCGGGTCAGCTAGTTCAATTTAAAAACGGAGTTTTTACCGTTTGGAGGGAAAAATCTAAGATTAGAGGACAATATTAACCAAATTGTGGAAAAAATCGTGTATTTTTTTGCAGCACTGTTTCCATTCCAACCGTATGTAATAGAAATATTGCTATTTTTGCATCACAGCATGCGAGAATACAACACGTGTTGTTGAAACTCTTGAAGGCCACAGATCTTGAAATGTTTCCGCATGGTAAAGTTTTGAAAATGTGCTAAAAGTGTCAAAATTTCTACCACTTTCTCCCAACACCAGTGAACTTGCTCTAAGGTGACGCAAGGGAACGCACACTGTAACACGCCGGAGAGAGAAAAAAAAACATAAAAAAGCGACGCGTCGTTGTAAAGAAGCTTCATTTATGCTACACGGATAAAAACTCTACAGGTTGTTTTCAAAATTCGTATGGTTAATTCTTCCATATCACTGATTTTTGGTTGAACCCATAATATTGCTAAATCTACATCGATGACTACGAATAAACTAGTATTGGTGTAAAGTTGTTTTGGCAATCGAGGATTTCTCATCTGCTCTTCGCTAATATAAACTAACATATGGCGTATTTGGCTATTTTATTCAGGTCAACTTAAAGATTCTAAATGTTAGTTTTTGAATGTCACAAAAACAGAAGATGGTGGAAGCACTGTGGAAGTTATTTTTTGGAGGACACCCATCAGAAAGCGAAAATGTAAGTTCCGTTTGTTGTGAAAGTTGATTTGTTCTACTAATAGTTGTTTTCAGTTTCAGATTCATTCGCTGGGACATAGGTATATGTTGAAGCGCGCATACTTTTATCTCGGTAGGCCGAAGCAATGGGAAAAAACAAAATCCCCCAAAATATCTCCAAATCAATTTTACCACGTAGGTAAATTATTTTCTGAATATTCATAATGTTCTCTCGGTTAAAAAATAAAACCGATTTAGATTTTGACGATTTTTTTCAAATTTTGTTTCAGGGCCAGGGTGGCGTTCTCCGCGCAAGTCTCAAAAAATATCGTTCTGGAAACGGCGGAGCAGCAGCATCAATTCCATTAAAAAATAAGCCACTAATGTGATATACGATTAAAATAAAACAAAACATATGTCTAGTTAATAGACACGAATGCCATAACGCTGGTAAAGTGTCAAAAATAAAACCTAAAAAAATATGTCTAGTTAAAAATAAAAAGGAAAAACAATGCATTTAACCGCTCAAATTGAATTTTTATTTATATTTCAATCTACAATTTCCGACGTTCATGGGGATCAGCATTACGGTAAAAACAGCCATACAAATGATTGACTAAAATTTCCTGTTAGATTCTCGAAGCTGATACGATTGCTAAATCAGCCATTTATTCATTTGTGGCAAAGTATAATCAGATGGTTGGCTTGATTGTTTTTTTCGGGTCAGAACCAAACAATCATATTTATGGTCCTGTAGACGCGTAATATAACTGATAAATCTATATATTTTTCTCCGTGTAGGCAAAATGCGTCGCGAAAATTTTCGGTAATAACGTCACTTTTGTCATGGTTACTATGTTTATGAACAAAAAACTTTACTACTGTCTTTAAAACGTTTCTTTCTCATCACTTATCTTTCCACTATATTAGTTTGAGTTTAGGAAAATGATGATGAGTAGCCATCTTAAACGTTGTCAATTTTTAACAGCTCAAGGAATTCGGAACTAATTAATGACTTCAAAAAATAAATTTTTGGTTTGAACCAATCCTAGATATGGCAGCTTAAAAAGTACAAAATTTTGCTGAAATAAAATCTCTTATAACAGTTATAACTAACGAACGCCTCCAGATACAAGTTTGCTCTCTGAGAGAAGAATGTTTGCTTTTTATTTTATGCTTTGTAAACATGTTCTTTTTATGAATTTAATCACAAAAAAGCGAGAGCTAAAAAACTGTTATTTTCTTCACCAAAAAAATATAACTCGCTTAGGAATCGTCATATACATATATCTATGTAAGAAATATCTGTGGTAAAGTTGCTTGAAAATTGTTGGCTACAACTTTTTAGAAGACAATTTGACTCTATTTAGTAAAAGTTTTTATGTGTAAAATCATGCAAAAATGACACGTCCTAATATTTGACTTGGATTTAATAAAGCGCATGGTTTCATGAGAATTTTTGCTGAAGACACTGTTTGTGTATCTCTTAGTATCTTAGTAATTCATTTAGTCACGATAAGGTTCCGCCTTGAACCACTGAAGGCCATTCCAAAATGAAAAATATGAACATTTATGATTTCTAGAGGTATTATGATAATAATTTTCATTTGTAGAAATTATCTTTAGAATGGGTTTACAGTCGCCTAAAACATCCTTTCTAAACTACGGTAATGAAAGTCTTCTTAAAAAAAGGGATTGTCGATGCCTGATAAAAGCCATGTTATTCAAATATGTTTTTTATCTAAAAAATAATATTGATACCCGATTTTGACTTTTCTTCTGCAGGAACAGAAAAAAAAGAATCTTGAATAAGAAACATCTATAATTTTTTTTCAAGATCAAATTGGCTGCTGAACTGAAATTTTGTGACGAACAGTTACACTGAAAAAGATTTTTGAAAATTTTAAGTTGTTCTATATATTTCGAATCAATGAAATTTTTTTTCCAAAGTTCCAAGTTGAACTTAGTTAACATTCCTTTTCGGTTAAAAAAAAGGACAATCAACTGGTTAGGGTCATATAGACCCGGATTACTATTCTGGCTGTATCTTCAAACTCCTGAACCGATTTTGATAAATTTTTCCACTTTGGAACCGTTTACACGGTCACTATCTATTTATGAAAAAAAAAATTATTATAATTTTGTAGCTGTTTGAAAATTGAGCCAAAAGACAAATTGGTAAAAAAAAGATTGCGTTTTGAACAAAGATCGTAACCATCCTGACTGAAATAGTGAAATTTCACTATGTCAGCTAAATTTTGGCTGATTTAAATGTTTATTTAAAGCAAAAAATGTTTTTGGTTTCCGATATCATATGCAATAAATGGGAAAATAAGATAAATTTAAAATTTTGAGATTTTCCTCTTGAAAACCGTTGTTTTTGTGCTGAATTATTAGCTTATATAAAATAATCTGGGCTGATAACTTATTGAATCTATAAAAACGTGAAATTTGTATCTTGTTTTTGTGTATCTCAACATACAATAATCAAATGCGCAGATTTAAAATTCTTGAGTTGATTGAAGCGTCGAATTTGACTTCTTATAAAATTATTTAAAAATGTAATTGTAAGTTTCAGAATGGTTGTGCTCAATGTAACGATAAGCGCAAAGCATAAATCGATATAACGCACATTTGGTCCTCAATATGTTTAAATTCTATGATTTAATACTCATCTTATTCCCTCTATCAGTCTTTTCATTAAAAATTCATCACTATCGGTTGAAAATGAATGTAGTTGAACAAAAAAGTAATTTTTTATCAAAATTCAATAATCAGGAACAAAATATAGTTATCAAATCATTGGAAATTTATTTTTATTAACTTTTTAAAAAACCAGGTGTATCCAGGTTATCTTTAATGCAAAACAATCATTTCGCAAGGACTTTTTGGCTTTAAGGTCATTTTCTGAAAACCATAAAAATCAAAACTTAAATTTTTTAAAAGCATCTAATAACAGATATCTGGACAACTTCGAAATGGTAGTGTTTATGAAAATCGGTTGAGAAGTTTTGATCTCCGGTTCAAAACTCATAAACTTAACCGGCTAATTGTCCTTTTTTCTGGGGGACTCTGGTAGCCCTATCCAAAAATCTTAAAAAGAGAAGCAGTTGAGCTTCTCATTTTAGGAAACGTCAGAAAAATTAATGTATCTATCTTCAACCGTTCCTGAGATATATCGTCGAGGAAGAACAATTTGGGTCATATAGACCCTAACAGCAAGTTAATCATATTCATGAAATAGGTATTTGATTCTCTTAGATCAGAGATTTCTAAAAAGGTCCGAATTGTTGAATTTTTGTTAATCACTTGAAGCCTCAAAAGACTTTATCATTATTTTTTGCCATTGATGCTTGCAAAGCTTGATCACAACTTGAATAAAAATAAATAGAAAGTAGAAATAATTTTGCACGATAGTTAGAGCAAAATAAATATTCAAAAATTTCAATTCAAAATCTGACAAAAAAATTAACAAAAAATTAACATAAAAAAAGACGTATATAAAGTTCAAGAGTTATTCATACGAAACTGCAGCTAGAATCTCAAAATTTAAATTTGAAAAAAAAAGAATAAATCTGCCTACGTATATGGAATCCCTGGGTCACAGTCACAATTTAAAGTTATTCAAGATTGTGGATACCTTTGCAGTCTCGGAGTTAGGACGCTTGAAGAGATAGGTTTGGAATCACAATTTTCAATCCTTCAGACTAGAAGTAGGGTAGTCGAGGCATTACCTGTAATGAAAAAGAAAAAAAAACATCGTTAGAAAGAAATTACATTGCATATAATCGAAAATTTTTAATATTATTGAAAATCAGTAAAGCTTTATCATTTTGAAGATGGTGCTTATACGAATATTTGAAAATATTCGATTTAACCAAACAGTGTGTTTTTCATTCGTTCTATGTGATTTCAATACTTTTCAATTCAATTTCTTTTTTCTGATCTTCTTGGAATATATGCATTACTTATACTGATTTAAATCTATCGGCTGAAAATGCTAGTTGATTCTATATCAAATATTTGTATGATCCATTGAAGAACACAATGTTCAGAGCACCCAGTATACCTGAAATATTTACATTTAAAAACAATGTTTTGGATCAAACTTGCTTAAAATTAAATGAAAGGTTTTAATTGATCAAACATTTAGCTAAAAAAATTGCATTCGTTATACAAGATTGTATTCGAATATACGTTGAATGCTCTTTCGGAAAACTTTTTTCCTTTCTGCGCTTGATTAATGTGATACATAACGACCGTCAAAACAAAGTAGGCAAAAATAAATTTGGGTCGAAAATAAGGAAGTGATTATCATAAACTTGGTTTTGGTCACCGTTCCTTTTATCTTCTCGATTTTTGGTTGATTTTTCTCGGCGAACACGAGAAATATAGAGGATTGATTTTCGGTTTGAATATATTGGATAAAAAAAATCAGATCATGCTCATTCCATAGTCTTCACCACTTCCTTCCACAAGTCCCTGTAAATAGCAATTGAGTACCTTTCGAATCAGGATAAATAGTCATGTTTCCAGAAGTATCCCAGTCCGTAAAACCAAACAAATGGGTTCGCGCTGAAGTGAAGTTAAACTATTTCACAACATTTCGCAAGATAATCTTCGGACAGCTCCCGGCAAGAAGTGTCCTTGAGGTCAATTTATTTATTTGCTACTTCACTCTCGTATGGTTCAACCCACGAACATTTATGGAGCAGTAGGAACCCGAAAACAAGTAACAACCAAAACAAAAAAAAACCATACAATCAGTTGTCCACAATAGTAAACATATTTAAGTGAAGAGAAAAAAAAGTTGATATAAATTTTATCTCGACCGAGGTCGTCCCCGTTCATACATTACTGTCGAACTGCCGAACTGGTTGTGAGTCAGTCAGTCAGTCAGTCAGTCAGGCAGTAAGTTAACCGGTCATTTATTTATTTGTTTCTGTTTCTTCATTCACCCAAATCTAAAAACCACTTACTCAAATAGCCACCATCAGGAAGTTTTTTTTATTCTCCTTTCGTCATCTGCTGATCCCAACTTTCGTAAGAAGTGCGCCCCCGGTGCAAGGTTCTTGGACACCACTTTTTTTTCCTTTAATTTTTTTTTCCTACAACATTGGGCGAGAGTTCAATTCGCGGTGCAACACCGAAGTTGCTCTAGATTCGGTTCCATTTGCAGGTTTGAAAGTTTTTGCTCAAGTTGACACTGACCGAAAGCCGGCAGAGCCATATATGCCGTGTTATGTGGATGTGGATGCAGTTTGTTGTAGGCGAATTCTCTTAAACTGGCATGTGCCGCCCGGTCTTTTGGCCTCCTCTCTCACGTGCACAAGCTGTAAATTGGCTTTATTCTGTAATTTTTTGTTCAAAGCTGTCTTCGGCTATTCAAAATCAAGGTCCAGAACGTTCTATGGATGATGCAGATCGATACCTCGCTTTTGTTTGAAGGTGCCGAGAAGTGAATTCGTGAAAGTAACTTAGCACCACTATCTTCGACCGAGAGAGGCTGAGACAGAGGTTGCATGACTGCAACCAGTTCCAATCATCTACAAATGTGGGAAAAAAAGAACGCCGATGCAGTCGACACACGTTCGTCAAGGTTGCATTCACGGAGACACGCTGGCTGTTCTTTGGGAAAACCTTCTTTGTTGCCCGGTGCCGGTCGTTTGACCGAGTGAGGTTGAGCGGTTGCATGGCGACCGTCAGAACGGGGCAGCCAATATTCCACAAAAGGGTTTAATTTACCCACCAGTTGCGCAAATTATAATTGGTCTTGCGGTGTGGAGAGAATGACAAAAAAGAGTTTTTTTTTCCTGCGGTTAAACTTAACGGAAGAACCAATACACAAATCTCTAAAAAAAACATGGCTCAGCTTTTAATTAGCAGTTCAACAGGTAATTGGTTCGTTCGTTAGACGTCCGGCTAAACGGACATCAATTATCACTTTTTGGCGAGTTATTAAACTTAAGCGCTGTCCGGTACCGAAAACCAACTGTGGCATTTTACCCATGATGATCTCTATTGGGAACAAACCTCCTAAACAGAACCACATTTCACAAGTGCCTACCAGAGATCTTTGACGAAAGATCACTCTTATTCGTTCTTGGAAAATACAAATAACATGCATATTCTGACAGTTGAAACATCATTTTTCAATGACAATCTGTCATGTTCCAGTAAGGGCGACCCCACACCAAAAGAAGCGTTTCGTGTCGATTGTCTCACCCAACTTCTATGTAGAATGGTTGGTTCAATTTGTTAGAATTTTACCCCCGGTTCCAGATGTCAGTCATCACGAACCTGACATTAAGATTTAGCACCAACCAAGCGAACCTATGCATCTCGGGGATGAACTTCAAATGGTTACATTCCCTTCTGTGCGGAATCCCAATCGGTTAGGGTTGGAGGAAGATTCTGTACGTTGTTTGTTTCCGATTCAATTTTTAGATGATACCGTGTTGTTTCAAAGTTTGGAATGTAGAAGTTTTCAGCCAAGGGACTCACATGAAAAATTGGTCAACAAATAGAAATTGCTTATCTTATTTCAACGAAGACCAAACTCTTAAGTCGTGCAAGCTAATGAATTTATTTAAGAATTCTTCTAACATCTCCAGCCAATGCCAATCGTTTATTCTTTTCTGCTAAGTTCTTAAAAACAAATAAAAAATTGCTAATGAATTATGTTAAAAGCATACACAAATGAAGATAATTGACCGCCATTAGTTTTTATAGCTTAACAGTTGAATCAATGTTATTTTAATGAGGAAATTTAAAAATTTACAAAATTACGGAAGGATAGAAGATAAGAAGAACATTACATGTGATGAAAATGAGCCAGAAGATTTTTTTTGCTATTCTGGGATTTCAACACTCTAATGTTATTCATCCCCTGAAAAAAAATAGAAAGATTCTCATCGCACATTTTTATTAAGCCGATACTAACGGTTTTGAATAGGTAGTGCTAGACATTGTTGACATGACCTTAAATAACCAATCTTAATCAAAACATCGGATAACTTTAGAGACTTGTAAATTTGTGTGTAATTTTGGCTCGGAAACTCCTCAATTGACACAAAAACTACTTAACAGTATGACGTGAAAATCGATATGGAGAAGTTTTCGAGGCTGGCAATCGTTCCTACGAAGTTTGAAGCCCTTCCCCCTCCTAGAAAAGAGGGCCACCATACAAATTCAGGGTAGAATTCAGTAAAACTCAGATTTTTTGTGGAAAAGTTTCAAAAAATTTTAAAGGCGGAATATCTTTCATTCTTCTTACCGGTTGTGTTCTCAACGATAGTAAGCAATAAAATAATTAAATCATTATCATTCAATGTTAAAAATCCTAACATTCCTAACGCATTTTTGCCAACATTGAAATTTCTAATAAAATCATGAAAATATGAAAAATGCTCTGAATTTCTTCGGATAAACTACCTATCATGTTTTGAATGGCTGCAATAGATAACTATTTTTTCCAATTGTCGTTCAGTTTGGTCAGGTCGAATACCGACCAGATTTCGAAAATAAAATTTGCCTAGCGAGGACAAATCCATGCTATTAGGATATATTGACAATTCTACACGAACACCACCTTAGCAAGAGGCTTCAGCCTAACCTAGGCTTACCAGATACTTTCAGAAAAAAAGAAGAACATTTCGCGAAAAAAAACGGGACATCGCCGAAAAAAGCGGACATTTTAGAAACTCTAAAAAATTTAATTTTTTTACGACTATTCCTGTATAATGTATATGTTCCTTCAGCGAAAATAGTTCAGAGAAAGTGATATATAGAGAAATTAAATTTGTTTGAGAAATTTAATTCTCAAGAAAACTTCCATCTTTGTGTACTGCGAACACAGTTGAAAATGTTGTAACTCAGAGTAATTTAAAATCCGAAAAATAAAGAAAGTTTTTTTTATTATCGTTTTAATCATCTACCAATTTTATTTTATTTAACTCGTCTATCATTCATTTTTCGATTGAAAATAGTTTTTTTTTTCGCTTGGTAGTCCTGTTCTATTTTATCCGGAATTTGACTTTTTTTAAGCTTTACATTAAAGGCAGCGTTGCCAGATCTACGGATTTCTCCATAGATCAACGGATTTTGAGCATTTCTACGGATTATGTAATATTTTTAGATAATTACATCGATAAACGAAAATTGTACCTGACGAACGAATCAAAAATAATATCGAGTTTCATTTTGCCAGAATTCGTACATTTTTCTTTACTTGTATAAGCGGATTGAGCGGTTTGCAATCTGGAAACGCTGATTCCAGGGATTCCGCTAGGATTCCGGCTAAACATCTGGAGACATCATCTTTTGGAAGCAACTTAAATAATATTTTCTTCAATCGAAAAAATCGCTAGAACCTACTCAAAGAACGCTCAACTGAACCAAATGGTTATGGTGATGCTAAGATAAGCTTGCCAGATTGCCCTGTTTTACCCGGACTTTTCCGGATATTTGACACAAATTTTAGGAAAAGTTCGATCCGAATCGGTTGCCCAAATATCGTAAAATAAAGCCTGGATTTTGCCCAGATTTATTCACTTTATTCCCAAAACTGATATAAAAAAACTTAAATTAAGTTATTATATTTTTTTTATTTTTGCGTTAAAAAACGACTTATTTTGAGCAAGTTTATTCTAAATATTCATGAACAGTTTATTGTAATCCTAAAATACGATTTAAAATCTGCTGATGTGTTTCGATGTGAAAATTTATTTTCAAATGTTTTCTTTTTGATTTTCAATTGAATAATTCCGTGTTTTTACCATATTTGTCCGGTTTTTGAGTTGAAAATTTTGAAATCAGATGGCTAGATTTTTCAGGTTTTTTGATAAAAAATACCGGATTCGCCTGGTCCGGATATGTCTGGTAAATATTCTGACAAACTTTAATGCTAAGAACTAAACGAGTTATTTAATCCTGTCCTATATAAGCTTTGAAAAATGCTGTTAATTTTGAGAAAAAAAAACGTACAAACTCTAAAGATCATATATTTGAATTAGGCTAAATTTAGATTTTTCTAGTGTTAGTGAGTGAAACTTCAGAAAAGTGTAACCTATTTTATTTTTACAGCCTTATTGGTGAACGAAATCTTCTTTAAGTAAAAACATTTCTAGTTTTAAGAATCATAAATGGATAAAAAAAAAGATAAGAAAAATGTCAGGAGCTTAAAATAATAGGGGAGAGATTTTATAAGAAGCGTCTTCATCAAGTACGGAGCAACTATTTGGAAGTGTTAGAATCGGAAAGGGTTGAGTCTACCACAAAAGTTTTCTAGAAACAGCGGGACATTTTGAGAAAAAGCGGGAAGTCCCGCAGTCCCGCTTTTGAGGGAAGGATGGCAACCCTACCCTAACCTCAAACCACGGGAGAACAGAATCGATTTTTGAGAAGGGTACACGATAAACGCGATTTTTTGGTACTTATATCGACAAATTCGCCCTGTGGAAAAGCAATACACAGATGTTCGTGTTTGGATTTTTTGGGTGTTCAGGAGTGCCAAGTGCATTGATATTTGGAAAATGATTATATTTTTTTAATTGCATTGTTATTGAAAAACCTTTTCATGAGAACTGAGAATTTGTAATTTTCTCGTAGATTTATATTTGAATGTGAAATTAAACGAATTATTTATCTGAACGAAATAACAACTTACTGTATCGCACACTTAAACGATGTAGCGAACTATGTTTGTATGCGATATGTGTAAAATAATAAGAGCATGTAGGCGATTATTTTCAAAGTCAACATAGACTTTTTCAATCTACCAAGCAGTACATGAAAATATATTTCAGATGTTTTGAATTCACTTTGAAAATTCAATAGCGAAAGATGGCTTATCTTCATTAATTTGGGGACGCCCCGTAAAGAATTCAAACGTTTAGCTGTTGATAGTTAAAATAATTAATCAATTCAGAAATATTATAATTTGTGAGGCCGCCAGCAAATCAAAATTTGAGGTTATGGCTGAGGTCAATTTATTTCCAACACTATCATCCGTATACCTTTATATTTATATGCTACCTTAGAAGAGGTAGGCCATGATTCGTTGGCAATGGACGCGTTTTATTTTAACGCCGTCGGGGATTTTTTTTTATTTTTTTATACTTAAAAAAAATTTGAATATCGTTCTTCCAAATGTGCCAATCGTTAAAAGTGATCGTCAGGAAGGTAACAGTCTCCCTAGGCGAAGTAAAGGCTTTGAGAATCGTTTTCCTTAGGCGCTGTGTAGAGCGGGAGTCTGTCAGAAGCTGACTGGAAAGTTGAATCGATCAACGACTATCAGGGTCCAAAGATTATTTGGTGAGTTCATTCCATAACAATTATTACACGTAAATTTAAAAGAATGAATGTTTTCTGGATATTTCTTATGGAAATTTCCAAATTTTTAATACATTTGAGTAACTCAGGTTTTTTTTAAAGAAAAGCTAGCTGAAAAAAGGTTGTACGTTCCAGCACTATCTGGCTCAGAAATTTTTCTTCTTCCAAATCGTAGTCTCTTCAATCAATTGATGTGGAATGGTTTTCAATTTTTCCTTTATTTGATTTTTATTACTTCTTTGTGACCCACATGCGTGTGTGTGAAAATTATTTGGAGTGCTGCTATTGAAAAAAATAATATGATAGTGAGGCAAACGCACTTAATGCATTTATAATTAAAGTTGATGTTGGGAAGTTAGATTTCAAAAAAAATTTTGGCTTTGGTTAGGTACAAATGTTTGTCTAATATTTTTTTTATTTTTACCATGAAATCTTTGGAAAGGGTAAAGTTCCAAAGATTGCATGGATGTTACAATAACGTTCTTTCTCTTAAATTTTTCTTTCCAAGAGCTAGCAATGGCGCTATATTTGCGTCCAATACTGCACAGTGGGCCCGGCCAAGTAAAGTAGATACTGACAAGATCTGACTGTGTAAGAATCATAAGCATATGCATAAGCATATTTGTTTCTAAAACTCAAGAATCATTTGCGCATTTAGATATAAAAAAAGGTAATTCAAACTACTTCAAATAATTACACATTTTATCAAAACTTTCCTCGGTACGCTTATTATCGGGTGAGTGTCCAGTATCTCTTTAAAAAAAAGTAAGTTAAAATGAACTACAGTGAGCGAAATAAGAATAGCACCACTATGTGTTTTGCTTGTTAAAATATGAATGTTTGAAAATCACCAAAATGTTCTTCTATAAATTGTTTTGAATTGTTTAACGGATAAATCAAGCATAAGTTTACTTTTTTTGGACATTGCAATTGGCGTTGAGGACCAAAACTATGGAAAAAGGGTGCGAAATAAGAATAGAACCACTTGTGTTTTTTCAACAAAAACAAGATTATTTCTAAAAATTGACTGTGTTAAAGTGAATAATAATGCTTCTACGAATTATTTGAATAGTTTACTGCATTCTAAGGAGTTTTCTAGAATTACAAAGATTTTCGAAGGTTTTAAAATAGTGTTTTAAGAGACGCTCTTCTAGAACTAAGGAATTTGATATTTGAGCTGTTATTCTTTACCAAACTACTTACTTTCTTCATTAAAAGACGCGAAATGATGAATCAAACATTTTAGGTTTATTTTTAATCAGAAAAAACAGGTTGGTATTCATAAACTTAGATTTTTTTTTCAATAAACATCACTTTTTCCAGTTTCAAGTCATAGATGGCAGCACTATCTTGCCGTTAATACAAAATTAAGTCTCAATATTGATTTTTCCGGTTTATTTAGGCCCAAATTCATCATTTCGATGTAGTTTTCCAACACAGTTTTGTTGGAGTTCACGCTGCAGAAATCCTTTCCGGATTTGCAAAAACAAACACCAGCACAAGAATATAACACCGCCAAAATTCCTGCACATCTCAACTTCCGATTCAATTTCAAATCATACCAATTATACTGCTAGTTATCTGGTTCATCAAGCTCCATCGGAAAGTACAAAATTATTCTGAATATCGGTCCAAGAAATTCACTTTTATGGGTTCATGATGAAATTCTTATTTTTTGATATTGTGATCTTAGAATTTACAAGGCGGTCACACGATACCAACTACTTATTTCTTGACCAAAATCATCCAGCACACCTGAATTAATCCCAGATATTCGAAAATGAGCATCAATTCGGTTTAATTGCAAGATAGTGCTGCCATCTACGACTTGAAACTAGAGGAATAGCGTTCGACTATTTAAAAACATTAGTATTTTTGAATTTGAAGCCTGTTTTTTTTATTCAAATTCAGCATCAAATCTATGTTTCGTCAATTTGCATCATACTTATGAATGATAATGAAGAAATAAAGCAGTTTGATAAAATAGTATAGCTCAAGTATCAAATTCCTAAACGCTAGAGGAGCATCTCTTGAAACCCCCTTTTAAAACCTTTGAAAAACTTCGAAATTCTAGAAAACTCCTTAAAACACAGTTATCTATTCAGATAATTCGTAGAAGCATTATTATTCACTTTTAAAAGGTCAATTTTTAGAAATAATCTTGTTTTTGTTGAAAAAACACAAGTGGTTCTATTCTTATTTCGCACCCTTTTTCCATATTTTTGGTCCTCAACGCCAATTGCAATGTCCAAAAAAAGTAAATTTATGCTTGATTTATCCGTTAAACAATTCAAAACAATTTATAGAACAAAGTTTTGGTGATTTTCAAACATTCATATTTTAACAAGCAAAACACATAGTGGTGCTATTCTTATTTCGCTCACTGTATAGAAAATACATCTTAAACTTGAATCCATATAATAAAAAAAATCATATTTTTGGGGTTAATTTTACTCTTGGATATATGCACATGCACCTTTTTTCATAAAAGTGGGCGCGACAGAAAACGTATTTATTTTAGATTGGTAAAAAATTGGGAAAAAAAAACCTAATGGAACAACGTAGAACAATCTTTTTTTTATTTAAACAGTGCAAGTTTGAGAAAAACATTGTTGCTATTTCACGATAATCTAATTCTACGAATTTAATTATTTATGTACATTTGTTCATATTCATGAAGGGCCCAAAATACTGATTGACAACTCGAAAATATTTTTTTGTTCCTACTATGTTTTGGTGTTGTTCTACTTCAAATAATGTACATAATATCTTCTAATCCAAGACGTGGGCTTAATCAGCTGAGTTTGACGGGAATATAACGTAAAAAGTTCATACATCATAGTTCATTAGGCAAATAAAACTAAGTGCATGTGACATTCGAAGAAGAATAAATAATACCGGTTAAATTTCTATCAAAAAGCACAAAAACTAACTGTCAATCATCGGGTTTGATTAAAAATCAACAGGCTCCGATTAATTAAAACAAAACTTGATAACATTCAAAGAAACATAGAGTATGGCATTGCTCACGTTTTGCTTTCAGATTAAAATAAATAGACAATGATTTTATGTTTAAGTTTAAGAAATTTAAGAAAACTGCATTTACTATATGATTTGATTTAACACCAATGGATGTGTTGCAACGCACACAAAGGTAGAGCTAGTTTTCTTTAAAAAAAAAAGGTGTAATGCCAAATAATTTTTAAATAACTGCATGCAGACAGCCATATTTTTTTTCAAACATTATAAGGAAAATTAAACCTACTCTTCACGTGTCAATCTATGTAAAAAAGTTTGCTTGACCTTTTATATAATTTATTTTTTAATATTTTTTTTTCGTTAAAATGATTTTGAGAAATTTGAAATTGACGTGTGGCTTTTTAAATTTTGGTACAATTCTCAATTTTAATTGGCAGAATGATATTGGTGATTGAGTAGAAAAATTTGGCTCAGATGAAATATCCATACAGCTGAGAGCCATTAATATCACTTAAAATTTTTAATCATGAAAGATGATAATTTCAAATAGTTTATTTTCATGCTAGTTCCATTTTCATTCAATTAATACATCATTTAAAAAGCTTCGCTCAGAAAATTTTGACAAAATTTGGTACTCGAGTCCCACATTGTTTAATTTTTAAAATGCATTTGATATGTATTTTTATCTGTTGTTGGTTTAGTTTTTCGAGAAACTAGCTTTCTGTAAAGTTAAAAAATCCAAATGCATACTTTGATAGAAGAATTGAGGTCTAGTTTTGTAACTCAAACATTTGGAGGTTTATAATACCTTGTCATACTTGAGACTTGAGATGATGATGAGATCTCCCTGGGAAAAAAAATTCATAAATAAATTTCACGCAATGGTGTATTGTTGTTTTAAGTTTCAAGAATATTTTAAGCACCTAATCCAATACGATTGAATTTCCAGCAATGAAATCAGCTAATTTTGTGGAATTATAAAAACAAAAATTAATACAAATATTTCAAGGATTAAGACAATTGAAACTTTATTTACATCGAACTTGACAGAAAAAAATCAACTCTTCCACAGAGCAATCATTTTGACGCTTCAATGAAAACTGAAACACATTATTGAATTAGGCAAACCTTTTTTTTATTTAAATTTTAAATTGTGTAACTGTAAATCGTTGTTAGTATTTGTTTTGATGCACAATTGAAGGAAAACAATTTATTCGGAAAAAAGGTGATCAAAACTCTACTCTTGGAACAGTTTTGCATATCGACCTGACTCAACAAACATGGTGTCATTTCTTCGTGAGAAATTTTTATTAAATTTGATTTATCGGAGTCCAAACTGCCAAGTTTATTAACTGGAATTTGGCGGCAGGTAAACGATGCAGAATTGCAAATTAACATTGTTAAAATTCTTTGAAATTGCAAGTTTAAGTTTTAAATAACAGATGATGGAAATGAGAGAAAATGACACTAAAACTCGGTAAATTTAAAATAATAAAACGGCGGGATTTTAAGCCCCAAATTCTGATGCAGTACACCAGTTTGAGTGCATTTTCCCGACCAAGTACTAACGGCAAACAGGAGGAACTAAAACAAAAATACAAGTTGAACTAGAGAAGCATATTCACGCACTTTATCGAGAATGGCTGATGATAAAATAAATGACAAAGTATCAAAAAGTTTTTACCGGAATAGGGGTTTAACTGTTTTTATACAAAAAGGGTAAATTTTCATAATTTTGAAAGGAAGTAGCAAATTATTTTTTTTGAAAAAAAAAACACTTCTGCGGTATAAACAATATTTTGGGATTTTTTTCAGGGTGTCTTTTCATTGAAATACTCAACGTTGTTAGATGTTATTCAAATATTTTTTTGTATTTTTTTGCGAAACGATAGAATTTATAATGGATCAGAAAAAGAACATTGACTTCGAACATCGTCCAAGTCAGTCGGATTTCGAACAGGAACGGTAAACAGTTGCTAAAGGTTCCCATCGAGTCAACGCCTCAGGCTTCAGGAAAGCCTTAATCGATTGTTTGTTCAGCGCAAAGTGTTGAATTGTGTTTCAATTTAACAAATCATTGACTACTTCAATGGAAGATCTTCAGGAATTACTGTAGTCTACCATAAGGTAACTGGTAGACATTTTTCAGTGATTCGATCGCCCATCGATCGACTAGTAAGCAAGGTGCATTTATGATGCTGCTGCCGCCAAGTGATGATAATGACCGATTATTACCACAACAATAAATACGGTCCCGAAGTTGCACCCGGGGGCTTTAGAATGGATTCTGCTCCATAGATGGCTATTGCGTTTTACATTCTTTTAGCAGCGAGCAGCATTGTTTGATGAATAAACAATTTGCCAGAACTGTAACAGACAGAAATCAATCACTTTCGTTTTGGCTCAAATTGTTCGGTGAGGTCAGCTTTCAATGACTCTAAAATCGGTTTAGAGGTCAAAATCAGTCCGAAACAACCAACAGGAATTCGATTGACCATTGTCCGGTAATCGTTTCCCACCATAACGCTTTCAGCGAACGAACCCTTGAACTTGAAAGAGCTTCTGAGACTGCCGCCTTTTGCAAGTCCACCTTTACAGATCTTATCGGGCAATGGGATCAGATACCGAGCTGAGCCCATTAAAAAAATATGATCTGTCAAAAGTTTTTTGCAGCCTCAACGAGTGGTGGTCTGCAGCTTTTGAATGTTTTCAATTCATTCTTAAACGTGGTTTATTTTTACTCTGAATGCCGGCCAGCGGCCGGCAACTCTATAGGAAATATGTAGACATGAACCAAAACAACCTGACAGTGCAACATTGAAGTCGGCTTATACTTATTTATTTTCTTCGGACATGGCGGTTCCCGTTCGCGAAATTTTTCTCCAACCCAAGGGGAGGAGGTGTGCCGGGGTAATTATGAGGGAACCCTATGAGGGCCAACCAAGCAGCGTTGTTCCATGCGTGTGTTGATGATTGACTGGCGAGGGTATTCCATAATTGAGTTAGGAATTCACATTCACGCCAATTGGTTTGTTTGATTTGGTTTAGGGGGGAAAACCGCCCTGTGGATCAGTGGGCCGATCGGTGCCCGCCCAGGTGAATCATCCAATTTGTGGACTTTTCGTTTGCAAGGGGCGGAATGCAGCTGGCTTGTTTGGGTGAAACGTGATTTGGAGAAAATTGCACAGCTCATTTCATTGTTTTGAGTAATAGTAAGGACTCTAATTATTGGAAATTCTAACAAGCTTGGATTTTTATTCGAATTGATTGAGCGGTGACAATCATATTAGAAAAACAACAAAGTCTGTTAATTCGCATCATTATTGAAACATGTAGCTTCGAAGATTTGATTCGTCATTACTGACTCAAACTTAACAAGAATTCCATCAAACCAGGTTGCTAAATATCGATAAATGCACTTGTGAGCTATGAAATGAAAAATCTCCTAGGGACATTTTCGGATGCAGACTGCGGAGACCCGGCCAATTTTTTTAAGGGTCTCCTAAAGTAAAACAAAGTTTAAAAAAAATCAAAATTCTGAAGCAAAACTTTGAACTCAGAATCAAAATATACTCAGAATCAGAATATAAATCAGATTAAAAATTTCATGACTCAGAACGAAACTCGAAAGTTATTTCCTCAATTCAGAATAAGATTATTCTATGGGAACATAATGCTTAAAATTTTGGACTTGGCCTTGAAAATAATTTTTTTAAATATTCAGACAAAAGTTCTAGAATCTCATCTAAAGTATTTTTTTCTTCGTACAAATTTTATTGTTAAAGATCGAAATTTGCATTTTCAACTTAGAATGTATTTTAGATTCAATCTCACAAAAATTTACTTAGCATCATAAGATTTCATTCGTTTTTTTTAATTAAATACATTTATAGCCTCCAATAGGTTTATCTCTTCAGATTTATTGATTAAAAGGTAGAATATAGATTTAAAGATTAAAAAATCAAGGATTTCATCATAAACCATGTGGTTACATTTGAATAATTTTTCAGTTTAATTAATTAAATGATATTGACTAGAATTTCGAACTTGTTTTAAGTAACTCTTATCAGATACAAGTTTTAAAAATAATAATATCAAATAATATTTGCTTAACAGATTTTTTATTTGAATTAAAAAAAAGACTTAAATTATAATCACATTTTAATTACTTTTTTTTAATAATTCGTTTTTGTTGCTTGCATATTTTTACAAATTTTGCTCCATTAAAAAAAAAGTATAAATGTTACGCAATACGAAATTAATTATCCCTGCCAACTTATGTCTGTACGTCAATCTTTTCAATGCATTCAAAATCTCATCGGTTTATTCATCCCAGATATGTCAAATGGCGTAACTACAGTGGATATAAAGTGAATTTTATGGTCTTCAAATATAAAAAATGAACGCCCGTTTTCCAAAGTTTTAAAGTTGACCGTTTTCCTTAGCAAAATTTGATAGACAAATTAAAATAAAAACCGCAGAATGATATTGTTGAAAAAAATAGCGTCCACAAGCTTTTGACCTTTGAAAGGATATTTTTTTTACCGAACTCTAGTAAACTCTAGTAAATAATATTGATTTTTTAAAGTACAGTCTCAATCCAAGTCATTCCAAATTGTTCAATATTTCGATTTGATAAGTGAATTTGGAATGCCTTCAATGAACAGAATGAATACAAATTTGAGACTTTTTTAATCATTGCACCTTTTTCAAGTCAAAACTTTGCTAAAAAAAAAGTCGTTCTTCTGAGAGATTTGTCAGTATCAAACCGGTTCTAGTTGAATTTTACTACTCACCTGTAAATTCTGTCTAGTTTTTTTTTATTATTGATGTTCATAAAATCAGATCAAGATGCCATTTAAAATATATTTGGATTTGGTTTAATTTTCATAAATATACCCTTTTCTGTTAAAGCTTAGCAAAAAATATCAAATTGGAAAAATTTACACAGCAAACTTTTGATATTTTACATAATTTGCAAAACTTGCTAAATTTGGATGGATGATCTACGTTGTCGAAATAGAATTCATGTTACTAAGGGTTGAAGTTGTTGTAAAAGTATAATTTTTTAATGATTTTTAAGCGATTTTAATACGATCTTACTATTTTTCAGAGGCTATCCAAATTTTTCAATATTAAAACTAGATTCCTCTTGAATGCTCTTCATACTAATGAAATGTAGTCACCAAAACACAATCAAGGGGTATTGAAAAATGTGTGATAGAATTTACAGATAATGTTGCAAATACCGTAATATTTTGATAATTCAAAAATTGTAATTGTAATTTTTTTGTACAGGGACGGAAAATATTTTTGTAAAATTATATAAAGCCCGCAAAGCCAAAGGGGTATAAGTGCAAAAATGAGTGATTTTGAGTAAATAATGCCAAACGATTCTCCATGTTGATTTTTTTAGATTAGATACTTTTACATTTGAAAGAAAATTACAAATATTCGAAAAATATATGGAAAATGGACAAACACAAGAATTTAAAAAGCGTGTTTTCTCGAAATTTGTTTCATATGCTTTTACTTTTTTGGCTTATATCACTTCAAAGAGATTTTCAGATCTTTGTTTTGAATTTAGTTAAAGTAGATTCAAATATATTTTTCCAAATGATATACGCATACCAAGAAAACCAATCAATTCTTAGAACATGGTTTTTCCCAAATGAGCTTTGCGGGCCACAAAAAGCTGGGTCAAATGTGGCCTGTGGGCCATGGTTTGGCCACCCATGCCTTAAGTCATATTTTAGTTACAAACGAAGCTTCTTTTTAGTAAGCTTAAAAAATCGGTTGAAAAACAAAAGAGTTACAGCGGTTTTAGTTAGGAATATCAAAATGGACGTCAAACGGAATGTCAATTTTTTTAAATTTTGAACATTTTCAGACTTCAGACTGAGTTTCAGTCTTCTTTGAAATGAAAAATTTGAAAAACTAATAATTACCTAACAATATAACATCAGTATTGCTGAAATCAAAAGCCAAAAGAAAATTTCAAATCATAAGAATGAATATCACTAAGCTTATCAGTTTGGCCGAAGATAATCACTTTTTTGCTAAATCTGAAAAAAACCTCATTTTTTGTTCAAAAACTAAATTTTTTGCCGAAATTTTATGAAAATTTGTTGAATTTCAAGAAATTGAAGCCTATAAACAACTTAAAATGGGCTGATGTGTTTCGATGAGAAAAAAAAATTGAAAGTGTTTTCCCACTTGATTATGGACAAAAAAATTTTCGGTTCGGGAGAAATATGCGCGGAAATTCATTACCCGGATGTTAAGTTAAAAAAATTAAAATGATGATTCATGAAATACATTCTTGGGAAATCGTAAAAATGTATCAAATCGAAAATATTTCTTTTAATTTTCAAAGGCGGCTATTATGTAAATGAATTAAACAGTTAGCACAAGAAATATTGAGTGATAATTTTCGCAGAAAAAATCACAGAAGTATAGTTTTTAATTATAAACATCTCTTGTTCTACGAAAGACTTCTTAGACGAGGAATAAGCATAAGGGCTAAGGAACTTGACTTTCAGTACCTTTTTGGTTGTAGTTTTTACAGACTTCAACTATTTTTTTTTCTAAACTTTAATAGGTACTAACACTGATCCATTGCTATATTGTTATATAGTGTTTGTTAAAATTGACCCACAAATAACAGAAATATTTTAACTTATAAAAAATTAATTACACTAGTTTACAAAATTTTAAAAAAATCGTGAACTTGATTAACTGACCAACATTTTTAATGTAAAATAGGGCGCTGAATCCGAAAATGAAATTCAAAAAAATCTCAGTAGAACCGTTTTTGAGTTATGCTCCAAATATGAAATTTCGGAAAAATTAAAAAAGTTCTTGTACTTAGATTAAAATATCTCGGACGGCATAACAGTAATTTGAAATCTCTCTTTTGCATATTGAAGGTGAATAAATTTTCTATCGATCATCCGAATACTGTTTTTGCGTTTGACTAACAGTATTGTTGATATTAGTGACTTTATAAGGAAAAAAAATTATAAAAAACGCATTTTTTTAGAGAAAATTTTGTTTCTACGAAAGTTTTAAACTCGATGATAGCATTTAAAAAATCTGATTTTCTTTTGCACTTAAATGTCAATTTAAAACAAAAATTTCAAGTGGTTATTTATTAAAATAGGTTGAAATTTGAAGAAGTTATGGCTACTTTACCATAACTGTAATTTTTGCAGTTTTTAATAATTTAACGAACCGCAGTACACTTATCATAGCATAGGAAGAATGAAACATGATAAATCTCACTCGCACCAAGTCAAAATTATTTATTAGCTTACCAGAAGGTCTCATGCCAAGTTTCAGGAAGATCTGACCATAGGAAGGGGTTGCTTGAGTCTCAAACGTGAATAAAATTTTGAGGTATTTTGCCCGGAAGGAACGAAAAATACTGGTTTTTCATCAATAACTTTTTTCATCACTAGCTGATTGTTTTTTATGGTTGATTTTCTTAAAGCCTAAGTTGAGACAAATATTTCACCCGAAGACTGTAACTCGATTGGATTTGAAACAGAAAAGTTATTGCGGTTTAAAGGCCGCAAATTTTGTCCAACACGCAATGAGTACTTTTTACCCATTGCGATTTATACGACAATTTTCGACCAAAATACAATTTTTGAACCGCAATAACTTTTCTGTTTCAAATCCAATCGAGTTACAGTCTTCGGGTGAAATATTTTTCTCAACTTAGGCTTTAAGAAAATCAACCATAAAAAACAATCAGATAGTGATGAAAAAAGTTATTGATGAAAAACCAGTATTTTTCGTTCCTTCCGGGCAAAATACCTCAAAATTTTATTCACGTTTGAGACTCAAGCAACCCCTTCCTATGGTCAGATCTTCCTGAAACTTGGCATGAGACCTTCTGGTAAGCTAATAAATAATTTTGACTTGGTGCGAGTGAGATTTATCATGTTTCATTCTTCCTATACTATGATAAGTGTACTGCGGCTCGTTAAAACTGCAAAAATTACAGTTATGGTAAAGCAGCCATAACTTCTTCAAATTTCAACCTATTTTAATAAATAACCACTTGAAATCTTCGTCTTAAATTGAAATTTAAGCGCAAAAGAAAATCAGATTTTTTAAATGCTATCATCGAGTTTAAAACTTTCGTAGAAACAAAATTTTCTCTAAAAAAATGCGTTTTTTATATTTTTTTTCTTCATAAAGTCACTAATATCAACAATACTGTTGGTCAAACGCAAAAACAGTATTCAGATGATCGATAGAAAATTTATTCACCTTCAATATGCAAAAGAGAGATTTCAAATTACTGTTATGCCGTCCGAGATATTTTAATCTAAGTACAAGAACTTTTTTAATTTTTCCGAAATTTCATATTTGGAGCATAACTCAAAAACGGTTCTACTGAGATTTTTTTGAATTTCATTTTCGGATTCAGCGCCCGATTTTACATTGGAAATGACTGTCAGTTTACTGAGTTCAAAAATGCTGTAAACTAGTGTTATTGTCCTTTTTCCAATTGTTGACGTACTTTCCCAAACCTGCTTTTGGACGGGGTTTATGTTTCATCTCTCCTTCCTAACTTAAGATTTTTTTTTTTCTCAAATTATCAAATCAGAATGGTGGTAGCTCTTTGACCTAGCTACCAATGTTTTTTTTAGATCAAAAACATGTTGACGAAGGATTTCTGAGGCTACCAAATTGATGATTTTTCTAATAATAGGTCCAGTTCTCGTGTGAGCTTTCATTACGTCGTATGAAACAAAATCTAACAGTCTAACAGTTTAATTATGAAGATATACAAAAATTGACAAAAACTAGTCGCAGTTTCTGTCCATTTAGAATATTTGTAGTCTGGGCAACATATTCTATCTGTAAAATACAAATTTTAAAGTTGTTTTTATAACTGTGCAGTTTTCTGTGAATTCTTAAGATGTTTCATACGACGAAAGCTGACGCGAGATTTACAGTTTTCCCATGTTTTTAAGCTTCTTTTAGCTGTTACTTTTGACAACTGCTAGTCAAACAGTTTCCAGTAACAAGGATTGATAGATTAACATATTTTTAGCACAAAACCAACTATTCAATGCAGTTTTACGACTATTTTAATATACCCCGTCTAAAGGCGGGGTTGGGCCCTAGAGGGTTAATTTTACCAATCGATTCTTCTAACTTTATATTGTCCTCATATGATGTTGAACTAAGATTATTTGTTAAATTCCTTCGTTTTAGATTAAGTTAAAACTGCTCGACTTCATAAAATATTTGAAAAAATCGAGCACCTTGGCATTTTGAAGCGTGTTTTCTCGAAACTATCGTTTGGGCACTCGGCTCCCTATGATTTTGAGGGCTTGAATTTATATATTTTTGGATAAAGCTCTAAAAACTTGCTCGAACCATCTGAAGAGGAGGGACATTCAAATTGATTATCCATTTCACACAGTCCCCATGAGAGATCGGTTGTTACATGATAGTGGGCTAAACTGGGGAAAAAAGTTGAACCTTTCGTAAACCTGAAACTGACTCCAAATTCGGGTGAACCAATTTTTTGGCCTCTGCCCCTTACTCTAGCTAGTCGACTTTCGTAGATTGGGCGTGCTTTTCACATTCACATTCACTTGTGCAACAAGTTTGAAAACAACGAAAAAAAACTACCCCAAATCTATGCACTAGTTCAGTTCCAAGTGAATGTACGCGTGAAAACACCATCCCCAATTGAATTACAAATTTCTTGGTCGGGGTTCCAATTCCAGCTTGTATTTTTTACTTTTTTTTTTGGTGTACCGCTTGTTTCAATTTTAATCACCTCTGAGAGGTTTGGTTTGAGAAATTTCCTAACTCATAAAAACCGAATGGGAAAATGCGTGTGCACCGTTCCTGCTTCTTTTGAGAGTGCTTGCGTATTGCTACCTATACTTTCAGATTGGACCCATGTTGTATTTTCCGCTCTTATGAATCACTCACAATAATGAATGAATGAATGTATCAGACATCTGATGGCTGTCGAATGGTGTTTTTATCGCCCTCGAATCTCGAAGCTTATGTCACCTTTTTGTGTCTTTCCAAAGAAACACGCGTGCCCTTATCTGATTTTTTGGAAATGAAAAAATATGTTAGCAGCTGGAAAAATTGATGCTCTTTTGTTTTGACGGTAGTAAAATCAGTGATAAAACTCCGTTAAAAGAAGAAAATCCATCCATTATGGGGTGGTCGGAAAAATGAATGCTGCTGCTGTTCTTCACTGCGTGAATGTTATCTAAGGGAGATGCCGCGTTAATGGGCTTGTTTATTGCCAATAGAGATAGTGGTTATCGGTGCCTAATTTGGACAATTAGTTCGGGCAAATAAAATTGAAAGCTATGGTACCTTTGGAGTGGGACTTGAATCATTGATCCAAGGTTTATTTATGAACTTTGAGCTACACAGTTTCAACTTTAATCGGGTTTATCGGACATTTCTTCTTCAAGAATACTTAGATTTAAAAGAAACTCTTTTTTTTCTGTTATTTTCAAAAATGATGGACAAATTTTCAAGAGGAACGTGGGGAATTACAAAAGAAGGACTGGCCTATTTTTTCTAAGTTTCCAAACGACAAATCCGGGCAAAATCCAGGCATTGATTTTAAAATTGTCGACCAAAAATACAAGTAATACGGGCAAATTTGGTCAAAACCCTGGAACTACTAAAAAAATCAAGAAAAAAAACTTTAAAAATATAATTATTTCATCAAAAATCATCAGCAGAATTTTAATCGTATTTCAGGATCCGAAAGACCTTTCATGATTATTTTTATGAAACTTGTTCAAAAAATTTATTTTGGAGGCATACATAAATTTTTTTTTATTAAATTGGCACAAAAAGTATTGTGGGCTTGGTTCCACAGAAGAAGTATAAATGATGTTTATTTCTCAGTACAAAGTATTTAATTTTCCCATACAAACCTAAAAGTTCAAATTTATTCATGTAAACGTTATTTGAAAAATCTGCAAAAAAAAAGTCAGGAATGAGTTTGGAATCAAAACGAAGCTTTTAAGACCCCAGGGTTTAAGAAATTTCAAAAATGACCCCAAATCGACTCAGTCTACCGTAGAAAACATCAACAGAGGCTAATAGCAGATTTCAAGACGGAAATGAAATGAATATAATGTAGCCAGGATTGGAAACAGTGCCCATATACGTAGACAATTTCAGCGCGTAATAATCGATCAAGGAAATTTGATCTCAATAAATTTGTTGTTTCAATTAGGAAATTGATCCCCCAAAAAAGGCATCCATATCGATCAAAAGCAAATGTGTCAACTCAGAAACACCCCCAAAGTTGCATTGTCATCGGGCCATTAGATCGGATCCAAAATCAATCTCCAATCCGTGACATAAGATCGCGTGCCAAACGCACTTGTGGTTCAGTTTTTTTACGGATAAAATTTGCAAGTCACCATGGCTTGTGAAGTTTCGGTCAATGGCCAGAAGCTTGATTTGTTTTTTTTTTGTCGGGTAGTATTTTTCACTAACTCATGATTGGAGTGAATGAGTTGATTTTAGGAAACGAAATTTAAGCTTAAACAGGTTACTTAAATTGGTAGCCAGCTACCACCTATGGCTACCTACACGTGATGTAACTAGTTTTAAAACTATTTTATCCAGTATGTGAGTAGGTACATATCAGGTTGCAACATGATCAAGATTAGTTGCTCTAAATATTTCGCCACTACCTTGAACTGTCACAGAGAGGTGACGGTGAGTGTGAATTACTGAATGAGTTTTTAAAGGATAAGTTATTTCTTGGCTCCATCAGGTTATGATACACCATGATTATTTTTTTCGATTGAAACAGGATTTTGAACTCGTTTTTGTTTATTTTGAAGAAATTGAAACGCTCTAGAATATCGTTATTTGGTTTACCAAAGTTTGAACTATATAATCTATGACCTCAATTCTGAGTGTAAGTTCATAAGTTCATACTTAGAATTATGATGAGTATTTAAAACCGAATTTCTGAACCAAAAATCATAATTCATAATTTTGAATCAGGAATTATCTGAAATATATGTATCAGTTTTCAGTCATATTTCAAGTGTGCAAATAAGATTTGAAAATCAGTCTCTTGAATTAAATTCCGAAATCATATCTGAATTTAAGAAATGAACAACTGGATCTATTATAATTGAAGAAAAAAATATGTAAAGGGGTCATATTTCTAAGATTCGTGATCTCTAGATATCGAAACGAAACGCTGCACACAGATTTACCCCTGAAAACCCTAAACCCCCCCCCCCCCCCCTACCTAAAAAGCGATCAAAAACATTTTCGGACAAACGGTAATCGATGGACATTTGATGACTTCACTTGGGTAAAATACCAAGATTTCGACAGTTTTTGGTTGTTTGGTCAGAAAAACCATGAAAATAAATTAATTGACTAAAATTTTCCATTTAAAATATGATTGGTTTTATGAATCAGACTTTTTTCTTCATACTCTATCTTTTTTTATTTATTAAAAGTTTTAAAACAACATTTTTATTATCCTTTTACTAAAACCGCTCGATGATCTAGTTTTCGACATTAAATTTTCGTTTTCGACACAACAAGTTTTAGTTTTCGACAAGCATGTTTCCACCTCCTTTGTTAGATCAGGAATATGAATATTTGCATACTGGAATTGCTTGTGTATACTTTACGGCGTTTTTTACACCATGGAAACAGCATAAACATACCCAAGAAGATGGGTGTCGGAAAATAGATTATTAGGTGAATTTCCAGCGCTAGTTTTCGACACCTCTAAAAAAAACAGTTGAAATTTCATTAAAAGTTAGCAAAAATATAAAATAAATTACCGGAAAGATTGATTTCAGAATCTTATCCATTCATTGTTTCCTTTTCTGTTGCTTTCAATCGAATTCGTGATTCAAAATCATTCTTATTTGGTCGATGGCATTGAATTTCACAGGTGATTTAGAATATTACTTTAAAACTATTGATTCACTACTATCCAACAACTTATTTAGAAGAATTTTTATATTCATCATATACTAAAGTGGGAGAGCAAAAAAAGAAAAATATGAACATAGATAGCTTGAGCCACCAAAAAAAAAGATAAGCCTTTCATTAAAAATTTATCGAAAACTAGCCCCTGTTGAAATCTAGAGTATCTACCCTACATTTTCATATTTTTGATAATCTATCGAATTTTCGAAAGAAAAAAGTGATTTTTCCACCTGGAAGGGAAATGAAAAATATTTCTTAAAACAATAAGTTTAGAAACTTGATGTCTTCACAAAAGTTGTAGATCTTATTATTATAAGAAACTTTGTTGAAGACACTATCAAGATCGCATGAAAATCATAAAAGTTACGAGCATTTTGAAAATAATACAAGTAATTTTGAGTTTTTATTTAATATATTTTTTAGTATACGATTTACAAACTTGGTAAATATATGTGGGAACATTGTTTAATTTGTTGGAACACACATTTTTGTCGAACATTTAAAATATATATTCCAACTAAGAAAGGAGATATACTACAGAATATCCAAAATAATGATTTTCATTAAATTATAAACCGAAGAGTTCGGCCAAGTTCGTATATTTTTCTTGAATAGGTTTTGTTGGTTGAGTTATTGGCTTTGTATTGATATATAAATTTAACATTAGTTATGGATCGTTTTTTTTTGCAAACTGGCAGTATATAATGAGCTTTTTCCTCTAAAAAACAGCACAAACTGAGGGTTTTTTTCGAATGTTAAATGTTTCTAGAGGAAAAAGCTCATTTTTGATAGTTAGCGATTATTGATTTTGTTTCAACAAATAAAAAAATTTTCCCTCATATACCAAGTTTGTTAATCGTATAAAAAATTAAAAATGGAGGCATTAATATGTGCAAAGATGCAACAGAAAGATAATTTCCAAAATGTTTATGTGGAATTTCATAATTAGTTTTTAGTTTTAATTCATGTCAAATGAAAGTCATGGCACCCAATTTCCATTTATTATTCGTTCAAATCACCCAGAAAAGGAAGGCGCCAGAAGCAATCAAGGCTTACTGATTCTCATCCATCTCATATACCTACGAAGTTTTGGCGCCCTTTTTCATAGCCACTGTCAGTGGGCCACTGTATTCTTCACGTGGCACCAGTGAAATGGATGCTTGGATGTGATTGTTAATCCTCCTTAGAGCAAGTTCACTTGTGTTGAGAAAAAGTGGTAGACATTTTGACACTTGTGTCACATTTTGAAAATTTGACCATGCAAAAATGTTATCAAGATCTTTGAGCGTTCTATTTTTTTACAGCACTGTTTTATTTCAACCGCATGTGATAGAAATATAGCTATTTTTGCATCACAGCATGCGAAAATACAACACGTGTTGTAGAAAAAAAATTTAAAGGCACAGATCTTGAAAATGTTTTCGCATGAAGAAAATCTCCTCTTCTTCCTTCCATGTTATGATGCATAAAAAGTATGTTAACTGAATTATGAGGTTAACTTTTTTTTAGGCTAAATCTCACAACTAGATCCAACACTCAGGATCAAAGGTCAGAAACAGGTATTTGATTCAATAAAGATGATGATAAATGATTTTTAAATTCATATTCCTTAAGCCTAAATCAATGTCTCTAAAATTATTTACAGGCTCTGAAAACGCGTTCTTTGAATTTAAAAAGTCAATTAAAGTTTGAAAAAGAAATTACTTTTATTGTCTACGTAAATTGAAAGATTTCGATGCCCTTTTAAAAAAAAAAAGGATTTTCTAACCCTTTGATTTCTAGTTGCTGTGGACCAGAAATCGATGGATATTGTTAATGTTCTAATTTAATTAGAACTTAATCATTCGTGTTTTGATAAATATTAGAATTTTAATTAAAAAGAAGATCATTTAACTCAGAGTAGATAATAAAATGCGTTTCAGGTAACATATACCGAAAACAGAATACAATTTGGAATTGGTTTAAAAAAAAGAAATATTTAAAGTATAAATTATAGATGTGTCATGTCTGCAAATTTGATATAGAATGAAAAATTCTTCTAACATGATTTTGGCGAGAAAAGGAATCCAATTGAGAAAAACTGCTTAAAATGGTGACAAAACATTGATCGGTATACAGTTTCACAATTCATGAAAAGTCCATCTCCGGGACTGAAAATTGGTAAAAAGAGAAAAATCGCTCTTATCACTTTGGCATATCACGAGAGTGTTAAGGTCCACTTAATATAAATATTACGAAAATGGTCCGAAATCTGCCCCGGTTCTCCCCATTTTGCTGTATCAGTTCAGTTTCATTAAAATGAAAAAAAAAATCATTTTCTGTGTAATTTTATCCGAATTCAAATTGCATTGGTAAATAAATACGAAAGAAAAATTTTGAAGGAGAATTTTTGACCAAAGGTGGATGTGAGAAGTCAATTGAGCTAAGCTAAGCTAAAACTGTGAAACGTTATCAATATTTTGAAAATAAAGATTTTATGTCATCGATAAACTTTCCAGATGACCCCGAGTGATTATGACTTTTGAGAAAAAAGTTATAGAAGAAGTCTTTTTGTATATTTTTTCTTCCAATTCGCCAAAATATGGAAATTTTAACAAAATTTTAAAAAACATTTCAACCAAATGGAATCTTTGATATTTCTTGAAGCATAAGTCTAATCGTTTTGCAGTCTTCAACAAATTTGTTAAATGATTTAAAATCTTCAACTTCAAATACTCAAAAACTTTCTTGAATTATGTCAGAAATAGTTATAATCTTAACGATTCTAATTTCTAAAAATGTTATTATATCAAAGCTAAGTATTTCTGAAACTAAAATATCCAGGCAAGATATAAATCCTTGATTGAATAAAAGATAATAAATTCATTAATTTTTTTTTAGTTTTACAGTTTGTCTATTGGTTCACTATAAAGTTGCCAGATGGCCCGGTTTATCGGGTTTATTGATTTGCCAAATTATACAAAAAAAACGTATTGTGTTTTTTTTTAAATTCATACAACCAAAAACTAATTTTTTTAGCAAGTTTTAAAAAGTAATCCAAAAAGGTTTGTCTAAAATACGTTTCAAAATCTGCTAATAAGTTTTTTTGAAATAATTTTTTTTTTTAGTTTTTTTTCTCTTCATTTTTGATGAGCAATTTTGACCGAATTTTGCTCGGATTTTTGGTCGACAATTACAAAATCAAATTCCGGGATTTTGTAAGGTTTTTGAATAAAATTGCTTGGACTTGTCCGGCTCGGATACGTGCAGAAAAATTTCTGGTAACCTTACTTTAAAAGTTTTCAAAAAACAATTTTACTCAAAACTCAAAACTCAAAACTAATCAATTTTAAAATTTTTACATGCTTGATTTCTACATACATGATTGAAATAAAGCTTTAAAATTAATTTCGAATCATTCTTTGCTCATTTCATTAATGATTTTAGAAATCAAGATCGATGCGAAAAATAATTAAAAAAAAAATAGTCTTAAGAGCATATTATGGTTTTGGTTCATGACCGTTTGGAATTGAAAAGCCAAAAAAAAGAACTCCTTAGTAACATTTTTGAAAAATTACTAATTGACTTTAGAAGTTGGTTTATCAAAACCGACAATAGTTAAAGATAGAATTGGTTTTTTGAAGGACATACATATGTTATTATAAGCACAAAATTTGTCATGTAACAACATGATTTATTTAAACCTATAAACGTTATCAGTTCCTATACAAATATTTTTCAATAAAGGAACATAGTTTTTATGAATGAAGTTTAAATATGTGTTAGGAAAACTTATGATAAAAAAACAACATAGGTTTGAAGATTAAATTTATTAAGTTTTATTAGTGACACTTTACAATCCTTATGGCATTTGTGTCCAAATTGAAGATAAAATAATTGATGTAACCTTGACAGTAGTTTAAGAAAAAGTAAATATCTGTCACATGGCTGCTACCTTGTTTATGTGTTAAATTCGGATTTATTCAATAAATTGATGAAGCTAAATTTACCAGAAAAACTTATTAAAGCGGGTTTGGGTTCGATTTCTATGATGTTTCATTGATTCATTGAAATGTTTAAATCAACATTCAAAAATAAGGTCAATTCAACAATTTATTTGAAAACACTCAATCAAAAATACCAATGACATAACAATATCTTGAATGAGCATAAAATTTCATAAATTTTTAAAATGTGAGCCGAATTCACAAAGTCTGAAAAACCGGTGAAAATTGGAAAAATCTATGGTCTGCAATGCACATTCTGTTTCGAAATTGAAATTTTGCCCTATAATTCCTTTTTTATATTTTCTGTGATATTTTGCCACATTGGTTTGAAACTACAAATATCATGAAATTTATCTTGCTGTGTAACATTCAACCCATTTTTTTTAACATTCAATCTTACAATATAGAATGCCTAAGAGCAAGTTCACTGGTGTTGGGAAAATGTGGTAGAAATTTTGACATTTTGAAAATCTTACCATGCAAAAATGTTTTCAAGATCTTTGGCCGTTGTATTTTTTTACAACACTGTTTGTATTCCGGCCGTATGTGATAGATATACAGACCCCGTTCGATTTTGGCAACACGCTCGTACATTTTGTGTTGCCAAAATCGAATGTTGCCAAAATCGAACGGTTTTTTTTCTCCACTTTTTTATCAGTTATTTTTACAAAATCACTAATATTATTATCAAAAACTTTATTTTTAGTCAATTTCCGACCATTTCTAGTGATTTTTGATTTTTTTTATCATGTTTTTGATGCATTTCGCACTTATCTTGTTTTGTTTATTATGTTTGTTTTCATTTGTCATATTTGCTGTTTTTTTCGTTCTTCATCATTTTTTAGTTGTTTTTAGTCATTTTCAGTCTTTTGTTTGAATTTGTTTTTTAACTTTTTGAATTTTTCAAGTTTTTGCCATTTTTTAGTACTAAATAAATTTTTTAAAAAACTTTTGTTTTTATTGTTGCATTTTATCATCATTTCAGAACACAAAAACGTATTAGTGGTATTTTTCTCATTTAAATTGATCCTGTTATAACGAAAACTTAATTTTAATGTTGTTTCTAAAAACCGTTCGATTTTGGCACATGTGCCAAAATCGGATGTTGCCAAAATCGAATGTTGCCAAAATCGAATGTTGCCAAAAACGAACGGGGTCTGTATTGCTATTTTTGCATCACAGCATGCGACAACACGTGTTGTAAAAAACTTGAAGGCCACAGATCTTGAAAATGTTTTTGCATGACAAAATTTTCAAAATGTCAAAATTTCTACCACTTTTTTCCAACACCAGTGAACTTGCTCTAAAAAGTAAACATATTCTATTTTGAATTATCCAGCATGAAATTAATAAATTCCATGTAACTTGAAAATTTCATCAGAATTTCAATGATTGTTTACTGGAATGTAACGTAAGTGATGAAATTGATGAAGCAATTTGTTTCAGTTCCGCTAAATATTATCACAAATTCATTTTTTTCAATAATCTTCACTTTTTCAATAAAAACCGAACACAAATGAAACGACACATTCTCCCAACTTTGTTGAGTCAGTTAAAAAATGAGTGGTCAAAATATTTTCCCAGATGTCAAATCATAAAACACTGAAACAAATTGTGCTGAAGCTTCGAGTGCTTTTACAATGTTGATCGTGAATCCGTTGAATCCAATGGAAAATCCTTGTCCAAATAAATGAGATTCTCATATAACTTCAAATGCAGACTTGGAGGAAAGTTGAAGTTCATATTCACTTTATCTTAAATATTTGTAACACGTATTGGTCACTTAAAGATCTTCACCATAATTTTTCAAACTTGAACTGATGGTCACTGTTCATTCTAAGTAATCCTTAAGGGGAGTTCTTCATATTGAACCACAATCACATTTGTCCTTGATTCAAGTCCTTTTTCACACACTAAATAATCTTCAATCAGCGGCTCACCTTGCTAGGATAACTGGACTGGAAACTGGACAGCAGCACCAATAGTTGTATCCTGGAACAGGAATTTTTTCACAATTCGCACTGGAGAACACAACCGACAAAACACTTCAAGAAGGAAAAGGAAACGTCCAAGGGGTCAAAGGTTTTTGTGTAAGGGAGGAAAAAACAGCCCGAAATTCGGAAACCCGGTACAAATGCCCACCGAGAATGGACTGCGAACACGAACGGTTAGTACGATCTGTTTTATACGTGCGATATATTTATAGCCTATAAGTTTCTAGCACTAACTTAAGTAGCTCTGAACTTCGTCAGCCCCTTTCGTCGGCAGCCGACACAAATCGGGCCCCGACTATAAACAACAGCAACAAAAAAAAACGAAACAAAAAAACTTATAAATCTCCGGAAAGTTCGTCGAAGCGCTTTTCGGGCGACTAGCTGCATTTTATTACCAATCCAACTCGAAGAGACCCGAGATCGAACGCCCGAGCGACCAACCTAAGGGTCTCTTTTTCCGAAGTGTAGCAAAGTTTTTCTCTGAGTAGTCACCCCGGCGAGGAAACTAATTCGGCTAGACAACAAATTGACGAACCGCTGAAAAAAAAAACAACAACAGCGTCCGAACTACGACGAGTTAATTTATTCTGAAAACAAAACAAGCCCAACTTCCAAGCACCCGATGAGAAGAAGAAAAACAGAGAGACAGAACACGGCAGAAAGAGAGTGAAAACTCGGTTCAGTCAATCTCTGAAGTACGACCTTAGTAGGAACCTACCTTCGTAAGAAATTAGCAGTTAAGCACCCCGAAAGCACATGGCACTCGTACTGAAAGTGAAACCGAATGTTTGCTATAAAATCGCACGTGGTTTGTCTCTAGAGCCTCGCTCGGAGAGCGAAGTTTGCTATAAAAGAGCGAAGGGGTTGAGTTGGATCGGAAAAACTTTGGGGAGCTGCTCTCCGAGCTTAGCGAGTTTTCTCTGAGCAAAACACCTACGATCAACAAAGCTCCCCGAGGGGAGTTGATACCTGTTGATTGATTGTTTGTTCTGAAGACATGGTAGCAACCGGAACAAGTGCAGAGATCAGCCAATTGTTCGGTGGAATATAACAATAATTATGTTTTGTAATTCATAATGAACAACACTTGTAATTAACCTGCAATTTAATGGTGTAAGTTTGCCGGAAAAGAACGAAATTAGAACAAAAGACATCAACTACAAACGGAAAGTGACGAACCCCAAGTTCAAAACCCAGTTGAAGAAACAGAAGGGTCTTATCCCCGTATTGACTTATATCTATAAGCTAGTTTTCACGAAAAATGCTACCTGTTTAAGTAAAATGCGTGAGGTTTTGACTGATTAATAGATCTTTTTTTAAATTAAGGTAAATTTTGGTGATCAAAGAAATAAAATTAATTGAATCAAAGCAATCGAAAGATTCCTTTTAATTCAACCACGGTAAATGAAAAGTTCATATACCAGTATTTCGATAGCAACTTAGCAATTTTTCGATTGATAGAATCACTGATCACTGAAGAAGGTAGTAAGTTGCTATCGAAATACTGGTATATGAACTTTTCATTTAGCGTGGTTGAATTAAAAGGAATCTTTGGATTGCTTTGATTCAGTTGAATCATTCAACCAAGTAGGCTCACAACACAACAGAGTGAAATTAATTGTAAATAAACATTAAAACAACATTCAAAAACACACAAAACCTAATCGACCGGTGCATTTTTACTATGCCGGTGCTACACAAGCATAATTAAATTAATCCTCTAGAAGTCAATCGTTTAATCTAGTTAAAATAATAAACAAATGTATTGCATTGAACTTTTAAATTATTTTTTTTCTGTGCAGTCACACCACAACAATCCGGCCAATTAATTATATTGTTCTAAGTGTTTATTTTTTTTGTTATTTTTTAACTTGAAGAACGGGTGATGGTGTTCAATTAAATTGCTGATGAGAACATTGTTTGCTGTGTAACAACCTGTTCTCTTATCCATATAAGGACCGCAATGTATACCCATCACCTTGGGCTGCAAAATATTGCTAACCAAATCTATAACTAGGAAATGTTTAAGTCAATAACAATTCACTTACCACGGTGTGTTTTCTAAAAGCACTTAAAGAAGGAAAAGCAGTAACCTTAATGTTAGCATGGGCACAAAGTAGAGATTTTCCCCGTTCATTTTCACGAAACATTTAAATATTTGACAGGTAATATCCCATGCTTGAACTTTTTTTTGTATTTTTTCTGTAATTTATTTAAAAAAAAGTTTTCAAATGTTCTAAATTTTCTGTGTGGTGGAATTTACTCTTAATTTTGCTATAAATACCAATAAATGAGACCAATTCCAACCGATTCTAAACTAAAGAATCAATTTTTATTTTTCAATATTCGCATTGTGCATCGATGAAATGGGCTATTTTTTTTGGGACTCCCCGTCGCCTTAGAGCCGCCCAGATGTTTTCGTGGTTCAGTCGGTTAAATGTTTTTTTTTTAAATCAATGGACACCAGCAGAAGAGAGTCCTGGAATTCGTCGATTTGTTCCAGTATTATTCGTAGCGTTGTGATGTGGTTCATAAAATGATCGTCCGGATCGGAACCCAGCTTGTTGCCGTCGAAGTGTATAGCGTCAATATTCTCCCTGTTCAGGATCGCTTTGCAGAGTACTTTGAGGGTTGTACTGATCCTGCCTGTTACCACACTCTTTTAAGTCGTGTTTGTTGAGGACTTTCACAGATATACCCTGTATCCAGTCGGCCAGGAATTTTGCAGTTTCCCAAATACTAGCAAAAAGACGAAGCAACATTTGTTCTGACAAGGTAGAGTCGGCTTTCAGAAATGCAATTGATCCCAGGCGCTTTATTGAGATTTCATGTCTTTAATTGCCGCTTCTATTTCAGCCAGCGAAGGCGTTTTCGAGTTGACGCCACTAATGCGACATACACAGTAAACGAAAACTACCGAGTTCGGTAAGTTTTTTTACCGAAATCCTAACATGTGTAAATCGTTAAACTGTTCGGTATTTTTTCGGTAAAAAATAAACGAACATCGGTAAATGAAGAATCGATTTACCGATGTTCGTTTATTTTTTACCGAAAAATTACCGAACAGTTTAACGATTTACACATGTTAGGATTTCGGTAAAAAAATTTACCGAACTCGGTAATTTTCGTTTACTGTGTACTGTTGACGATTCGAGCTGCAGGTTTCGTTGGCCATCGCGTTTTGACGGAAGAGTTTTTCGAAATGTTCAATATATTTTGGAGTCTATCTATACAAGAGAAAAAATTTGAAAAAAAACACCATAATTTCTTTTTTAACAATTTTTCAAGTTTCAAGTGTGTCTCGTGAATTTTGACCAGCAAAATGGTTCCAAGGTTTTGTCAATAATTAGAGTAATACACTGCCGGCCAAAAGTTTGGGATCACCCGCTAAAAAACATGCAAATTTTGATCGTTCATATCTCAGCCGTCTTAGGACATATTGCAAATCTTCTGATCTCATTTGAAATGTAATGAGCAATAGCTATTTCGGAGGTATTTTGCTCATAAATAATGTTTTAGTTTTGCATCTAAAACTTAACCTAAAGTTAGAACATTTTCAACAAATCGCACTCAATAATCAAAGCCAATCATCTCGCGATAGGGTGAACCAAATTTCAAAATTTGAGTTGCATTAGAATCCTTATTCTATACTTCTCAAAACACAATCAAAAAGTTTTGTGCCAAAATTTAAGAATGTACTTTTAATTAATAAAATAGACACTTAAGTTATCGTCCAAAAGTTTGGGATCACCCCTCAGTATGGTGTATCGGCCAAAAACATGCAAATTTATCTCATTCATATCTTTCTCATCTAACATCGAATTGCAGATCTTAAGGGTGCATTTGAGAGCTTAGGAATTGTTGTTTTCCCATAAATTCATACAAAAATTCTATTTTAATGTGATAACCATAAAAAAATTACTTGAAATAAATTGTTTTCTGAAAATTCACACTTATGATTGTGAATTTTTTATGGTTATGGATTTAAAATATAATTTTTTAATGAATTTATGGAAAAACAACAATTCTTAAGCTTTCAAATGCACCCTTCAGATCTGCAATACGATGTTAGATGAGAAAGATATGAATGAGATAAATTTGCATGTTTTTAAAAGAATGATCCCAAACTTTTGGTCGATACACCATACTAGGGGTGATCCCAAACTTTTGGACGATAACTTAAGTGTCTATTTTATTAATTATTAGTACATTCTTAAATTTTGGCACAAAATTTTTTGATTGTGTTTTGCGAAGTATAGAATAAGGATTCTAATGCAACTCAAATTTTGAAATTTGGTCCACCCTATCGCGAGATGATCGGCTTTGAATATAGAATGCGATTTTTTGAAAATGTTCTAACTTTAGGTTAAGTTTTAGGTGCAAAACTAAAACATTATTTATGAGCGAAATATCTCCGAAATAGTTACTGCTCATTATCTTTCAAATGTGGTCAGAAGATTTGCAATATGTCCTAAGACGGCTGAGATATGAATGATCAAAATTTGCATGTTTATTAGCGGGTGATCCCAAACTTTTGGCCGGCAGTGTATATGAGATACCGTAATTTAATCATTTTCTGGGAGTTATTCCTTATTTTTTAAAAATACACATATATTCATACTGATAGTGCTTCAAAATATGATGAGGATGTTTTTGAATCGATTTTTGAGAAAAATGAACCTAGAAATCCAATTAAAGATCAATTTAGTTCTTGATCCGGGAGCTTATTGCTTAGAAGTCGAATTTCTCAAAAAATGGCAAAAAATCTGCAATATTTTGTAGATTCCCACTGTTGAAGTTGAATCCTAAATCCTTTAAATTTTTATTCAAATATGTACCGATTTGAAAGCGGTTGAAAATATGTATTCTTAACTAAATAGTTTAGTAAAATTTGAGTTTCACCTTAAGTCAATATTATATAATTTTATTTCGGGCACCCCTAAAATGATACGAATAATGATGAAATAATAATGAAATAAACCGAGATTTAGAAAAATTGTTAGGCAAAATGATAGGTGCTAATTTTTAAATATTAATCATTTTAATTTACAATGCTATTCTTCATTTTTAATTGAAGGGTTGATCGAAAAATTCCTCTTTTTTATCTTAAATTTGAAATGACATTTAATCACGATTTGAAGCATGAATTTTTCAAATAATCATTTTGAACTTAAGAGAATAAATTAAAAACACATAAATGATGTTAGAATTGAATTTGACGAAAAAGAAAATATTCAATTCTATTTCAAGAGTGCACGAAATGAAAGATAGAGTTTTTTTTTTTTAATATTCAAATTCTTCCAGTAATCAAAATAAAAGGCTTCAAACGACTGTTTTATTACGACTTCAAAAGGTTCCAAAAATATAAATAAATACAATAAAAGTAAGTTAAACGTTTATAAATTTTCAAGTGCGATTCTTGTTTGAAATTTCAAGCTCTGAAAGGTAGAAACCAATTTTTTCTTATTTAAAATCTACATTTATTGGCTTCCAAGAAGATTATGTATGCAGTACACAAAAATTCAGAATTCAAAAATCAAGGTCAACTTGTTCAAAATATTTCAAAATATTTCAACTGTTTGGTTTTAAAATTCCGTAAATTTATTTAAAAATAAATGTTAATTAAATTTGTTGGTCTTATCGGTAAAAGTTGTGTTGTTTTAGTAAGAGCATTTCAAGATTTTGAAATTAAAAATTCGTTTCATGAGGAACAAATTAATGGCATGTGATGGGAATGCTTCTGATCAAATTTTTCTCGTTCATTTTCATTGTCATTGTCATAATCTTGAAATATTTTTTCGAAAAGAGTATAACTTTCGACGAATGACTTTCGATGAATAAAATATTTATAAAATCGTGCTGAAGTGATAATTAAGTCTTATGGCACACGGATTTTCATAAATTCAGAAAAGAATTTTAAAATTGCATCCGCTGTTAGAACAAGTGGAAAAGACCAAATGGCAAAATAGCATTTTAGAAGCCTAATTTTACAATTTCTTTACTTTTTACTGTTTTTGAAGCATCAGCATAGGAATCAAGAATCTTAAAACAAAACAAATACTCAGGACAGTGAAATTCATGGATCAAATTTTGTATGAACTAGGATTTCCAAACTTTATCTTTCTATCAAAAGTTTCCAATAATTATTTAAATTTCAAATAAAAAATCTTAAACTGGATACAGAAAACGAAATTTAAAACAGAAATACAATTATAATGTTGACAGTTTGGAACCAAAATTGCTGGAATGAATTGATTGTCATTTAAAAGTTAATATAAAAAACTGAGTTTCAATCAACATGTGAGAAAATTTTGAATAACTGTTGCAGAATTTTGAACCTGGGATTAGTGTGGGTTGACTTGACTTGAATTAGAACTGATGCTAAAGTTCTAAGTCAAGTTTGTTACTGGAACAACCTTACTCAAACATCAAAATTTTATTGAGAATCAAAAATTGAGTGTTGAGTATAAAACCTCGCTTGTTTTTCTTGGACCCTCATGGGAGAGGGTTTAACCCCCAAAACGCCCCCGTTCTTACGGCATTCCAATTTACCGCTTCATCCGGGGCTTGCCCAGATTTTCGAAGAAAAAATTTGATGATGTCAGGCTCGGTCTGGTTGCCGTATATCGAGGAAAAAGGCCCGGATTTTCCAGGATTATTCACATTTTTTTATGAAATTCCAAATTTTCCACTAATTTTACAAAATAAATTCGCATGCATTTTTTGAAATTGTTAAATAAGATTTGAACATCTCTGATGTGTCTTGGTAAAGAAAATCATTTTTCGTGTGTTTATTTTTCAGCTTATTTCTTGTCTTTTTCGAAAAATACGTTAATTTTGGCTGGATTTGCCCGGATATTAACCGGTTTTGAGTTTGAAATTTAGAAACCCAATGCCCGGATTTGCCCGGCCTGGATACTTACAGAAAAGTCCTGGAAAGCCTGTTCAATAAATAACGGATTAAAAAAAAGTGAAAAGATATCGACATGAAATTGAAATACAAAATTCCAAAACTAGGAACTGAGAATAACAAATTAAAGTTTGACAGCTTTTTAAACTCGAATCATCATTGAGAATAAATAGTAATTACAATTCGGAAAAACTATTTGAAAATTTCACCACAGGTTAAACTATTTGAAAATTTCACCACAGGTTAAATATTTGTTTCCAAAAACTTAATTGACATTTTCGCCCTGAAGCAGTTTTTTTAAATAATGTAATAGTATGTATTGAAAAAAAAATGTAAACCTTTGAGTCTTTGAACATAAATATTTAAAATTATAAGTGTGATGCAAGCAGCCAATATGCACAAAAAGCACACAAATTGTGAACAAATTTGAGGTAACGGATTTTTTTTTCATTTGCGATTGAGAGTTTTTTTTTTAATAATTTTTTTTTAACTTTAAAAATATTGATAAAACTGATTTTTGGCAGTTCAAATATACTGTTTCTTTATGATTTTTCACGGTTTTCACATGAAGGCTACATAATTTCATTTTCAGAGATTTATACTGGTCAAACAACATTTTACTCCAACAAACTAAGCTTTGACAAGCGTTGATGAAGAATATACAATGTATCAAATTGTATTTTTCATCGAATTTGACGCACGATACTAAGGAATCACATGTGACATGAATTGAGATTTTTGAATTTTCCAGTTGCATAAAATTCTGAAGACTCGTTCGCTTGATGTCATGAATTTATAAAATTCTACCAGTTGTCAGGAACATAATTTTTGAAGATTAAAATTTTCGACTAAATAAGTTTCAGTTGACTTTTACCTCATACTTCTAAATTTCGGAAAGTATCTACTAAATCTGGAGAGCGTCTTAAAAAAGCTATTCAATATAAAAAAATATGCCTCTCTACTTCTTTATTTTAAAAACTTGTCTTTGCCGAAGAAATTATAAACATTCTGCTTCTGTAAATAAGTTCAAATCCTTCGCATTATCATCATGCAAAGTATTCATATAAGCTTTATATGCACTTTAAACTTTCTTGACTTGACTTTGCCAACGTATTAAAATTGATATACATTCAAACCATGTAAGAAGAGTTGACGATCCAGAGGAGAATCAATGATCTTAAAGATAATCAGAAACAGAATGAAAAGAAAAATCCAAGAGTTAGGAAAAAAAACTCTAACGCATTTGAAGTTATTTTCGTAAAACTAATGTTCATTGATCATTCATTTATTTTGATTTTTTTTATTAAAAAAAAATCTTTAATGTGGCTCTTTCAAACTACAAAATTTTAAAAATTTGAGTTTTTAGACTCTTCCGAAGGTTGCCGACCACTGGCCTAGAGTAATGTGGGACTGAATACCGCCGGAGGTGAGCCGATTTTCTGACAAGTTTGTTAACACTTATTTTCTAACACTTTTTGGATCAAATTCACTGAACTGAACTGAAAATTTGACTTGGACAAAATCTTCAAGGGGGGCTGCCGCTAACAGGAACATTTTAGAAAAAAAAACCTCTAGAAATTCTTACAATTTATCTGCTTAACTGATGAATTGCATCATCGTTAGTATCAAATATAATACAAATTTTTCAAAGGTCATGGGGAACAAACAAGCATACTCGGCTCATTGAATGCAGCAATCCGAAAATAAAATCTCTGGATGATAAAAAAACGCTTCCAGTAATAAAATCTACGTGTGGATTTTTTTCCCTTCCCTGGCAGTGCTGGCTTAAATATTCTGTGATAATTGCACGAGCATCATAAATATATCAGGAAATCGACAGCAGCTCCCAATTCTGACTGCTTGCTATTGCGATCAGCGCCAATCTTGGGTTGAACCGGTTTCAAACGTTTTGCAAATAGCGTTAAAATTCGCCTTAACTCTAAAATGGCTTAACTTCCTAACAGCCTAGGAGAGTTACCAACGGTCTCACACTCCCACTTGTCTCTGGATCGAATTCTGGACAACAATAATATAGCCATTTGAAACGAAATAGATACAAATGTACCTGCAAACTACTATTTACGAGTTATTACGTGATACCCACAACCATGTGTCTCTATTTTAATATCTGTTTTTGAAGGAGTCTTGTCTTGTTTTGCTACATACTTAGCGCGCTTCAAGTGAAGGTTTTTAATCAGGAGCGGAGCAGGAAAAATGTCGTAAAACTTTACCAGCACCAGATTTGATTGCCTGTATGTATGGATGAAAAAACATTAGAGCGCTCGGTATGAAAGGTGACTATCCATTAAATGTGGTTAAACAGATGTTGTATTACTACAATAAGAATAAACTGTAGATATTCTTTTTTTTTTTTCAACAAGAGAAGATAATTTCTTTAATCATGCAAATTTTTTGAGTGGTAGCTCCTATCATGTTCGGGTGACAACATTTATTCAGCTCAAATCATGATATATGTTTTCATATTTACGAATTTTCAAAGTCAGTACGCTACAATGAAGCATAACCATACCATACATAACGTTAGTTGAATTGTTTGACAAATGGTTTAACCATAGGCTGACTAATGAATCAGTCATAAGCTTTCAAAAGGCTGCTATAGTTTGCTTTCTTAGCTGTGGAAGTCTTCGGAGCGAAACATCATCAATCTTGCGACGCTACGGCTTAGACTAGTTTAGAGCCTCTTCATTTGGTCGAAACTGTTTTTTTTTCTTATCCAAACTGTTGACTTGGTCAGTAACAGTTGTTGTAAATCGTCGCTCAATTGCGCGAATTCATCCGCGTTTTGTGACTCGTATCGTTACATATTGACGCACGTGAGAGTTACTTTTGCCTGATGGTTTTCCAATCAAAATCAACCGAATTATTTATGGGACCGCGGCTACGCCTTAGCCGATAAAAGGATACATAATGCTGAATTTAAGACGGATTATAAAACGGGTAATTTTTTTAATGGTCGATAGAAATCAAACGGTACCGTATAGGTTTTCGTTGTCGAATCTTTCAACTTCCGTCATCTACGGTAGATCGGCACGCACTTGTGATTTTTGTATCGTTTGCAACACTTAGTTTTTTTTTTTCGATGTGTGTGTGCAAAAATTTCTGCATCGAGGCGGAAAGTTTGTTTTTATTGTTTCAAAAAAACCCAGAAGGAAAGATTGCGCCGTCAACGACGACGACGATGGTTCAGCTAAAATTGCGTTGTCATCGTTCATCGATATCTACCCAACTCGCCACGCGAGTGAGAAGAAATAAGTTCAGAAAAAAAACATGCGTCCAATAAAACACATTCGCTCGCTGACCGGCTTCGTCGAAAAGATTGATCAAATCCAAGCTAACTGCACACCCCTGTTGCCGGTTACAATTGTGCCGAAAAAATTAATGATTACCAACTAGAGCAAGATCTTTGATTGTCGATAGTGGTCGCGAAAATTAATCCCTCTGGCTTGCCAAATCTGTGTCACCTCTCACCACTGAACTTGCCATTAATTACAACATGCTTATCGACACCAGCTGAGGCGCTGAAATTTGCGAAGAATATTAATAAAAAAAAAAGCACAAATTATAATCTTCTATATATCATCTTATCTATCGTTGCACAGACTGACTTAAATTGTCAATATTTCAGATGTTTTTCAACTATTTCCCATAGAAATACTAAATCATGCGATTTTTTTTAATGTAAAATATGCATCTAACAATAGTTTTCATTTTTGTTGTTTTTTTCGCGCGATTTTTGTGTTTCTGTTTACCAAAGCCTTAAAATTTCTTTCAATGGCAAGTAAGGTTTTACGTTAGAACAAAACATTTTCCGTATCGGTTTTCTTTACGAAACGTTTGTTAAATAATTTTAACACCATGATTTTGAAATAAAAAAAACGATACATGTATAACCAGATAAAATGCCGGATCGTGCAACAATTGGTCTACTCAATCTCTTCCTGCCTCATTGTTGTACAAAAAACAGCTACAAGATTTGAAGATGAAAGAAGAAATTTTACAAATTTTTATGCCTCCAATAACTTTGTTTGGTTGTTTTTACTGTCAAGATACCATGTTTTGATTTTGTAAGGAGGTTTGAACGGAAAAAAAACAGATTTTCATTTAAAAATCGAGATATGTACTGAAAGTTGAAAAAAAACCTTACTTCGGATTTTAAAAATATTTCTTGGTTCTTGCAACATATTTCATGTGAACAAAAACCAAACCCAACTTGTACGCCCGAAATGACATTCGATTTCCTACAAAAATTCAATTTTTTTATTTTAGTGTTTTTGGCTACTAATTTGAACGCTGGTAAACCGTAGGATGAAAATAATAAATTGCAATAAACTGCTCTGCATAGCCAATGAGTTTGTTGATTTTTATAACTTTCGTAAAAACATGTCATGAAATTATTGAAAGCTCCAGCAAGCAAAGCCTGCAATTTAACAATACCTTTCAATTTTAATTTTTTAATTTTAAAATGGTAATAACTTTTTTCACGAAATACTTTGCTTCTTCTCATGCTGGAAAAAATAATGCTTAAGAATAGGTAAAATCAATAATTATTTAAAGACAAACTTCATATCAAGTTTTTTTTTTTATTTTCTGGAAGATTTCATATGCAAATATTTCTTTTTCCATACAGATTGTTATACAAAATTGAACACGTTCATTGACTACATGCAATTGAAAAAAAAAGCGTGGATTGTCTTTTAATATGATATGTTTCTTACTAAATAAGTGGATATTTACGTTTAACTAGTAGTTTGAGTAATTTCTGTGCTATAATTAACTGTATTCCACACAGAATTTTCATATTTTTTGCATTCATTGTTGATTTTCATTAATTCAATTTTTATTTAAAGACACTTCATATATCCATAAAAATATTTATTTTACGGTCAAATCTTAGAATTGAAGTTTTAAGATTATTAAACTCGTTAAAACATATGTAGTTTTGTATGAAAGTCGGGCAACTTGCAATGTCTGAAAAGTGTCGAAGTCACTTAAACTACTTTGGCTTTGAGGGGCTACAGTTTTATTAGATTTATTTTGAAATCCTTTATCCCGATCATTAACTCAAGATTCCCAGCAAACATTTTTGTAGGTATATTCCTCAACAACTTCGTTATACGCTTCATATACATTATAGAATAATCTTATGAAACTCGAAAAAACAGCATTTACCTACCAAAGTGGAGGCAAGATACATACATATTTTGAACTTCTGGCTAAAGCGATAAGAGTATACGATTTGGACGATATTCGACACCATATTCATACAAACTGAAAGAATGCAAGAGAGAACAAGTTTATCTCTCATCGCATGCGAACAGTTGCCAGCGACAATATTTGCTGCCTCTGCCATTGGGCAATTCTTGCAAATACACCATCTGTTTTTTAGCAATCTGGTTGCACCGCTGCACAGTAATTCAAATTTTCAAAAAGCCGGAAAAAAGTCCATCTTTCAAGTCAACGACAGCCGATTTTTTTAAGTTGGAATCGAATCTCAAATATTCTAGGAACATTATAATGTAATAGATATTTTCTAGGACCTTTGATACACCTTCTATGAAACAAACATGAAAGACAACTTTAACACAAGAATTAAAATTAGGATTTTTTATTCTCAGCTCAAAACAACTTTAAAAAAGCATATAAATCTTTAAAAACTTATAAATGTATATACCCAAGTGATGTATTATAATCATGTTCACTGTATGCAGACAAAAAACGTCCTTAATAGCATGAACTCATAAAGTTTCACTTCATTGAAAACCCAAAATTAGATGATAAAAAATTTTCGATTTACTCTATTTATTTTTCGGAAGCAAAAATAAAGCTTGCGCTGCCGATCGCCGTGGTAAATTATACACCGTTGGATAGGTGAAAGCCTCATCAAAAACATTTCTTCAAATCAGCTGCTAGTTTTTGCTATATTTTGAATACGATGTCATTGAGTGGAACGCCGTTTGGTTTAAAAAGACAAATTTTAAAGTATTTATACAGAGTAAACCAAGCATCGTTTGCTTTGATGCAAATTCACCTTAAAACATCAGTTTTAATATTTATCCAACACGAATTTAGGAGCCCATACTTAATTTTAACAAAAATATTCATAATTAATTGAAAAAATATCAATTTTCCAGTACAAAGCTCAAACCCCGTTTCAGCAAATATTGAAAAAATAGCAAACTTTGAGAAAAACTCTAATTAATTTTTTTTTTTCAACTTTCCTCCTACCGTGACCGGCCCTAATTCTGCGCAATCCCAAACTCTGCGCATTTTCATTTTCAAACAGAAATATTTCAAGATGTGAAGAACAAAATATTCATGAAAAAAGCTAAAACTCTTCAGTTACTGTTTATCTTCAAAATGCTTCCAATTATTTTGAAATCGGATAAGTTGTTCGCGAGAAATGGAAAAAATCAAAATAAATGTAGGAAGCAAACGTTGAAAAATGGCCGCCGTTAGCAGTCCAGCTTAAGTGTTAGGAAAACAAAAAGATCAAATGAAACAGTGTTGAACAGAATTTTCTCATTGGAAATGCCTCTACGGGGAAGATAAAATCATTCTGAACATGACTGCTAAAAAATTTGAGAAAAAAAATGGTTTTTGAAATCAAAACAATGATTTTACCAATGCGCAGAATTTGACACCATTTGTTTACTTATGTTCCTAATGCGCAGAATGAAAAGCACCGTATTAGTGAACTGATGATAAAGCTGCAAGGAATTGAATGCAGGGAGTTAGGAGACTTTTAATTACAGTTTTCTAATAAGTTTTATGAAGATTGTGTTTCCGTATAGTTGTTGGGAGTTTCTTAGGAATCTCTTCGAAACTATATCTTTTGTTGACAAAAAAAAAAGAAAATCTTGATTTGCGTTCTCTTTCGTGTTCGCGTGTTAATCGTTCGGTCCCAACTGTACAGACTGTTCCGACGTATAGAAGTAGTTCCGACAAGCCACAAAATCGCCCCAGCTGGGAGAACTACGCGAAGCTTCTCTCGGTTCACCCGCTCACTCGCACTCGTTGACTAACTGTTACTGAATGATATTAAACCAAATGAAGCAGCGCGTAGTTCCCCCAGCTGGGGCGATTTTGTGGCCCGCCGGAACTTATTCTGTATGTCGGAATAGTCTGCACTGCACACCAACGAAACAAGTTAGTTTGACCAGTTCCGGCGAAGAACGTGATCGGTCAACAAATATTGGGTAAGCAAGCTGCAGGAAAAAGCATCTGCAAGCAACATATAGCAAGTGTAAGAAAAAGTGAAAGAAAGTGTCACATAAGGTTCAAAGATCCAAGGCTTGAATTGGCCCTTTTTCATAATTTGCAATACTTTACTAAGCGTAAAACATGTTTTAAAACTTTTTAATTAAATTCAATGTTTGTCTTACAAGTACGGTATGGTATATTGGTTTTATTTGGGTGCGCAGAATATGGGACATATGCGCAGAATTAGGAACAAATAGAAAATAGTGCGCAGAATAAGGGCCACTTGCATTTTTTCCAAATTTGGTAAATAATCCACATTTTTGCTCCGAAATTGAGCTCTCGTTATTTTTGCCGTTCAATTTGTTAGTTAACCCAACTGTACACGAAATTTTGAGGAAATTTATTGAAAGGTAATTTTTTTATAACTTAAAACATTTGAAAAATCCTTAACTGCGCAGAATTAGGGCCGTTCACGGTATAATCTTTAATAAAATAGCTTTTTATAAATTTTCCCCACTTTTTTTATTTTGAGCCACTGTGCCCGGTCGCAGAGAGAAGAACATAGCTGTTTTCTCACTTGACCCACGCGAGAGAAGAAAAAGGAACTAAACATTAAGTAACGTCATAAGTGACTTTTCGCTTGCGTACGAAAACGTTATCTTACTAGGATATTTTAATACCAATTTACTGATCCCTAATGATTCTACCTTTCGCTTCAAAGATATGATTGATTCCCATGGTTTTTGTTGCTTCAACACCACACCCACCCATTTTTTTTTCTTCCGGTTGTTCGCTCATCGATCTTATGATTACCAATAATAGCAATTTTTTACTAAACTTCAATCAGGTTTCTGCTGCTGGGTTCTCCAAACATGATATGATTTTTAGTTCTATTAATATGAATCGGGATATAATGCACACCAACAAATCCGTAAGAGACTACTCACGCATCGACTTGCCTGAATTGATAAGAACGTTTAATTCATTTGACTGGAGTTTTTGTAGCCGTTTAAATGACCCCGATATAGTAATTGATCTATTCAACAATCGCATTCTAAGCCTGTATGAAAATTTTGTACCATTGAAAACAGTTCGGCCAAGGCAGAATCCTTGGTTTTCTCATAGCATTCATGAATCTATGCATGATAGAGATTTTAGCTTACCGCGTTTGGAAATCATCTAGATCATTATCGGACTTTTCACAATACAAACGTTTAAGAAATGCTGTAAACAATAAAATAAAACGTGCAAAAGTAGATTTTGTTTCAAACCAAATGCAATCCGCGAATTCAAGCCAAGAACTTTGGAGACGAATAAAAAGTATTCATAGATTCAATTCTAAATCTGATGTTATAGCATCTCACACATGCAACGAAATTAACACCTACTTTGTGTGTCATTTTTTCACTACCGTTTTCAAGTGAAATTTTTTCCAAAAAAATCGAAAATTGGTTGTTTTTATAACGTATAAAGTGCAGTTTTGTCACATATCGTGGATTTTCCTGCTGGTTCGGTTAACATTTGCCGTCCCTCCTAAGCCAAAAACTGGTGCGAGGTAGTCACCGGCTCGCCAACAGCAGCAGATTGGCTGCCGTTTTCATCAACACCACCAAGGCCATCGTTATCAAAAGGGTGCTCTTTGTTCGCTCTGAACATACGGGTTTGCGTACCGACGAGGGCGTTCCGAGGATTCTGGTTCTGATTGCCGTAATCGGGATACAAGGAGGACCCATCATTTTGCCAGACGTCGCCATCTTCAATCAACGAAGGACGACTACGTGGTGGAGACGGTGCCGGACACTAAACTGAATAACTCGCTAAGAAGTGCTTGCAAGTAATCTTTATTTTATTCTTTTTTCACTGTTTCTTGTTTCTATTGTTTCTCTTTATTTATTTTTTGAACATTGACTGCTTCGCTCATATTTTTGACACGGAAGGCATTCGTGCCCGCTCAAAAATATGAGGGAAGGCGGGGGGTTAAACCCACCAACTGTGGATGAATGTCATCAAAGAGAATGAAGAGCATCTGGAGGATTCGCCTGATGCTGGTCCTTCAGGTATTAATCTTTCTCGGATGGATGATAATTCTGCATCATCATCTGCATTGAGAGTAGAGCAACCCGTCTCCGAACCTACACAGATGGTTCAACTTTTACTGGGCCTTGGGTGGTTTTTATCCGGCCCAAAAAAAACGGTAAACAGCTTAACGTGGTACAGATCACCAAAGATCTGGCGAGGTGGACTTCCGTGGCCAGTATAACAAAGGTGCGACCAAATAAATTGCGCGTTGAAGTGGCCAACCGGAAAGCTGCTAATGAAATTGCTACCAGCAATTTCATAAATTTAGAATACCATGTTTACATTCCGTCTCGAGACGTAGAGATCGAGGGTGTAATCACGGAAATGAGTCTGAAAGCTGATTACGTGAAATCCAACGGCGTTGGTAAGTTTAAGAGCCTTGATTCGGCTTCGGTCGAAATCTTGGAATGCCGCCAACTCAGTACTTCCACCGTCGTGAATGGAAACAAAGTGTACTCACCTTCAGACTCATTTCGTGTTACCTTTGCGGGTACCGCCCTCCCTAATTACGTCTTGATTGACGGAATTTTAAGGCTGCCTGTGCGGCTCTTTGTGCCTCGACCGATGCAATGTAAAAATTGCATAAAATTGGGACACACTGCGTCACACTGCTGCAACAAGACGCGTTGTTCCAACTGTGGGGAGACTCATGGGGAAGGAGCGTGCTCAGCAATAGAACAGAAATGTGTCTATTGCGGGGGCTCACCCCATGATATCTCCTTGTGTGAGGCATTTAAGAGTCGCTGGGACAGTCAAAAGCGCTCTTTAAAAGAACGGTCAAAACGTTCTTATGCCGCCATGTTAAAGGGCGCGGCGCCTCCGATCCAATCTAAGTCCACCAACATTTTTTCAGTGCTGCCAGTTGACACTGACGACACTGACTCAACTGATCAAGATCACCCAATTCTATTTGTTGCTAACTCCAGAAAACGAACAAAACCTGCTCCCAAGACCCCTAAAATTCCAAAAAAAGTTCCTACATTTAGCTCCCAAATTGACGTAAGACAAAAACCGATAACTTCTGCAAAAGAAAATGTTGTCCCTCCTGGATTTTCCATGAAGTTTGCATCCCAAAACAAACCTGAAGTACCGGAAACTTCTAAAGCTCCAAAATCAAATGTAGTTTTATCAGACCCAACTGCTCAATCGGGACTGTTCAAGTTGTCTGATATCTTAAATGGAATTTTTTCTTCTTTCAATGTATCGGAATCGATCAGGGGCATTGTGACTTCAATGCTACCTGTGGTGAAGACATTTTTGAAGCAATTGATGCAAACTTGGCCCCTTCTTTCAGCGTTTATTTCTCTTGATGGCTAATTTACGCCGAGAGGTCGGAGATATCACTGTTCTACAGTGGAATTGCCGTAGTCTTATTCCTAAACTGGATCCGTTCAAATTTTTTCTTCATGAAACTAGTTGCGATATTTTTGCCCTTTCTGAAACATGGCTTTCTTCTCAATCAAACATCTCATTCCACAATTTCAACATTATTCGTTTGGATCGCAACGATTCTTATGGAGGGGTGCTTTTGGGGATCAATAAGCACCACTCTTTTTATAGAATCCACCTCCCTTTGTCGGGAGGAATTGAAGCTGTTGCTTGTCATACAACTATAAGAGGTAAGGACTTGTGCATTGTGAGTTTGTACTGGCCTCAGAGAGTTACAGTGAATCGAAATCACCTAGAAGACCTGTGCTCAGTGTTACCTGAGCCCAGGTTGATCTTGGGTGACTTTAATTCACATGGGACTGGCTGGGGGGAGCAAATTGACGATAGTCGTTCTACTTTTATCTATGACATTTGTGACAGTTTCAATTTAACAATTTTGAACACGGGTGAAAAAACACGAGTACCTAAACCTCCTGCAAGACAAAGTGCAATTGACCTCTCACTCTGCTCAAGTTCACTATCATTGGATTGCCAGTGGAAGGTAATCCCTGATCCCAATGGTAGTGACCACTTGCCTATCAAAATTACAATCACCAATGGGGTCAATACTTCAAATTCAACAAATATGGCATATGACCTCACAAGACACATCGACTGGAAAAAGTACTCGGACGCAGTCGTTTCAGCCATTCGTTCTGTGGATGTTTTACCTCCTTTAGAGGAATACAGCTTTCTTGCTCGAATGATTTATGATAGTGCTGTAAAATCTCAAACGAAACCCATCCCAGATTCATCTGTTCGTCGAAGGCCTCCCAATCCATGGTGGGACAGTCAGTGTTCCAAACTTTACAAAGACAAATCGAACGCTTTTAAAGTTTTTCGGAAACACGGAACCCTGGATAACTTCAACACGTATTTTTCTCTTGAGAAACAATTCAAAAACCTGATCAAGGGGAAAAAACGCGCGCATTGGCGTAATTTTGTGGGAGGTTTATCGCGGGAAACATCCTTAAGCACTTTGTGGAATGTGGCACGTAGCATGCGTAATCGTTCTTCCACGAACGAAAGTGAAGAACATTCGCATAAATGGATTTTTAACTTCGCGCGGAAAATCTGTCCAGATTCCACACCTGTGCAAAAAATCATCCGAAGTGTGCCTCCGAATAGATGCGATCTGGATTCCGGCTTTTCGATGGTAGAATTCTAACTTGCTCTCCTTTCTTGTAACAATTCATCTCCAGGAGTTGATAAAATAAAATTTAACTTGTTGAAAAATCTTCCTGATGCCGCAAAATTTCGCTTGTTAAATTTATTCAATCAATTCTTGGAGTTTAACATTGTTCCCGAGGATTGGAGACAAGTGAGAGTTATTGCTATCCAAAAGCCTGGAAAACCTGCGTCTGATTTCAATTCGTACCGTCCAATAGCGATGTTGTCTTGCATTCGGAAATTGATGGAGAAAATGATTTTGTTCCGATTGGATAAATGGGTGGAAACAAATGATCTCCTTTCGGATACTCAATTTGGGTTTCGCAAGGGCAAATGGACAAACGATTGTCTTGCTTTGCTGTCTTCAGAGATACAAATGGCGTATGCAAAACGTGAGCAAACACAGAAAAAAAATCTGAATCCTTAAAAGCACTGAAATTGGAGACCCTTAATATTACATGACATAGAACGCGATTTCATACTGTAAATTTCCGTCACTTATGATGCTTCTTTTTATTTACATCATATGTGATGTAATTTTAAAGATTGTTTCGTAGTGCGAACACAGAAAATTACATGTCACAGAAAATTGCAAAAACTGAATCCTTAACAACTCTGAAGATTGAAGAATTGAATCTTACATGACACGGAACACGATTTTCTATTGTAAATTAGATATGATTGAATCCTTGACAGCACTGAAAATGAAAAAAAAACAAACACGAAAGCAAGTCGTAAGTTTTTTTTACCTGTCGGGTGTTTGCGCTGCCGTGTTGTTTGATTGTGCGTTCATTGTCGAATGGTAAGTTTTTAGAATAAGTGGTTAGATAAAGCTAAATATGCTTCAAACAATTTGTTTTAATTCTAACAGATTCGCAAAGTACGTTCCGGGAAAGGCTCCGCCAGATGGAAATGGTGACGATCGTAGCCATGGTTGGCAAAAGTGGCAGATCAAAAAAAGTGGCAAAAGTGGTTTAAAATAAATGTAATCTAGTGTGTACAAAAAGATTGTTTTTTTAGTGAGAGATCTTCTTTGAATCATATTAATAAAAAGTAAACAAAAAAATCCAATTGGAAGTGTAAACATTACATCACTTTTAAATTACACGTCGGCAAATTTTACAGGCGTGTAATATCCAACTTGCACTGAAAATTCCGTCATATATGATGCTTCTTTTTATTTACATCATATGTGATGTAATTTCACAGATTTTTTTGGTAGTGTGAAATGGCATCAGTGTTTCTTGACATAAAAGGAGCTTTTGATGCAGTCTCAATAGAGGTTTTGTCAGACAAGTTGCACTCCCGGGGTCTACCTCCTCTTTTGAACAATATCTTATACAGCTTGCTTTGTGAGAAACATTTGAACTTTGCTCACGGAGATCTTACAATTAGAAGGATCTCTTATATGGGTCTCCCGCAAGGTTCATGTTTGAGTCCACTATTGTATAACTTCTACGTAAGCGACATCGACAGTTGTCTCTCTGAAGGCTGCACTCTAAGACAACTTGCAGATGATGGTGTAGTATATGTTACAGGAGCTACAGAGTCTCATCTGCACAGACCTTTACAAGATACTTTAGACAGATTGTCAACCTGGGCTTTGGGGATTGGGATTGAGTTTTCTCCGCAGAAAACGGAGATGGTTGTTTTCTCTAGAAAGCGTAGACCTGCTCAGCCTCAGCTTCAGCTCCTAGGCAGAACGATCACTCAATCGAGGTGTTTTAAGTATCTTGGGGTTTGGTTTGATTCCAAGTGCACTTGGAAAGCTCACATTGAGTATCTGAAAGGAAAATGCCAGCAAAGAGTTAATTTTCTCCGCTCAATTACCGGCACCTGGTGGGGAGCTCACCCTGAAGATTTAATTAAGCTATATCGAACAACTATTCTTTCAGTGATGGAGTATGGCAGCTTCTGTTTCCAATCGGCTGCCAAAACTCATCTCATTAAACTCGAGCGTATTCAATACCGTTGTCTCCGTATCGCTTTGGGTTGCATGCCTTCAACTCATAACATGAGCCTTGAAGTTTTAGCAGGCATACTACCACTTAAAGATCGATTCAATTTATTATCACTCCGGTTCCTCATCAGGTGTGAGGTCATGAACCCATTGGTAATTGATAATTTTGAAAGGCTACTTGAGCAAAATATTCAAACTAGATTTATGTCTATTTACCATGTCTTCATGTCAATGCAGGTTAACCCTTCTTCGTACTGCCCAACTCGTGTTTGTAGCCCAGACTACGACAATTCTTCTGTCCAGTTTGATTTGTCTATGCAGCAGGAAATTCGTGGAATCCCGGTCTCGCATCGTCCTCTTCTGATTCCAAGAATTTTCGAAGCTAAATATAGACACGTCGATGCTGATAAAATGTACTTTACCGATGGATCACTTATAGACGAAACAACAGGTTTTGGGGTGTTCAACGAAATATTTAGCACCTCTCACAGTCTCCAGTCACCATGCTCTGTATATGTAGCGGAGTTAGCAGCTATTCACTGCGCTTTGGACATTGTCGCTTCCCGGACAGTTGGACACTACTATATTGTAACGGATAGTCTGAGCTCTGTTGAAGCAATCCATTCGATAAAACCGGGAAAGCACTCGCCATACTTCCTCGAGAAGATACGGAGTAATTTGAGTGCTTTATCAAAACGTCGCTTTACCATCACCTTTGTTTGGGTTCCCTCTCATTGCTCGATACAGGGTAATGAAAAGGCAGACTCTCTGGCAAAGGTGGGGGCGATGGAAGGCGACACGTATCTACGTGAAATCGTCTTCAACGAATTTTACTTTTTGGTTCGAAGAAACTCTCTTGTCAACTGGCAGCGCAAATGGGACGAGGATGATTTGGGTCGGTGGCTCCACTCGATTATCCCAAAGGTAAGCCTTAAACCCTGGTTTAATAGATTGGACCTGAGTCGGGATTTTATTCGTATATTTTCCCGTCTCATGTCCAATCATTATTCCTTAGACGCGGTACTCTATCGTTTTGACATTGCTGGCAGCAATTTGTGTGGTTGCGGCAAAGGTTACCATGACATTGAGCATATTGTTTGGTCGTGCGAGGTCCACCTTGTCGCCAGAACGAATTTAATAGACTCCCTTCGGGCCCGAAGAAAACCACCTAACGTTCCAGTGAGAGATGTACTAGCTGTGCTAGATTTGGACTACATGTTTGAAATCTACTCTTTTCTAAAAGCTATCGATCTTCGTCTATAATTCTATTTTATTTTCATTTTTCCCTTTCTATCTTCTTTTTTCTTCTAAAAAAGTGCTAAGCCAAGAAAAAGATTGTAAAAACAAAAAAGCGAGTTTGGCTCCTTGAAACTTAATTGTATGAGCCGTTTCAAATAAAGAATTATAAAAAAAAAACCTACTTTGTATCTAATTTTTCACCAGACGATACATCTTTACCCATTTTACCTTCGAATCAAAGCGGCTTTAAATTTGATCCAATCGATAATAACGATGTAGTTTTGGCATTAAGTTCTATAAAATCAAACGCGGTTGGCCACGATGGAATTTCTTTAAAATTTGTCAAATATCTACTACCTTTAGTTATTACTCTCCTGCGTGAAATCTTTAACACAATCTTAGTATCAGGAAAATTTCCAAAACTTTGGAAGATCGCTTAAATAATACCGATTCAAAAAAAATATTAAAGCTAAAGGAATTTCAAATCTGCGTCTCATACGCATTCTAAGTTCGCTCTCCAAAGTATTTGAACGCATAATAAATAAACAAATTCAGTCTTATATTAACAGTATGAATTTGCTAAGTCGATTTCAGTCAGGATTCAGGGCACACCATAGCACAACTTCGGCAATGCTTAAAGTAATCGACGACATTCAAAATCTGGTCGATAAGAAACAAACTGCCATTCTATTGATGATAGATTTTTCTAAGGCTTTCGATAGAGTTTCGCACGTTAATTTACTGAAGAAATTATCCTCTCAGTTCCTTTTTTCACGCAGTGCTATTTCTCTTATACAATCATATTGAAAAAATCTAATTCAAATTGTTTTTCCAGGAAATAATCAATCAAATCCGGCTAACGTTTTATCAGGAGTGCCACAGGGTTCCATTCTGGGGCCATTATTCTTCTCTTTCTCTTTGAACATAAACGACTCAGAAAACGTTTGGTCAAACTCAAACATTCATTTATTTGCTGATGACGTGCAAATCTATATTTGTTTATCAGAAACCTCCCCATACCAAGCAATTAACTTGTTGAATATAGACTTACGAAGCGTTTTTCAATGGTCCATACATAATTCGTTACCTATTGATAATGATAAGACCAAAGCATTATTTTTTCCTTCGACCTTCGACTTGACCAGTACCCCACAATTAGTCCTCGGGAATCAAAATATTCAGTATGTCGAAAAAGCAACACGCTTGGGTGTACCTATTCAAAGAGATTTACAGTGGAATTCATTCGTCAATGCTCAGTGTACCAAAATATATAATGTTTTACGAACTCTCAGACTTAAAACAAGTATTCTTCCTTCGGCCATTAAACTAACTCTTTTTAAAGCACTTATCCTCCCACACTTCATCTTCGGGGCTGAATTCCTGTTACAAGCTACAGCAATGTTAATGAATCGTCTCCGCTTAGCTTTGAATTGTTGTGTTCGCTATATATTCAATTTGAATCGATTCCACAGAGTAAGCCATCATCACCCTCAGCTGTTGGGGTGTTCTTTTAAAGATTTTTATAAATATAGAGCTTGTATTTTTTTTGCACAAAATCGTTCACACGGGTAAACCAGCTTATCTCAACGAGAAAATCATTAGAACTCGTAGTTCTCGAGTAAAATTTTTCATTATTCCGCGTCATCGTACCGAGTCATATGGACGTACCAAATAAATAAATAAATAAATAAATAATAGAATCGTTACTTGACCAGAACACAAATCAGAGAATGACCTTAATTTATACTAAGCAGTGCAAATTGTAGTAATTTATAAGGAATTGAATTACCTTAAACTACATGATGATCAATAAAATAAATAAATAAATAAATAAATCGTCTTCAAAATCAGCAAACATGCCGAACTTTTTATCATATTCGATTTAAACCATTTAATCCGATTTCGAGTAACGATTTTTACGACCTTTTACTTGCGTTAGTTGAAAGTAACGATTCTAAAATCGTATGCTCCGCACTTTTCAGAAATTATCTCGAATATATTTAATAATATAATCTCGACAGGAGTGTATCCCCATTGCCTGAAATTAGCGAAAGTAATCCCAGTCCCCAAAAATGGTGACACCAGTAATCCTACTAACTATCGCCCGATATCCACATTATCAGTATTTAATAAACTCATAGAAAAGATGTTAGTCACAAGAATCCAAAGCTTTTTCGATCGTCATAAAATACTTTATTCGAACCAATATGGTTTTCGACCGAGCTGTGGCACGGGTACGGCAATTACCGAAATAATTGACAATATTGTTGAGAATATCGACCAAAAAAAGATGGTTGGAGGACTGTTTATTGATTTAGCAAAAGCTTTTGATACGTTAAATTATGACATACTCCTTGATAAATTGAATATTTATGGTGTTAGAGGTATTGCAATCCAAGTAATAAAAAGCTATCTTTCTGGCAGAAAACAGTTTGTCTCAATTGATGGTGAACAGAGCTCGCTTCGTAACATTTCCACGGGAGTACCACGGGAAGGAATCACAAGGTTATTCGCAGATGATACTGCTCTTTTTTACCCGTCTGCTGATGTTAATGCAATTAATAATTCGAGGAAAAACGATCTAATATTACTTAACAATTTTTGCCAGTCGAACCTCCTTTCGCTTAATCCAAACAAAACCAAACTTATGATTTTTCATTCTAGCAAGAAAAAGATATCACAGCATAGGAGCTTATTGTCTAATAACCATGAAATAGAACAAGTTAAACGATTCAAATATTTAGGTTTAACCTTAGATTCAAAGCTCACCTGGAGTGATCCCATCAACAATCTCGAATGGAAAGTTTCAACATTTTGTGGAGTAATGAAAAGAGTAAGCCATTTTGTAACGAGAAGAAGTATTCTACAATTTTATTACGCATGCGTGCATTCATTGTTGCAATACATGATAATTGTCTGGGGACGAGCTTGTCAGTCAAGAATAAAAAAAACAACAATCGCTTCAAAATAGATGTGTCAAAATTATTTTCTCTCTACCAATGTTGTCTCCCACATCATCATTATATTCCCGGAATGATCATGGTATTTTACCACTCAGAGCACTTTGTGAATTACAAACAGTTATTTTTGTACATAATATTTTGTTTAACTCTTCATCTCACCATAATCTTGGTGTACATATGCGGTGACGACGCGAAAACTGCAAGTTTTTGTGAATCGCTGCCTGCGGAACATCATCCGCGCTTGGTGGCCTGGCAACTGGACCTCAAACGTTGAACTTCATCGCCGGTGTCATCAAAAGGCGCTAGAAATCGAGATTCGGGAACGTAAATGGAGATGGATTGGGCACACGCTGCGAAGAGATGAAAACGAGATTTGCAAAGAGGCGCTTGACTGGAATCCAGATGGTCATTGAAGAAGAGGCAGGCCCAAAAGCTCGTGGCGGCGAAGTCTAGCCGCTGAAATCCGCACAGTTGACGAGAACCTTGGCTGGCAGCAAGTGAAGACGCTGGCTCCGGATCGCCAGCAGTGGAGATCTTTTATCTCAGCCCTATGCGTCGGTCAATCGGCGCCGGACCCTTAGGTAGGTAGGTAGGTAATAATTGAAATTACAAATATTTTTGTTGGAAAAGGGAACGGGGGGAGTTCTCACAAGTTCGTTATAAAATATATCCGAACTCGAACAATTTTACGATATTGACCAGAATTTGGCACATAATAATTGATATAATTGATGTAATGAGATTATTTTTAAAGATTTTTATACGTTTAAAGCTTTTGCAAAGGGAGCTTCTATACTAAATTTTCATAAATATGATTGAATTCGAACAATTTTTCGTACAAATAATGTCATTTTTGATTTTTGATTGGCAAACAGGTTTGGATTTAAATATATGAAATGCTGTATTGAAAGACTTTTTCCATTTAAATGATGAGGGCACTTGGGAAGGGAGGGGCGGTGTTGATAGGTTTGTCTGTCTGTTCCCTATAAACTACAAAACCGATCACTGTAAAATTTGTTTTGTAAGAGTTTTAGGGGTTTTGGGATGGGAGATGGTATTTAAAATAGCTGTTGATAGTAACAAATCCGAACTTTTTTTTTCTTTTATTACGTTTTGTGAGGGTCCACTTAATATAACGTTACAGAAACAAAACGAAAAGAGTTCGTGAACTGTCCCGATTCACCCAATTTTACGGTACCAATCCAGTTCCATGAACATAAAAAATGATTCATCTTCTTCTTACACGAACTTTATTTTTGAGAAAATTCCAAACCTCAACAAAGTTCGCAGGGTCAGCTTGTCATTCTATAGTTCAGTTCAACCCTTCAATTATTCACTGATGAGTAGTGCTAGTACTCTCATCCTCCAATTGCAAAAGTAACAAATTGTTAAATAATAACCCGAACCAATCGAATTCTGAACGCCTTCGTCAGACAAACTGAAGTGATACTAACTGACAAGATCACTACCCGAACAATATTACATCAGCCGCGACTGTTGCTAACTTTTACAACCAACCATGCTACAAAAGGAGGTACAGTTGAAGTAGGTACATTGTACCGTATCATATCATATCGCTCAACATCTTCAGCCGAGCAAAAGATGCCTCCAATTCAATTGAATGGTACCGATCTGCTGTTTGCTCGGTGGTCAATATTTGAAATTCTGTCCACAGCAACATGGCTTCGGTAAGAGTGAGCTTTATTTTTTGTCTCTCGCGAAGCTTCAAGGATCGATCGTTCCGTCGCCGAGATTAATTGTCGATTTCAAAAGTGTAAATATGTACGTACTCGCGTTTCTTGCCGTAACAAAGAGGCAAGAAATGATGATCTATCTACCGACCTGGGGGAAAAAAATGGTTAATTGTTCATCCTCTTTCGATGAGTATATGGTCGCTGGAGGTCGCAACTGAAGGCGTTCGGCCATGTTGTCAACCGTAACATAACCTCCATCATGCGAGCCGAGATACTCACATGTTTATGGGCATTTTACCCCTCATATGTATGTGGGTGGAGGAAGAAGCTCGGAGAGTTTCCACTCATCAATAATTCTGCCGAGTGAGCTCGCGTTGGCGATTGGGAAACTTTTGCGGCTGGCATAAATCTGTTGTTTGACTTACTAACAGATAATGTTAGAAATATATTGAACATTTAATATGTAAGAAAACTTTAGAGAGTATAGGCAATCAGCATTCTATACAACTTTTTCAGAGCAATAGAAAGGATATCTACAAATATAAGAGAAAGTCTTCAACCTTCTAAAAGGTGAATTGAATTGTTTTTTTTTTTCAAGTATCTTTCGATTGCCTCCTCCTGGAAATGAACCAGCAACGGCGGACGGACGTGAGAATGTGATAAAATCATTGAATCGAATGACTCTATTACTCGAATTGGCAGCACGTAAAGTAAATAGTAGAACATTTTTTCTTCGCCCATAGGCAACCGGCCACTTGAACCTCAAACAAGCGAACAGAAAAACAGACACCTGCAAAGTTGATTTTTATTGTCCGGACCGACATGTTGCACTTTTTGTTTTACCACTCCGCTTAGGGGCCGTTCACTAATTACGTAAGCACAATTTTGGAAATTTTCAACCCTCCCTCCCCCCCTGGTAAGACAAAGTAAGATTTTTCAAAACCCCCCCCTCCCCCCCTTGTAAGATCTTACGTTTTTTATTCTTTGAGAAATTGACACGTTTTTTTCTCAAAAAAGCTTGAAAATATTAAAAATGTGGCATACATGCTTCAAAGCAAAGCATTTTTTTTAGTAAAATTAAAAAACTGTAAGCACAATCTATACACAACAACAGAGGAAATGTCATAAACGTACGCGATAAAGTTATAGGATTTTTTGGTATATCATTTGTAAAATTTACAGTTGGTAGTGTCTATCACTGAAAAGACTGTTTGGAAATTCATCATTTAAAGCGCCCTATATTGATTTTTCAAGATTTTTTACTGGATGAAGTTATTTTCGAAAAATGATGGATTCAAATCGTGGTGTTTCAACGCGCCATCTTCCTTTTTGTTTTTATAAATTTCTCAAATCAAGATTTTTATGATGAAAAGCGAAAAACTACGATCTTTTTTAATAATTGATATAGTGTTTTTGAAAGCATGTTGGTTTACATTGGTTCTCTGTGAATTACATAGAACCAGCTTTCTTTATTAATTGGAAGACATTAAAAGATAAATAGTATACTATCAAAAATAACCAACAAATAGGTGGTGAGTTAAAAAAAACCTGAGTAATATGCTGTGGCTGTGATGAAATTTCAATGTAGAATTTCTTACGTAAGATTTTTGGAAACCCCCCCTACCCCCCTAGTAAGAGATCGTAAGCAAATGTGAAACCCCCCCACCCCCCCTATGTGCTTACGTAATTAGTGAACAGCCCCTTAGCTCTTTCATCTTGATTCAAAATATTTGCTTTCCGCGCGGCATGCAGCCAGCCAGCCCTCAACGCCCTCAAGCCCCACTGTCAATGCAGTTGAAAGATGATGAATGATGATGGTAAAATTTTTCGAACCAAGGTCAAGGTTTTGCCATTTTCCCATTGGGGCACAAGTGAGTATTGTGTTTCTTTTCGATAATGACTTTTTTTTAAATTCTGCAAACATGTTTTTCTAATTAGAGTGGAACCGCGGTTTAGCCAGCCAGTTTTAGGAACTAGCAATAACTATCTATCAAATTAGTTTCGGGCATCAAGTTATTAAGGTAGTGGTATCGATATGAAACTTGTACATTAGGTATACCAAATCTATTCAACATGCATGGAAAGGTAATTCTATGAGTGGCATTTCTACCCTAGTTTGAGCCCACGCGCTCAAACTATATAGCGTGCTTAATTAACAACAATTACACTTGAATTAGTTTAATAAAGGACAACCAGAGGACTTCTTCCCAGTTAATGGAGATTTTCGAGACCGGTTATTTAAAATTCTGCCTACCAACTGCATATGGTTTCAAGTAGGTAGCTACATTACAAAGAAAGTGAAAAACTTGGTAGATTAAGAACCTACCTGCATTGGTTCTACCATGTAATTACAGCAATTTAAATACTACACATTATGAAGCGATGACTTAATACTACTGATCAGTAATATGATAGAGTAAACAATGTATAGGAGGGTCAATCAATGTTTTGTATTTCAGCGTAGCGACAATCATTCACAGAGTTTTAGGAAGAATTGTTCGTTGATGCTCCCTTTTTCTGAATGCCGGTTTCCTAGAACCTTTTTTGTCCATTTAACTGAGGAAAACAGCTGGAACATATTGATGGTTTGCTTGACAATATAAAGGGTGTCCACGATAAAATTGCCACACACAAATGTATTCGCAAAATTCAAGCTTTCCTCCGATTGCCATCAAATTTTCACAAGATTCTGCCCAGCTAACATGAAATCGTAATAGAAATGATAACCCAAATCGAATATTTAGACATTTTTAATAACCATCGTAAACATGTTGGTATTCGGTGATTTTCCATCATTTATTTACGACAAGCTTTTCCTAAAAAAGTTGAATCGGATAGCAGTTTAGTCAATTCGTAAATATGTCTCCAAAACATTGAGAATATGCTAATTCAACATTTACGATTTGAGTGAACTGATTTACGATAAATGGGCGGTCCTTCAATTAACACTCTTTCCGGTCTCCTCTCATAAAAAGAGAATCTCACCCATAGAGCTATAGCGTGGATCATATCAGTTGATGAGTTGGCATCGTGGTAAGATATCGGACAGCCAACTCGGAGGACTGGAGTTCAAATCTCGGTCGGGGAAATTTTTTCGTTTATTTTGCTTTTTGTGGGAAAATCGAATCGTTGGAATCATGTCATTGTAGATATATCGCCTCCAATTTTGTAGGTATATGCTATTTTGGTAAGTTTAATACAATCTTTTCATCTGGTATATTTGTTTGAATAATTCTGTTGTTCCTGTGTTATACCTTCATAAATGTTTGCTGGGTGCACAACCTGTTAATCAACCGTTTTTTGCATGTAAACCAATACTTTCTTCAGTTCCTTGACTGTCTTCACTACCTTAGAGTGTTCAAGAGATTGTATCCCATTTACCCGAAAACCATTGCCCAGAATGATTTTTTCCTAGAATGACAAATACCCGAAATTAAACCCCAGAATGAACCATTTCCCAGAAAAAAATTCCCCAGAATGCACCATTTACCAGAAATTTTGTTCACAGAATGGACCATTTCCCAGAATTTTTTCCCCAGAATGGAACATTTCCCAGAATGGCACAAATCCCAGATTTTTTCCTCTTGTATTTTTATTTGTTTTTTTTTCTTTCTAATGAATTCTTGTAAATTTCATATGATTCGAAATTCATTATTTCAAAATGATTTTTTTTTAAATGGAACTACAACTTTAAAATTTTCCAACTAAATTTATTTTAGAACCAATATTGTGCTTTGTTTATGGTTTATGGAACTTTAATTGATTCAATGCTTACCATGGTCCTTTAAAAAACCGTTTTGGTATCCGACTCCTCACGCTGCGCGTTCGAACTTGAAAGACGTTTTGTCCTTCACGCTGTCGCGTGGCGGACGGGGCTTTGTTTTGTTTTTGTTTTTCTTGGATTTTAACACTCTCGTGTTATTCATCCCCTGGAGGACGGGGCTAAGGGATCACCCCTAGCTTTCACGCAGACCTAGGAAGCCCCGGCAGACCTAGACCAATGTAATGGGGCCGCCGCTTCCGACGGCGGGTCCGCGGCCACCTCGGATTTGGGAGCTTCGCCGGCTTTGTGCCGCCTCAGCCCCTTCATCCTCGTTGGTTGCGGCTTTGCCGCAAAAGAATAAAGTTATGAAACCCCATTTTTTTGTAACAATTCCTTTTTTTTTTCATTAATTTCTAGTAGGGATAAATGTTTTCAATTTTCTGGGAAATGGTTCTTCTGGCGAAAAAAATTCTGGTAAATGGTTCATTCTGGTGAAAAAATTTCTGGGAAATGGTACATTTTGGCGAAAATTTTTCTGGGGAATGGTTCGTCTGGGGAAAAAAATTCTGGGGAATGGTTCTTTCTGGCGATTGGAATTCTGGGGATTTTTCATTCTGGGCAATGGTTTTCGAGTAAATGGAGTACAACCGTTCAAGAAAGTGCTGCTTCATAATCGCCCAGCACTTCAGCACGTTCTCGGAGTAATGGCATGAGGCCAAATCCAGCCGGAAGATTGTTGGGACGTTGTGAGCCTTCAGGAGAGGAAGCAGCCGCTTCTGGAGGCACTCTTTCATGTACAATGCACTGCAGATGGCTTGCCAAACCAGGAATTTATTAGCAAATTTGAATATCTTCTGAGTGTGGACATGCTTCGGGACGCTGAACTTATCCTTGGCCGTGAAAAACAGGTTGCCGGGGATCTGTTTGAAGTCGGCCTTCACATATGTTTCGTCGTCTATGATGCAGCATTCAACTTTTGTCAGCATGTTGAGGTACATTTTCCTGGCACGGGTTTTTTCGGAATTGTTTTGCTTCTCGTCGCGATAAGGGGCTTTTTGTACCTTTAACGTTCGAAGCCCAGCCTTAGCCAACGCTTAAGCTATGGAACGATGTGAGGATCCTTGTTCTCGTGGTGAATGCGTAAGAATTATCATGCACGAGCTCTTCTTTTAACTCCATTTCCGCGAGTTTTGATCACAAGACTTTAAAACTTGCAGGATATAAACAATGCACTATGAAATAAATACACTAAAATTTTCATTAGATTCTACCCAACGGTGAGGTAATCAGAGACTCGAGTTCCATTCCTGATCGAGGCGATTTTTTTTCATACTCCAGTAAAAATCTATTATTTTGATTGTTCCATTATCCGCCAAAAAAGGACCAGAAACATAATGTATGAGTGTGTGTGAATTATTTGTAAATAATCTACAAACGGACATACATTATTTTGTTATTGCTTTGTTGGAAGGATCTTCGACTTACCTGTAGCTGTAGCTTTATAATTCAGTTGACTTCATCGAGTTGAATTCGCTACTAGATACTGCTACGGCAGAAAATGCTAATCGTGCCCCGATTAATGGTGGCAATACTGCCCCAGTAGGGGTTCTCTTTATGCGCTTACAGTGACTGATTTTCAACTTCGGCAAAAAAAATTAAATGCATATTTTAACGTTTTCCTCTACTTTTTCAAGTTTCAGTAAATTAGGAAGTAGACTTTTTTAGTGTCTGAACATGAAACAATGATGTAACTCGCATATTATAGCGGTTATCTATGGTTACACTCGCGTCCTCCTTATATTGGTCATTATGCCCTTATCTCCCCTATACACTTAATCTCGGCACGATTCTGTCCTGATTATTCAACAGCTGAAAATTACAGGACAATCTCAAGAAAGCAAAACAGCTCAGAAAAACAGCTGTCAACTTCTATTTTGCAGGAAGTTGCGGAATTTTCCTGTAGGCTTGAGGTGGTTTCTTTTTTTTTTATATATATATATACTTGGAAAATATGGATTTGAAGTTTGAATACATTTAATAAAGATGAACGGAACGAAAATTTCAACCACCGAATATCAGGGGCTGGAATTCATCATCCATTAGAATTAGTCAGTGTTAACCGGAAGGCCGGGGAATGTTTTCCAAAATCATTGATATGGAGCTTCATTTAGAGTCCCAGACGGGTGGCTGCTGGTGTTCGGAAAAGTTTTCGGAAGAGCTTGTGTGGTTTTCATGATTTTGAAAAGGAAAGTCATAACTGGCGCGTGTGCGGACGTATTTGGCTCATGCTGCTGTTGTCGTGTTTCGCCGCCGATTTGTTTCATTCTTTCAAGTGGAGAAGTTTTACAATATATATTCGAAAATATTGCAAAAAGATCCGTTAAAAGTAACCACCTAAGGGTGCTTCTGTGTGATAACAATATGTTAAGAGAAATTGATCGAAAAATAACGGTGCTTTTGCTGGAGCAATCAGGAAAACAAGAATACAAAATCCATCGATTTTCGATTGAAAAATTTGATAGTTTATGTGTATTTAAGGGGACGCATTGGGTGAGGGATTCTTTCATCAATACCGTTGAAAAGCCGGTGATTTGTGGTTTCCGTTGTTTTCAAAGTGCGGTTGCGGGAAACTGAATTGTGTAGAACCATAGGTTCCAGTGCATGTTTACAAGAATCTATCCAATCACAAGAAAAAAGCGAATAACAGGTTGTTACGGTACAAAATTGAAAAAAATAGTGTTGGATGATATTTTAAAAAGGATAGAATAGTTAGCAGAATGACGGAAAGAAATTTGTTTTCCTAAACGTTATAAGCCACCATTTTTTTGTTTTGCTTTTTTGAACTGCGCTTCGTATGTTTGAGTTTTGGCTTGCTGTGATTTAAATGCGGATTGCAACATGTTGTGATTAGCCAGTAGATGAAAAGCCTACAGAAGAAATGTTTTGAGATGGACCGAGTATAAACTTATTATTAACACACATATAAAAAACGTTTAAAAATTGACGAAGCCTTTTATGGGATAAACATAGCTATCCATTCATTCAATAAACTCTAGTATCCTTTTCAAATGGTACGAGGTAAGATGTTTAAAATTTGTAACTATTTTTTATTATTGTATATTATATTCATTAATTCAAATAACTTAACTCTATTATGGGGGCTTAGTGGGGGGTAGGACAGGGCATTAAACGAACGGAAAACTGATATACAATGGATTGTGAGTTCAAGCCAGCCGGAGTATTTCGGCAAATTAGGAATCATGTGTAGGGCACTAAGGTACCTTTCCAGGATTCTTTTTTGTTTCGAACAGTTTGAAGGGAGTGAGATGATTCAAACCTGTCCCAAGCCAGTGGTAACGGACCCCTTGGTTGTGCTGCAAATATTCTTGATGAGTTAAGCATGAACAATATTTGAATGTGCGATCGAGACTTCCCGTACCGACTCGGGTCGAAAGACCTACCAGCCACTGGTGGGTTTAACTTAGGGTTGCCATCCGTCCCGCAAAAGCGGGACATGTCCCGCTTTTTTGTTGAATGTCCCGCTGTCCCGCTTTTTCCTTAAAATGTCCCGCTTTTTTTCTTGGAAAACTTTACGAAGTTAACTGACTGACACCGGAAAAAATCAAACTTTTGTCTCAATTTGAATTCTATGATGAACAGAAAATTTTTCAAATCAACTTTTCCTTAAAATAAGCAGCATTTTTCAAAGCTTATGTAAGACAATCTAATATATAAAGATGAGTTGGGCTATATATGTTTGTATATATATATGCACCTTATACAAATCCACACTGCTTAACCGATCAGCTTGAAATTTGGTACAGTGATGTAGTTGTACATGAGGAAGGTCGAGGTAATAGTTTTAGACCCCTCCCGCATGAAAAAAGGGACCCTCCCATACAACTTTCGTTTTTTCCCATGAACCAAAAGTCATGGCACCCATTTTGTCAACCAATTTTCGTTTCCTTTGGCGGGGTTATTTTCACCATCACCATGGGTCGGGTATTAGAAGCAACCATCCAGAGTTCACGTGTACTGGATAGCAAATCAAAGCGTGCTCAGCATTTAAAATACAAAAGGGGAATTTTTGGAGGATGTTTTTTTTTTCCTTCTGTTCAAAGCACGTGATACCGGTACGAGATATTTGGATGCAATAATAAGCCTACCTAAATTTTGGATTGAAAAATGCATCTGGCCTGTTAGGAATATAATTATGAGACCGAGTCTCCGAGGATGTTTTTAAAAAAGTTTTATTTTCACATTCCTCTTACTTATTCACTAATCACTATCACTAAACTAACTGCTAACTGCACTTCCTGCTGCTGAACCACTTACTGCTGCCGGGTCGGGAACCAAAGAGAACGAGCATGCCTTCGCTATCGGTATTTAAGTGATCATATTTGCTTACGATGCAATTATGATCACCGCGTGGTTGCGCGTGGCTTGGGAGCGCCACGTTTATACATCCTGTCTCGGGTTCTGGGAGAGGGATGAATGTAACTATATATTGACTAGAATTGTAGTGGTTTTAAAGTGCTCTTTATCGCCGCTGCTTTGAGGGTCCACAAAAATATACAGTGAACAGTAAATTGACTTTTTCAGCTGAATAACTATTTGGCATAAGTGCTGAAAAACTAATGATTCGATTTTCAGAATTTCCAGCATTTAAGAGCCAATCATATTCTTATTTTTGGAATTTCTCAAAGAGAAAAAAAAATAGATTAAGAGTTATAAGTCCAAGGCTGCTGATTTCAACGCTTCGATAGCATTCGAGGAATTTGAACGGGGGATTAAAAAGTTGATTAGACAATTAATTATGAGGTTTTGAGTTTTATACCATTCAACTTCATAAGCCAATGTAGTCGATTCTACCATCCAATTTTAAGAAAACTTATTGTAAAAATGTTTTGTACTGCGAATTCAAAGAAATGATATCTTAGAATTTCAACATTGAATACTCTTTAAAAAAAATAATCGGATGTTTGTGCCCAAGAATAGAAAAATTGAATCAGAACTCAAATAAAACATTTTTTCTTAACATTGAAATGATGATGATGATGGTTCAGAGATGATTTGTTTTCGATAACTTTAAAAAAATAATTAGTGTAACTTTCAACATTTAATAAAACAGTGTGAAATTGAAACGCTAAAAATACACACAATCAATTGAAAACATGCAAAGTGAGTTTCCAACAAGATTTAACAAAGTTCGGTGGTCGGAAATTTCTAAGTAAATAAAACTTAAATAAACCATTGTACAGGGAGATTACCCATTTTGAAAAGTGGGATAAGCTCTAACAGAGATTTTCATTAGGAAGATAAGAAAGATAATGAAATAATCTTTTCAAGGTGAAATATAAATATATGTATTTATAGATGAAAATAATGGTGTTAAAAATGATTTTCGCGTCATGATAAATTGGCATTCAAGGGAAATTATTTTGAATTTCTATTAATTGAAACCTTATAACTATAATTTTTTGAAAACGACAAACACAACGAATAATCTCAATTAAAATAAAAAAAAAACTAACAAAACTAATATGACCAAACTTGGCCCTAATTTCTTATAGAGATGAATATAAAGCTTCCAAAATTTCGAAAACTCAAACGTTTCATTTTGATTTATATTTTATGTGGACCCGAGCAAGGCCGGGTAAAATCAGCTAGTACAGAATAAATCTAAAGCTCTTAGTATTACAGTAAGATTCTGATTGAAGTGTTCTAGCAGCGCGTAATGTATGAAAAAAAATATTGTTAAAGTTGCCTCCAGAGAATTATAAATTATAGAATTATAGAGATAAACTTTTTCACCTGAATCTTAGTTAAATTTTCAAATATTATACACCACCTTTTTCGACTCAATTGTCCTAAGTATATAAAGATGGAATTTTTCTTTATGTTTTCAAGCTTTTGAACAATTTGTTTTTACCAAACAAACTAATTTTTATGAAAATTACATAAAAATGTTAATTTGCGAGAACCGTGAAAAAAGGTGCACATGGCAAAAATCACTCTAAATAGAAGAATGTAAGAAAAACTGAGCAAAATCAATCTGCGTTACTGCGTATTTAGTGTACTTTTAATGAACAAGTTTTGCTGGTGGTAAACGTTTAAGTTTGGCTAATCAATTAAACTTTTTTTTTTTTCTTAAATGTCCCGCTTTTTTGCGCTGTGTCCCGCTTTTTTTCGTGAAATGTCCCGCTTTTTTCTGGAAGTATCTGGCAAGCCAAGTTTAACTACATACATACTACACACTTGGAAAATATGGATTTGTTTCGGAGAAATAACACTTTTTTTTGTTCAATTGCACTGTTGTGTTGTGAGCCTACTTGGTTGAATGATTCAACTGAATCAAAGCAATCGAAAGATTCCTTTTAATTCAACCACGGTAAATGAAAAGTTCATATAGCGGTATTTCGAAATCAACTTACTACCTTCTTCAGTGATCGTTTTCGATTGATCAATTGAAAACGCTCACTGAAGAAGGTAGTAAGTTGCTATTGAAATACCGGTAAATGAACTTTTCATTTACCGTGGTTGAATTAAAAGAAATCTTTCGATTGCTTTGATTCAGTACAACATGCTGTTCTTGATGTTTATTTCTGTTTGTCCGGTGTTTTTCAATCACTTATGGATTTTTTAATTTGTATTTCGTTTCACGACATAACTTGACAAACATAATTCCTAAAACTCACTCGGTCCATGGTAACCGTTCTGAAATTTCTCGAACATCCCACATTCGCGAGATCACGCTCCACTTGGTCTAATCACCACGCTCGTTGCGCCCCTGCTCGTCTTGTTCCTACCGGATTCGTAGCGAACACCTGTTTTGCAGGACAGTGGTCCGGCATTTTCGCAACATGTCCTGCCAGAAACATTCATTGCGTATTCAGAGAAAAATTGGATTTACGCAACGGTAGTTAGACCCGAAATTTGACAAACGTAATTTGACAGCTCTGCTGAATGGTTGCATTTTCGTCAGTGTAGCCGAGAAACACTAAAGCAAATCAGCATATGATATGTACACCACTATATTATTATTAGAATGAATTAATCAACTTTTCGGCGAGTTTTGTGAATTATTAGATATCGATAAGAGTCTGTTACTTTAAAACTATGACTTATTTGACTTATTTGAAACATTCTTTGTACTGTATATTATGTGATAATGTTGAATGTTTGTGTTAACTCAATTAATTCAAATTTAGGATTTCAAGTTTAGTTTCTATTCAATATTTCTATCGCGCCAGCACTAAATTCAACTTCAGAAGTCGGACTTACAACTTCCGACGGAAAAAATTATGTTTGTACATACTAGATTGTCGGAAGTATGTGTTGTAGGTTCTCAATCGATGTACAACATTTGTTTGATTGAGTATTGAGTCTTATGGCGATTTGCAACAAAGCTATTTGATGCGTTGTTGGTTTTTACTTAATATTTAAATATTTTATTTTCATGGTTTCAGGGTTTGTTTTTCACAAATCAATTTTTGAATCTTCTAATAAACATGTTAAAATACTACGTAATCTTTAAGGTTGCATGCCAGCATAATTTTTCAGTCGTTTTTTTGGATGTTCATCCGCAAGGATGATTCATCGCTCAAGATTTTTCAGTCGTTTATAAATCGTTATCCAAAAAATTATTGAAACTTAGAGAAAGCCGGCAAAAGTAATTTGACTACTTTTTGGCATTTTTATCCAAACTAAGCTCTGGAAATAAGTTTTTGACAAATTGTTCCAAATACGAAAATTTGCAAAAAAGATTCAAAGTTTGATAGAAAAATACATTTTATTGTATGTTAATCCTTCTATTTGATGAATAAAAATACGGAAAAAAAACAATTCTTTCAATGTTCCAATCAGAACGTTACTATGAGCAGTAATAGTTTTAAATGGTTTGAAATGTTGCTGAGTTATAATGATTGATTCTGAAACATAATGTTTGTCTTAGTAAAAGAACGCATGAAAGTGTTCTGAAGGTTCATATCAGCTTGAAAGTTAAATTTCCATGTTTGACGTTTGTGGTAGTGCTTCTTCTTCTTCTTCGGGAAGAGTTGAGAAAATCCATTTTAAGTCTGAAGGAGCAATATCGTAAGCTAATACGCTCCCATGGCAACTTTGGTTCAATTTGTTCTTCAGTTATGCAAACAATTGTGTAGAAGTCCCCCTCTACCTTTTTATTTTCTTTACTAGCTGATTTTACCCGGCCTTGCTCGGGTTCACATAAAACATAAATCAAAATGAGTCATTTGACTTTTTGAAATTTTGTAAGCTTTTTGTTCATCATCATAACCAATTGGACCATGTTTGGCCATGTAAGCTATGTGAGTTTTGTTAGTCTTCTTCAAGTTTTAATTGGGATTATTAGAAAAAAAATATCGCTTTCATATTATTGAACTAATAGTTTTTAGGTTTGCTAATGGAAATTTGAACTAATTTCCCTTGAATGCTTATCCTTTCTATCACAAAAAAACATTTCAATCTAAGGTTTCCAGGTTGCCCGGATTTATCCGGTCCGGCCCGGTTTCCCGGATTTTGTTGCAAAAAGCCCGGATTTTGCCAGGATTTATTCACAATATTTTTAAAACGTAACTTAAACTGAGATTTTTTATTAAAATTTTTCATTTTTACGTTCAAATAGAAGTTTTAAATGGCAAGTTTTAGAAATAACCATATCTTGTGTTTGGAAGCTTGAAATACAATTTAAAATCTGCTGATTTTGAAATCAAATGCTGGATTTTGCCAGGTTTTTCGATAAAATTGGCTGGATATTTCCGGTTTCGATACGTTCGGAAAAAAATTCTGGCAACCTTATTTTCCACCCACCATTTTAGGAAGCTTGAATTGCATTGCCCTTTTTATTATCATCAAATGATAAAAAAAAATTTAATCTTTTCTATGTGTTATCTAGTGAAAATCCAAAGTATAAAGCATGTAAACAACTGTAAACGACCTCTTTTCAAGATCTCCCCGTAGAAGGGAAAACCTATTTAAGTTTTATTTCTAAATAGATTTCCGCTGAAACCTTATAAAAGACTTCCTCTGCATGTTTTCAATGTGTTTTTTTAGTTTTCTTATAATTGGATGGTAGAATCGAACACATCGATGATCAATAATAACTTAAAATTTAAAAATTGACAAATGAAATTGAATTCTAGAAAACTAAAAACTTCAGATTAAATTGCCAACATTCTCGTGCGTTTAATTCGTTTAAACGAATGCGTTTTAACTTTTTGCATAAAATGAACGTTTAATTGATTAATTCCTATTGTAAATAAAATTCCTACACGGCAATCAAAGTTTTTAGATTGCAGCCTTGAACTTACAACCCTCAGTTTTATTAATTTTTTTTTCCCTATGAGGAGTTTCAAAAATTTGAAAATGGTTGGTTCCAAAAAGCTAGAACTTTAGTTTTCAGTCCAAATAGTTATTCAACTGAATAAGTCAATTCATAATGAACATGAATTAATCTATCCATACTTTACACACTGCATATTCTAGTCGATCTTTAACCACTTATTTCTATATGGCGAATAGTTTTTTTTATCCTAAATGAAGGCTCATTATTGCAATCAAATTCCTCGCACCGGTACCACGTGCTTTGAATAGTAGAAGGAAAAAACACCCGCCAATTTTCCTCCGTTCGAATTTTTAATGCTGAGCAAGCTTTGATTTGCTATCCAGTACACGTGAACTCTGGATGGTTGCTTCTAATGCTCGGCCCATGGTGATGGTGAAAATAACCCCGCCAAAGGAAACGAAAATCGGTTGACAAAATGGTGCCATGACTTTTGATTCGTGGGAATAAAAACGAAAGTTGTATGGGAGGGTCCCTTTTCTTAGGTGGGAGGGGCTCAAAACTATTACGTCGACCTTTCTCATGTCTGTTTACATCATTGTACCAAATTTCAAGCTGATCGGTTAAGCGGTGTGGATTTGTATAAGGTGCATATATATATATACAAACATATATAGCCCAACTCATCTTTATATATTAGATTGGAAGGTGGTAGGTGTCTCAAATAATCAAAGCTACAATTCTCGTACCCCTATGCCAAATTTGATTTCATCTACTTGATTAGTTCTTGAATAATGTAAAATATTGTGAGGAAGCCCCCCTCTCGCATTTCTATCGTTCCACTGGAAGAAGGAAGGGGTCTCAGATAATGATCGAATCATTTATCGTATCCAAATTTGGTACCATTTGTTCGATTGGTTCCCGATTTATGTAAACAATTGTCTTTTCTTTGTAAGACCTTTTTCCCTTTCCTGTGAGAGGGAGGGATCTCAAACCATAATAGGAACCTTCCCCGGCACTAAATACCCCCACCAGACATGTTTCACTCAAATCGGCTTAGTAGTAACCTACTCTATAGGGAACAGACTGAAAGCCAGTTGAATTTTTTTTTGTGCTATTCTAATATTTATTTACATATTGATATTTTATTTTCTTACACAAAACTTAATTTTCGGAAATATAATTTTAAAAAAAAGTAACTAAAAAAACTAAGAAATATACAAAATTCTGTAACTGGATTAAACTATTCCGTAGCTACAGAGAGAAAAAAAAACTGGATATGAGAAATTAATATTGAGGCTGTGTGGTGGCGGCTTATAGAATACTACCACTGGGATACTGGTCCACGTCGTAAAAGGCGACTCATCCAGTACTTCCCATATGCGTTAGTCATTCTTCAAATGCGACTATCACATTGGGAGGGGGGGAAACTTGGCTTGGAATTTTGAAGTTCTAAGCCAAGTTTTCTTCAGGAAGGATTCTCCAATTGTGCTTATTGCTATTAATGCGCATGCACGAGTTGAATTCTCCTAAATTTTGTAAACACCCGCTTCAAGGTGGTTCTGTGCCTGTGGGCCCCAAAGTGGGGGTAGGAGGGTGTATAATAATCCTACCTTAAGCAGAACGTTGTTAAGGTCTGCACTATAGCCAGGCACTGGTGCAAAGGGCCGTATTTTTCCTGGCAACTCGTGGGATTCAGATTATACACACGATTTTAAAATTTTCATCCTGTATGGGACATCCCGCTTCATGCGTCGATATGAAGGTGCAGGGGTTCTTGTGTGTGATGGAAATATGTGTGGAATTCTTTGATAGAAATGCTTTCTATTAAGGTTGCACAGATAAATCTGCAGCACAAAAGAACCGCTACACTTAACTTATGTCGTTTAATCCTTAATGGAACTGCATCAATCGCCTTGGTCCAAGAACCCTATTTCCGAAATGGAACTTTTTACTTAGGGAATTTGCTCAAACCAAACTTTACTGTGTTCAGTGTAATTGGAATGACTAATGCCCGAATAATGCCTCGTGCATGTATATTGATAAACAATTCTTTAAATGTAACACTTATACCCAATCTAACAACAAGAGATATTTGCGTCGTTCAGGTTTCGTTGCCTGATAGAAAATACGTCTATTGTTCAGCATACTTACCATATGAACAATCATCCCCTACGGATGATTTAAAAAATGTCATTTCATTCTGTGAATCACAAAATACACCTCTTGTAATAGGCTGTGATGCCAATGCTCATCATTTTGTATGGGGTAGCTCAGATATCAATCTAAGAGGCTCAAATTTAATGGAATATTTAAGCAGCACTGATTTAGAAATTCTAAATGTAGGAAATAAACCAACTTTTGTTAGGTGTGACAGAGAAGAGGTGATTGACATCACACTTTGTTCTAGAACAATTTCTCAGGAAATTTCAAATTGGCATGTGCCTAACGAAGAATCGATTTCTGACCACAGGTTTATCTATTTTGAACACTCAGGTGAATTTTTAGAAACAATTACATTCAGAAACCCAAGAACAACTAATTGGGACCTATATTTGGAGCATCTTGCTACTAAATTTCATGGATATACACCTGAAATTACTACTCCTCTTGAGTTGGATGAAGTGGTTGCAAAAACCACCGAAATTATTTTGAATTCTTATGAAGAAGCATGTCCCTTACGCACGTTGAAATTCAACAAAAACAGTACACCATGGTGGAACTCAAATCTTAGTAAATTACGAAAGAACTGCAGAGGCTCTTGGAACCGAAGGCGCACGGAAGGTTTTGATGCTTTCAAGTTGGCTCGCCGAGCTTACCGGAAAGCAACAAGAGCTGCCGAGCGCTCAAGTTGGCAGAGCTACTGCACCAACATTTCAGGCTTGCAGGAAGCAAGTAGGTTAAATAAAGTCTTAGCGAAATCAAAAGATTATCAGGTTTCATACCTTAAAACCCCTAGTGGTGATTATACATCAAACGACGAAGAAACATTAAGTTGTCTATTCAATACTCATTTTCCAGGTTGTATTGATCAAGATTCATCGATAGAGCCTGAGTTCTTTTCTGGAAGTCTAGATTCCTGGCATTTTGCTCGGAAAATAGTTACTACAGAATCGATTAAATGGGCAATCGACGGTTTTGCTCAATACAAATCTCCTGGAAGCGACGGTTTATTTCCAGTTTTGCTACAAAAAGGTTTCGATAATTTCAATCACATATTAAGAAAAATAATGATAAGCAGTTTTGCTCATGGATATATACCTAAACTTTGGCGGCAGATAGCCGTGAAATTCATCCCTAAAGGGGGACGATCATCATACGACGAAGCCAAAAGCTTCCGTCCTATTAGTCTAAGTTCATTTCTATTAAAAGCACTCGAACGTTTAATTGATCATCATATCAGGCAAGAATGCCTTGTCCAACATCCGCTTAATGCGACACAACATGCATACCAAACAGGAAAATCAACATTAACTCTTCTGCACAACGTAGTACATAATATTGAAAATAGTTTTTCACAGAAAGAATCATGTCTAGGAGCATTTCTAGACATAGAAGGAGCATTTGATAATGTCTCGTTTACATCAATAATGGATGCGGCACTACTTCATGGAGTGCCTAGTGTTATAACTAACTGGATTAGCGCAATGCTAAGTAACAGGAATCTTCATTCGTCTTTAAGACAGGCTTCAATAACAAAAGTTAGCACACGTGGTTGCCCACAGGGAGGTGTACTATCACCTCTTTTGTGGAACCTAGTTGCAGACGGCTTGTTGAGAAAACTCAATGACCGTGGAATACCAACCTATGGATTCGCAGATGATTATCTTCTGCTGGTAAGAGGTTTGTGCATAAGCACATTATTTGATATAATGCAACAAGCTCTGCGCTCTGTTGAACGATGGTGTTCTCATGTAGAACTGTCAGTTAATCCTCTAAAAACTAATATTGTATTATTTACTAAAAAACGTATCACCCGCGGGGTGCGCCCTCTGCTGTTTTATGGTTCTGAAATCACCGTGTCTAATCAAGTTAAATATTTGGGTGTCATTCTTGACTCCAAATTAAACTGGTCTGATCACATCGAATTCAGAATCAAAAAAGCATGCATGGCCTTCGGACAATGCCGACGTGCAATCGGGAAAAACTGGGGTCTCAAACCCAAACATATTCACTGGATTTACTCCACAATAGTAAGGCCAATTTTGGCCTATGGTTGTCTAGTGTGGTGGCAGAAAGGAGAAGTTGCAACAGTTCGGACAAAACTAAATCACCTTCAAAGAATGTGTCTTTTGGGGATGTCCGGATCGTTCACAACAACTCCTACTGCAGCACTAGAAGCTCTGTTTTCTATCAAACCTCTACACTTGTTCCTAAAACAGGAAGCCTTTTCATGTGCTTTTCGTCTACAGGCAGTTGGTCTCTGGCTGTCAGGAAATATCGAAAGATCATCGAGTCACACAAATGTGTGGCCTGAATTAGTTAGATTAAACAAGTTTAATTTAGCGCCAAACGATTTAACACTCTCGAGTAGTTTTCCCTATATGGGGTTTAAAGTCAAATTTCCTTCTCCTCAAGAATGGTTATCAGGTTTCGTAGAGGACCAAATGTCCTCTCATATTGTATTCTATACTGACGGTTCATTATCAAACGGCCGTGCAGGTGCAGGAATTTACTGTCACGAGTTGAACATAGAACATGCTCAACCTCTAGGTAAATATTGTACAGTCTTTCAGGCTGAGCTATATGCTATTATGTATGGAGTGCAAGTTGCACTTCAAAAGAAAATTATGTTCAGAACAATTTATTTCTGTTCAGATAGCCAAGCAGCTATCAAATCACTTAGTGCTTCCAGTTCTAGATCAAAACTGGTAATCGCATGCCGGAAAGCAATCGAAGAACTTGCTGAAGGCAATGGATTAAATCTTCTATGGGTACCCGGACATAAGGGAATTTTTGGAAACGAATGCGCCGACGAACTCGCTAGAGCTGGGTCGGAAAAGGAATTTTACGGACCAGAGCCGGCTGTCCCAATATCGCCATGTTGGTTCAGAAACCAAATTCAAACTTGGTCCTCTAACCAGCATAAACGTTACTGGGAAGAGTTGGACACTTGCCGCCAAACTAAATTATTTTTAGAAAAACCATCTCCAATCATATCGAGTTACTTGTTAACTTTAAGTAAATCTCATTGCAGCATCCTGACCAGAGCACTCTCCGGTCATTGTAAACTCAACTATCACATGCACAACATTCAGCGTGCTGAATCTCCAGTATGTGGTAGTTGTGAATCAGATGTGGAAGATCCCTTCCATCTTATATGTAACTGTCCCTCATTTGCCAGACTACGTTTTCGTACTCTGGGATCTTACGCTTTAAGCGAATCTGAGTTTAAGAAATTAAACTTAAAAAACATTCTATCATTCCTTACCGAATGTAGAAAAGAGCTTTAATGCTAATAATCCCTAGTGGAAAGGCTTTATGCCATCTTAAATAGATTGAATTTATTTCTTCCTTTTATAGGTTTTTCAGGTTTCTCAGGTAAATGATGAAATCTTGGATAAAAAAAAAGGCTAGGCACAATTTTCCCGTATGTTTGGATAACGTGCCGCTATTAAGCCTACCCCCATTCTGATACCTGATACCTGAATATTTATTTCCATATTGATATTTTATTTTCTTACACAAAACTTAATTTTCGGAAATATAATTTTAAAAAAAAGTAACTAAAAAAACTAAGAAATATACAAAATTCTGTAACTGGATTAAACTATTCCGTAGCTACAGAGAGAAAAAAAAACTGGATATGAGAAATTAATATTGAGCGATAAAAACACAAAAAAGTGAGTTGTAGAAGGCATGAATTAAAAATATAGGTGCAGGCTGTAAGCAGAGAAAAACCATAGCAAGCATGATGTCGTTCATTCAACTTGTCCATGAAATTGTAAGCCTATGTCGCTGACCAAAAATCAGTATCGCATGACATAGACATGTTAAGAGCAAGTTTACTGGTGTTGGGAAAAAGTGGTAGAAATTTTGACATTTTGAAAATTTTACCATGCAAAAATGTTTTCAAGATCTTCGGGCGTTATATTTTTTTACAGCACTGTTTCTATTTCAGCCGTATGTGATAGAAGTATTGCTAATGATGCAAATCACAGCATGCGAAACAACAACACGTGTTGTTAAAAAACTTGAAGGTCACAGATCTTGAAAATGTTTTTGCATGGCAAAATTTTCAAAATGTGCAAAAAGTGACAAAATTTCTACCACTTTTTCCCAACATCTGAGAACTTGCTCTAAGCAGTATAAAATTCGGCGGATATTGGCTGTCTGACATTGATAATTTGCAGCTCTGTCTATGTGTTGTGAGCCTACTTGGTTTTTTTAAATATGTCTTTATTCGTACCAATTCATCATTACATTTATATTACATTATTCCATTAAATTAGCTGTCCAGAGCCCTATAGTTTATTAATCCCTAAAATTTATTTATTCGACTTAAATTTGCTGAGCACAATCAAGTATTTTTATGTAGGAGAACATCCCGTAGTGTCAAATAATTTTTTTAAACTTACAACTAAAAACTATCCTAAAATTAAACTAATTGTAGAGAGAACGAATCTCTGCGATGGAAGACTGCATCGATTTGCCTCTGAAGTTGGAGATGATGTTTTTGGCCATCTCTTCGATAGATCTTCGGTGCTGTGCCAAGGTGGAAGCCGCAAAATCATTTTCAGAACCTTGTTCTGAATCCTCTGGATGGCTTTCTTCCTCGTCGCGTAGCAGCTAGACCAAATCGGAACTGCATACATTATCGCTGGTCGGAACACCTGTTTATATATCAGCATCTTATTTCGTAGACACAACTTTGATTTCCTGTTGATGAGAGAATAAAGAGATTTAGTGTATTTATTACATTTAGATTGAATATCTTCAATGAGATTTTTAAAAGTGAGATTCCGATCAAGTATGAATTTCAAGTACGTCACGAGATCAGACAATTCTAATGAAACCCCATTAAAGTTATGGAATGATTTTCATTAGGTTTTAAAAATTCAGCTCTTGGCTTATGGGGAGATAAAATAAGTTGAGTTTTGGCAGTGTTAGGAGAAATTTTCCACATTCTCAAGTAATTCAAAAAGGAATTTAAATTTTGTTGCAATCTACTACGGGCATCAGGAAGATCGGAAGTAAAAATATAGAATAAAATTGGCCCAAGTATACTACCCTGAGGGACACCAGCTCTTATGGGTGTCTTTTTAGAGCAATAATTTTGATAGCTCACTTGTAAGGTTCGGCTAGTCAAATAATTTTGTAAAATTTTGGTGAGATATACGGGAAAATCAAATCGAGCTAATTTAGCTACTAAACCTTTGTGCCAAACACTGTCAAAAGCTTTTTCAATATCAAGAAGAGCAACACCAGTTGAACAACCTTCAGATTTGTTAGCGTTAATCATATTAGTTACACTCAAAAGTTGATGTGTAGTAGAATGTCCATGACGAAAACCGAATAGTTCATCAGGGAAAATAGAATTCTGATTAATGTGAATCATCATTCTATTCAAAATAATTCTCTCAAATAGTTTACTTAAAGATGGAAGCAAACTAATTGGTCGATAACTTGAAGGCTCTGAAGCACTTTTTCCAGGTTTCAAAATTGGAGTTACTTTGGCATTTTTCCATTTATGGGGAGAATAAGCCAAGTGAAAACATTTACTGAAGATTTAAAATAAAAAAAATTAAAGTGCATTCAGGCAACTTTTTAATAAGAATATAGAAAATCCCATCTTCCCCGGGGGCTTTCATATTTTTAAATTTTTTGAAAATCAATTTAAGTTCATCAATATTTGTCTCACAAGAACTTTGAAATACATTTTGTTTAGAAAGAATATCATCAAATTCAAGGGAAATTTGAGCATCAATTGAACTTACAACGTTTAAATTAAAATCATGAGTAGACTCAAATTGTTGGGCTAATTTTTGAGCTTTTTCTGCATTAGTTAAAAGAAGTTTATTTCCATCTTTCAAAGTAGGAATTGGCTTCGGGTGCTTTTTAAGAAGTTTAGTTAATTTCCAAAATGGCTTGGAGTAGGGTTTAATGTCCTCTACTGCTTAAGCAAAATTTTCATTATGGATGAAATTAAAACGATGTTTGATCTCTTTTTGAAGGTCGCAATAAATTAATTTCAAATAAGGATCCCTAGTTCGTTGATATTGGCGTCGACGAATGTTTTTCAGTCGTATCAAAAACTGAAGATCATCATCAATTAAAGGTTGATTAAATTTATGTTTAACTTTGGGTATTGAAGCGGCTTTAGCATTGACTATTGAAGTTGTCAAATTTTCTACAGCCAAATCAATATCTTCTATTGAATTCAGTAGAACGTTGTTATCTAAATTATGCTCAATGAAGTTCCTATATCGCTTCCAGTTAGCTATTTGAAAGTTAAATGTTTATTATAAAGGGTTTTCAATGGGTTTTTGGGATAAAGAAAAAGTTACTGGAAGGTGGTCTGAATCGAGGTCTGCATGCTCATGCAGCATGAGTTACTAATTGACTATAATGCTCGCCTAAATCCGTTAGATTTTTTTTAATTGTAAAAACGCTGTTATCCTTTGTTATGAAAATATTTGATCTAAGAATACATTTTAAATTAATTTGTTTGTTTATTTTCGAAAAACCATTCTATTTCTAGTGATTTTAGTTCTAGGTACAATGAAAGGTACTAGTTCTGTATTAAAATAGGACCAGTAGGTTCAAAGATTGAAATTTTGATCATCCATGTCTTTACAAATCTACCAATAACGGCGAAACCTTTGTTGAAATTTCTTATTCAAAATAACAGATAAGATCATGAACTTGTAAAAAATTTCCTGAAAGATATAAACCTACCGTCCGTATATGATGAAACATGATCTTTTAAAAACCACCTCTTAAAGAATCCAAAGTAGGGCAACTAAACCTACATACATTTAAACTGCAATTTTCCAGTTTAAAAAAAAAATGCACAAGAAATTAGTTCTGATGGACTTAATTGCAATCTTTATTCCATCGATCTATGTCGCTAATCCTTTTTAAGTACGGTGAAACTTTGGATCTCAGTGTTTTAAATGAGGTTTCGATTATTCTTAACGGATAATCTTCAGTAGACGACAAAATTCCAAAATAAAATTTCTCAACTAGTATACCACATTGCCGAGACTTACTTCTCTAAGCAGCTAAAAATTCGCAACATCTTTGAATCAGTCGTCCGTAAATCTCATGACTCGCAGCACATGTCGCATTTCACACTCGGATAACAAACGGTCAAACGAAGCAAATTCACCTGAACGAGTGGAGGATTTGCGCTTCTCCATAATTGAAATTAAATGCTCTAAATTATATCACCGTAGTCGCTTACTGCCCAGGTAAGCTCAGACAGCTCAGTTCAGCGAATTTCAACGGTTTGTCGTCAAAAGTCGATGCGCAAGAAAGCCAAGCGAGTGACCCGCGATTGCGACCCTCTTCTTGGGATTTGCGAGACTAAGCAGAGCCAAGAAGTAGAAAAAAAATGAGCAACAAACGAGACCAAATGCCCAAAACTGAATGAATAAAATAACCGTTTAACACAAAACTAGGCGCGATTTATGCCCATTACTTTATTGTGATTCGCAGCTTTTTATTAGTTTTGCCAAATCGGCATGGTGTTTTGCTGATGGTGCGATTTAGGAGATTATTTGCAACACGTGGCTAAAGACGGGGGATTTTCGCTAATTTTTTAGCACCATTTTGCGGTTTTAGAGAAAACAAACAAGAAAAAAACAGTAAATGTCGCTGATTTGTTTGCTGCACTCGGCCATTGATAAGACAATGCCGAAAAGAGCGTTTAAACATGGTGTTGCAATTTTTCGCTACACGATCATCACCCGAGGCGATACAGCCAAAGCAAGACTCGTGATTATTGACTGCTTTCTGCTCGTGGATGCTTGAAGGTAAAGTCGACTGAATTGTCTGAATTCATGTTGCCCAACGAATTGGAACACACTTCTCGATTGAACGATGCTTATAGCTGAGCTGGAGTTATAAATGAGCTAGAATTTTAATACAAAAAAGTCTGGAAAATATTCATTGAACTCAGAAGACCGAATGCAGGATTTACAAATTAGTTAGGTGTCTGTGATAGGAAATTTGTGACCAAATTAGAATGTAAATTTACTATCCCATTCAAAAAGAATCTAATGATCACGCATTCTTCATAAATTCCAATCGTAACCGCACCACGCTGTCGTGTCCTGTCACCTCTCTCTATCTAATCATAGTTAAGTCCAATTAATTCTGAACCTCTACCTATTCAAATCATCCAAGTGCATGGCAAGATTTATTATCGTCTAGCCGAGCCAAGTCAAGCTCACCTGCGACTGCCCCCTTCATTCATGCTTCTTAAAGCTTAGTTCTTTTAGAAATGGGACACTTTCATTTGCTAATAGCTCGTTAACTAGTTATTGGATATTGAAAATTTTGACAGCATTTTGTTGGCTGTAAAAAGTACTATTCGACCTATTTTTTTCAAAATTTAAAATTTACGCGTTTTTGAGATATGTACGATGCGAGAGAAAAAGAAAAAAATAATTTTGCACAGTTTCCTTGAAAATATGTCATTATCAAATTGATAGCTGACAAAACCGTTGATTATTCAAAGAATTACTGAGTTTTTGTGGTGGATAAGTATGCAAACACTGTCAATAATGTCCACAAAGCTCAAATCAAGCATTGGAGAGAAGCACATGATCGGCAACAACGGTTAAGTATCATCAAGGAAGTCAAGTCTCATACCAGCACTTTTAATTTTCAATAAACGAAAAACTAAGGGTAGATCGCTGAAATGTCCAAAACAATTTTCTCCGATAAGCTGAAAGTGTCGCCTAGTGATGACTCATTGAAATCCAACCTCAAACAACCATTTTTTGATAGTTCCAAAGCTCATAAGCTGTAAAACCGGTACCGAAAAAAAAACGTTCAAAAATGTGGTCAAAAATAATCAAATTTTTTCATTTCGAAACAACTGTATCCACTTAAATGCTTCCAGTTTCCAGTTTCCAGAGAAGTATTGGACCAAAAAGTATCAGAAATTGAAGAAGGAGGGTGAAGCCACCTAAAATATAGATTTTACGAAGCATAAGTTGGAGAAACTGATCAATACCTTGACTGAAAAAAGTGTGCGCCGGCCAATGGGAGATACCAAGAATAAAGTAAAAATTTCTTTAATAAAAAACGGTAAATATTTTTTTTCAATTTTTTTCATGAAAGATCATAACATTACCTTCTTTTTCTTCATAGAAAGTATTTCGTTCAAACGAATGGTTTTTTAGATACAGGCATTCGTAACTGTCCCATTTCTAAAAGAACTAAGCTTTAACTGAACCAATCTGTGTGCTTTGGGCCATTCTACGAAGGTACATACTATTTGCTCTCCAGAGGCACATTATTTACAAACAAACAGGAAAGGTTGTTTGTTTTGACCAATTCGCAATAGAATAGTTCGCTACGTTTTTGCAATTAAATCGGTAAGTTCCGCGTCATTCCCAGACTCAGCGAATTAATGGGAGGAAGGGAGGGAGACACACATTTTTCAATTAGAAGTTTTTTTCCCAATGTCAATGTTGAAAAATGAACTTCACCAACTTTGTGAGCCAAGGGGTGTGAGCTTTAGGTTCCCATTTAATAGGGTAACTTATCTCAAATGATGAATGTTAAAGAAGACCCTGAAAGAATAAATATTAACAAAAGTTGAGAGTTGTTTAAAAAAAATTCTGAATACAATTAAAGCTTTCCATCTATATCACCTCAAAATGTTCCTCAAAGGGCTTAAAGTTACGATTTTTTTTTTCTTTAAAAAGTATGCAAAGGGGGAACCAAAGGCAATCGGGAAGATCGAAATTTCAATTTTGATTACAAAAGGCATAGACATGTATAAAACGTCAAGACCTGATGTCATTGCGAAAAATAATTTTTGACAAAAATCGACTATTGTGAACGGTTTTTAAAAACCGGTTGATTTCTATATATGGAATTTTTTGAAATTTGCATGAAAAATAAACCTTAAAAATAGAAACGAAAATAACAAAAGTAACTAAAATAACAAAAATGGCAAAAAAAAACAAAAATTGACAAAATTGACAAAATTTACAAAATTGACAAAATTGACAAAATTGACAAAATCGACAAAATCGACAAAATCGACATAATTGACATAATTGACAAAATTGACAAAATTGACAAAATTGACAAAATTGACAAAATTGACAAAATTGACAAAATTGACAAAATTGACAAAATTGACAAAATTGACAAAATTGACAAAATTGACAAAATTGACAAAATTGACAAAATTGACAAAATTGCCAAAATTGACAAAATTGACAAAATTGACAAAATTGACAAAATTGACAAAATTGACAAAATTGACAAAATTGACAAAATTGATAAAATTGACAAAATTGACAAAATTGACAAAATTGACAAAATTGACAAAATTGACAAAATTGACAAAATTGACAAAATTAACAAAATTGATGAAATTGACAAAATTGAAAAAATTGACAAAATTGACAAAATTGACAAAATTGACAAAATTGACAAAATTGACAAAATTGACAAAATTGACAAAATTGATTAAATTGGCAAAATTGACAAAATTGACAAAATTGACAAAATTGACAAAATTGACAAAATTGACAAAATTGACAAAATTGACAAAGTTGACAAAAATGACAAAATTGACTAAAATGACAAAATTGACAAAGTTGACAAAAATGACAAAATTGACAAAAATGACAAAAAACAAAAAAAAAGAAAAATAAAATAAAGTGACAAACAAGCATTTTTTTTAAACAAATTGCGCCAAGTTTGCAATTTTCAATTGGGACATTTTTGTAATATATAGTTTTTTTGGTCCTTCCAATTATGTTTATCAATTTTCTTCGTTTTGTCTTTTCTGTGATCATTTTTTTGATTCTTGAGTTTTTATCATTTTTTCAATTTCTGTTCCTTTTCGCTATTGTTCTAAGGATGGTGTATTTGTTTTCTCCTCCCGTTCAGTTTTGCACTTAACCCGATAAAACCTAACACAAATCGTCGTGAGTGCATTGCTACCTAGCTCACTCACACGCGTATCCGCAACACTGACAGAATTTTCAGTGTTCCATCGTCCACTTTCTGGTGCACCACGAGGGCAAAACTGAACTTGTTAACAAACACAAAAATCAGCATAAAGTGCAGAACTGTTGCAAAACTGATCATAAACAAATGCGCTTACAGATGAGATATCCATGCCAATTTCTAAACATTCCGTAGAAATCTTTCGGAATTTTTTAAATCCCAAATTTTTTTTCCTATCAACTTTATATCTCGGCATTTCGATCATTCTTATAGGGTATTCCATTATGTTTAAGCACGATTTTGATTCAACCCTGCTCATTCCGTATGATGTTTAAAATGCTGATTTTTGCTGTGTTTTGTTGTTTACTGTTCAACTAAAAACTCTGTGTATCGTGAACTCCAGTTTTAAATTTTTTGGGAAAAATGAGTACCATATTCCAGGAAAGCGCAAAAATATCGTGCACAAATGTTGTTCCTCCACAACATTTCGCTGAGTCCAATAACAAAAACGAAAAAGTTAGCATTGGAGCAGTTCAAAATGTGATGCGGAGTATGCAGAGGAAAGCAACTTAGTGGACAAAAATAAACAAGGTGGAAACCGGGTCCGGTGGACAAAACTTTGGACTAGAAAGTCATGCGTGCCGTTCATGACCACTGATATAATGAATACAGCTGTTTACGTCGGAGAGTGCCTGAAACGTAACCTGCTACCCATGATTCGCAAGCACGATCACTCCGTGCTGTTTTGGCTGGATTTGGCATCAGTTCCGTACTCAAAGGACACGATGGCTTTGTACAAATCCAACAAAGTGCAAATCGTACAGAAGAAGATGAATCTACCAAATTGTCCTCAAGCGAGACCGATTGAAACTCTTTGGGCTCTACCAAGTCGTGTTTGAGAAAACATGTGAAGGCTGCAGATTCTATCGAAAACTTCGTAAAAGACTGGACAATAGTGGTCAAAATCATCCCAAATCAGTCTTTTCTGAGGCTAATAAACAACCTTTTAATAAAAAAAATTGATCAGTGGAAAAAATTGATTGGAATCTCATTTTGTATTGAATCACTGTAGAAGAAGACTGTAGAGACCATAAAAGTAAAATTAAAATTGGATTCGGTTCTAAATTGTGTTGTTACTGTTCATTTTCAATTGTGCTTCGACATAACACCTTATAAGCAAAGTTGCCGAAATCACAGAAAAATCTGTATTATCACAGATTTTTGAGCAAAATTCCGTCACAAAATCTGTGTCACAAATTATAAAAATTTTCACTGAATTTAAAGATTTTCTAAATTTTGTAGAGATTTCCAAAATTATAATTTTTTATGCAACTTTCGATTTTTATTTCTGACTCTTATTCATAAAAACATGAAAACAAGGTAATGTAAATTGATTTTATTTTCTATTAAAACTGTAAGTAGTTTCCAATTTGTTGATGTTTGACATGATTTCCCAATGAACTTCATAAAAATAGCGTCAAAAAAACCGTCACAGAAATTAAGGTTCAAATCACAAAATTCGAGAATTTTTTTTAGGCAAAAACACAGATTTTTTTTGGAAACCTTCACAGAAAAAAATTTTTGCTGTAAAATTACAGCAAATATCCTGTAACAAAAAGGAGCAGGACATTTGCCGTAATTTTACAGGTCGAAAAAAAATTACAGGTCCTTTATTTTACAGTAAGCATATCAATAAATGGCTTCTTCAAAATTACAGGCCGGTAAATTCGGTTCATTTTTTTGTATATATTCCAATTGGATTTTCAAAAATAATAAAACGTTCATATAAACAGTTTTTGAATTATCATTTTTATTTTCTTCAATTCATTTTAAGGCAGATAAAAAAAAATACAACTTTCACTACACTTCCGGCATTGGCAAAACACAATCCACAAGCACTATTCTGCGTTTCGTTTTAGTCGGCAAACCGAATTTTGGATTACTTTTTCTGCCAGTTGGAAACCCGCAAACGGCTACTTGTGGAATTGAGGGTCAAAACTTAGTCCAAAGGTCATCTTGGTTTGGATGTGGATGTTTGGAGAAGAATCATTCGGGCAAACCCTTGAGCTGGATGATGTTATACTTCGCTCTTATTTGCTGTAAAAAAAGGAAAACATTAGATTTCTAATCAGGTCTTAGTTGTTTTTAAGAAGAAAAAAAACAGCTTATTGTTGATGATAAGTTATTTTCTTTCAAATACTATCAATTTCAATCAGCAAAAATTAATTAAATCCATGCACAACGAAATCTGATTGTTTGCAGCTGGTAAATAAAAAAACGTTTCCTCACTCACCTGGAATGCTACGTCTTCTGGATGAAAATATGTTACTGCTCCACTCTGCTGGCGGAAAATTCTGGTTTCCGTACAACTTTTGCGAAGCTTTTCGGAACCGACAGCTTAAAATGTTTTCCGACTGGCGATGATATTTAACAGATCCCCGGTGCTTGTGAAAACTGCGGCGAATGAACAAAAAACGGATGTTAGTTTCTGGCTGGTGGCAATTTTTTTTTAATATTACTTACGGCATAATTGCGGACATGATTATCTGCTTTGCCCGGACAGCGGCCGTCCGAACTGTGCTGCATGTGTTCCTAAACAGCACGATCCGGATGATTTTTGCACCTTTCGCTTCGAGATCCGTGGAATCCTTGTAACTGCATAACACTGTTTTGCCATTGCAGCTGATGGTCGCCAAATTGACAACATTGTTGTTTCCCGAATCTGCGAAAACGATAAAGCACCTAACCGATCGCCCGACGGTGTTATTTTGTTGTTTGTGGAGCAACTTCTGGATTGCTCCGGCACGAAATCAAAACAAAATAAAACGGTACGCGCTCTCATTTTGACGTTTATGCACAAAACTGGGATGCCAGGCACACTTTTCCTAACGAATAATTGAAAATTATTGGAAGATACGTAATTCGACGACAAGTAATTTTGGTTCGACCTGTAAAACTACAGTGCATGTCCTACTCCTTTTTGTTACAGGACATTTGCTGTAACATTAAATGATTTTTATTGACGTTTAAACTAACCAACTGAAAGTTACGTGTTTTTTTTAAATTACAGGTTGTTTGTTTTAAAGGCAACTATTTTCAATGACACGTAATATTCATTATTTTTTTCTGTGTTGCTTATAAGGCATTTTGCATCAAAATTAAAATTTCGATCTTACCGATTTCCTATGGTGCCCCCTTAGGTGAGTTTTGATCAAAAAATTTGAAGGATCATAAAATCATAGCTTTAATCCAGTCATCCCGAAATCAAGTACGATTGGGTTGAAAGTTTGCATAGGTCAGATTTTTTATCAATCTACAAAATGTATATTCGGTTTTTGAAATTTGAAAAAGAGTGCTATTTTTTTTCGTCTGCTCTCCCCAAGCTGTGCGAGGAGAGATAAATCGCACTGCGATCGGGAATGAAGTTTTTCAAGACATAAGAGTGAGCGAGAGCATTCACATCCGCTGATGAAGAGAATTCCCTTCTCCGGAAAAATCTATTCCGCTTCCGCATTTTGTTGAGCAGAAATCCGGGAGCTAACTCAGTCTTTTTTGGTACGTTTACGAGAACAGACGCTGACTAACTTGAGGTGATAGAGGTGTCCTGATATTTCAGGATTTGTCCTGATTTTCGAGAAGCGACCTTCCTAACCACTAGTCAGCTCTGTTTCAAACGCCACCCTAGACAGTTATTTTAGCAAGAATAAAAATCCAAAACAGCAGTGGGCATGGTAGCACATGGTAGAAACAAGAACATATTTATCTTAAGAAGTACAGAGTGTTTCATTATTTCGCGGTACAGATCCTGGCCGCACAAAAAAAAGATTTTAAGAATCTGGTTAAGATTAGTACAGATCAACCAGACCAACCAAATAGACCACAAAAAGCGTTTTGTCGAGAAAGTCATAGATTCATGTGAAAGTCGTCAATTCTGTACCAACACATGAAAAGGATGTATCTCTGTATATATGGCGAATAAAGAAAAACGCGAAACCTTTTTTAAATCGCTAATTAAAAACCACTTGAATTTTTGCTTTTTTTGAAAGACAAACGATTTTTAGAAGCATCCCCTGTATGTTGGAATAGAGGAATATCAATTTTCATGAAAAAAAAAAAACAACGCGCTATCGTAGATAGAACCTATAGCTCACGTAATATTTTGTCTCTCTTGTTTATACATCCTTTGCTATTTTCTCATTTCTAGCTTAAGTTTTAAGCTCGCGTTCATTTGCAACTATATTTTTATGTTGAATAAAGTGTCTCATCATTTGAATGAGTAAGTTAAACATCTATAAGTTTAGCTTAAGATACCCGATAACATCCTACGAGTACTGTATTATAACTCATTTAGATAGAAAAAATTAAGTATCAAAATATCTCATCTTGATATAATTTTGTATTTCCCTTCAGATCGGGTGTTGAGCGAAACTCATTAATGCACGGTTTGGGCCGTTGACTTCGATGTCCGTGTTTCATAAAAAGTTGCACGTATATCAAAATATGATATAATCATTTTATTTTAGGACAATCCGAAAAAAATCTTTATCATTGAAAATGAGCTCAACCCCATTCAAGTCTGTCAATCAGAATAAGATATAATTCAGATTGGAGAAACTTAAAATCGAATATTTAGAGTACTTTATTATAACTGAATCCGATGTAAATATCTTGGTGAGATACGTTTGAGTTATTATTTTGATATGCTCTCCTGTTCGGGCAGATCCATAAAATTGAATCCAATTTTTGGGAAACCAAAAATGGAGCATGGTTTTAGCATATAATGTGGTTGATTGACATTCCACTAGAAATTTTTCTCGAAGCACTCATATCTCGATAAGTTATAATTTTAATAGGTTTTGTTCTGTCCAATATCAAACTATGCTATCTGAATAAGATATAATTTTGAAAGGAGCATATCTAAAATTGATATAATTTAGCTATGATTGCGTAGATTTTTTGATATAATTTGAGATATTTTAACATCCTACGAGTACTGAATAATAACTCATTTAGATAGAAAAAAATTAGTATCAAAATATCTCATCTTGATATGATTTAGTTTTTCACTCCTGATCGGATATGCAGGTACATGTTCAATAAACGAATTGTAAAAATTTGGTGCAGAACGTCGTGGTAAACTAAGTTAACAAATTCGTCGACTAACGGTTAACTTGTGTGTTGCATCATGTATCAACTAATTCAACATAGTTTCGATTCACGAACCTTCATAATTTTTTGAAAAAAAAAATCCAAATTATCTATACTTCTCTTGGTAACCCTAGAAGGCTAATTGTCACCAAAAACAGTCTCCGCAGCCTGCAGACAAGTGTTGATAGATCACTTCAACGTAGACAGTGAAGTGACGACGGGAAGAAACGACAACAAATTAAGATCTGACGCCAGAGATTCGCGGTGGGTGGGTAAGAACGTAACTACTTATACTATAATCATAACGAAGCGACGACGACGTCACTCAATGGGCAGCCATAAGCCGCGATCAGCAGTGTTAGATTTGGATGATTAGACACAATTCCTTGGAAGATTTTTTTGTTGCTCCGATCTGGTACTGACATCCATCAGTCCGCAGCAGGACATTCTCCACAAAACTTGGGAACCTAATGGAAGCATTCTTTGGCCAAGGTCACGCCGATTCGCAAGTCGATCTGATTCCGATAGTTCCCAAGTCACACGATTCAGAATCAGAACCATTCAACTTAATGTGTGGGAGACCTACAGCTCGCTAAGCCATTAAACCATTTAATACACCATAAAAAAAGACCTACCTGTTACAATTTTGGGTGTGTTTTCTACCCTAGGTTTCTATTTTCTACCTCTTTTTTTCATTGACGACAGGTGACAACCTCACGATCTGCAATTGATCTATCTGATGGAGAGATCCTTGAACTTCGCAGTGACAATCATCGAGGAGCATGATCATCAAAGGCGCTTCGCATCATGGCGAATCGGAAGTTGTCATCTTATGGCTTCCTTAGCGCGCTGATTTGATTGCTCCGATAGCGATCTGAGTGTGGAGGTTGAAGGCTTTGAAGTGTTATGCTTCACCGATTAGGCGGTATTTCGATGGATCACTCAATTTCGAGCCAAGAGAATTATTGTGATGGCGATGCGTTGAACTGAAGACGAATACCTATGTACCTTGCTATCTAAAGTTAAATGGGTAGGATTTTTGCAGTGACCTGTAACTAATTGCATGAACTTGTTGGTAAACAAATGGACCGGTGTATAATTTTAGTAGATGAATAGATTGTATAATTAAAAATAAAGGTTAGTCACATAACAGATATAAATAGAGTAGAAGTCACCAGACTTTGAAACTCTTGGATATTGAAGCTATTTTATCATGGTTCTGTAATCAAATAACTTTTAAAAATTTAAATGCGCATTTTATAATATTATGTACTGCCTTGTGAATAAGAAACAGCCTTAAATATGAACAAATATTATACACTTTATATATAAACCCTTCTAGAAACGAGCAAAAAAAGCATTCACCGGCGAAAATAACCGACCCAAATCGCTAAAGTTGCCGAGGTTTTCTAAAAACCTCATAAAAACGAAACTACCTACAGGTGTTTTTGACAAAATTAAAAAAGATTTTGTGCCAAAAATCATAGAGAATAAAACTTATATTATTTATTTCAAACATGAAATGACAACTGTTCAGCAAATTTCCCTCACAATCTTAGAATTAAACGGACAAATTGAAAAACAAACATCAAACGCCACCCACCACCCCCCCTCCCCCTGGAGGGTCCAGAAAAGCAAGCGAGGAATTCTCTTCTACACTCAATATTTGAAATTCTGAATCAAATTTTGATCGTTGGGTAAGGTTATTCAAGAGAAACAATCTTAACTCAGAGATAATGCCAAAACCTCGGAAACTAATCTCATGTTCAGAATTCACTTTCAGTTTTCCAAAACCTTCTTGATTGTTGATAGAAACTCATTTCTGAATAGATAATTTTAAAAGAAAATGAGGTTTACTCAAGAGGTTTTGATTCCATATTATCAAAGTTTAAATAGTATTTTTGTTTGCATATTTTGGATTCTATATCATCATAAGGAAATAGATAGTAGAAGCTGTTTTTAAATCGTTCAAATTTGGTTTCGCATTTCATTGAAAACTCGATTCATGATTTTCGAAACTCATTTTCCTTTTCAATATTAAGATAACAGTTTTCCAAATATGAAAAAAAATTAGAAACCATCCTGAGTTTTTGTTTGATACTCATTCGAAGTTCTTAAAGTCAATTCTTGAGAATCCCATCAAAAAGTTAAGAATTTGTTCTTATGCAGAATTTAAACATTATAAAGCTTCCAAATGCCAATCCAGAATTGAAAACTCAGAATCAGAATCTGCTCTTATTCGCAAGTCGGATTAAAAGTAACAATAAAAATAATATATTCAGAATGAAACCGAAAACGTCGGGATTCAAATTTTAGATTCAAGGTTGACAATCTGAAAAAAAAATTCAATTCTTCGTTAGTAATGAAAATGCTGATTTGGAATTTTAGATTTGATATATTATTTTGTATATTTCAGAAATCATATTGAAATTCGGAAATAGATGTTAAATTCATATTCTGAGTTCAGGTGCACAGGTAAAATTTAAAAATAATATTCAAAAATCAAAATACAGATCCAGTATCAGCTCGTAAATGAGTTTCACAATCAAGATAAATCATCAAGATGACTTTTTCGTTGGGGGTATTCAAATGGCAAGAGATCGCATACTTATAATTTTGGTTGTGGTTTCTGTAATGCCGTAATTTTTAATTTTGAATACATAATTCAGCTAAAAAAACCAACTTTAAGTGGAATTGTAGTTTATGTTTCCATTTTCTTATGAAAATCCCTGGTTTTATGTCAAAAAAATCACTCCACATAATTTTAACTATGGAATTGATTCTTAATGCAAAATATTTTCAGTGATCTTTCTTTAATACATATTGCAGGGATTTTTCTTGTGTTTTTTTCAACATTGTTAAAATTGCAGTTCTTTTTTAAAATAAAAATTGAAATTTCAAACTACATTCTAAAATTTGGAATGAGTTTGCAAGAATCATTGAATTACGAAATCCATTACTTTTCCTTTATAAAGTTTGATTTATTTTGAACACGGAAAATAATAAAAAGGTAAAATTTACCGGGATAAAAAGGTGAATGCTTGTGAAATCCAAAAAGGTAACTTTTACCTCACCGAGGTGAAACTCACCTCACAACGAGGTAAAGTTTACCTGAATCGAGCAGACAAAAAGGTAGAATCCACTCAGAAAAAAGGTAAATCCAATAAAGGTACTTTCTACCTCTTCGAGGTAAAGCTTACCTAGTAGCAAGGTGAAGTTGGCCTGGATTACGCTGAACAAAACGGTACAATTCACATCGAAACAAAGGTAACGATTTTCCGAACCCGTTTATTTAGGTTAAGTTGTTTTTTCATTCAGGAATATGTTTTGTTTGGTGCGCAATATGTGAAAATAGGAACAGAATGGTAAATTTAGCATTAGATTTCATTTTGTTGTCCTGGTTCTCATCATAAAACTTGATCACAGATTGGCCTACTGAGCTACGAAGTGTTTTCCTCATCATTCCGGAACAGCCAAAATTATCCCCAAGCTGGCCGGATAAGTCAAACGGAGAAGGGACGAAATAAGCTAATTGTAGGAGGATTCAGCGGCCATGGTGGACACGGACAAGGCAGCGTTGATGGCCGAGAGGATGCAATAGTGTTTTCCTCCGAAAAAAACGGAACATTCCAGGAAAAACACGGAGAAGAACATTATTAAAACATAGATTCCCAAAACATTGATGACTGGTAATGAAAAATATAAATAAAATCTTGAATGAATTTGGGTCTTTGTTTCATTTCATCCAGTGAATAACCAGAACAGCGAAAAAAAATCCTTTTAAACAGTGAATGGGAAACCGTTGCCAAAAACGAACGGGGTCTGTATTTCATTAACACTTGAAATATTTTGATATTATTAAATTGGAAATGATAGAAACGGAAGTTAAGCATACGACAAGGCTGAAATTTCGGTAAAATTGTAGACATTAGGTACTAGTTATTATTATTATTATTATTATTAATTTATTATTAATTCATCGAACATAAAAGTTTAAATGAATAGTAAAAAAAACACGGTCAAACAATATTAAATAATCTGGACTGGCGTATTCGACGAATAAAACGACTTGTAGATTCTCCAAACTGGTGTAAGTGTTCAGCAACCTGGAACACCATTGCGCTTATTGGCTCATTGAAGCCATACGAAGTTCGATGAGTTTGGTTGAACAGTAACGAGCTAGATCGTAGGATTCTTGATGGGGCACTGAAGTTTATCGTTCCTAGCAAATTTGGCGAATGCACTTCTCCGTTGAAAATTTTTGAGATAAATACTGCCTGTTGAGTCTTTCGGCGGCATCCAAGAGTTTCTAGACCCAAAAGCTGACATCGCTCAGGATAAGCCGGGAGATCTTCGGGGTGGCGCCAGGGAAGGTGTCTTAAGGCGACTCTGACAAATCGCTTCTGTACGCGTTCAATCCTCAAAATCCAACTTAGCTGATAAGAGGCCCAAACAATTTAAGCATGTTCAATAATTGATCGGACGAGCGCACATTACAGGGATCTTAGGCATAACGGATCTGTGAATTCACGCGCCACTTTGGTGATGAAGCCGAGTTGACGATTCGCTTTATTGATGACTGAAGAACGTTGACTATTAAACGTGAGCAGTTCATCAAGGATGACTCCAAGGTCCTCGACTTCTGATACCCTGTTTAAAAGCTGGTTGCCGATTTTATATTCGTAGAGGAATGGTGTTTTGTTTCGATGAAAAAGGATGACGGAACATTTCGACACACTAACTGATAATTTGTTCAGTGTGCACCATTCGCTAAAGTGGTTCAAGAGTGATTGCAAGCGAACGCAATCTTCGATATCTATAACAGGAACAAATATTTTAAGATCATCGGCATATCCAGTTTTGGTTCCATCTTCTAAGCTGATAATCAGATCATTAAAGAACAGAGCGAATAAAAGTGGCCCAAACTTGCTTCCTTGTGGGACGCCTGACCGATTCGTAAATGGAAAGGATACGCTATCACCGAGCTTGATTCTAATACAGCGGTTAGTTAAGAAGGATTTGAGCCAAACAACCATGTTGTTATGAATACCAAACTTAGCAAGCTTAGCCAACAGAATCCCATGGTCGATAGTATCGAATGCAGCTTTTATATCGGTATACACAGCATCAATTTGTTTTCTCTTTTCTATCTGGTTCATGCAGAATGATGTATGTATATTCAAGTGGATTAGTACAAACTGATCTCCCAGGCATGAACCCGTGCTGCTCATTGGCTATATAATGCGATGACGTTTGGAACCAGCAGACAAACTTGTTATGCCTCTGTAATTTTTTACACTACGACGTTCGCCATTCTTAAAAACAGGGAACACATACGAACTTTTCCATTTGTCAGGAAACTTACGTTGTTCTTTTACATGAAACATAGTAAGGGATGCCATAAGGCAATATTTCATGGGAATATTTTGTTAATATCGTATTTTTATCAGATCAGTATTAAGCTCTTCTTTTTTCCCTGTAAGATCGTGATTTGAGCGTAGATTTAATGTTTTAATGATGGAAAGCTAAAAATTTATTAGACTATACTATTTTTCCTTGATTAAACCTGCCTGGTATGGGCATTCAAAACCTGTCTCTTATTCTAATATCTTATGATTTACAACTTTCCCAAAAGCTTCAATTTGTTGAATTTCCGATTTCCAGATGAATAAGAAAGGAAAACCATTAAAATTTTTGTTCACAGAATCTGTACGAACGATAATTAAAGTTCAATATATTTTAACAAAACTGACAAAAATCTTGTTTGAATTTTTAATTATTTTCTACTTCATAAAATCATAATATTTTTTTTTCCTGCCATGTGTCAGAAGCGTATTATCCTCAAATTAAACTGATTAGATATGTTGAATCTCCAGCCAAATCGTCAATCAGCTGTATGCGCACCTTCCCTCTACAAAGTACAAATTACCGTAATCCGGGGTAAGATTGATCCCTTTTTTCAATATATTTCAATTATTTTTTTCTGTTAAAGGAGACGTGGCATGTTTTATATTTTTAAAACCTGTACTGGACTCCTACGAACGTAAAACATGGATGCAGAAATTTATTAGACTACTTTAAATTTAATTGAAAAATCGTTTTCGTCTCTGTTTTGAATTTGATGCTTTGGGGTAACATTGGCCAGTCTCAATTCTGACGGTTTCAACGAGTTTTGGCGATCAAAAAGGATACAAAACACCTTCATAATATTTACAAATGCTAGTTTATCAATTTTATCTTGCTTTTTAACGTTTTCTTTTAAACAAACATTTATAATTAAAAAAGTACTATTATGTTGCATAAATTTAGGGGCAAAAATTAAAATAGTTGCTTAACAGTTTGAGCTAAAAAATACAAATGAAATTTTATCTTAACACATTCCACTTGACCCACTCACTATTTCCATTTTTTTTTTTCAAAGTTAACCATTTGAGAGGGTTCTATCCATTTGTCCAATACTCTTGGAGAATGTCCTTATTTTTTAAATATCAAAAATTTATCTCTAAAAACCTACAAAAATAGAACTAAAACTATACATATACAAAGAAAAAAAGTAGTTCTTTCACATTCAACAACCCGTTTGCTTCTAAATGCTTTTTAGATTCATCAGGAGAGCTGTTTGTTTGCAAGCCTTGGCAAAATTAGATATTTTAAGATTTTGAAATTACTTTTTTACAAACAGAAATAAATTTCAAATTCATTTAAAATTTTGTCTGTTTGGTACTCAATTCATTGGCTTTCAAACGTAGAAAACAGTTTTCAAAAATTCAAACTACTGACTGTTAGAATTTATTTAAATTAAGGGAGTAAAATAAGTCATATAGATTAAATCTGTTTCAGAATCGAACATTTCGAACTCCATCATCGCAGGCGTGGCTCAGTAGAACAAGTTCCACATCGCCAATAGTTGCTACTCCGTGATTGACCGAGGCCATCAATTTTGTTCAAAGGTCAAAAGAATGGTGTCTGGGATTGACAGCACATTCACAATGCCCAAATCTGATGCTCTCTCTTCCTACATCAATAACGGCGCCGGCCACGTCCTAGTAGTCAATAGATAGAATTGAAAAGAGAGAAAGGAATGACAGAATAAATCATGCTTTAGGACCGAGGTCACCTCTGCATCCTAGCAAAACAATTTTTGTTGGGAATATGGGTTAAAGGATTTGATCATGGAGACACTTTTGACTGTGTTGTGATCTTATGTCATTTTTTTTCTATTGTTGGCCTCTAAATCAATTAAAATGAATCCAGCTATGTTATTTAAGTGAAAACAATCCTATTTTAACCAAATGATATCTCTAAAGAGGCATTTTTTCTTAAAGCATTGATCTTTTTATATAAGGTACACCGAGGTAAGTGTGGACGCGGGGTAAGTGTGGACGATGGCTATAAAAACAATACTGTGCACTATTTTTCCAAACTTTTGATGCAGAATGTTCAATTTACTTGTAATCTATCCAATAACTGTGAAAAATATACGATTCAGACAATAACGGTTGTTTACAGCGACTTTTTCGGAATTTTCTATTTTCAACTACGATGTCGAGTTGATGTGCATCTTTTTCAATTGCAAATTTTTCCTAAACTAGCTGGCTCTCGATGAAAAACTCTACATTGAAACAATCCTTACATTCCAAACAACCAGTTAGGAAAAGAAACGGCGGTTAAAAATTAAGAAAAAAGAGTTTATTTACAAAAAACCAAAATTTTGTCTCCAACCCCTACCTGGGGTAAGTGTGGACGGCTTTAAAAAGGCTTGATGTTTACACATTTTTTCAATTTTCTGTCCTTCATCCTTTATGAGTTGTATTATTTAGCTATATTAAGCATTCGGATCATGAAAATTTGAGTAAAGTACTTATTTGTTCTGTGTTTTTGATAAAATCGGATCTCGTGTGTTGTAACATAAATTACACACTATAATTATAGTATCATGAACTTTTTTCAAAATTTTGGACGGTTCGAGCAATAAAGTAACGTATTCAACCAAGAAAACACAATTTTTTTGAAAATTTCCTGAGAAATCAAAGGGAAAATCTACCGTCCACACTTACCCCATAAAGCGGGGTAAGTGAAGACACCAGCCGTCCATAACGATTTGCGTGATAACTTTTTTCGTTTTGCTTCTATCGAGCTCATCTCTTCAGCTTTTGTAAAAAACATGTTCTGCATCACATTGAACGTCAATTTATCAAAATTGCTCCACTGCTGATTTTTTTATGATTTTTTAAAGTTGAACTATACGAAAACCCGTCCACACTTACCCCGGTGTACCTTACTTAAGACAAGATAGAAAACTGACTTTTGTTGTCAATTTTTAAGCTCGATTTAAAATTAAAATTTAAATCAAATTCAATATTTTTAAAACTTTATCCATTTTGAAATCACAATACTTGTTTGCTAAACTATGGCCAGATAATTTGAAAATAAATAATTTTCTCAATTTTTGTTTTGCCCCCTCTTTCTAAGGAATCTTTATCTCATTTAAAAAAAAATCTAAATCAAAAATTTTAATAGTGTAAATAAAAACTAAAAAAATAGAGTGAAAACCCCGGAAAAATGACAAAACGCTAGCGATAGATATGTAAGTGAAAGACACGGCCTTGATCAGGCTCATTAAAGTATATTTATCGTGGAGCGTGAGCAAAAATTAACAGGTTATAGTAGTAGACAAAAACATGGACTTAGATGTCTTATAATTTGGCATTAATGAACCCTAATATGACCGATGTTACCTCTTGTCGATACAAGTGGAGGGTTTTCAATTAAATGGGCTTTTTGATGATTTTTGGATGAGCTTAGATTCCAATTCCTAAAAGCCTCCGAAGACTGGAACAAAAGCTAAACTTTTTACCTACTTATAAACATAAACATGACATCATATGGAGGAATCTTCAACTATAGGTACAATCGATGGTGAACAAGACAGGAAAATAGAGTTAACCAGAAATCTCACAATAAAATAACTGTCTAAAATATATCGACGAATTTATCGATGTTTTACGACGAAAGTTTTTCAAAATTGAAATTGGCTTTGATTTTCAAAAGCTCGCCTCTTCGCGGTAACAGTCTGATGGTAGCTTCTCATTAATGTTTTGTATAATAAAATTGTACTTAGCTGCCTGATTTACTTCGTTCATCCTCGTATCAAACACGGCTTCATTGCAGTTGATGATCGGTTGAAGGGCGTCCCAAGATTAACTTTTTTGAAAAAGATTCACAACTTTTCACAAATTTTTCAATAAAGAAAATTCAGCTCCAAATTATAAAACTTCTGTCAGCTTCGGGCACAGCCTACCAATCCTTATAAACTTTTTGGTAAAATCTAACGAAAAACTCAAATTGAGTTATTATTATTTTTCATTTATGTGTCCAACACGGTTTTAAGGATGCTTTAAATATGCCTAAATGTTTGGATGGAAAACAATATATTTTATTTTCGGTTGACTAATTCCGTGGTTTTGACCAAATTTGTCATGAACATACACCAAATATGTTCAATAGTAACTTTCGACTCTCATCAGATAACTATCCTTTATGTTAAAGTTCCTTTTTCATTAAGTTTTAATTTTTAGTTTGCCTCTAACACCACAAATACTATTAAAACAATTTTCCTAAAGTAAAGGAAGTAAAGGAAGTAAAGGAAAATTAAAACAATTTTATGGGTTAAAAAATGGATGACTCCCAGTGCATCAAATACCACACTCCTTATGCATAATTCTTATGACCATTGGTGTTGTCCAGCATAAACGAGTACAGAATACCTAAACTAGTCGCATACAAAACTCTTCCACATCAAATATAAAGGATACACCTTAAATTTCTGAACTCGTTATCATTTTATTGGTTTTTTTCCAAAAAGGTGTGATTGAAATTTTCACTCAATCCGAAAAAAAAATTCTGTCCAGTTGATATAAAATAGCTTCATAATTAGATTTGCGATTAAAGTTCATCACATTTACGATTAAAATTTAAGCTCTCCAGTGTTTAAGACCGCAGCTATGGGAAAGTCACAGTACACTTCGTGTTGATAGGTTGGAATCAAATGATATCTTTAAGAATGTGAAAATGATTTAATAATAAGTTAAATCGAATAATATCCATAAAATCTTTATTTTTGTTTTTTTTTTTACACAATAAGAACCGCGACAACATCTAAGCCGAGAAACACCCAAATTTCGAATTCTTTATTTCAAAACTTGCTGGTACTTGCTTCAACATTCACAATTATTATTTTGAAATTGAAAAAACGAAAAAATAAACGTCTGTTATCTATGTTGTAACTTCGCTTATAAAAAAACCATACCAAACAGCATATCGATTTGGCAAATCTACAAGTCATTATGCAAAAGATATTATTATCACTCGAAACGTTTCCTCCCCAGATAAGTAACTTTGACTGTTATGCATCGAACCATTAGCGAATTTGGAAAAGTAATTCACAGCTCGACTAAATAAGTCCGTACGCTTAGAGCTCGATTCGCACGTTAGGAGCCAAAACGGTCCACATCTTTTGGACGCGTAAAATTCATTTAGTACAATACAGCCGGATGTTCTTCAAAGGCCAAAATTTACCGGTCCAAACGTGGGTAGGTACGCGAAATTGTTAGGGCAACCGCCCGTGACCATCTTGAATCGTCGAATCTAATACAGAAACAGCCCAACATGAGGTGAAGTGTGGCTCGACGAACCGATTCGGACATTTCACTCTTCGGTCAGCTGTTTCTTACCGAGGCAGGAGGGCGACCAATCACACAATGCATTCCGCTCACAAAGTCCCAATTACTCGAATACCGGACGGACAGACAGACAGAAATCGATCAGCAGCACGTCAACAATTTTGAGCTGCAAGAAAAGGTCTCGCTAGGGTTTGTGCGTCTCAAATAGTGTTTAGTCAGCCTAGGATTTGGTCAAACGTTTTTCCTACATCTGAGTGCGCGCAAAAGTAACTACTAGATCAGATTTGACGTATGCATCGAATGTGTAAAGGATCCAAAACATAATTCCGTGAAGTTTGTCTTCAGTTAACTGCACCGTTTCGTAATGTCCAGTCGAACGTTTCTTTGAGGAATTCTCACAAAACGCGGTCATAACTTATGCATGTAGATGCAAATTCACTTACCGGACCATTTTGAGTCATTAAAATGGCAACTGTGAGGTTAAGATTTGTAACCCACCCATTACAGTCAATCTTCATCATATACAGACACGTGCGGCATTGCAACACAATATTTTTGAGAACTTGTGGTCTGTCGATTTGTATGCAGAAATAATCTAAACCGAATGAGACTGAGTAGACTACAACTAATTACTTAACTCGACTAATTAAAATGTGGACTCAATTCACACCTTTGAGAAGTATATGATGTGTGCAAAGACCAAAAAGACCAAAAAGACAAAAAAGACAAAAAAGACAAAAAAGACAAAAAAGACAAAAAAGACAAAAAAGACAAAAAAGACAAAAAAGACAAAAAAGACAAAAAAGACAAAAAAGACAAAAAAGACAAAAAAGACAAAAAAGACAAAAAAGACAAAAAAGACAAAAAAGACAAAAAAGACAAAAAAGACAAAAAAGACAAAAAAGACAAAAAAGACAAAAAAGACAAAAAAGACAAAAAAGACAAAAAAGACAAAAAAGACAAAAAAGACAAAAAAGACAAAAAAGACAAAAAAGACAAAAAAGACAAAAAAGACAAAAAAGACAAAAAAGACAAAAAAGACAAAAAAGACAAAAAAGACAAAAAAGACAAAAAAGACAAAAAAGACAAAAAAGACAAAAAAGACAAAAAAGACAAAAAAGACAAAAAAGACAAAAAAGACAAAAAAGACAAAAAAGACAAAAAAGACAAAAAAGACAAAAAAGACAAAAAAGACAAAAAAGACAAAAAAGACAAAAAAGACAAAAAAGACAAAAAAGACAAAAAAGACAAAAAAGACAAAAAAGACAAAAAAGACAAAAAAGACAAAAAAGACAAAAAAGACAAAAAAGACAAAAAAGACAAAAAAGACAAAAAAGACAAAAAAGACAAAAAAGACAAAAAAGACAAAAAAGACAAAAAAGACAAAAAAGACAAAAAAGACAAAAAAGACAAAAAAGACAAAAAAGACAAAAAAGACAAAAAAGACAAAAAAGACAAAAAAGACAAAAAAGACAAAAAAGACAAAAAAGACAAAAAAGACAAAAAAGACAAAAAAGACAAAAAAGACAAAAAAGACAAAAAAGACAAAAAAGACAAAAAAGACAAAAAAGACAAAAAAGACAAAAAAGACAAAAAAGACAAAAAAGACAAAAAAGACAAAAAAGACAAAAAAGACAAAAAAGACAAAAAAGACAAAAAAGACAAAAAAGACAAAAAAGACAAAAAAGACAAAAAAGACAAAAAAGACAAAAAAGACAAAAAAGACAAAAAAGACAAAAAAGACAAAAAAGACAAAAAAGACAAAAAAGACAAAAAAGACAAAAAAGACAAAAAAGACAAAAAAGACAAAAAAGACAAAAAAGACAAAAAAGACAAAAAAGACAAAAAAGACAAAAAAGACAAAAAAGACAAAAAAGACAAAAAAGACAAAAAAGACAAAAAAGACAAAAAAGACAAAAAAGACAAAAAAGACAAAAAAGACAAAAAAGACAAAAAAGACAAAAAAGACAAAAAAGACAAAAAAGACAAAAAAGACAAAAAAGACAAAAAAGACAAAAAAGACAAAAAAGACAAAAAAGACAAAAAAGACAAAAAAGACAAAAAAGACAAAAAAGACAAAAAAGACAAAAAAGACAAAAAAGACAAAAAAGACAAAAAAGACAAAAAAGACAAAAAAGACAAAAAAGACAAAAAAGACAAAAAAGACAAAAAAGACAAACAAGATAAAAAAGACAAACAAGACAAAAAAGACAAAAAAGACAAAAAAGACAAAAAAGACAAAAAAGACAAAAAAGACAAAAAAGACAAAAAAGACAAAAAAGACAAAAAAGACAAAAAAGACAAACAAGACAAAAAAGACAAACAAGACAAAAAAGACAAACAAGACAAAAAAGACAAACAAGACAAAAAAGACAAAAAAGACAAAAAAGACAAAAAAGACAAAAAAGACAAAAAAGACAAAAAAGACAAAAAAGACAAAAAAGACAAAAAAGACAAAAAAGACAAAAAAGACAAAAAAGACAAAAAAGACAAAAAAGACAAAAAAGACAAAAAAGACAAAAAAGACAAAAAAGACAAAAAAGACAAAAAAGACAAAAAAGACAAAAAAGACAAAAAAGACAAAAAAGACAAAAAAGACAAAAAAGACAAAAAAGACAAAAAAGACAAAAAAGACAAAAAAGACAAAAAAGACAAAAAAGACAAAAAAGACAAAAAAGACAAAAAAGACAAAAAAGACAAAAAAGACAAAAAAGACAAAAAAGACAAAAAAGACAAAAAAGACAAAAAAGACAAAAAAGACAAAAAAGACAAAAAAGACAAAAAAGACAAAAAAGACAAAAAAGACAAAAAAGACAAAAAAGACAAAAAAGACAAAAAAGACAAAAAAGACAAAAAAGACAAAAAAGACAAAAAAGACAAAAAAGACAAAAAAGACAAAAAAGACAAAAAAGACAAAAAAGACAAAAAAGACAAAAAAGACAAAAAAGACAAAAAAGACAAAAAAGACAAAAAAGACAAAAAAGACAAAAAAGACAAAAAAGACAAAAAAGACAAAAAAGACAAAAAAGACAAAAAAGACAAAAAAGACAAAAAAGACAAAAAAGACAAAAAAGACAAAAAAGACAAAAAAGACAAAAAAGACAAAAAAGACAAAAAAGACAAAAAAGACAAAAAAGACAAAAAAGACAAAAAAGACAAAAAAGACAAAAAAGACAAAAAAGACAAAAAAGACAAAAAAGACAAAAAAGACAAAAAAGACAAAAAAGACAAAAAAGACAAAAAAGACAAAAAAGACAAAAAAGACAAAAAAGACAAAAAAGACAAAAAAGACAAAAAAGACAAAAAAGACAAAAAAGACAAAAAAGACAAAAAAGACAAAAAAGACAAAAAAGACAAAAAAGACAAAAAAGACAAAAAAGACAAAAAAGACAAAAAAGACAAAAAAGACAAAAAAGACAAAAAAGACAAAAAAGACAAAAAAGACAAAAAAGACAAAAAAGACAAAAAAGACAAAAAAGACAAAAAAGACAAAAAAGACAAAAAAGACAAAAAAGACAAAAAAGACAAAAAAGACAAAAAAGACAAAAAAGACAAAAAAGACAAAAAAGACAAAAAAGACAAAAAAGACAAAAAAGACAAAAAAGACAAAAAAGACAAAAAAGACAAAAAAGACAAAAAAGACAAAAAAGACAAAAAAGACAAAAAAGACAAAAAAGACAAAAAAGACAAAAAAGACAAAAAAGACAAAAAAGACAAAAAAGACAAAAAAGACAAAAAAGACAAAAAAGACAAAAAAGACAAAAAAGACAAAAAAGACAAAAAAGACAAAAAAGACAAAAAAGACAAAAAAGACAAAAAAGACAAAAAAGACAAAAAAGACAAAAAAGACAAAAAAGACAAAAAAGACAAAAAAGACAAAAAAGACAAAAAAGACAAAAAAGACAAAAAAGACAAAAAAGACAAAAAAGACAAAAAAGACAAAAAAGACAAAAAAGACAAAAAAGACAAAAAAGACAAAAAAGACAAAAAAGACAAAAAAGACAAAAAAGACAAAAAAGACAAAAAAGACAAAAAAGACAAAAAAGACAAAAAAGACAAAAAAGACAAAAAAGACAAAAAAGACAAAAAAGACAAAAAAGACAAAAAAGACAAAAAAGACAAAAAAGACAAAAAAGACAAAAAAGACAAAAAAGACAAAAAAGACAAAAAAGACAAAAAAGACAAAAAAGACAAAAAAGACAAAAAAGACAAAAAAGACAAAAAAGACAAAAAAGACAAAAAAGACAAAAAAGACAAAAAAGACAAAAAAGACAAAAAAGACAAAAAAGACAAAAAAGACAAAAAAGACAAAAAAGACAAAAAAGACAAAAAAGACAAAAAAGACAAAAAAGACAAAAAAGACAAAAAAGACAAAAAAGACAAAAAAGACAAAAAAGACAAAAAAGACAAAAAAGACAAAAAAGACAAAAAAGACAAAAAAGACAAAAAAGACAAAAAAGACAAAAAAGACAAAAAAGACAAAAAAGACAAAAAAGACAAAAAAGACAAAAAAGACAAAAAAGACAAAAAAGACAAAAAAGACAAAAAAGACAAAAAAGACAAAAAAGACAAAAAAGACAAAAAAGACAAAAAAGACAAAAAAGACAAAAAAGACAAAAAAGACAAAAAAGACAAAAAAGACAAAAAAGACAAAAAAGACAAAAAAGACAAAAAAGACAAAAAAGACAAAAAAGACAAAAAAGACAAAAAAGACAAAAAAGACAAAAAAGACAAAAAAGACAAAAAAGACAAAAAAGACAAAAAAGACAAAAAAGACAAAAAAGACAAAAAAGACAAAAAAGACAAAAAAGACAAAAAAGACAAAAAAGACAAAAAAGACAAAAAAGACAAAAAAGACAAAAAAGACAAAAAAGACAAAAAAGACAAAAAAGACAAAAAAGACAAAAAAGACAAAAAAGACAAAAAAGACAAAAAAGACAAAAAAGACAAAAAAGACAAAAAAGACAAAAAAGACAAAAAAGACAAAAAAGACAAAAAAGACAAAAAAGACAAAAAAGACAAAAAAGACAAAAAAGACAAAAAAGACAAAAAAGACAAAAAAGACAAAAAAGACAAAAAAGACAAAAAAGACAAAAAAGACAAAAAAGACAAAAAAGACAAAAAAGACAAAAAAGACAAAAAAGACAAAAAAGACAAAAAAGACAAAAAAGACAAAAAAGACAAAAAAGACAAAAAAGACAAAAAAGACAAAAAAGACAAAAAAGACAAAAAAGACAAAAAAGACAAAAAAGACAAAAAAGACAAAAAAGACAAAAAAGACAAAAAAGACAAAAAAGACAAAAAAGACAAAAAAGACAAAAAAGACAAAAAAGACAAAAAAGACAAAAAAGACAAAAAAGACAAAAAAGACAAAAAAGACAAAAAAGACAAAAAAGACAAAAAAGACAAAAAAGACAAAAAAGACAAAAAAGACAAAAAAGACAAAAAAGACAAAAAAGACAAAAAAGACAAAAAAGACAAAAAAGACAAAAAAGACAAAAAAGACAAAAAAGACAAAAAAGACAAAAAAGACAAAAAAGACAAAAAAGACAAAAAAGACAAAAAAGACAAAAAAGACAAAAAAGACAAAAAAGACAAAAAAGACAAAAAAGACAAAAAAGACAAAAAAGACAAAAAAGACAAAAAAGACAAAAAAGACAAAAAAGACAAAAAAGACAAAAAAGACAAAAAAGACAAAAAAGACAAAAAAGACAAAAAAGACAAAAAAGACAAAAAAGACAAAAAAGACAAAAAAGACAAAAAAGACAAAAAAGACAAAAAAGACAAAAAAGACAAAAAAGACAAAAAAGACAAAAAAGACAAAAAAGACAAAAAAGACAAAAAAGACAAAAAAGACAAAAAAGACAAAAAAGACAAAAAAGACAAAAAAGACAAAAAAGACAAAAAAGACAAAAAAGACAAAAAAGACAAAAAAGACAAAAAAGACAAAAAAGACAAAAAAGACAAAAAAGACAAAAAAGACAAAAAAGACAAAAAAGACAAAAAAGACAAAAAAGACAAAAAAGACAAAAAAGACAAAAAAGACAAAAAAGACAAAAAAGACAAAAAAGACAAAAAAGACAAAAAAGACAAAAAAGACAAAAAAGACAAAAAAGACAAAAAAGACAAAAAAGACAAAAAAGACAAAAAAGACAAAAAAGACAAAAAAGACAAAAAAGACAAAAAAGACAAAAAAGACAAAAAAGACAAAAAAGACAAAAAAGACAAAAAAGACAAAAAAGACAAAAAAGACAAAAAAGACAAAAAAGACAAAAAAGACAAAAAAGACAAAAAAGACAAAAAAGACAAAAAAGACAAAAAAGACAAAAAAGACAAAAAAGACAAAAAAGACAAAAAAGACAAAAAAGACAAAAAAGACAAAAAAGACAAAAAAGACAAAAAAGACAAAAAAGACAAAAAAGACAAAAAAGACAAAAAAGACAAAAAAGACAAAAAAGACAAAAAAGACAAAAAAGACAAAAAAGACAAAAAAGACAAAAAAGACAAAAAAGACAAAAAAGACAAAAAAGACAAAAAAGACAAAAAAGACAAAAAAGACAAAAAAGACAAAAAAGACAAAAAAGACAAAAAAGACAAAAAAGACAAAAAAGACAAAAAAGACAAAAAAGACAAAAAAGACAAAAAAGACAAAAAAGACAAAAAAGACAAAAAAGACAAAAAAGACAAAAAAGACAAAAAAGACAAAAAAGACAAAAAAGACAAAAAAGACAAAAAAGACAAAAAAGACAAAAAAGACAAAAAAGACAAAAAAGACAAAAAAGACAAAAAAGACAAAAAAGACAAAAAAGACAAAAAAGACAAAAAAGACAAAAAAGACAAAAAAGACAAAAAAGACAAAAAAGACAAAAAAGACAAAAAAGACAAAAAAGACAAAAAAGACAAAAAAGACAAAAAAGACAAAAAAGACAAAAAAGACAAAAAAGACAAAAAAGACAAAAAAGACAAAAAAGACAAAAAAGACAAAAAAGACAAAAAAGACAAAAAAGACAAAAAAGACAAAAAAGACAAAAAAGACAAAAAAGACAAAAAAGACAAAAAAGACAAAAAAGACAAAAAAGACAAAAAAGACAAAAAAGACAAAAAAGACAAAAAAGACAAAAAAGACAAAAAAGACAAAAAAGACAAAAAAGACAAAAAAGACAAAAAAGACAAAAAAGACAAAAAAGACAAAAAAGACAAAAAAGACAAAAAAGACAAAAAAGACAAAAAAGACAAAAAAGACAAAAAAGACAAAAAAGACAAAAAAGACAAAAAAGACAAAAAAGACAAAAAAGACAAAAAAGACAAAAAAGACAAAAAAGACAAAAAAGACAAAAAAGACAAAAAAGACAAAAAAGACAAAAAAGACAAAAAAGACAAAAAAGACAAAAAAGACAAAAAAGACAAAAAAGACAAAAAAGACAAAAAAGACAAAAAAGACAAAAAAGACAAAAAAGACAAAAAAGACAAAAAAGACAAAAAAGACAAAAAAGACAAAAAAGACAAAAAAGACAAAAAAGACAAAAAAGACAAAAAAGACAAAAAAGACAAAAAAGACAAAAAAGACAAAAAAGACAAAAAAGACAAAAAAGACAAAAAAGACAAAAAAGACAAAAAAGACAAAAAAGACAAAAAAGACAAAAAAGACAAAAAAGACAAAAAAGACAAAAAAGACAAAAAAGACAAAAAAGACAAAAAAGACAAAAAAGACAAAAAAGACAAAAAAGACAAAAAAGACAAAAAAGACAAAAAAGACAAAAAAGACAAAAAAGACAAAAAAGACAAAAAAGACAAAAAAGACAAAAAAGACAAAAAAGACAAAAAAGACAAAAAAGACAAAAAAGACAAAAAAGACAAAAAAGACAAAAAAGACAAAAAAGACAAAAAAGACAAAAAAGACAAAAAAGACAAAAAAGACAAAAAAGACAAAAAAGACAAAAAAGACAAAAAAGACAAAAAAGACAAAAAAGACAAAAAAGACAAAAAAGACAAAAAAGACAAAAAAGACAAAAAAGACAAAAAAGACAAAAAAGACAAAAAAGACAAAAAAGACAAAAAAGACAAAAAAGACAAAAAAGACAAAAAAGACAAAAAAGACAAAAAAGACAAAAAAGACAAAAAAGACAAAAAAGACAAAAAAGACAAAAAAGACAAAAAAGACAAAAAAGACAAAAAAGACAAAAAAGACAAAAAAGACAAAAAAGACAAAAAAGACAAAAAAGACAAAAAAGACAAAAAAGACAAAAAAGACAAAAAAGACAAAAAAGACAAAAAAGACAAAAAAGACAAAAAAGACAAAAAAGACAAAAAAGACAAAAAAGACAAAAAAGACAAAAAAGACAAAAAAGACAAAAAAGACAAAAAAGACAAAAAAGACAAAAAAGACAAAAAAGACAAAAAAGACAAAAAAGACAAAAAAGACAAAAAAGACAAAAAAGACAAAAAAGACAAAAAAGACAAAAAAGACAAAAAAGACAAAAAAGACAAAAAAGACAAAAAAGACAAAAAAGACAAAAAAGACAAAAAAGACAAAAAAGACAAAAAAGACAAAAAAGACAAAAAAGACAAAAAAGACAAAAAAGACAAAAAAGACAAAAAAGACAAAAAAGACAAAAAAGACAAAAAAGACAAAAAAGACAAAAAAGACAAAAAAGACAAAAAAGACAAAAAAGACAAAAAAGACAAAAAAGACAAAAAAGACAAAAAAGACAAAAAAGACAAAAAAGACAAAAAAGACAAAAAAGACAAAAAAGACAAAAAAGACAAAAAAGACAAAAAAGACAAAAAAGACAAAAAAGACAAAAAAGACAAAAAAGACAAAAAAGACAAAAAAGACAAAAAAGACAAAAAAGACAAAAAAGACAAAAAAGACAAAAAAGACAAAAAAGACAAAAAAGACAAAAAAGACAAAAAAGACAAAAAAGACAAAAAAGACAAAAAAGACAAAAAAGACAAAAAAGACAAAAAAGACAAAAAAGACAAAAAAGACAAAAAAGACAAAAAAGACAAAAAAGACAAAAAAGACAAAAAAGACAAAAAAGACAAAAAAGACAAAAAAGACAAAAAAGACAAAAAAGACAAAAAAGACAAAAAAGACAAAAAAGACAAAAAAGACAAAAAAGACAAAAAAGACAAAAAAGACAAAAAAGACAAAAAAGACAAAAAAGACAAAAAAGACAAAAAAGACAAAAAAGACAAAAAAGACAAAAAAGACAAAAAAGACAAAAAAGACAAAAAAGACAAAAAAGACAAAAAAGACAAAAAAGACAAAAAAGACAAAAAAGACAAAAAAGACAAAAAAGACAAAAAAGACAAAAAAGACAAAAAAGACAAAAAAGACAAAAAAGACAAAAAAGACAAAAAAGACAAAAAAGACAAAAAAGACAAAAAAGACAAAAAAGACAAAAAAGACAAAAAAGACAAAAAAGACAAAAAAGACAAAAAAGACAAAAAAGACAAAAAAGACAAAAAAGACAAAAAAGACAAAAAAGACAAAAAAGACAAAAAAGACAAAAAAGACAAAAAAGACAAAAAAGACAAAAAAGACAAAAAAGACAAAAAAGACAAAAAAGACAAAAAAGACAAAAAAGACAAAAAAGACAAAAAAGACAAAAAAGACAAAAAAGACAAAAAAGACAAAAAAGACAAAAAAGACAAAAAAGACAAAAAAGACAAAAAAGACAAAAAAGACAAAAAAGACAAAAAAGACAAAAAAGACAAAAAAGACAAAAAAGACAAAAAAGACAAAAAAGACAAAAAAGACAAAAAAGACAAAAAAGACAAAAAAGACAAAAAAGACAAAAAAGACAAAAAAGACAAAAAAGACAAAAAAGACAAAAAAGACAAAAAAGACAAAAAAGACAAAAAAGACAAAAAAGACAAAAAAGACAAAAAAGACAAAAAAGACAAAAAAGACAAAAAAGACAAAAAAGACAAAAAAGACAAAAAAGACAAAAAAGACAAAAAAGACAAAAAAGACAAAAAAGACAAAAAAGACAAAAAAGACAAAAAAGACAAAAAAGACAAAAAAGACAAAAAAGACAAAAAAGACAAAAAAGACAAAAAAGACAAAAAAGACAAAAAAGACAAAAAAGACAAAAAAGACAAAAAAGACAAAAAAGACAAAAAAGACAAAAAAGACAAAAAAGACAAAAAAGACAAAAAAGACAAAAAAGACAAAAAAGACAAAAAAGACAAAAAAGACAAAAAAGACAAAAAAGACAAAAAAGACAAAAAAGACAAAAAAGACAAAAAAGACAAAAAAGACAAAAAAGACAAAAAAGACAAAAAAGACAAAAAAGACAAAAAAGACCAAAAAGACAAAAAAGACAATGTTTTATATTTTTAAAACCTGTACTGGACTCCTACGAACGTAAAACATGGATGCAGAAATTTATTAGACTACTTTAAATTTAATTGAAAAATCGTTTTCGTCTCTGTTTTGAATTTGATGCTTTGGGGTAACATTGGCCAGTCTCAATTCTGACGGTTTCAACGAGTTTTGGCGATCAAAAAGGATACAAAACACCTTCATAATATTTACAAATGCTAGTTTATCAATTTTATCTTGCTTTTTAACGTTTTCTTTTAAACAAACATTTATAATTAAAAACCCGATTTAATACACTTGACAGTGGATTGTAGCCTTTCTTTCAGCCTGTAAATGATATTTGGGTACATATAAAACAAAATGAATTATGAATTATGATTAATGAATTTCATACGCAATAAATCCAAAATGAATTTAGGAATTAAAGATTCAAAGTTTTTATTAGGATAAAAGTATTTTTATATGATCATAATTTTCATATAAATAACCTTATTTGCAACTAGTTGGAGATTTTTGAATGACTAGATTCTGGAATGTCATGTATGATTCCGTTTCTATGACATTATAATCTAACTCAATTTACTCCTTTTGAAGTTACAGCATATGATATCTTCAAAATGGAAGGGGTATAAAAATTAAGAATACAATTTGAAAAAAGGTGCCTGACCATGTATTTCAAATAATTCAACCTCTCAAGTAGAGGAATCAAATACATAGATAAAATTATTGGAACAAAATTTCAATTGCTAGAGTAAAATACGATACCAAAATGCAGAAAATCGGTAGAATAAATTTTGAAAATTAAAAGTATTGAAAATTTTGAAAGCGTAGTATTTTTAATTTTGTTATTTTGAGATTTTTATTCTGTTTTGTTGATTTTGTCTATTTTGTTAATTTTGTTAATTTGGTAATTTTTTCAATTTTCATAATTTTGTCAGCATTCTTAGTTGATAAATTTTGTCAATTTAACCAATTTTCTAGATTTTGTCAATTTTGTCGATTTTAACAATTTTCATGATTTTGTCAACTTTTTCAAATTTGAAAATTTTGTCAATTTTGTCAAATTTGTCAATTTGGTCAGTTTTGTTAATTTTGTCAATTTTGTCAGTTTTATCAAATTAGTCAATTTTATCAAATAAGTCAATTTTGTCAATCTTGTCAATTTTGTCAATTTTGTCAATTTTGTCAATTTTGTCAGCTTTGTCAATTAAGTGTATTTTGTCGATTTTGTCATTGTCAATTTGGCCAATTTTCTCAATTTTGTCAATTTTCTTCGATTTTGTAAATTTTGTCAATTTGTCAATCTTGTCAATTTTGTCAATTTGGTCAATTGGGTCAATTTTGTAAATTTCGCCAGTCAATTTTGTCAATCTTTTCAATTTTGTCAATTTTGTAAATATAGTGAATTTTGTCAATTTTGTCTTTGTCAATTTTGTGAATTTTGACAATTTGGTCATTTTGGTCAATTTGGTCAATTTTGTCAATTTTGTAGATTTTTGTCAGTTTTATCAATCTTGTCAATTTTGTCAATTGAGTGAATTTTGTCGATTTTGTCATCGTTAATTTAGTAATTTTTTTTTCAATTTTGTCAGTTTTATCAATCTTGTCAATTTTGTCAATTCAGTGAATTTTGTCGATTTTATCATCGTCAATTTTGTCAATTCTGCCAATTTTCTCGATTTTGTCAAATTTATAAATATTATCAATTTTTATGATTTTTTCAGCTAAGTTAATTTTGTCAAATCAATGAATTAAGCCAAGTTTGTCAATTTCGTCAATTTGGTCAATTTGGTCAATTTAATCAATTTTGTCAATTTTTGTCAGTTTTATCAGTCTTGTCAATTTTGTCAATTTAGTGATTTTTTTCGATTTTGTCATCGTTAATTTAATCATTTTTTTCAATTTTCTCAATTTTGTCAGTTTTATCAATCTTGTCAATTTTGTCAATTTAGTGAATTTTGTCATCTCTTTTGTCAATTTTGTTAATTTTGTCAATTTTGTCAATTTTGTCAATTTTGTCAATTTTGTCAATTTTGTCAATATTGTCGATTTTGTCAATTTTGTCAATTTTTTCAAGTTTGTTAATTTTGTCAGTTTTATCAATATTGCCAATTCAGTGAATTTTAATCCAGTTTTTCATCGTCAATTTGGTCAATTCTGCCAATTTTCTCGATTTTGTCAATTTTATAAATTTTGTCAATTTTATGATTTTTTCAATCAAGTGAATTTTGTCAAATCAATGAATTATGTCAAATTTGTCAATTTCGTCAAATTGGTCTATTTAGTCAATTTTTTTTTCTGTTTCTTCAACTTTGTCAATAATGATTATTAGCTTTTTAGCTTTATATGCATGTTCCAAAAAAAATCCCAAATGCTTCAAACTCTACTATGGAGGGTTTGGTGGCGCTACTGTTTGGTTGTCATCTTCCATTGGCTTCAGCAAGTGAAAGTTCAGATTGACCTCCAAGCCGTCATCGTTTTTCTCTAGACACCAACCCCAACAACAACAACGCAACGTTAGATCTGAAGAGAGGAAGAGAAAAGGGAACAAAAAAACAAGCTCGAGAGGATTCAGTAGCATTTGTCTTATTAGATTTAATTTGCTTTCACGGGCGAAATACTCTCCTGTCGGTGAAAACCATTTTTATGTTCAATAATTTGGAGCTGCGGTTCCGAAATTTTTGAAATGGTTCGGTTTCAAACTGAACCATTAAAATGAAAAAATACAACCATTAGCTGGGAAAATTAGAACTGTCGTCTTCCTCCTACACGGTTTCTGTCACGATGACATCAAACCTGAGTGGGAGTGAAGCCTGTCTGTTCTCCCTTCCACACATCGACAGGTCCATACTTTTAGATAGCAAGCGCGTATCTATGACGTCACGTATAATTTGACGTCATATATACGATAATCTTGATTTTAGTGATTGCTGATTGTGGCTAGCAAGGCCAATTGACACGTTTTTTGGAGTGATGATTTGATGATAATTACTATGAAAATTTATTTTTCAAACTATTTTGTTTTTTTTTTCTTTTATACATTGAAGAGGGAAAAAAATCAAATTTTTTAAGACAAAAATCATTTTTATTGTACTTCCCAGTTTCGCAAAAACGTAGTGACAAAGTTTATAAAAAATCACACCAATACATACAAATACACTGACATCGTCTGAACTCGTCGAGCTGATTCGATAGGTACCTATAAAGGTATATCTAAGACCCATAATTAATGATCTCCCAAATCGACCGATAACTATACCTTTCTGAAAGAAAGGCAAAAAGTACTATTATGTTGCATAAATTTAGGGGCAAAAATTAAAATAGTTGCTTAACAGTTTGAGCTAAAAAATACAAATGAAATTTTATCTTAACACATTCCACTTGACCCACTCACTATTTCCATTTTTTTTTTTCAAAGTTAACCATTTGAGAGGGTTCTATCCATTTGTCCAATACTCTTGGAGAATGTCCTTATTTTTTAAATATCAAAAATTTATCTCTAAAAACCTACAAAAATAGAACTAAAACTATACATATACAAAGAAAAAAAGTAGTTCTTTCACATTCAACAACCCGTTTGCTTCTAAATGCTTTTTAGATTCATCAGGAGAGCTGTTTGTTTGCAAGCCTTGGCAAAATTAGATATTTTAAGATTTTGAAATTACTTTTTTACAAACAGAAATAAATTTCAAATTCATTTAAAATTTTGTCTGTTTGGTACTCAATTCATTGGCTTTCAAACGTAGAAAACAGTTTTCAAAAATTCAAACTACTGACTGTTAGAATTTATTTAAATTAAGGGAGTAAAATAAGTCATATAGATTAAATCTGTTTCAGAATCGAACATTTCGAACTCCATCATCGCAGGCGTGGCTCAGTAGAACAAGTTCCACATCGCCAATAGTTGCTACTCCGTGATTGACCGAGGCCATCAATTTTGTTCAAAGGTCAAAAGAATGGTGTCTGAGATTGACAGCACATTCACAATGCCCAAATCTGATGCTCTCTCTTCCTACATCAATAACGGCGCCGGCCACGTCCTAGTAGTCAATAGATAGAATTGAAAAGAGAGAAAGGAATGACAGAATAAATCATGCTTTAGGACCGAGGTCACCTCTGCATCCTAGCAAAACAATTTTTGTTGGGAATATGGGTTAAAGGATATGATCATGGAGACACTTTTGACTGTGCTGTGATCTTATGTCATTTTTTTTCTATTGTTGGCCTCTAAATCAATTAAAATGAATCCAGCTATGTTATTTAAGTGAAAACAATCCTATTTTAACCAAATGATATCTCTAAAGAGGCATTTTTTCTTAAAGCATTGATCTTTTTATATAAGGTACACCGAGGTAAGTGTGGACGCGGGGTAAGTGTGGACGATGGCTATAAAAACAATACTGTGCACTATTTTTCCAAACTTTTGATGCAGAATGTTCAATTTACTTGTAATCTATCCAATAACTGTGAAAAATATACGATTCAGACAATAACGGTTGTTTACAGCGACTTTTTCGGAATTTTCTATTTTCAACTACGATGTCGAGTTGATGTGCATCTTTTTCAATTGCAAATTTTTCCTAAACTAGCTGGCTCTCGATGAAAAACTCTACATTGAAACAATCCTTACATTCCAAACAACCAGTTAGGAAAAGAAACGGCGGTTAAAAATTAAGAAAAAAGAGTTTATTTACAAAAAACCAAAATTTTGTCTCCAACCCCTACCTGGGGTAAGTGTGGACGGCTTTAAAAAGGCTTGATGTTTACACATTTTTTCAATTTTCTGTCCTTCATCCTTTATGAGTTGTATTATTTAGCTATATTAAGCATTCGGATCATGAAAATTTGAGTAAAGTACTTATTTGTTCTGTGTTTTTGATAAAATCGGATCTCGTGTGTTGTAACATAAATTACACACTATAATTATAGTATCATGAACTTTTTTCAAAATTTTGGACGGTTCGAGCAATAAAGTAACGTATTCAACCAAGAAAACACAATTTTTTTGAAAATTTCCTGAGAAATCAAAGGGAAAATCTACCGTCCACACTTACCCCATAAAGCGGGGTAAGTGAAGACACCAGCCGTCCATAACGATTTGCGTGATAACTTTTTTCGTTTTGCTTCTATCGAGCTCATCTCTTCAGCTTTTGTAAAAAACATGTTCTGCATCACATTGAACGTCAATTTATCAAAATTGCTCCACTGCTGATTTTTTTATGATTTTTTAAAGTTGAACTATACGAAAACCCGTCCACACTTACCCCGGTGTACCTTACTTAAGACAAGATAGAAAACTGACTTTTGTTGTCAATTTTTAAGCTCGATTTAAAATTAAAATTTAAATCAAATTCAATATTTTTAAAACTTTATCCATTTTGAAATCACAATACTTGTTTGCTAAACTATGGCCAGATAATTTGAAAATAAATAATTTTCTCAATTTTTGTTTTGCCCCCTCTTTCTAAGGAATCTTTATCTCATTTAAAAAAAAATCTAAATCAAAAATTTTAATAGTGTAAATAAAAACTAAAAAAATAGAGTGAAAACCCCGGAAAAATGACAAAACGCTAGCGATAGATATGTAAGTGAAAGACACGGCCTTGATCAGGCTCATTAAAGTATATTTATCGTGGAGCGTGAGCAAAAATTAACAGGTTATAGTAGTAGACAAAAACATGGACTTAGATGTCTTATAATTTGGCATTAATGAACCCTAATATGACCGATGTTACCTCTTGTCGATACAAGTGGAGGGTTTTCAATTAAATGGGCTTTTTGATGATTTTTGGATGAGCTTAGATTCCAATTCCTAAAAGCCTCCGAAGACTGGAACAAAAGCTAAACTTTTTACCTACTTATAAACATAAACATGACATCATATGGAGGAATCTTCAACTATAGGTACAATCGATGGTGAACAAGACAGGAAAATAGAGTTAACCAGAAATCTCACAATAAAATAACTGTCTAAAATATATCGACGAATTTATCGATGTTTTACGACGAAAGTTTTTCAAAATTGAAATTGGCTTTGATTTTCAAAAGCTCGCCTCTTCGCGGTAACAGTCTGATGGTAGCTTCTCATTAATGTTTTGTATAATAAAATTGTACTTAGCTGCCTGATTTACTTCGTTCATCCTCGTATCAAACACGGCTTCATTGCAGTTGATGATCGGTTGAAGGGCGTCCCAAGATTAACTTTTTTGAAAAAGATTCACAACTTTTCACAAATTTTTCAATAAAGAAAATTCAGCTCCAAATTATAAAACTTCTGTCAGCTTCGGGCACAGCCTACCAATCCTTATAAACTTTTTGGTAAAATCTAACGAAAAACTCAAATTGAGTTATTATTATTTTTCATTTATGTGTCCAACACGGTTTTAAGGATGCTTTAAATATGCCTAAATGTTTGGATGGAAAACAATATATTTTATTTTCGGTTGACTAATTCCGTGGTTTTGACCAAATTTGTCATGAACATACACCAAATATGTTCAATAGTAACTTTCGACTCTCATCAGATAACTATCCTTTATGTTAAAGTTCCTTTTTCATTAAGTTTTAATTTTTAGTTTGCCTCTAACACCACAAATACTATTAAAACAATTTTCCTAAAGTAAAGGAAGTAAAGGAAGTAAAGGAAAATTAAAACAATTTTATGGGTTAAAAAATGGATGACTCCCAGTGCATCAAATACCACACTCCTTATGCATAATTCTTATGACCATTGGTGTTGTCCAGCATAAACGAGTACAGAATACCTAAACTAGTCGCATACAAAACTCTTCCACATCAAATATAAAGGATACACCTTAAATTTCTGAACTCGTTATCATTTTATTGGTTTTTTTCCAAAAAGGTGTGATTGAAATTTTCACTCAATCCGAAAAAAAAATTCTGTCCAGTTGATATAAAATAGCTTCATAATTAGATTTGCGATTAAAGTTCATCACATTTACGATTAAAATTTAAGCTCTCCAGTGTTTAAGACCGCAGCTATGGGAAAGTCACAGTACACTTCGTGTTGATAGGTTGGAATCAAATGATATCTTTAAGAATGTGAAAATGATTTAATAATAAGTTAAATCGAATAATATCCATAAAATCTTTATTTTTGTTTTTTTTTTTACACAATAAGAACCGCGACAACATCTAAGCCGAGAAACACCCAAATTTCGAATTCTTTATTTCAAAACTTGCTGGTACTTGCTTCAACATTCACAATTATTATTTTGAAATTGAAAAAACGAAAAAATAAACGTCTGTTATCTATGTTGTAACTTCGCTTATAAAAAAACCATACCAAACAGCATATCGATTTGGCAAATCTACAAGTCATTATGCAAAAGATATTATTATCACTCGAAACGTTTCCTCCCCAGATAAGTAACTTTGACTGTTATGCATCGAACCATTAGCGAATTTGGAAAAGTAATTCACAGCTCGACTAAATAAGTCCGTACGCTTAGAGCTCGATTCGCACGTTAGGAGCCAAAACGGTCCACATCTTTTGGACGCGTAAAATTCATTTAGTACAATACAGCCGGATGTTCTTCAAAGGCCAAAATTTACCGGTCCAAACGTGGGTAGGTACGCGAAATTGTTAGGGCAACCGCCCGTGACCATCTTGAATCGTCGAATCTAATACAGAAACAGCCCAACATGAGGTGAAGTGTGGCTCGACGAACCGATTCGGACATTTCACTCTTCGGTCAGCTGTTTCTTACCGAGGCAGGAGGGCGACCAATCACACAATGCATTCCGCTCACAAAGTCCCAATTACTCGAATACCGGACGGACAGACAGACAGAAATCGATCAGCAGCACGTCAACAATTTTGAGCTGCAAGAAAAGGTCTCGCTAGGGTTTGTGCGTCTCAAATAGTGTTTAGTCAGCCTAGGATTTGGTCAAACGTTTTTCCTACATCTGAGTGCGCGCAAAAGTAACTACTAGATCAGATTTGACGTATGCATCGAATGTGTAAAGGATCCAAAACATAATTCCGTGAAGTTTGTCTTCAGTTAACTGCACCGTTTCGTAATGTCCAGTCGAACGTTTCTTTGAGGAATTCTCACAAAACGCGGTCATAACTTATGCATGTAGATGCAAATTCACTTACCGGACCATTTTGAGTCATTAAAATGGCAACTGTGAGGTTAAGATTTGTAACCCACCCATTACAGTCAATCTTCATCATATACAGACACGTGCGGCATTGCAACACAATATTTTTGAGAACTTGTGGTCTGTCGATTTGTATGCAGAAATAATCTAAACCGAATGAGACTGAGTAGACTACAACTAATTACTTAACTCGACTAATTAAAATGTGGACTCAATTCACACCTTTGAGAAGTATATGATGTGTGCAAAGACCAAAAAGACCAAAAAGACAAAAAAGACAAAAAAGACAAAAAAGACAAAAAAGACAAAAAAGACAAAAAAGACAAAAAAGACAAAAAAGACAAAAAAGACAAAAAAGACAAAAAAGACAAAAAAGACAAAAAAGACAAAAAAGACAAAAAAGACAAAAAAGACAAAAAAGACAAAAAAGACAAAAAAGACAAAAAAGACAAAAAAGACAAAAAAGACAAAAAAGACAAAAAAGACAAAAAAGACAAAAAAGACAAAAAAGACAAAAAAGACAAAAAAGACAAAAAAGACAAAAAAGACAAAAAAGACAAAAAAGACAAAAAAGACAAAAAAGACAAAAAAGACAAAAAAGACAAAAAAGACAAAAAAGACAAAAAAGACAAAAAAGACAAAAAAGACAAAAAAGACAAAAAAGACAAAAAAGACAAAAAAGACAAAAAAGACAAAAAAGACAAAAAAGACAAAAAAGACAAAAAAGACAAAAAAGACAAAAAAGACAAAAAAGACAAAAAAGACAAAAAAGACAAAAAAGACAAAAAAGACAAAAAAGACAAAAAAGACAAAAAAGACAAAAAAGACAAAAAAGACAAAAAAGACAAAAAAGACAAAAAAGACAAAAAAGACAAAAAAGACAAAAAAGACAAAAAAGACAAAAAAGACAAAAAAGACAAAAAAGACAAAAAAGACAAAAAAGACAAAAAAGACAAAAAAGACAAAAAAGACAAAAAAGACAAAAAAGACAAAAAAGACAAAAAAGACAAAAAAGACAAAAAAGACAAAAAAGACAAAAAAGACAAAAAAGACAAAAAAGACAAAAAAGACAAAAAAGACAAAAAAGACAAAAAAGACAAAAAAGACAAAAAAGACAAAAAAGACAAAAAAGACAAAAAAGACAAAAAAGACAAAAAAGACAAAAAAGACAAAAAAGACAAAAAAGACAAAAAAGACAAAAAAGACAAAAAAGACAAAAAAGACAAAAAAGACAAAAAAGACAAAAAAGACAAAAAAGACAAAAAAGACAAAAAAGACAAAAAAGACAAAAAAGACAAAAAAGACAAAAAAGACAAAAAAGACAAAAAAGACAAAAAAGACAAAAAAGACAAAAAAGACAAAAAAGACAAAAAAGACAAAAAAGACAAAAAAGACAAAAAAGACAAAAAAGACAAAAAAGACAAAAAAGACAAAAAAGACAAAAAAGACAAAAAAGACAAAAAAGACAAAAAAGACAAAAAAGACAAAAAAGACAAAAAAGACAAAAAAGACAAAAAAGACAAAAAAGACAAAAAAGACAAAAAAGACAAAAAAGACAAAAAAGACAAAAAAGACAAAAAAGACAAAAAAGACAAAAAAGACAAAAAAGACAAAAAAGACAAAAAAGACAAAAAAGACAAAAAAGACAAAAAAGACAAAAAAGACAAAAAAGACAAAAAAGACAAAAAAGACAAAAAAGACAAAAAAGACAAAAAAGACAAAAAAGACAAAAAAGACAAAAAAGACAAAAAAGACAAAAAAGACAAAAAAGACAAAAAAGACAAAAAAGACAAAAAAGACAAAAAAGACAAAAAAGACAAAAAAGACAAAAAAGACAAAAAAGACAAAAAAGACAAAAAAGACAAAAAAGACAAAAAAGACAAAAAAGACAAAAAAGACAAAAAAGACAAAAAAGACAAAAAAGACAAAAAAGACAAAAAAGACAAAAAAGACAAAAAAGACAAAAAAGACAAAAAAGACAAAAAAGACAAAAAAGACAAAAAAGACAAAAAAGACAAAAAAGACAAAAAAGACAAAAAAGACAAAAAAGACAAAAAAGACAAAAAAGACAAAAAAGACAAAAAAGACAAAAAAGACAAAAAAGACAAAAAAGACAAAAAAGACAAAAAAGACAAAAAAGACAAAAAAGACAAAAAAGACAAAAAAGACAAAAAAGACAAAAAAGACAAAAAAGACAAAAAAGACAAAAAAGACAAAAAAGACAAAAAAGACAAAAAAGACAAAAAAGACAAAAAAGACAAAAAAGACAAAAAAGACAAAAAAGACAAAAAAGACAAAAAAGACAAAAAAGACAAAAAAGACAAAAAAGACAAAAAAGACAAAAAAGACAAAAAAGACAAAAAAGACAAAAAAGACAAAAAAGACAAAAAAGACAAAAAAGACAAAAAAGACAAAAAAGACAAAAAAGACAAAAAAGACAAAAAAGACAAAAAAGACAAAAAAGACAAAAAAGACAAAAAAGACAAAAAAGACAAAAAAGACAAAAAAGACAAAAAAGACAAAAAAGACAAAAAAGACAAAAAAGACAAAAAAGACAAAAAAGACAAAAAAGACAAAAAAGACAAAAAAGACAAAAAAGACAAAAAAGACAAAAAAGACAAAAAAGACAAAAAAGACAAAAAAGACAAAAAAGACAAAAAAGACAAAAAAGACAAAAAAGACAAAAAAGACAAAAAAGACAAAAAAGACAAAAAAGACAAAAAAGACAAAAAAGACAAAAAAGACAAAAAAGACAAAAAAGACAAAAAAGACAAAAAAGACAAAAAAGACAAAAAAGACAAAAAAGACAAAAAAGACAAAAAAGACAAAAAAGACAAAAAAGACAAAAAAGACAAAAAAGACAAAAAAGACAAAAAAGACAAAAAAGACAAAAAAGACAAAAAAGACAAAAAAGACAAAAAAGACAAAAAAGACAAAAAAGACAAAAAAGACAAAAAAGACAAAAAAGACAAAAAAGACAAAAAAGACAAAAAAGACAAAAAAGACAAAAAAGACAAAAAAGACAAAAAAGACAAAAAAGACAAAAAAGACAAAAAAGACAAAAAAGACAAAAAAGACAAAAAAGACAAAAAAGACAAAAAAGACAAAAAAGACAAAAAAGACAAAAAAGACAAAAAAGACAAAAAAGACAAAAAAGACAAAAAAGACAAAAAAGACAAAAAAGACAAAAAAGACAAAAAAGACAAAAAAGACAAAAAAGACAAAAAAGACAAAAAAGACAAAAAAGACAAAAAAGACAAAAAAGACAAAAAAGACAAAAAAGACAAAAAAGACAAAAAAGACAAAAAAGACAAAAAAGACAAAAAAGACAAAAAAGACAAAAAAGACAAAAAAGACAAAAAAGACAAAAAAGACAAAAAAGACAAAAAAGACAAAAAAGACAAAAAAGACAAAAAAGACAAAAAAGACAAAAAAGACAAAAAAGACAAAAAAGACAAAAAAGACAAAAAAGACAAAAAAGACAAAAAAGACAAAAAAGACAAAAAAGACAAAAAAGACAAAAAAGACAAAAAAGACAAAAAAGACAAAAAAGACAAAAAAGACAAAAAAGACAAAAAAGACAAAAAAGACAAAAAAGACAAAAAAGACAAAAAAGACAAAAAAGACAAAAAAGACAAAAAAGACAAAAAAGACAAAAAAGACAAAAAAGACAAAAAAGACAAAAAAGACAAAAAAGACAAAAAAGACAAAAAAGACAAAAAAGACAAAAAAGACAAAAAAGACAAAAAAGACAAAAAAGACAAAAAAGACAAAAAAGACAAAAAAGACAAAAAAGACAAAAAAGACAAAAAAGACAAAAAAGACAAAAAAGACAAAAAAGACAAAAAAGACAAAAAAGACAAAAAAGACAAAAAAGACAAAAAAGACAAAAAAGACAAAAAAGACAAAAAAGACAAAAAAGACAAAAAAGACAAAAAAGACAAAAAAGACAAAAAAGACAAAAAAGACAAAAAAGACAAAAAAGACAAAAAAGACAAAAAAGACAAAAAAGACAAAAAAGACAAAAAAGACAAAAAAGACAAAAAAGACAAAAAAGACAAAAAAGACAAAAAAGACAAAAAAGACAAAAAAGACAAAAAAGACAAAAAAGACAAAAAAGACAAAAAAGACAAAAAAGACAAAAAAGACAAAAAAGACAAAAAAGACAAAAAAGACAAAAAAGACAAAAAAGACAAAAAAGACAAAAAAGACAAAAAAGACAAAAAAGACAAAAAAGACAAAAAAGACAAAAAAGACAAAAAAGACAAAAAAGACAAAAAAGACAAAAAAGACAAAAAAGACAAAAAAGACAAAAAAGACAAAAAAGACAAAAAAGACAAAAAAGACAAAAAAGACAAAAAAGACAAAAAAGACAAAAAAGACAAAAAAGACAAAAAAGACAAAAAAGACAAAAAAGACAAAAAAGACAAAAAAGACAAAAAAGACAAAAAAGACAAAAAAGACAAAAAAGACAAAAAAGACAAAAAAGACAAAAAAGACAAAAAAGACAAAAAAGACAAAAAAGACAAAAAAGACAAAAAAGACAAAAAAGACAAAAAAGACAAAAAAGACAAAAAAGACAAAAAAGACAAAAAAGACAAAAAAGACAAAAAAGACAAAAAAGACAAAAAAGACAAAAAAGACAAAAAAGACAAAAAAGACAAAAAAGACAAAAAAGACAAAAAAGACAAAAAAGACAAAAAAGACAAAAAAGACAAAAAAGACAAAAAAGACAAAAAAGACAAAAAAGACAAAAAAGACAAAAAAGACAAAAAAGACAAAAAAGACAAAAAAGACAAAAAAGACAAAAAAGACAAAAAAGACAAAAAAGACAAAAAAGACAAAAAAGACAAAAAAGACAAAAAAGACAAAAAAGACAAAAAAGACAAAAAAGACAAAAAAGACAAAAAAGACAAAAAAGACAAAAAAGACAAAAAAGACAAAAAAGACAAAAAAGACAAAAAAGACAAAAAAGACAAAAAAGACAAAAAAGACAAAAAAGACAAAAAAGACAAAAAAGACAAAAAAGACAAAAAAGACAAAAAAGACAAAAAAGACAAAAAAGACAAAAAAGACAAAAAAGACAAAAAAGACAAAAAAGACAAAAAAGACAAAAAAGACAAAAAAGACAAAAAAGACAAAAAAGACAAAAAAGACAAAAAAGACAAAAAAGACAAAAAAGACAAAAAAGACAAAAAAGACAAAAAAGACAAAAAAGACAAAAAAGACAAAAAAGACAAAAAAGACAAAAAAGACAAAAAAGACAAAAAAGACAAAAAAGACAAAAAAGACAAAAAAGACAAAAAAGACAAAAAAGACAAAAAAGACAAAAAAGACAAAAAAGACAAAAAAGACAAAAAAGACAAAAAAGACAAAAAAGACAAAAAAGACAAAAAAGACAAAAAAGACAAAAAAGACAAAAAAGACAAAAAAGACAAAAAAGACAAAAAAGACAAAAAAGACAAAAAAGACAAAAAAGACAAAAAAGACAAAAAAGACAAAAAAGACAAAAAAGACAAAAAAGACAAAAAAGACAAAAAAGACAAAAAAGACAAAAAAGACAAAAAAGACAAAAAAGACAAAAAAGACAAAAAAGACAAAAAAGACAAAAAAGACAAAAAAGACAAAAAAGACAAAAAAGACAAAAAAGACAAAAAAGACAAAAAAGACAAAAAAGACAAAAAAGACAAAAAAGACAAAAAAGACAAAAAAGACAAAAAAGACAAAAAAGACAAAAAAGACAAAAAAGACAAAAAAGACAAAAAAGACAAAAAAGACAAAAAAGACAAAAAAGACAAAAAAGACAAAAAAGACAAAAAAGACAAAAAAGACAAAAAAGACAAAAAAGACAAAAAAGACAAAAAAGACAAAAAAGACAAAAAAGACAAAAAAGACAAAAAAGACAAAAAAGACAAAAAAGACAAAAAAGACAAAAAAGACAAAAAAGACAAAAAAGACAAAAAAGACAAAAAAGACAAAAAAGACAAAAAAGACAAAAAAGACAAAAAAGACAAAAAAGACAAAAAAGACAAAAAAGACAAAAAAGACAAAAAAGACAAAAAAGACAAAAAAGACAAAAAAGACAAAAAAGACAAAAAAGACAAAAAAGACAAAAAAGACAAAAAAGACAAAAAAGACAAAAAAGACAAAAAAGACAAAAAAGACAAAAAAGACAAAAAAGACAAAAAAGACAAAAAAGACAAAAAAGACAAAAAAGACAAAAAAGACAAAAAAGACAAAAAAGACAAAAAAGACAAAAAAGACAAAAAAGACAAAAAAGACAAAAAAGACAAAAAAGACAAAAAAGACAAAAAAGACAAAAAAGACAAAAAAGACAAAAAAGACAAAAAAGACAAAAAAGACAAAAAAGACAAAAAAGACAAAAAAGACAAAAAAGACAAAAAAGACAAAAAAGACAAAAAAGACAAAAAAGACAAAAAAGACAAAAAAGACAAAAAAGACAAAAAAGACAAAAAAGACAAAAAAGACAAAAAAGACAAAAAAGACAAAAAAGACAAAAAAGACAAAAAAGACAAAAAAGACAAAAAAGACAAAAAAGACAAAAAAGACAAAAAAGACAAAAAAGACAAAAAAGACAAAAAAGACAAAAAAGACAAAAAAGACAAAAAAGACAAAAAAGACAAAAAAGACAAAAAAGACAAAAAAGACAAAAAAGACAAAAAAGACAAAAAAGACAAAAAAGACAAAAAAGACAAAAAAGACAAAAAAGACAAAAAAGACAAAAAAGACAAAAAAGACAAAAAAGACAAAAAAGACAAAAAAGACAAAAAAGACAAAAAAGACAAAAAAGACAAAAAAGACAAAAAAGACAAAAAAGACAAAAAAGACAAAAAAGACAAAAAAGACAAAAAAGACAAAAAAGACAAAAAAGACAAAAAAGACAAAAAAGACAAAAAAGACAAAAAAGACAAAAAAGACAAAAAAGACAAAAAAGACAAAAAAGACAAAAAAGACAAAAAAGACAAAAAAGACAAAAAAGACAAAAAAGACAAAAAAGACAAAAAAGACAAAAAAGACAAAAAAGACAAAAAAGACAAAAAAGACAAAAAAGACAAAAAAGACAAAAAAGACAAAAAAGACAAAAAAGACAAAAAAGACAAAAAAGACAAAAAAGACAAAAAAGACAAAAAAGACAAAAAAGACAAAAAAGACAAAAAAGACAAAAAAGACAAAAAAGACAAAAAAGACAAAAAAGACAAAAAAGACAAAAAAGACAAAAAAGACAAAAAAGACAAAAAAGACAAAAAAGACAAAAAAGACAAAAAAGACAAAAAAGACAAAAAAGACAAAAAAGACAAAAAAGACAAAAAAGACAAAAAAGACAAAAAAGACAAAAAAGACAAAAAAGACAAAAAAGACAAAAAAGACAAAAAAGACAAAAAAGACAAAAAAGACAAAAAAGACAAAAAAGACAAAAAAGACAAAAAAGACAAAAAAGACAAAAAAGACAAAAAAGACAAAAAAGACAAAAAAGACAAAAAAGACAAAAAAGACAAAAAAGACAAAAAAGACAAAAAAGACAAAAAAGACAAAAAAGACAAAAAAGACAAAAAAGACAAAAAAGACAAAAAAGACAAAAAAGACAAAAAAGACAAAAAAGACAAAAAAGACAAAAAAGACAAAAAAGACAAAAAAGACAAAAAAGACAAAAAAGACAAAAAAGACAAAAAAGACAAAAAAGACAAAAAAGACAAAAAAGACAAAAAAGACAAAAAAGACAAAAAAGACAAAAAAGACAAAAAAGACAAAAAAGACAAAAAAGACAAAAAAGACAAAAAAGACAAAAAAGACAAAAAAGACAAAAAAGACAAAAAAGACAAAAAAGACAAAAAAGACAAAAAAGACAAAAAAGACAAAAAAGACAAAAAAGACAAAAAAGACAAAAAAGACAAAAAAGACAAAAAAGACAAAAAAGACAAAAAAGACAAAAAAGACAAAAAAGACAAAAAAGACAAAAAAGACAAAAAAGACAAAAAAGACAAAAAAGACAAAAAAGACAAAAAAGACAAAAAAGACAAAAAAGACAAAAAAGACAAAAAAGACAAAAAAGACAAAAAAGACAAAAAAGACAAAAAAGACAAAAAAGACAAAAAAGACAAAAAAGACAAAAAAGACAAAAAAGACAAAAAAGACAAAAAAGACAAAAAAGACAAAAAAGACAAAAAAGACAAAAAAGACAAAAAAGACAAAAAAGACAAAAAAGACAAAAAAGACAAAAAAGACAAAAAAGACAAAAAAGACAAAAAAGACAAAAAAGACAAAAAAGACAAAAAAGACAAAAAAGACAAAAAAGACAAAAAAGACAAAAAAGACAAAAAAGACAAAAAAGACAAAAAAGACAAAAAAGACAAAAAAGACAAAAAAGACAAAAAAGACAAAAAAGACAAAAAAGACAAAAAAGACAAAAAAGACAAAAAAGACAAAAAAGACAAAAAAGACAAAAAAGACAAAAAAGACAAAAAAGACAAAAAAGACAAAAAAGACAAAAAAGACAAAAAAGACAAAAAAGACAAAAAAGACAAAAAAGACAAAAAAGACAAAAAAGACAAAAAAGACAAAAAAGACAAAAAAGACAAAAAAGACAAAAAAGACAAAAAAGACAAAAAAGACAAAAAAGACAAAAAAGACAAAAAAGACAAAAAAGACAAAAAAGACAAAAAAGACAAAAAAGACAAAAAAGACAAAAAAGACAAAAAAGACAAAAAAGACAAAAAAGACAAAAAAGACAAAAAAGACAAAAAAGACAAAAAAGACAAAAAAGACAAAAAAGACAAAAAAGACAAAAAAGACAAAAAAGACAAAAAAGACAAAAAAGACAAAAAAGACAAAAAAGACAAAAAAGACAAAAAAGACAAAAAAGACAAAAAAGACAAAAAAGACAAAAAAGACAAAAAAGACAAAAAAGACAAAAAAGACAAAAAAGACAAAAAAGACAAAAAAGACAAAAAAGACAAAAAAGACAAAAAAGACAAAAAAGACAAAAAAGACAAAAAAGACAAAAAAGACAAAAAAGACAAAAAAGACAAAAAAGACAAAAAAGACAAAAAAGACAAAAAAGACAAAAAAGACAAAAAAGACAAAAAAGACAAAAAAGACAAAAAAGACAAAAAAGACAAAAAAGACAAAAAAGACAAAAAAGACAAAAAAGACAAAAAAGACAAAAAAGACAAAAAAGACAAAAAAGACAAAAAAGACAAAAAAGACAAAAAAGACAAAAAAGACAAAAAAGACAAAAAAGACAAAAAAGACAAAAAAGACAAAAAAGACAAAAAAGACAAAAAAGACAAAAAAGACAAAAAAGACAAAAAAGACAAAAAAGACAAAAAAGACAAAAAAGACAAAAAAGACAAAAAAGACAAAAAAGACAAAAAAGACAAAAAAGACAAAAAAGACAAAAAAGACAAAAAAGACAAAAAAGACAAAAAAGACAAAAAAGACAAAAAAGACAAAAAAGACAAAAAAGACAAAAAAGACAAAAAAGACAAAAAAGACAAAAAAGACAAAAAAGACAAAAAAGACAAAAAAGACAAAAAAGACAAAAAAGACAAAAAAGACAAAAAAGACAAAAAAGACAAAAAAGACAAAAAAGACAAAAAAGACAAAAAAGACAAAAAAGACAAAAAAGACAAAAAAGACAAAAAAGACAAAAAAGACAAAAAAGACAAAAAAGACAAAAAAGACAAAAAAGACAAAAAAGACAAAAAAGACAAAAAAGACAAAAAAGACAAAAAAGACAAAAAAGACAAAAAAGACAAAAAAGACAAAAAAGACAAAAAAGACAAAAAAGACAAAAAAGACAAAAAAGACAAAAAAGACAAAAAAGACAAAAAAGACAAAAAAGACAAAAAAGACAAAAAAGACAAAAAAGACAAAAAAGACAAAAAAGACAAAAAAGACAAAAAAGACAAAAAAGACAAAAAAGACAAAAAAGACAAAAAAGACAAAAAAGACAAAAAAGACAAAAAAGACAAAAAAGACAAAAAAGACAAAAAAGACAAAAAAGACAAAAAAGACAAAAAAGACAAAAAAGACAAAAAAGACAAAAAAGACAAAAAAGACAAAAAAGACAAAAAAGACAAAAAAGACAAAAAAGACAAAAAAGACAAAAAAGACAAAAAAGACAAAAAAGACAAAAAAGACAAAAAAGACAAAAAAGACAAAAAAGACAAAAAAGACAAAAAAGACAAAAAAGACAAAAAAGACAAAAAAGACAAAAAAGACAAAAAAGACAAAAAAGACAAAAAAGACAAAAAAGACAAAAAAGACAAAAAAGACAAAAAAGACAAAAAAGACAAAAAAGACAAAAAAGACAAAAAAGACAAAAAAGACAAAAAAGACAAAAAAGACAAAAAAGACAAAAAAGACAAAAAAGACAAAAAAGACAAAAAAGACAAAAAAGACAAAAAAGACAAAAAAGACAAAAAAGACAAAAAAGACAAAAAAGACAAAAAAGACAAAAAAGACAAAAAAGACAAAAAAGACAAAAAAGACAAAAAAGACAAAAAAGACAAAAAAGACAAAAAAGACAAAAAAGACAAAAAAGACAAAAAAGACAAAAAAGACAAAAAAGACAAAAAAGACAAAAAAGACAAAAAAGACAAAAAAGACAAAAAAGACAAAAAAGACAAAAAAGACAAAAAAGACAAAAAAGACAAAAAAGACAAAAAAGACAAAAAAGACAAAAAAGACAAAAAAGACAAAAAAGACAAAAAAGACAAAAAAGACAAAAAAGACAAAAAAGACAAAAAAGACAAAAAAGACAAAAAAGACAAAAAAGACAAAAAAGACAAAAAAGACAAAAAAGACAAAAAAGACAAAAAAGACAAAAAAGACAAAAAAGACAAAAAAGACAAAAAAGACAAAAAAGACAAAAAAGACAAAAAAGACAAAAAAGACAAAAAAGACAAAAAAGACAAAAAAGACAAAAAAGACAAAAAAGACAAAAAAGACAAAAAAGACAAAAAAGACAAAAAAGACAAAAAAGACAAAAAAGACAAAAAAGACAAAAAAGACAAAAAAGACAAAAAAGACAAAAAAGACAAAAAAGACAAAAAAGACAAAAAAGACAAAAAAGACAAAAAAGACAAAAAAGACAAAAAAGACAAAAAAGACAAAAAAGACAAAAAAGACAAAAAAGACCAAAAAGACAAAAAAGACAATGTTTTATATTTTTAAAACCTGTACTGGACTCCTACGAACGTAAAACATGGATGCAGAAATTTATTAGACTACTTTAAATTTAATTGAAAAATCGTTTTCGTCTCTGTTTTGAATTTGATGCTTTGGGGTAACATTGGCCAGTCTCAATTCTGACGGTTTCAACGAGTTTTGGCGATCAAAAAGGATACAAAACACCTTCATAATATTTACAAATGCTAGTTTATCAATTTTATCTTGCTTTTTAACGTTTTCTTTTAAACAAACATTTATAATTAAAAACCCGATTTAATACACTTGACAGTGGATTGTAGCCTTTCTTTCAGCCTGTAAATGATATTTGGGTACATATAAAACAAAATGAATTATGAATTATGATTAATGAATTTCATACGCAATAAATCCAAAATGAATTTAGGAATTAAAGATTCAAAGTTTTTATTAGGATAAAAGTATTTTTATATGATCATAATTTTCATATAAATAACCTTATTTGCAACTAGTTGGAGATTTTTGAATGACTAGATTCTGGAATGTCATGTATGATTCCGTTTCTATGACATTATAATCTAACTCAATTTACTCCTTTTGAAGTTACAGCATATGATATCTTCAAAATGGAAGGGGTATAAAAATTAAGAATACAATTTGAAAAAAGGTGCCTGACCATGTATTTCAAATAATTCAACCTCTCAAGTAGAGGAATCAAATACATAGATAAAATTATTGGAACAAAATTTCAATTGCTAGAGTAAAATACGATACCAAAATGCAGAAAATCGGTAGAATAAATTTTGAAAATTAAAAGTATTGAAAATTTTGAAAGCGTAGTATTTTTAATTTTGTTATTTTGAGATTTTTATTCTGTTTTGTTGATTTTGTCTATTTTGTTAATTTTGTTAATTTGGTAATTTTTTCAATTTTCATAATTTTGTCAGCATTCTTAGTTGATAAATTTTGTCAATTTAACCAATTTTCTAGATTTTGTCAATTTTGTCGATTTTAACAATTTTCATGATTTTGTCAACTTTTTCAAATTTGAAAATTTTGTCAATTTTGTCAAATTTGTCAATTTGGTCAGTTTTGTTAATTTTGTCAATTTTGTCAGTTTTATCAAATTAGTCAATTTTATCAAATAAGTCAATTTTGTCAATCTTGTCAATTTTGTCAATTTTGTCAATTTTGTCAATTTTGTCAGCTTTGTCAATTAAGTGTATTTTGTCGATTTTGTCATTGTCAATTTGGCCAATTTTCTCAATTTTGTCAATTTTCTTCGATTTTGTAAATTTTGTCAATTTGTCAATCTTGTCAATTTTGTCAATTTGGTCAATTGGGTCAATTTTGTAAATTTCGCCAGTCAATTTTGTCAATCTTTTCAATTTTGTCAATTTTGTAAATATAGTGAATTTTGTCAATTTTGTCTTTGTCAATTTTGTGAATTTTGACAATTTGGTCATTTTGGTCAATTTGGTCAATTTTGTCAATTTTGTAGATTTTTGTCAGTTTTATCAATCTTGTCAATTTTGTCAATTGAGTGAATTTTGTCGATTTTGTCATCGTTAATTTAGTAATTTTTTTTTCAATTTTGTCAGTTTTATCAATCTTGTCAATTTTGTCAATTCAGTGAATTTTGTCGATTTTATCATCGTCAATTTTGTCAATTCTGCCAATTTTCTCGATTTTGTCAAATTTATAAATATTATCAATTTTTATGATTTTTTCAGCTAAGTTAATTTTGTCAAATCAATGAATTAAGCCAAGTTTGTCAATTTCGTCAATTTGGTCAATTTGGTCAATTTAATCAATTTTGTCAATTTTTGTCAGTTTTATCAGTCTTGTCAATTTTGTCAATTTAGTGATTTTTTTCGATTTTGTCATCGTTAATTTAATCATTTTTTTCAATTTTCTCAATTTTGTCAGTTTTATCAATCTTGTCAATTTTGTCAATTTAGTGAATTTTGTCATCTCTTTTGTCAATTTTGTTAATTTTGTCAATTTTGTCAATTTTGTCAATTTTGTCAATTTTGTCAATTTTGTCAATATTGTCGATTTTGTCAATTTTGTCAATTTTTTCAAGTTTGTTAATTTTGTCAGTTTTATCAATATTGCCAATTCAGTGAATTTTAATCCAGTTTTTCATCGTCAATTTGGTCAATTCTGCCAATTTTCTCGATTTTGTCAATTTTATAAATTTTGTCAATTTTATGATTTTTTCAATCAAGTGAATTTTGTCAAATCAATGAATTATGTCAAATTTGTCAATTTCGTCAAATTGGTCTATTTAGTCAATTTTTTTTTCTGTTTCTTCAACTTTGTCAATAATGATTATTAGCTTTTTAGCTTTATATGCATGTTCCAAAAAAAATCCCAAATGCTTCAAACTCTACTATGGAGGGTTTGGTGGCGCTACTGTTTGGTTGTCATCTTCCATTGGCTTCAGCAAGTGAAAGTTCAGATTGACCTCCAAGCCGTCATCGTTTTTCTCTAGACACCAACCCCAACAACAACAACGCAACGTTAGATCTGAAGAGAGGAAGAGAAAAGGGAACAAAAAAACAAGCTCGAGAGGATTCAGTAGCATTTGTCTTATTAGATTTAATTTGCTTTCACGGGCGAAATACTCTCCTGTCGGTGAAAACCATTTTTATGTTCAATAATTTGGAGCTGCGGTTCCGAAATTTTTGAAATGGTTCGGTTTCAAACTGAACCATTAAAATGAAAAAATACAACCATTAGCTGGGAAAATTAGAACTGTCGTCTTCCTCCTACACGGTTTCTGTCACGATGACATCAAACCTGAGTGGGAGTGAAGCCTGTCTGTTCTCCCTTCCACACATCGACAGGTCCATACTTTTAGATAGCAAGCGCGTATCTATGACGTCACGTATAATTTGACGTCATATATACGATAATCTTGATTTTAGTGATTGCTGATTGTGGCTAGCAAGGCCAATTGACACGTTTTTTGGAGTGATGATTTGATGATAATTACTATGAAAATTTATTTTTCAAACTATTTTGTTTTTTTTTTCTTTTATACATTGAAGAGGGAAAAAAATCAAATTTTTTAAGACAAAAATCATTTTTATTGTACTTCCCAGTTTCGCAAAAACGTAGTGACAAAGTTTATAAAAAATCACACCAATACATACAAATACACTGACATCGTCTGAACTCGTCGAGCTGATTCGATAGGTACCTATAAAGGTATATCTAAGACCCATAATTAATGATCTCCCAAATCGACCGATAACTATACCTTTCTGAAAGAAAGGCAAAAAGTACTATTATGTTGCATAAATTTAGGGGCAAAAATTAAAATAGTTGCTTAACAGTTTGAGCTAAAAAATACAAATGAAATTTTATCTTAACACATTCCACTTGACCCACTCACTATTTCCATTTTTTTTTTTCAAAGTTAACCATTTGAGAGGGTTCTATCCATTTGTCCAATACTCTTGGAGAATGTCCTTATTTTTTAAATATCAAAAATTTATCTCTAAAAACCTACAAAAATAGAACTAAAACTATACATATACAAAGAAAAAAAGTAGTTCTTTCACATTCAACAACCCGTTTGCTTCTAAATGCTTTTTAGATTCATCAGGAGAGCTGTTTGTTTGCAAGCCTTGGCAAAATTAGATATTTTAAGATTTTGAAATTACTTTTTTACAAACAGAAATAAATTTCAAATTCATTTAAAATTTTGTCTGTTTGGTACTCAATTCATTGGCTTTCAAACGTAGAAAACAGTTTTCAAAAATTCAAACTACTGACTGTTAGAATTTATTTAAATTAAGGGAGTAAAATAAGTCATATAGATTAAATCTGTTTCAGAATCGAACATTTCGAACTCCATCATCGCAGGCGTGGCTCAGTAGAACAAGTTCCACATCGCCAATAGTTGCTACTCCGTGATTGACCGAGGCCATCAATTTTGTTCAAAGGTCAAAAGAATGGTGTCTGAGATTGACAGCACATTCACAATGCCCAAATCTGATGCTCTCTCTTCCTACATCAATAACGGCGCCGGCCACGTCCTAGTAGTCAATAGATAGAATTGAAAAGAGAGAAAGGAATGACAGAATAAATCATGCTTTAGGACCGAGGTCACCTCTGCATCCTAGCAAAACAATTTTTGTTGGGAATATGGGTTAAAGGATATGATCATGGAGACACTTTTGACTGTGCTGTGATCTTATGTCATTTTTTTTCTATTGTTGGCCTCTAAATCAATTAAAATGAATCCAGCTATGTTATTTAAGTGAAAACAATCCTATTTTAACCAAATGATATCTCTAAAGAGGCATTTTTTCTTAAAGCATTGATCTTTTTATATAAGGTACACCGAGGTAAGTGTGGACGCGGGGTAAGTGTGGACGATGGCTATAAAAACAATACTGTGCACTATTTTTCCAAACTTTTGATGCAGAATGTTCAATTTACTTGTAATCTATCCAATAACTGTGAAAAATATACGATTCAGACAATAACGGTTGTTTACAGCGACTTTTTCGGAATTTTCTATTTTCAACTACGATGTCGAGTTGATGTGCATCTTTTTCAATTGCAAATTTTTCCTAAACTAGCTGGCTCTCGATGAAAAACTCTACATTGAAACAATCCTTACATTCCAAACAACCAGTTAGGAAAAGAAACGGCGGTTAAAAATTAAGAAAAAAGAGTTTATTTACAAAAAACCAAAATTTTGTCTCCAACCCCTACCTGGGGTAAGTGTGGACGGCTTTAAAAAGGCTTGATGTTTACACATTTTTTCAATTTTCTGTCCTTCATCCTTTATGAGTTGTATTATTTAGCTATATTAAGCATTCGGATCATGAAAATTTGAGTAAAGTACTTATTTGTTCTGTGTTTTTGATAAAATCGGATCTCGTGTGTTGTAACATAAATTACACACTATAATTATAGTATCATGAACTTTTTTCAAAATTTTGGACGGTTCGAGCAATAAAGTAACGTATTCAACCAAGAAAACACAATTTTTTTGAAAATTTCCTGAGAAATCAAAGGGAAAATCTACCGTCCACACTTACCCCATAAAGCGGGGTAAGTGAAGACACCAGCCGTCCATAACGATTTGCGTGATAACTTTTTTCGTTTTGCTTCTATCGAGCTCATCTCTTCAGCTTTTGTAAAAAACATGTTCTGCATCACATTGAACGTCAATTTATCAAAATTGCTCCACTGCTGATTTTTTTATGATTTTTTAAAGTTGAACTATACGAAAACCCGTCCACACTTACCCCGGTGTACCTTACTTAAGACAAGATAGAAAACTGACTTTTGTTGTCAATTTTTAAGCTCGATTTAAAATTAAAATTTAAATCAAATTCAATATTTTTAAAACTTTATCCATTTTGAAATCACAATACTTGTTTGCTAAACTATGGCCAGATAATTTGAAAATAAATAATTTTCTCAATTTTTGTTTTGCCCCCTCTTTCTAAGGAATCTTTATCTCATTTAAAAAAAAATCTAAATCAAAAATTTTAATAGTGTAAATAAAAACTAAAAAAATAGAGTGAAAACCCCGGAAAAATGACAAAACGCTAGCGATAGATATGTAAGTGAAAGACACGGCCTTGATCAGGCTCATTAAAGTATATTTATCGTGGAGCGTGAGCAAAAATTAACAGGTTATAGTAGTAGACAAAAACATGGACTTAGATGTCTTATAATTTGGCATTAATGAACCCTAATATGACCGATGTTACCTCTTGTCGATACAAGTGGAGGGTTTTCAATTAAATGGGCTTTTTGATGATTTTTGGATGAGCTTAGATTCCAATTCCTAAAAGCCTCCGAAGACTGGAACAAAAGCTAAACTTTTTACCTACTTATAAACATAAACATGACATCATATGGAGGAATCTTCAACTATAGGTACAATCGATGGTGAACAAGACAGGAAAATAGAGTTAACCAGAAATCTCACAATAAAATAACTGTCTAAAATATATCGACGAATTTATCGATGTTTTACGACGAAAGTTTTTCAAAATTGAAATTGGCTTTGATTCTCAAAAGCTCGCCTCTTCGCGGTAACAGTCTGATGGTAGCTTCTCATTAATGTTTTGTATAATAAAATTGTACTTAGCTGCCTGATTTACTTCGTTCATCCTCGTATCAAACACGGCTTCATTGCAGTTGATGATCGGTTGAAGGGCGTCCCAAGATTAACTTTTTTGAAAAAGATTCACAACTTTTCACAAATTTTTCAATAAAGAAAATTCAGCTCCAAATTATAAAACTTCTGTCAGCTTCGGGCACAGCCTACCAATCCTTATAAACTTTTTGGTAAAATCTAACGAAAAACTCAAATTGAGTTATTATTATTTTTCATTTATGTGTCCAACACGGTTTTAAGGATGCTTTAAATATGCCTAAATGTTTGGATGGAAAACAATATATTTTATTTTCGGTTGACTAATTCCGTGGTTTTGACCAAATTTGTCATGAACATACACCAAATATGTTCAATAGTAACTTTCGACTCTCATCAGATAACTATCCTTTATGTTAAAGTTCCTTTTTCATTAAGTTTTAATTTTTAGTTTGCCTCTAACACCACAAATACTATTAAAACAATTTTCCTAAAGTAAAGGAAGTAAAGGAAGTAAAGGAAAATTAAAACAATTTTATGGGTTAAAAAATGGATGACTCCCAGTGCATCAAATACCACACTCCTTATGCATAATTCTTATGACCATTGGTGTTGTCCAGCATAAACGAGTACAGAATACCTAAACTAGTCGCATACAAAACTCTTCCACATCAAATATAAAGGATACACCTTAAATTTCTGAACTCGTTATCATTTTATTGGTTTTTTTTCCAAAAAGGTGTGATTGAAATTTTCACTCAATCCGGAAAAAAAATTCTGTCCAGTTGATATAAAATAGCTTCATAATTAGATTTGCGATTAAAGTTCATCACATTTACGATTAAAATTTAAGCTCTCCAGTGTTTAAGACCGCAGCTATGGGAAAGTCACAGTACACTTCGTGTTGATAGGTTGGAATCAAATGATATCTTTAAGAATGTGAAAATGATTTAATAATAAGTTAAATCGAATAATATCCATAAAATCTTTATTTTTGTTTTTTTTTAACACAATAAGAACCGCGACAACATCTAAGCCGAGAAACACCCAAATTTCGAATTCTTTATTTCAAAACTTGCTGGTACTTGCTTCAACATTCACAATTATTATTTTGAAATTGAAAAAACGAAAAAATAAACGTCTGTTATCTATGTTGTAACTTCGCTTATAAAAAAAACCATACCAAACAGCATATCGATTTGGCAAATCTACAAGTCATTATGCAAAAGATATTATTATCACTCGAAACGTTTCCTCCCCAGATAAGTAACTTTGACTGTTATGCATCGAACCATTAGCGAATTTGGAAAAGTAATTCACAGCTCGACTAAATAAGTCCGTACGCTTAGAGCTCGATTCGCACGTTAGGAGCCAAAACGGTCCACATCTTTTGGACGCGTAAAATTCATTTAGTACAATACAGCCGGATGTTCTTCAAAGGCCAAAATTTACCGGTCCAAACGTGGGTAGGTACGCGAAATTGTTAGGGCAACCGCCCGTGACCATCTTGAATCGTCGAATCTAATACAGAAACAGCCCAACATGAGGTGGAGTGTGGCTCGACGAACCGATTCGGACATTTCACTCTTCGGTCAGCTGTTTCTTACCGAGGCAGGAGGGCGACCAATCACACAATGCATTCCGCTCACAAAGTCCCAATTACTCGAATACCGGACGGACAGACAGACAGAAATCGATCAGCAGCACGTCAACAATTTTGAGCTGCAAGAAAAGGTCTCGCTAGGGTTTGTGCGTCTCAAATAGTGTTTAGTCAGCCTAGGATTTGGTCAAACGTTTTTCCTACATCTGAGTGCGCGCAAAAGTAACTACTAGATCAGATTTGACGTATGCATCGAATGTGTAAAGGATCCAAAACATAATTCCGTGAAGTTTGTCTTCAGTTAACTGCACCGTTTCGTAATGTCCAGTCGAACGTTTCTTTGAGGAATTCTCACAAAACGCGGTCATAACTTATGCATGTAGATGCAAATTTACTCACTGGACCATTTTGAGTCATTAAAATGGCATAAGTGAGGTTAAAATTTGTAACCCACCCATTACAGTCAATCTTCATCATAAACAGACACGTGCAGCATTGCAACACAATATTTTTAAGAACTTGAGGTGTGTCGATATGCATGCAGAAATAATCTAAACCGAATGAGACTGAGTAGACTACAACTAATCACTTAAGTTGACTAATTCAAATATGAACTCAATTCACACCTTTGAGAAGTATATGATGTGTGCAAAGACCAAAAAGACCAAAAAGACAAAAAAGACAAAAAAGACAAAAAAGACAAAAAAGACAAAAAAGACAAAAAAGACAAAAAAGACAAAAAAGACAAAAAAGACAAAAAAGACAAAAAAGACAAAAAAGACAAAAAAGACAAAAAAGACAAAAAAGACAAAAAAGACAAAAAAGACAAAAAAGACAAAAAAGACAAAAAAGACAAAAAAGACAAAAAAGACAAAAAAGACAAAAAAGACAAAAAAGACAAAAAAGACAAAAAAGACAAAAAAGACAAAAAAGACAAAAAAGACAAAAAAGACAAAAAAGACAAAAAAGACAAAAAAGACAAAAAAGACAAAAAAGACAAAAAAGACAAAAAAGACAAAAAAGACAAAAAAGACAAAAAAGACAAAAAAGACAAAAAAGACAAAAAAGACAAAAAAGACAAAAAAGACAAAAAAGACAAAAAAGACAAAAAAGACAAAAAAGACAAAAAAGACAAAAAAGACAAAAAAGACAAAAAAGACAAAAAAGACAAAAAAGACAAAAAAGACAAAAAAGACAAAAAAGACAAAAAAGACAAAAAAGACAAAAAAGACAAAAAAGACAAAAAAGACAAAAAAGACAAAAAAGACAAAAAAGACAAAAAAGACAAAAAAGACAAAAAAGACAAAAAAGACAAAAAAGACAAAAAAGACAAAAAAGACAAAAAAGACAAAAAAGACAAAAAAGACAAAAAAGACAAAAAAGACAAAAAAGACAAAAAAGACAAAAAAGACAAAAAAGACAAAAAAGACAAAAAAGACAAAAAAGACAAAAAAGACAAAAAAGACAAAAAAGACAAAAAAGACAAAAAAGACAAAAAAGACAAAAAAGACAAAAAAGACAAAAAAGACAAAAAAGACAAAAAAGACAAAAAAGACAAAAAAGACAAAAAAGACAAAAAAGACAAAAAAGACAAAAAAGACAAAAAAGACAAAAAAGACAAAAAAGACAAAAAAGACAAAAAAGACAAAAAAGACAAAAAAGACAAAAAAGACAAAAAAGACAAAAAAGACAAAAAAGACAAAAAAGACAAAAAAGACAAAAAAGACAAAAAAGACAAAAAAGACAAAAAAGACAAAAAAGACAAAAAAGACAAAAAAGACAAAAAAGACAAAAAAGACAAAAAAGACAAAAAAGACAAAAAAGACAAAAAAGACAAAAAAGACAAAAAAGACAAAAAAGACAAAAAAGACAAAAAAGACAAAAAAAAAACAAAAAAGACAAAAAAGACAAAAAAGACAAAAAAGACAAAAAAGACAAAAAAGACAAAAAAGACAAAAAAGACAAAAAAGACAAAAAAGACAAAAAAGACAAAAAAGACAAAAAAGACAAAAAGACAAAAAAGACAAAAAAGACAAAAAAGACAAAAAAGACAAAAAAGACAAAAAAGACAAAAAAGACAAAAAAGACAAAAAAGACAAAAAAGACAAAAAAGACAAAAAAGACAAAAAAGACAAAAAAGACAAAAAAGACAAAAAAGACAAAAAAGACAAAAAAGACAAAAAAGACAAAAAAGACAAAAAAGACAAAAAAGACAAAAAAGACAAAAAAGACAAAAAAGACAAAAAAGACAAAAAAGACAAAAAAGACAAAAAAGACAAAAAAGACAAAAAAGACAAAAAAGACAAAAAAGACAAAAAAGACAAAAAAGACAAAAAAGACAAAAAAGACAAAAAAGACAAAAAAGACAAAAAAGACAAAAAAGACAAAAAAGACAAAAATTAAATTTGAATTTGTTTGTTTTCTTCCATTAAATCAAACAATAATATTTTGCCAAACATCAAGGGAAAAATTGATTTAAAAAAAATGATATCTACAATTTTTAAAAATTCGAAAAGATATCATTAAAAGTTTTTCTGACATGAATAAAATTCTTAAGTTTTATTATATTTAAAAAATTTGTTGAAGACTAAAAATCTATTTGACTGCTGTTCTAATTATATACAAACTTCAATTTAGTTTAAAATATCTTTAAAAAATCGTTAATATTCTCGTATTTTACACAGTAGGTACAAGAAAACAAATTGAATGTTCCTATTCTATTTTAGCAGAAGTCAAAAGTTTTATGTGGTTTCCATTTAACAAAACCTTCTGTATGAAACTCGAATCTTGGTTTGTATTAAGAAGTGTATCTTAACAAGTTCATTCATTACTTTATTTCTTATCACTTAGATAAAAAAAATCGTTTATGGCATTACAAATTTTATGCTGATATCAACCCAGCAACCATGAATCGTATCAAAAATGATAACTTAAGTCGTTTACAATAGTGCTTCGAATAGGAATTTCAACTGCGTAATGAAAAGATCGTATAAAATTTCGTCTGAAGTCATTTTAAATCGGATAGAATAGAAAATCCACCATGTTTGTAAATTTTGAAATGATTTTGCTCCTGCGCAGGCTTCAAGATAGAAAAACACCGTCATGTTCTTTCTGCAACCAGTAGTGCATCCAGATGGTTAAAAGTTAGAATCGATTAATAATATTGACCAATGAGAGAACTGGAAAATATTGTCGTTGGCAACGATTTGAAGGCTATGAGAGCAAAATCCAATTGGTGTAGTTTTCGTCGATTAAGATAGGAATGAAATTTATGAATGTTAATTGCCTCCAGTTTGGTAGGCAAATGTTGTTTTTTTTTCAGCTTTTATGCTTTTTTTTGTTTCGATTATAGTCGTTTTACCATCTTTATGGCATTCGCGACTTTAACAACGGTACAGTTGGCGGATGGTTATTAAAAACTTGTCCGGTACAACTGTGTTCGATGTTTGCTCTTAGGCTCGAACTCGCGGACATCGGCTCAGGAGACAACAGACTTGTCAACTGAGCTATATCACAAGTCCTTTCAACTTTTATACGATCATTCTACAATGTATATATCAAAACAGCATAAGAATAAAGCTACTAAAATTTTTGCTGGGAAATGATCTTCAACAATTGGAACCTCTGTTTTATATTGAGTTTCTTGTTTATCTAAATGCTCAACTCCACATTCAAAAGAATTTTGATAAATTACTCGAGGCCACAAAATTCACATTTTTTAAGGGCGAAGAATTTGTGAACTTCTTTTACTTTATTTTAGTGCACTGAAAAAAGCTTGAAAAAAATTAAAAAATTAAGCCTTTTTCTGACAAACTTTTGAATATTACCAAAAAAGAATTGAAATTAACAACTTACCCCAAGATCCCAAGTAATTATGACAATGAAAAAAGTTACAGAAGTTTCTTTTTGTTCACGGTTCCCAGCTCTGTAAAATAAAATATTTGTAACGAACCACATTTAATCAATGGTAAAAGCAAAAATCAAAAAGTTTTCATGACATCAACAAATTTGTAAAATGAAGTTAAACTTTTTTTCTTAAAAACTTTTCTCAGTTATGTCAGAAAAACTTTTCTTCCAATTTAAAAAAAACTGAAGAATTAAACTATTTAAGATCGTATCATCGTCATCATCATCAAACGATAGAATAAATTCGAAGGAATAATATAGAAGATTAGATATTGAAATTGATCGAATAGAATTTTATTAGAAGCATTTTAATCACATACCGTCAATTCTTTCCTAATGAAACAAATTTCCAATTTCATAATCTTAAAATATTCACCCAAGGAGCAAGACATTTACCAATAAGGCCAATTGATTTAATAAACATGAAATTTAAATTTACCGAAATCTATTGTCAAACTAATAAACTTTGTTGAAATATATTTAAAAAGTTTGTTTTTGTTTTCCACAGCTGAATTTTGTGTTTTGGTAACTAAATCTTCTTCCAAATTTTTAATATGAAAAACATAGTTTCTTGCTTTTGTATTTTCCAGGACTCAATATTTCAAATGACGGCGACAAAACATTCAGCGCTTGAAATTTTGAACTAAACGTTTTATTTATTTTTATTAGTTTGATTCTTTTTTTTGTATCGATTAATATAATTAATCTTTCAAAAGTTCGAAAAATAATTTGAAGTAGCAACTTTAAAGTTTAATTTTAATGTGCAATGTAAACTAAATAAGTATTTCCTTTGTGCTTTCAAAATTTAGTACAAAGCTTGAAATTTAATTTTTTTTATTTTTAACAGTTTTGTATTTGAGCTTTCAAGAAATCACCCAATTCCTAACCTGTACTTTTTCAGTGATGAATTGAATTGAATGTGTTGCATTTTCAATATACAAAGTAATTATTGTTAACTAAATAAAACATTAACTGTTTGAGTCTTTTATTTTAAGAACTGGAAGAATTTGAATATAAAAAAGGATCTTATCTTTGACTTTGATCACTGATACTCATGAAATAAAATTGAATATTGTCATTTGGAAATAACATTCAATAGTCATCTTCTTGTTTTTAATGTATTCTTTCAAGTTCAAAATTGATATTTTTTCCTTATCGATAATTTTAATTTCAAATTGTGATTCAAATTGTGATTCAAAATTTAAGATATTTTAGAGGAATTTTCCATTCAACTTTTTAATTAAAAATAATGAAAAGAAATGTAAATTAATGTGATTAATAATAAACAATTATTATCATTTTGCTAAACAATAGCTCAAAGTTTATTTCTGTCCTGATTTGATTTTTTTTTATTTGGAGTTAAACCCTTTTAACTGATGATATGATATCTGAAAACTGATTCTTATGACCGAAGCTTCAAATTCAGGTCTTATTCAAAATATTGAATTCATATTCGTTTTATGGTGTTTCAAAAATATTGACTTAAAATTTCTCGTTCTGGATAAGAATCATCATGTTGAAAAAAAAATCACTAACTTACCGGAAATTTTATTTTGAAATTTTGATTCTGATATATTTTGAATCGTATCAGTATTTTTTTTTTTTTTTTGAGAATGTGTGATGGTTGAGCACGTTAGCCAAAGCACGTGCTTGTGCGAACATCATTCGCCGTCCCATCGACACCTTCACCGAGCTTCTGAGTCGTCAGCCAGCGTCCGAGAGGATGACTCCTCAGCATTAGGAGTCGTCACCGCACGCCAACAGCTCTCTCCATCGCCGCCAGGTAACAGGAGCACAGGATCTGGTGAGTCCATTCCGTGGAAAAGCTATTATAGCATCGAAGGGGTCGTCATCGGATGACGAAAATGTAATTTTTTCCATCAAAATATGCGTGCGGACGGTTAACATAGCCCCGTCACGAACATAATCCAATCGAGAGGTCGAATTTCCCGTACCACCGTTTAGGGAAACCCCGCTGGTGCGGCGTAAAAACCCGGTGCGACAAGCTATGTTGCTCTAAAGCTTGTCGCATAAAACACGCACGATTTGGGGGGAATAACTTTAGGCGCTTAGCGAGTTGCACGCATGATAGGTTAGGTAGGATTCAGACGCTTTAAATGTTAGGAATTAGAGAATAAATGATTAATATTGTAATTTGATTTCTTTCTTAATTAATTGAAAGTTTTGACCGAACTGGGGTAGTCCGGGGTAGGACCTGGGGGTTTCATGGGCAATTAAGCTGTCGTTCGCATTTTGGATTCGGGAGGTCGTCAGCTCAGTGATGATATTGCCAGGTAAGGGCGATCTATAACTGAGTTGTTCTGAGGATTTTATGTTGATTGGTAGCAATTTCGTCATGTGTTAGTTTCGTCGCATTTTGGGTTAGCTATTTGGAGAGCTCTATCTGATCCGATCCTTAACCACTTTTAAGGAAAATTTATGGACTCGCCCTCAGCGGAGTCTCACCGGGCATATTACACCGTGGCGTACGATCTCCTAACGGAGTGGCGCTTAAGTCGTACGCCAGTAAGGGATCGGTCAGTGGCGGCTACAGCATCTTTTCATATAATCCCAGAATCACCTTTCTTAAAAAAATATAAAGTAATGTTTTTGGCTTATTTTCAAGATTTGGATAGTTATCGTGATTTTTAGGGTAAAAAGTAAATTTTAATCTTAAACCAACGCTGAGAAAACGCGTGTTCATAATTACCCCGCATCTTGAAAAGTATGGGGTAAATATGAACACTTCTTTGTGCGTAGGTAGAAATTTTTTCATATCACACCACATGGAGCATCAATTACCAAGCGTTAAACTTTCAAAAACAACATTTTAGCTCCGTTCACATTGACGAGGGAGTCAATTGATAAGAAACGTCTCAAAACGATTTTCGTTTCTCAGAGACATGCATTTTGTTAACTGTAACTACAAAATTTATACAGTTAGGTTTGCCAGTTATAACTGTAACTTATCAATAGAATGACAGACTATCACATTTGATCAGATTTGAGACCCTAATATGACCCCAACGGCGGGCGCTTACGGCGTTTGTTCGGAATTATCCTTTGTTCATAATTACCCCACTTAGCCCTACAATCTTTTAGAATTCTCTTTGTCTGATACTTACAAAACTAATATGCCGTAAAATAGTCAACGGACCTTTTATCTTCGGATTTTACTCAATTTTTGCCTAGGATCAGGACACCCTGAGCTAAGGATCAAGTCTCCTTTGGTAAAAGATCAAGTCAAGACTTTGAACTCCCAGGACTTTGTTCTCTGAAGATATTTTTCGCTCAAATTTTCTGCGTAAGATAGATCAACTATCGCACTATTATATCACGAAGTTTGAGCTTTCTAAAGATTGTGTGGCCAGAGATACAGTAATTCTACAAAAATCTGACTTTTTGGTCTTTTATTATTCAAACTGCAATATTTCAGAAACTACGCAACGTTTTTGAACGAAATTTTGCAGAATGATTGTTGAAATATAAAGTTAGCATGTCTGAAGCTTTCAAAAAATTTGATCGATGAGGTCAAAAGTTACGCGATGTACAATATTTCAGGCATGAACCTTAAAATGCAAATTCTATAGAATTTTGCACGAATGTTTCCATAGGAAAATCATATTTAATTTTCAACCACCGTTTCTATAAAAAACCTTATACAATTTTGTAAGATTCTGGTTTCAAATCACAAATGGATCATTTATTCATTTTTTTCTTTTCTTCATTGCTTTTGTCAGACATCATTTGACTGATTTGTGAATGGAAAAGATATTGTTCTCTTGAATCGTCCATAATTCTATATAAATCGCATTTTTAGGTTCATGCCTGAAATATTGCACATCGCGTAACTTTTGATCCCATCGATAGAACTTTTCAAAAACTTCAGACATGTCAACTTTAAATTTCAACAATCCGTTGCAAAGTTTCAATAAAAAGCGGTGCTTAGTTTCTGAGACATGGCCGTAGGAACGGGGAGGGTTTTGGGGGCCTAAACCCCCCCCCCCCCCCCCCCATGAAGGCCCAAAAATGCCAAGAGAATTTTTTTGGCTGAACATAACATTTGAAATTACTTATCAAATTTTTATGAACAACTTAAATGATTCACGAGTAACATTAGTGTAGTAATCTCGGCTCCAAACCTCCAAATCTTATTCCAGAACTACAATTCTACATCAGTTTTTCAAAATAAAATTCGACTTGTTGATTGTAATTCATTTCAAATTCAGTTCAAATATTTTTTTTTTACAAATTTTGCCAAAAATAAACAAAAAAAAATTAATTTTTGGAAACCTTAAATATTCTGTCGATTCTGAATCGACTAATGTGTTCCAATTAAATAAAAACAATTTTCCACGTGTTTTTTTTTTTATTTTAATTAAATAATTCCGTAATTCAACATATTGGCCAGATTTTTGAGAAAATTATGAAACAATATTCCAGATACTTGCGGAAAAATATTTAGTACGTATCTAGATTATTGTTCTTGATTTTCAGTTTGCATCATCTTTGGTAAAGTATCCTGCTTCGAGCCTTGGTGACGCATTTCAATCTAAAATATGATGATTTTTTAAGATTCGAAACTCATAATTTCGGAATACGAAAAGAAAATATAAAAATTTCAAACCATTTTTAATATTTGGATCTGAAATTTATATCCTTAATTTTTATGCAAAGTTGAAACATAAGAAAGTTCAGATTTGAAAAATGTGAAACAATTTTATCATTCAAAATGTTGTTTAAATTTACAAGTTCAATCACGAATAAATAATTGAAAAAAAAAACCATATTGAAAACTATAATTTCAGAATCAAATAAAAAATTTCGGTTAAGAGTTCTGAAAAAAATTTCACAAGATGGACCTCACACGACCAAACAATATGCTCGATGTCATGGTAACCTTGGCCGCAACTACACAAATTGCTACCAGCAATGTCAAAACGATAGAGTACCGCGTCTAAGGAACAATGATTGGACATGAGACGGGAAAATATACGAATAAAATCCCGACTCAAGTTCAATCTATTGAACCATGGTTTAAGGCTTACCTTTGGGATAATCGAGTGGAGCCACCGACCCTTGTCATCCTCGTTCCATTTGCGCTGCCAGTTGACAAGAGAGTTCCCTCGTACCAAGAAGTAGAATTCGTTGAAGACGATTTCACGTGGATACGTGTCGCCTTCCGTCGCCCCCACCTGTGCCAGAGAGTCTGCCTTCTCATTGCCCACTATCGAGCAATGCGAGGGAACCTAAACAAAGGTGATGGAAAAGCGACGTCTTGTTAAAGCACTCAAAATATCCCGTATCTTCTCTAGGAAGAACGGCGAGTGCTTTCCCGGTCGTATTGAGCGTATTACGTCAACTGAGCTTAGGCTATCCGTTACAATGTAGTAGAGCCCAACAGGCCGTGAGGCGATGCTGTCCAAGGCCCAGTGAATAGCAGCTAACTCTGCTATATATACAGAGCATGGTGACTGGAGATTATAAGAGGCGCTCGTTGTTTCGTTGAAAACTCCAAATCCCGTTGATTCCTCAATTAGAGACCCATCGGCAAAGTACATTTTGTCAGTATCGACATGTCTATATTTAGCTTCGAAAATTCTTGGAATCTGAAGTGGGCGATGCGAATCCGGGATTCCACGAATTTCCTGCTGCATAGACAAATCAAACTGGACAGAAGAATTATCGTAGTCTGGGATGAAAACACGAGTTGAAGAGTACGAAGAAGGGTTTACCTGCATTGACATGAGGACATGGTATATAGACATAAATCTGGTATGAAGATTTTGCTCTAGTAACCTTTCAAAATTGACGATCACCAATCCCGAGCAGACTTTTATGGCAAAATTATAGCAAATTTTGCTATCACGCCCTGAGAGCCCAGTTTGCTCTCATTTTGCTTGACATAAGGTGGTACACAGCAAAAATGAGAGCACAAATTTTCATACTTGGTTAGCAAAGTGATACCAAATTTTGCTAAAACTGAGACCCAAACTACACCTCGTTTTCTGAGAGCTTGGAGAGCACAATGATGCCAATATTAGGCATCGAAAATTTTTAAATGAAAGCAAAATTTGGCATCATTAGGCTTTCAAAATTTTCACAAAAACGACAGCATAACGAGATGTAATTAAGGTTTCATTACAAGCAAAATATGGCATTACTTTGTTGTCCGCTTTTGAAAATTTCGGTTTCAGTTTTGCGCTTTGTACTACCTTATATCTACCAAAATAAAAGCAAATTTAACCCTTAAAGCGTGATAGCAAATTTTAGTTAAATTTTTCAATGTATCCATAGAGAATGCGTTCATAAGAAGAGGAATGAAAAAAAAATCGTAACAAAACGCCGAATCGCCGAAGATTAAACGCCTGGAGTTATACTACAAATCAAAGATGTAACCAAAGAACATAATTTGTTACTAGGAAGCGAATCTGCTACTATAAGGAAGAAGAAGAAAACATTGATTATTTTAAATATTTGAGTATAGTCCACGTTTCAAATGTGCATGTGAATTATGACTCTTATCAGAAGAGCTTATTCTGAGAATCGATCGACGTGACGAGACGTGGCACTGAAACTGGCGTGAAACTTAAATTTAAATCTAGTAGGAGTGATGTATGGTAACTTGGAGAGGGATGAATGACATCCAGATGTTAAAAACCTAAGGACCAAATAAATTTAAAAAAAAGTATGGTAACTTGAACCCAACTCTTAAAAATTTTCTATTAAAATTAATACATATGTAGAAACAGCGAATCAAGAAACACATCTTTACGGAGTTGCTGTGTGGAAAACTGACAGGAGGGACGATCATGAGCCGTTCAAAATAACCGAATCTAACAGTCAAGACATGTTTCTAATTTCCTTAGCAATATGGGAGACCTGCCACTCATTTCAGCAACCAAAATGCGCAACTGTCACTGGGTTTGAATGAGATTTTATTCAAGCAATTAACTTTATGGAATTGTTTTAACTACTAATTCCAAAATGTTCTTTTTTACTTAAAAATTTCTAAAATCGTCTTCCCGAGCAAACTTTTATGGCAAAATTATACCTAATTTTCATCCTATAAGGCGTGGTGGCATAATTTTATCACATTTTAAATAATTTTAGGTACTACTTGGGTTGATCATTTCAGGCAATTACTTAAATCGCCTGCACTTATGCAATATACCGGACTTAGGCAGCGAATATGAAATAATTCTTCATGTATAGGAAAATCGCCTTTACTTATGCAATGTTATTACGAGAATTCACCACTATGTAATTTTTGCCCTACAAAATCGTTTAAACAAACAATAATTCTATAATATGGGCATCTAAATCTACTTAGGTATGGCATTTGTGTCGTGTCGTTGATGCAAATCTTTCTAACCTCGAAAAATTGACTTAATTTGTTTCCAAAAAAAAAGTTTGTCTGGCCCAATGTTTTCAAACAGATTATTTCTATTTCTGATATGCTACATTCTTATTAATACATCAATTGAAAATCATCAAACATGTTCATTTTTAAAACAATCTTTTGTTTTAAATCAGAAAAATATGAAAATATTTGGAAACTTTTTGGAATATGTGGAAACTAGTTTAAATTTAAAATTCAAACTTTTTCCAGTATACAGTTTTGTGTTATAACCTGTGTAGAATCGTAATGTATTCATTTCGTCTTCATTTATCCAATACTTATTGATTGCAATATGTATGTACTCATTATTATATATACACATATGCTGACCACATATGTTACCGTTCGTATTTATGGAGTCTGGAGTTTGTGCTCGTTTCCCACTAAACTTAAGGTAGACTTATTTTGAATTATATTTAAATTTATACAACACTACAGACAAACCCCTCACTACAGACAGTATAACACTTGAGTTGTATAAAACACTGGTCTAAGGAAAATATGAACGAGAAAGATAACGGAAAGAGAGAGAGGGAAAGTTTAGGAGGGAAAATAGGGGGTTCGATAAGATATCGAACATGGCTAGTCGATCTCTTGTTGGCGGACTTCAGTGCAGCAGAGTTCGAGGCGTTTCCTAATCGAACTAAAGTGAAAAGTTGAGCGTGATAAAGTGTTTAAAGGAAGGATCAGGTGAGAAATCAAATCATGTCTGGCCCTATAAGCATGTTTTGGGAATTAAAACTATACGATTTCCCAGGACCCGAAAATATTGGCCTGCCTTAGCTGGGTGATCGAAATCTGTCTCAGCCCGAGAATAGCTTGATAGCCTAGACAACCATTTCCGGCTTGATAGTCTCGCATCCTTCATCCGCCCACCACAAATTATCACATCCTGCACGATCTGCCGAGATCTGACACCGCCTGACAAGATCTGCCATCCTTGTTGCCGAAAATCCCGCCGAACCGCTCTTTCCACACCCTAAGAGCACACGCGGTATAACAAGTGGAAACATAGTTGAACCTCCGAATTAATCATCTTTACCGGTCAATTCCCGTTGAGCCATCGAGACCAGCAGCCAGCAGCAACAAAACAGGTACCTGTGAATCAAAACACACATACAAAACACACTGACACACATACACAAGGAATTTTGTAAGGTGAGGAAAAATAAACATTAAAAGTGTAAATAAGCTTTGCTCAGTCATTTTCGAAAGGAACTCCGATTTGCCCAATAGATCCAGGAGCCGACCTTGGGATCTCCGTCATCACACGCTCGAGCTCAGCCAACCAAAAGAAGGCCTTGTGTGCCCACCCTCCACTGAGTCTCCAGAGGAACGACCAGGGACTCGAGGGCTTAGGCTGGATCCCTTCTGGATCTGGCAGTTACACATATTGTAACGCCTTAAGATAAACGAGAGACATCAAAACAGAGATTCTTTACATAACTGAATTTGGTAATTATCTTTGTAAGATCCGATATATAAGACTTGTTCAAAAATGCATTACAAATTCGAGGCTGTGTTTCAATTAAAAATTACATTACAAATTTAAAGGAGCTCCCTTAGAAAACATTTATATCTTGAGGTAGAAATTATTTCTTTGTGAGTTAATTATTCAACAACTAAAAGCTCTTTAAAGTTTGGAAAAAAAGCTCGGTATTGCTTTCTCTTGTTCAGTTGTATTAACACAACTAAATTGAGTTTAGCAACTTGGCAAGATAGAATCTATTTAAATATCTATTTAATATGATTTATTTATTTAAAAGTAAAACGAATTTACCGGGTCAGCTAGTTATGAGTAAGAATTCAGGTAAATTGATTGAGAATATTGATTAAATTTTCATAGATTTTGGGGAACAAAATTCTGCTAAAGATTAACGTACAGTCAACGCTCAGAGATAAAAAAAAGTTTACCCAAAGGCGCTTCAAATTAGCTTTTGAAAGTAATGGACCAAATATCAACAAAATAACCTTATTGAAACTGGGCTTACAGAATGCAGGCTTGTAAGAGCTAGTAATACAAAGTTGGAAAAATAAATAAAAACAAATAAAAAATCACGATTGAAATTGTACTTCTACTTTAAAAAGTTTTAAATTATTGGAATTAGAATTTTATTACAAGCATTCAAGTTATTTGCTTGAACAATCTGAAGTACTGTAACGCAGATACTAGATACCAGGTAGGTTTTTAGTGAGTATGTTGTTCACAGGCATGAAGTGTCAACATCAACTTGAGCATTAGATTCAGATTCAAGTACTTGAGTTGAATGTTGTGAAAGCTACCCAAATATACTACATATTTACTCACGCTTAATTTCTTTTTAAGGTTATTTCTCTTATAATTGGCATAATGCGTCTATTTGAGCGACGATCATTCAACATAAACCATTAGAAAAATCTCTTGTGTGTAGCACGCACACTCAATAAAATATCAAATAAAAAAAATTAACTTACATGTGTTGCCCATGGACTTTTTTCTAAAGGTGACTGTTTATGTTGCGGCTGCGATCACACATTCTCTATCCGAAGACTTTCTCTATGATAGATCTATGATTTCTCAGATATTCATCCCGCTATTGCCACAAAAGAGATCCTTAGCTCACTTCGTTATTATATTGACGTCAACTCCAAAGGAACCCATCCATTCTAATAGATTCTCTTGCACGGTCTTTTAATACAAATGTGCAACTGTAAAAGAAGAAAAATCGATAGTCATTGTAATCAATATGATTTCAGATCAAATGTTGCATGGCAAGAATAACGATTATAATAGTCATACTTACCTGCGCGTCCAGCTCGTCGAACTCTTGGAATTTCGTAGGACAATATTATGGTTGTTCATTAGCTAAGTGAGAAACTGATAAATCTATCACTTCTACCCAAATTGACCGTACTCTTGATTAAATTCAGTTCCAGTTCCAGTGCTGTTGGTGGCTATCTCTGAATAAATTGCCGCTAGTCCACAGAGATTTGTGTCATAATATCCGGTAAATTCCAGTGTATTGTTGAACAGATTCCGCAACACTTTCTGGCACTTTTCACAGCGTTTTCTTGAACAGAACCGCTGCTGAAACTCCGCATGTTGCATTTTCTAAATTTACCCTGAAGCTTCGCAGGAACACGATCTGGAGCTTAGGGTAGCTTCCGGGTTTCGGTATGTCCATAATGCACTCAACGGGAAGGTGCGGTTCGAGGTCGCACCAGCACAGATTGGTGATGATAACCTTCAATCATGTCTGCATCCGGACGTCAGTGAGTACATAGGAGAGCATATGGATTTTTTCCCTGGAATGATAAAAATAGAAGGAACTTCCACATAACATTATTTTTACAAATTATTACCTTTTACGTAACTCCTCCCGATAGCAGTTTTGCTGTCCACTGCAATCAATATCCGAACTCGACACAAGTTTGAAATTGGAAACAATCCGACTTGTTAACTATTGCAGTATTTGGCAATCAACTATTAACGTGAGGTGCTATTCGTAGCGCGAATTGCTCCATTTTTCCAGAACGTACCGGATGAACAGCCGAACAGCTTGTGGCAGGAAGAGTGACACACAGCAAAGGAAAAAAGTATGTTTTGTTTTGATTATTTAAATTCGCGTTGCGGCAATACACTGTGTTAAATCACACAGTTGCAAATATTTGAAAATTAAGGTGTGCAATGGAAAATTCAAGGCGCCACGTAATTTTTTTCGATCTTCAAAACTATGATAAATGTTATGCTCATTTTAGCTGCAGAGTATCTGCTATTTAAATGATTTTCAATTTACTTTTAGTCAAACCCATTTATCTAAAATCTTAGATTAATGAATGCACGACTTTTGTGCTGACAAATTTTCTTCTTGAAACTTGCAAATTAATTATTCATTATGTTTGTTTTGCTTCAGTTGGCCGGGCTTCGACCAGACCGACCAATTAGGTTTTAATTGGCTGTGACAGAAATATAAAATCAATTCGGAGCTGAAAATGTTGTATTATTAATTCCAAACCTACTTAAAAATGCCAAATTATTTTAATATTTTGGCGGCACATACTTGAGCAACGAAAATAAATAGTTCTTAAATTATGACTTATTTTGGTTTGGAAGCTTATTCTGAATCAAATTATGCTATTTGATTGACATATTTGAAGTCTTGTTTTTTTTACTAAATCTAGTTTTTTTAGTTAGAAAAAATTAAATTTTCAGATAATATTATATTTTATTATATTATATTATATTATATTGTATTATATTATTTTATATTATATTATATTATATTATATTATATTATATTATATTATATTATATTATATTATAATATATTATATTATATTATATTATATTATATTATATTATATTATATTATATTATATTATATTATATTATAAATACGAATTTGTTTTTAGAGCTTATTCTTCGGAGGAGAGCAATGACAAATGTACCCGAGAGGTACATTTTTTCAGCAATATTACGTAACCAAAATCTCTTTTTCAAACTAAATATTTTATTATTATGCTGTAAATTTGGTTATAATTTATATTTAACGAAAATTAACCCACTACTGCAGGATTTGGGAGAAGAATGAAGAATTTATTTGTGGATATAATTATATTTACCACTAAATAAGTAAATGATCCAAAAAATAAATCTTTCAAAGTTTTAAAACTGAGTTTCTGAAACATTAAAATAGATAACAAATATTCACAATACTGCATTAAGCTAAATTATAATTAAGAAAAACTTAGAAAGCATGCGTGGTTTTGTATGCAGTAGAGAGTTAAAATTTTTTATTATCTTTTAAAACCCAACAAATAAAGCTGTCAGTTTGCTGCTGGTAACACAATCATATAATTTTAGAACATAAATGAAGCTAGCTTATTTTTCCAGGCGACAAATTTTGTTACCTTACACAGTTTAAACATTGTTTTATTCTCAGTTTGGTATTCTATTAAACATAATTAAAGCAGTTTTTGTTTATGATAACTTTAAGATTAATTTTTATTCTTGGTTTGTATTCAGTATACGCTGAAACGAAAATTTATAATATAAAATGATGATACCTTAATGACGCATAGTTTTGCTGTATTTGATAATTCAATACTAAATAATTCACGCATGACTGGATTCGTTGGTTATTTTAAGTTCGATTAAATACAAGCACCTTAATGAAATTGATTTTTCGTCGCAAAAATAAAAATCAATACCAAATCGTGCTATCATTATGATCTCACTTTTCATATCTATGAAAATGAATCAAACCTTAATGATACCTTATTGCGCTTTCGCAATGAAATCTGCACCTAATAGTGCTATCATTTTGATATTGATAGCTCACTCAGGTATTGGCTTGCCATCAAATTTTAGTGTTTTGATACTTTAATGAAACCTAATTTTGGCTTCGGGAAAAATGCGATGCTAATATTTTGCTGTTGCTAGCTCATTTTGGTTTTAGCGTGCTTTCAAGTAAAAATATCTGATGCCATAATGATACCTAATTTTGCTATTGTACAAAAGTTAGGAGCAAATGTTGCTCTCGTTTTGCTGTTAACAGCTAATTTTGGTCTCAGTTTGCTATCGTTTTGGGCATCAATGTCTGCTCGGGATGGGTTCATGACCTCACACCTGATGAGGAACCGAAGTGATAGTAGATTGTATCGATCTTTCAAAGGAAGTATTCCTGCCAAAACTTCAAGACTCATGTTGTGCGTTGTGGACATACAGCCCAAAGCGATGCGAAGACAACGGTATTGGATACGGTCGAGTTTTGGCAGCCGACTGGAAACAAAAGCTACCATATTCCATCACTGAAAGAATAGTTGTTCGATACAATTTTAAAAGATCTTCCGGATGGGCTCCCCACCAGGTGCCAGTGATTGATCGGAGAAAATTGATTCTTTGTTGGCATTTTCCTTTCAGATACTCAATGTGTGCTCTCCAGGTACATTTGGAATCAAACCAAACCCCAAGATACTTAAAACACCTCGATTGAGTGATCGTTCTGCCAAGAAGTTGGAGCTGTGGTTGAGCTGGTCTATGCTTTTTAGAGAAAATCTGTTAAGTCTTCTATTGTGCGATATCGTTCGATCGATGGCTAGGTAGATTTCTTATTTTCGTTTTGTGAGCAAGTTCCAACTGGATTGAGTTGTCACCTACGGTCAACGGTCAGAAATCTTGGCCTAACTATTTTCGATTATGTGAACGATGTTTTGTAATTGATTATTTATAGCCAATTTATTATTAAAGTAAACCTTTTTTTTTATTGCTGAACTAGCTGATCCCGTACGAACTTCGTTTCGCTTCAAATCATTGGTACGTCAAAATGAGTTTAGAAAATTAATTCGAAACAATAGGCAATGCAAATCTTGCCGTGCCTAAAAATGTCCAAACTTGATTCCAACTACCGTAAGATGAAATGATGGGAATAGAAATAGACCAAGAAAAATGATTATGATCACATGGGAGAACTATTCCCTTCATTCCGATAGACATCGACACTCAACCAGTATAATATTCATACGCCAGGTTGGTCTCCTGTAGTAGAATGTTAATACATGGGCCCCGGAGAGGCGCAAGATGTGGGTTCAAGTCTCACCGGGAGACAAGGCGAATTTTTTTTTTTCGCATGTTTTTCAACATCGATTTTCTCTTATCTAGTCCCTGAAATTTCATTTTTTTCATTTTTTTCTGACATTATGGCAGAAACATGTACTATATGTTTGTGTGCACGACTCTTTTGCTTTACCTTCACACTTAAATTGGTATCAATTAACTGCCTCCAACAAAATTATTGCACAAATCACTGAACTTTCAATGAAACCCTCTTTTTCTGTCCCGTGGCCCGAAATTCGATAATTAAAACCAATTTTACGTTCCTCACAACTCCCTTGTGCCATTTTTTTTTTCAAATTATATGTAAAATAACGTCAGGAACTTAAAAACAGTGAACAGTGAATATAGACGCCCCTTTCGCCGACCCTTGACACGGAACATGCTATCTGGAGTTAATTGCTCATAGTTTATAACCCTCATCTGAACATTTTCATCTCAATCCGATGCATGATCACGACAATATCGCGAAAACAGTGAGCAACTAACATGGACGGCCTTTTTTACCACGATTCAAAACTTGACTCCTGAAATCAGTTATGTTTTCTGTTAAACTCCCATGTGTCAATTTTCATTTCAATTCTATGCTCAATCAAGAGAATATCTTAAAAACAGTGAACAGATAATAACCCCTTTTGCCAACCCCTGAGTCAAGATTTGAAACCTGAAAGCAAAAGAGCGTCCCTCAAAACTCCTATGCGGAAATTTTCATCTCAATCCAATGTAGAATAACGTCAAAATCGCAAAAACATTAAAGTTGGGTATGGACGACTCCTTCAGCCGCCGGAGGACGACTCCTCCGCAATTCGAAACTTGAAATCGATTGCTCGTCCCTCAAAACACTCATATGCTAATTTTCATCACAATACGATCTATAAAAACGCCAATATCGCAAAAACATTAATCAGTGGATATGGACGACCCCTTTGGCCGACCCCTGACCCTAAATTTGATAACTGTAATGGATTGCTCGTCTCTCAAAACACTAATGTGCAAATTTTCATTACAATCCGATGTATAATAAAGCCAATATCGCAAAAACATTAATCAGTGAATATGGACGACCCCTTTGGCCGACCCCTGACCCTAAATTTGATAACTGTAATCGGTTGCTCGTCTCTCAAAACACTCATGTGCAAATTTTCATCACAATCCGACGGAAAATAACGTCAATAACGTGAAAGAAGGGGTCGTCCAAAAATCTAAAAACATTTTTCATTATTCCTGGTCCTAATGAGCATCCATGCCAAATTTCAGATCTCTAGCTCTTAAGGCGGCTGAGTCTATAGAGGACAAACAAACAAACATACATACAGATAATTGCTTTAATACAGATAATTTGCTTTTTATATATAGATATTTGATACATTTTCACCCATGCTTAAAATGGATATGCTTGTGGTTCAAAAGAATTAACTCCCTAATGCTAGTGAGTAAAAAAGTTTTTTTTTTCTAAAATAAGCGTTCAAAATCCTTTTTTTTGTTTCGATTAAGATAGTCATCATTGTGCCATCATTGTGCCACTCGCGACTTTTCTCAACAATGCAGTTGACATAGCAATCGCTTATCTGGAACAACTGTGTTCGATGTTTACTCTTGGGCTCAAACTCACGGACATCAGCTCAGAAGGCAATTGATTTACCGACTGAGCTATATCACAAGTACCTATATTGTTTAAACCTTCATAAAAAAATGGCATCTCCTAGGACTTATTTTCAAAATGAAAAAACTTTTCATACATTCCCAAGCAACCAGATGTCGCGTTTTTACTTAAAGATGGAATTCCGAAGTACACATTTGGCAGAAAAATGTTTCACGGGAGCTTCAGGTGACTCATGTTACGTGAAAGTTAATCAGGATCTTCCATCACCTTTTAAAAGGTTAAAATATTGTTAACGGAGCTTCTAAGCGCTTTTAATGCAACTTCTTTCAAGAAGCTCGATAACGTTTGCTTGACACTTTCTCACGCACCGTTAAGATACTTCTAGATGTTTTGAAGAACCTGTATGGGAATTTTAAGCGACATGTCAAAAATGTCTGTCAATTTCTTGTCATTGTATTTGTTTTGTTTATATCAATACTGATATTTACAATGGAGTTCAACGCGAAAAGAAACATTCGTCGAAGGTTGAAATAACAAGTTGTAAGGATTTTTCAGATTTTCTCTATCGTTGTTATTTCATTTTCAGATCTTTTCCATCCGCATGATTGCGAGGAGAGTATCTGCTTTCCTTTGGCGATTTGGAATAAAATCGGCATTCTTGCAGCTCAGGGAAAACCTTTCTCCAGGACCGCATCCCTTTATTTGCATATGACAACATCCAGCTGGGAACGGTATGGGACCGGTGCCGTCGTTACGGACAACATCCACTTTCTGCTGGAGGACAAGGCTGCTGTGATAGGTAGTAGTTTCAGTCCATATATTTAGTTAGCCTTTTGTGTGATAATGTCTAGAGGTTCAAATAAATTCATCATGATGAATATTTTTGTTATTATTTACTAAGTGTACCGAAGGTCCTAAAAAGTTAAATAAAGTACAATCTATCGATCAACCGATTCAATCATTGCCAATACGCGATCTCAAATGACATTAAGTTTAAATACTAATTATTACAGTGACAATGAACTATTGCTGGATTGGTCGAGTGGCTGGTAAGTTTCATGGCAACCTAGAGAGCAGCAACTCTCGTAAGCGTAAGTAGCTTTTGTAATAAAAAAAATGTTAATTTAAATTTAAATCAATGAGATAGACCATGACAGACCGGCAATCTAGCAATCTGCCATCTGGTTGTCAGAGCAATCTATCAACTAGATTTTTTTTCGGCGCGTAGAAGTTACTTGACTAGTTCTCTTAGAAGCTGAATAGCGTTCTCTACAGCCACCTAAACGAACTTGTAGCTTTAAGAACTTAAATTTTGGTCTGATTAGCATTCTCTTCAGACACAAACGAGAGTTTAAGTTTCTATGGAACCTTTTTTAGGGAATTCTGGTTGCTTGGGTTGTTCAAGATGAAAAAAAATTATCATCAAAACCCCCCCTATGAGCCAGTTCTTCCTACGGCCCTGTTCTGAGATATTGCAGTTTGAATGGTAAAAGTCCCAAATGTCCAATTTTCGTAGAATTACTGTATCTCTGGCCACACAATTTTTAAAAAGCTCAAACTTCGTGATATAATAGTCCGATAGTTGATCTATCTTACGCAGAAAATTTGATCAAAAAATATCATCAGAGTAAAAAGTAATGGAAGTTCAAAGTCAAAGTGACAGTGCGCGTGCTTCCAAATTCTATACAATTATGACCGGTACTGTATCTTATTCTATTCTCGGATATAGTGACAGGAAATGTCTAGATCTAAGATTTGAAAAAATATAAATTATTGTCTTTTATACAAAAAAAAATGAACATCATTCCCAAAATAGTGGGTAAACAGAAACAGTCATATAATGGTCAAAACTCCTTAGAACAAATGTTGTTTTTAAATGTTATTTTAGTGTACAAATCATCCTTTGTAAATCTGCAAATGGGTTAAAAAAACGAAATTGGACAGAAGTATTTCAGAAATAGTCCAAAGAAAACCGCTATTTGAAGCTTTCAAGTTCTTAATCTATTTCCTAGGTTCCCTATCCATTAAAACCAATCGATTACAGTTGTAATCCATTTTCCACTTTCCGATGTGTTACATTTACGTTGGAAATTCCAGTCACGGTCAATAAATAACCGTATACCTACCTTGAGCTCGCCCAATCAATTCCACTTTCGATCTTATACAACATCAATCAAAACCTAATTGCGTTCGCTCACTTCTGATACCTGAATGGGCATCCAAAAAGTAAAAACAAGGAAAAAACTTTAGGTCGATTTCAGAGAAGAGAAAAAAGCATCCCAAAATCGCCTCACCCGTTACCGGTATAAAATCAAAAGTCTACCTAGGACTATCTGCCATGTTTCGGAAGCGTGAAGAGCTCAATGACTCTGCACTCTCACCTTATCATCGTCAATGGCACGGTAGAGCGGCAGATGAAATGAGCTGTGTACGACCTACTGTTTGTTTTCTAGTTTTGTCTGTTATCGATAAGCCACGTTCCAAATATCAAACTGTGTTAATTGTTTCGATAACTCGAGCCATTGTATCAAAAATCACTCAACGAAGGCTGAAAAAAGACCAACAGCTTGGATGTTTTTGATTGAACTTTGGACCCCGTAATTTTAACGATTCATTATCTTTATATTCGATAATGATTCACTAAAATTAAATTATTTTAAACATCATGGGAAGAAAAATCAGTGATTGAGCGTTGGATTCATCTAAAAACGTTTGAACACAAAAACAAACTTAAGAACCATGAACCTACATAATCATTGTAATTATACTTTTAAGCCAACTAAATAGCCAAAAAAGCGTCAAACTAGTACGTAAGCATGATCCGGCATCTAAGAAAAACGCCCCGCGCATCATCCAAAGATCAAGGTAATCCTATTTGCGATTGGCTTTGCTACTCGTCGTTTTCACGCCCTGCATTGCTGCTATTTAAATACAAACTTTGTATCCACACAATTTCCTTAAACAAGCACAAGTTTTTCTACCGACGATCGTCAGCTCCGTTTTTTTTTTCAGCTAAGCTCTTGGTATTCAGAAGTCACGGATCAGAACTTGCATGGAGGGGGCATCAAACCCCAACTGAACTAATTGTGCCTAGAAAATAGCCGAAATCGAATTGAATTCGAAACGATCGTTTAAGGTGATCGACGCCGTGGGCGATTGATTAGATTAGCAACTCATTACTGAAACCTAATTTCCTGTCGATACTGTAACGTTATTCAGCAATTCCCAAAAAAAGAATTTTCATTCGATCAAACTGCTCAAAATCTTATGAAGCGCATCATCCCGGATCCAAATTGCCAAAAAGCAAAAGATATACACATTCACCCCCAAAAACAAAACTAATAATAACTGCCCTCTCACCATCATCGTCCATGCATTGAACTTTAAGTAGCTCTCTGGTCCAATTGGATCAGGTCAAAAATTGTGAAACGATTTCGTCATGGAGCGTGCCAAACAGCTGAGATGAGCGGGTTGAATTTCTTGATTTGTTTTTGCTTACTTTCGAATCAACAACAACGGGAGGTTTATGACTGATTTTCGACATGTACCAGTGATCATCCATCCACCCACAACCCACACGTTTAGTTACATGCCACCCAATCGATGTTCGACTAACTTATTGATGATTCCGATTACAAAATGTTACATTATGCACTAAATTTCATACTTGTAGTGCTCTTTAACTGAAAAAGGACCAAAAAAATACAAATTCAATTAACATAAGTTGCTTTGAAAAATATTATTTGGAGCACAAAAAATCTGAAAAACTTCATACCGTGACATATGTTGTTTGAAAACTGCTCAAAGGCGAAAGATTTTTTGGTTAAGCCTTCTGATTATCTTCCAGCCCGTTCTGGGTTCTTTTGTGGTATGGCATGGACTCCACCTTGTTGAAAAACAACATTTTCCTGATCCCCGAAGTTTGGCCGAATCTACGGAAGCAACTGATTTTCCAAAATGACAACGTAGACTTCAATTTTAACTTTTATTACAGTTTTTATGAAAACAAGTGGCATCTTCAAACCATTCGAAGCAACCGCTCCAAATACCATAACTTTGATGGGATGCCTGGTAGTAAACTTGAATTTCACATTCTCTGGAACATCCTTAGTCTTCAGTGGTGAAATATACTGATCTGTACGTGAATTGGACACCGGATCTATCAGAAAAACTTTCTCGTCTGAGAACACGACGATCAGCTGGCTCGAGAGAACGCGGTAAACAGTCGCTAAGTGCCATCCCAGCTAACATGATATCGTAATAGAAATGATAATCCAAATCGAATATTAAGACATTTTCAATAACCATCGTAAACAAGTTGGTATTGAAAGATTTTCTATCATTCATTTACGACAAGTTTTGCCCAAACAAATTTGAATCGGATAGCAGTTTAGTCAATTCGTAAATATGTCTCCAAAAAGTTGAGAATATGCTAATTCGTCATATACGATTTGAGTGGACTGATTTACGATAAATGGGCGGTCCTTCAATTGACACTCTCTCCCGTCTCTTCCTGTGACCGGTTCGTAAAAAGAAAATCTCACTTATAGAGCTATAGCGTGGACCAAATCAACTGATGAGTTGGCGTCGTGGTAAAATACCGGACTGCGAACTCGGAGGACTGGAGTTCAAATCTAGGTAGTGGAAATATTTTTTTTACGTTTATTTTGCTTTTTGTGGGAAAATCGAATTGTTGGAATATTGTCATTGTAGATATATCGCCTCCACTTTTGTAGCTATATGCTATTTTGGTAAGTTTAATACAATCTTTTTATCTGGTATATTTGTTTGAATAATTCTGTTGTTCCTGCGTTAAACCTGCATAAATGTTTGCTGGGATGCTATATCCACCGTTATTTGCTTCAGATATTTTTTGCGTGATACGAACGGTTCACTATCTCCTTTGTGTACATCTTGCCGATATACCATATGTTGAACGACTGCATAGTTTACGTCAATTGACAGATGAAGATTAAAGCAATATACCCACAAAACAATCCTCAAGTATCGTTAAAAACAACCCAAAGCGGACTTCAAATTTTTTTCGAGTTTTTAATGGTATACTGTACACTAGACTGGTCAGAATCGAGCCAAAAATGTATTGAACGGTTTTGGATTCTTTTTGGGCCCAATAAAAACTGTGCGAATTTAGGTGGTTCAGGATTTGAAATGGCGATAAAAAAATTCAAAGTTTGTATGGAAATAAGTATGGAAAAGAGACTTTTAGTTTAAAACAAAATCCTACAGCCTCACTTTTACAAAAAAAAATTTTGGAATTATCTCACAAGAAACACCATTGAAGAAAATAAGACATCACCGAAACTCAAAATCATCTTAGATGAAATTTTTCAACTACGCGAAAACGAAGTTGAAAACTGGGAATTTTCCGTCAAAAATGCACCTTGACGAACATGTCAGTGATAACTCGGAGCAAATTTGCAATCTTTTTGCAAATTTTTTTCAAGAAATTTATACGACATTTAATGAAGAAGATCGTGATCGCGATTATTTTTCATTTTTCCCAGAATTCTCAAGGAACATTAGCATTAATCAAGTTCATGTGCAGGATATTCTGCAAGGACTAAAAAATCTCGACGGTTCGAAAGGTCCAGGACCAGACGGAATTCCTCCAGTATTCATGAAAAATTTGGCAATGGAACTGACAGCTCCATTGTTTTGGCTTTTCAATATGTCATTGGAATCAGGAAATTTTCCTAAAATTTGAAAAAGCTAATTTTTAGTGCCTATATTCAAATCTGGTCGAAAGTCTGACATTCGAAATTATCGCGGAATAGCCATTATCTCTTGCATTCCCAAGCTTTTTGAAGCCATTATAAACGAAAAATTATTTTCCCAAATTAAGAACCGAATAACTGACAGGCAACATGGCTTTTTAAAGGCCGTTCAACCTCAACTAATTTAATTGAATTTATAGACTTTTCATTGAATGCAATGGATAATGGCAACAATGTGGAAGCTCTTTATACAGACTTTAGTAAGGCATTTGATCGCATAGACATACCAATGCTTCTTTTCAAATTACAAAAAGTTGGAATAAAATCTCAACTCCTGAAATGGTTTGAATCTTACCTGACGAATCGCCAACAAATAATAAATTTCAATGGAAAGAAATCTTCCCCTATTTAAGCCACTTCAGGAGTTCCGCAAGGATCTCATCTAGGACCCCTACTTTTCATACTTTATGTAAACGACATTTCCTCTATTCTCAAAAATCTTAAAATGCTCATTTATGCCGGAGACATGAAGCTCTATTTGGAAATAAGAAATGAAGAAGACATCAGCATATTCCAGAATGAAATTCACATTTTCTACCTGTCTGTGGTGCAAAAAAAAGCCTTCTAAACCTCAATGTAAAAAATGCAACTTAATATCATTTAGCAGAAAAAGAACAACACCAAACATCACAATTACATTAGGAGATCAGAATGTAGAAAAATGTGAACGAGTCAGGGATTTACGAATTATCTTAGACTCCAAACTTACTTTCACAGACCATACAATACTATCATACATAGGGCAAATAACATGCTAGGCTTAATTAAGCGCTTTTGCTTTAATTTTCAAGACCCATACACAATAAAAATACTATAGATTGCCTATGTAAGGTCTTTACTGGAACATTGCAGCGTTGTTTGGTCCCCATATTCAATTTCACACGAAGACAGAATAGAATCAGTTCAAAAGCGATTTCTACTATATGCCCTTCGTAAATTAGGTTGGACATCATTTCCACTTCCATCATATAAAGCACGCTGCATGCTCATTGACATACAAACACTAAAAGAACGCCGCGAATATGCAATGGTTTCATTTGTGAATGATATCGTTTCGCAGCGTAGTATAGACTCAAAAGAAATTCTATGCAAATTAAACTTTTATGCTCCCTCTTGGCAACTCCGAAATCGAAATTTATTTTTCATTAATCACTATCGCACAAACTGCGCAAAAACGGGCCAATAAATCGCATGATGGCCTTTTACAATCGACACTGCAAAACCATTGACTTTACAATGTCTCGGCAAAAACTCAAATAATATTTTCATTGAAGAAATCTAAACTCCTTAGAAAAATTGTAAAGCAGACATTGCTTTAACCTATTCTTAAGGAAATACACATGTATCAAACTGGTCTACGTTACGGATGACGAAATAAATATTAAACTTCAGATTAAACTGATGTACTAAACACAAGTTCTCCAAGCTGTATCTTATTGCTGAAAATTCAAATAACAACTTTGCCGAAAACCGTGAACCTCTAAGATGTGTTAATCAAAAGTAATGATGATTTCCAAAATTGAATCATTGATTTTTTTTAACACCTTTTCGAATGGCACCCCTGCTCTGAATGTTGGGGAGGAGCCATTATAAGTTAGAAACTAGCTGGCGTGTTTTCCAATATACAGAATTGTTCTCGTGTCATTGTAAGATCGATTGTCGTGAATGTTGCTATAACGGGTTTTTGGACCTGATAAGTTACAAACCCTCCCACCTCGGAAAAGAAGGGATCCTCTGTTGAATCGACGTAATGTCTCTGATTCAATTGACATTGAATCTGGAGTCAGGCACCACTGGCAACATTTTTTCGAATAAGAGTGGCTGATAAAAAAGGTCATTACTAGAAATTGATAAATATGAAAAAAGCAAATAACTCATTTACACGGACAGAAAAAACAACCCACTCTAGGTACTTTTGACGTAAATCGCCACTTAAGGTCCCAGTGGGTGAAAATGACCTACTTCGTTATTTTATGGGAAAAATGAAACTAATTCTACAAAATTAATGTTTTCATGTTTTGCTATATGGAATTCACGTTAATTAAAGAAAGTTCAAGTGAAATTTCATAGAACAAATGATTTATTTCGTATTTTCAAAATTTTTTTAACATTTATATTGATTTTAATAGGCACATCATTGCTTTTGACTAACGAGTTCCGGGAGTTTCCGGGAAGTCTTCCGGAAGAGTTCCGGTATTTTCCTGGAAATCTTCTGTATAGGAGGATGCTGTTGTTCGTTGACCACTCAAGGACACTTCAGGTGTGGGTCGGATTTCCAAGCGGCACTGAATTTGCTGCTGCATCTGCAAGAAAAAAATATGAGGAAATGCATATTATTTTCAGATAAATTCAAAAGAAATAATCGAAAAAACTTACCAGACACTTTGTCTCCATCTTTTTCCCGGACTCGACAGATCTAGTTCCAACCAACTGTGATTTAGACTTTTGCCACAGACTTGCTTTTTCTGCTAACTTTGGACACACGCGTCTTTCAATGGAAGAAAATGTCGGACAGTGGAGGAAAAAATTTAACCCAGTGAGTGGGTAAATTGATAAAAAGCCTCAAGTAGTTCAAAACTACCCACCCAAAACTACGTACTTTGGGCTTAATATGCATCAACCCAGTACTGAGTAGTGAAGTGGGTAGTTTTGTTTTGTCCGTGTAAGTAAGCTTAAATTAATGCATTTTTATATTTTACGGTTCTTAGGTTTTAAGAGTTTCTCGAATAATAACCAGTCTATTCACCAAACTCGAAGGGTGCATATAAATAATGTTTTTTAGTAAAGTTTTACACCATAAAGCAAATCGTGGGCTGAAAGAATTGAATTTGACAGAAATATTACAAAAGTAGTCCATAAATTGTACCGATTCACTCCATTCTTACGGTACATACGTAAGAACGAGATATGAACTTGAGATCATTGCAAATGAAACCGGTTGGTCTCAAATATTTTGTTTTTTTTTTTTACTTTTGTATTTTAAAATGTTATACATTCAGGCTAATTCTCATTATAATTTTCATAAGATACGTCCTATGAACCGCTTTTAGAGTGTAAAATTGTTTTTGATAAGAGTCTTATGAAATTCTTTCAGTTTTCATAACAACGTCTTATGAAAAATAGAAGAAACGGCATTGTGGAAATATAATGTACATATTCATTCATTTCATCAGTTTTTTCATCGTCTAACGAAGCACTTCTCGTGAAGTTTTGAGTTTTGCTTAAGTGAAATATGACCGTGATCTATTGAATGGTAAGTTTGAGTTAAAGTTTTTCTTGTAAATTTGTTAACCGAAGTGCATTTTTTGCTTACATTACAGCACAATGACCCAGAAAAGTGCAAAGTACCGGTTGCAGCAAAAAAAAACTTTGAAATCGAGGGTTGATGTGCTGCTGATGGTGACATGATATTATTTCATACGAACTAGCCAGAAAATAAAATCAAAAATTTTGATTTTTCATAGTTATTCGTTAAGTTTCATGTTTCCATAAAAGCCTCTTATGAAAAGCAACAACCTGAAAAGGTTGTTCATTTGAAGAGTTCATTCGCGTCATAAGACATTCTTATGAATTTCAATGATTTTTTCTTATGGTACCAGTTCATAAGAAATCTTATGACATACATAATAGTATTTTTCTGAGTGTATTCTAGAAAATTTATGTTCTTGTAAAGTCTCACAATAAGATAACACTACAGTAGGCTACATTTCTGCAAACTGCTGTCAATTGATATTGGAGGAATAGAAGGAATATTTGGAAAATTAAATGAAAAAGCCGATCAGGAGCTTCCATCCGTTTTCAACTCTCTTCTACATAAGGCGTCCGTCTTGAAGTCATAGTCCTTGTTTAGTTCCAGGGAATTCGCTCGGAAACGCAGGTTGGCTTTCTAGCGGTTCGGGCCGCAGATTCTTGTGATCTCGCGCCTAGTTGTAATAGGATCATCATCTTCGTCCTCGGGTTCTGCGTATCCCTTATTATCAAGGAGTACTTCCCTTCTCGCCGAATTCAGCAACGCCTGCTTTCTATTTAGAATATGTGTAGCCTAGACAACATATTCTATATGTGAAATACAAATTTTAAAGTTGTTTTGATTCTATTGTGTTGTGAGCCTACTTGGTTAAATTATCCAACAGAATCAAAGCAATCGAAAGATTCCTTTTAATTCAACCACGGTAAATGAAAAAGTTCATATACCGGTATTTCGATAGCAACTTACTACCTTCTTCAGTGATCAATCGAAAAAGCTCACTGAAGAAGGTAGTAAGTGGCTATCGAAATACCGGCATGTGAACTTTTTCATTTACCGTCGTTGAATTAAAAGCAATCTTTCGATTGCTTTGATTCATTTGTTGTGATAACTTTTGCAGCAGTTTTCAGTGAATTCTCAAGACACATTCCACCGTGACGTGAAATTGTTTTTTCCGGACTTTTCTGCACTGTTATCATTCTAGAAGTCAACCAATTTACTTGAAAATGAAAAAAATTGTAGCAAACGGTCGAAAATTGAATTCCCTTCAAAATGAATATAATTTGGTCATTATAAAATTTAAGTTGTTTTTGTTGTGATCGATAACTTTTGTGACGTGAATTCACGCTAGAATTGACCATTTTTGACTTTAGTACATACAACTTTGATTTCCTGTTCTCTCTGTGGGAATATAATATCAATGTCTTCGAATGAATTGTAGAAAAAACAATTTCGCACAATTTGATGTACGTAGCTTTTCGTACATTACAAAAACGAACAAAGTTATATTTATTTGAAGTTGTGACGTGAATTTACTCGGTTTGAACAGAACAGGGTAGTTGACTAAATTCACGTCACAAAATATAAAGTTGTACTGAACCATTCTTTAGCGCCTTCAAATTTTATCTTTCAAATAGGGTGAGTGCTCCTACTTTGGACCTAGAGCCTACTTTAGTCCTAAAATGCCGAAAATTGTAAATAATTCTTTTTGCAGGCATAAAATTAATATATTCCTATGCACACAATGAACTCTTATTCTTCCTGAACCCTACCATACCGTTTTTTGACATTAAAAGTCTTTCTGATAAAATTTTCAACGTTTTTGAAAATGTATCTTCTCATCAGTAGTAAATCAGACAGCTCATTTAGTGGGGCGCGTTTTAAGAAATTAGGGTGTTTAAGGAAAAATCACGGTTTTTTACTGTCCATGCCAAAGTTTAGAAGAAAATTACTTTCATTGTGAAGGATATGAACCATCCTACCTATTTTTCCTAAAATTCATGAAAATCAATGGAAAACTCGGAAAATTTGCAAAGGGTCCAAATATAGGAAACTACCGATTTTGATGTTCCATGTTTAGACCTAACATCACCAAAACTTTTTATCAACACCAACAAATCAACAAAAGTGCGAATTTTTGATTGAGGCATAGTTCTGAACCAATATTGAATATTCCTAACAGTTTTGCCAGCTTTACGGATATAAACTACAAGTAAGTAGACAGAAACAAGTTTCATCTATTGTTCTGCTGATAGAGCTGACGGGGAATGAAAGTGTTTGTGATATTCATAACAGAAATTTTAGTTTTTTTAAATGTTAAAAAGCTGTGATACTTTTTTATGCTATTAATTGATTGAAGATTACATTTTCAATGAATTGGTTTTTTTAATTTTCGCAAAATCATACTTTTATAAGAATTTTAGTTCTAGGTCCATTAAAAGGAACAGGTCCAGTACCAAAATAGGAACAGTAGGTTCAATGTTGGAACTTTGGATCATCCATATCTTTGCAAATCTCTCAATTACTGCGTAACCTATGTTGAAAATTTTCATTGGAACTTTCAGATAAGATCATGACTTATAAATTAATTTCCTAAAGGATATAAATTTCCCGTCCATTTTTGAGAAAATCGTGATTATTTAAAAACCACCGCTTAAAGGGTCCAAAGTAGGGCAACTAACCCTACGATATTTTGTTGTTCCGACTATTAAAATCATGAATTTCCAGTATCTGTATCTAACTTTTTTCCTTATTTTGATTGGCACTCGAATAGCAACATAATAAGAGATTATACGTTAAATTACTACTGTCTTCATTTAAAGATTCACCAGAAAAAAAAATAATTTTTTTCAATCTTTTTGTATTTTTATTTAAAAATAACGAACTCAATAAAAAATCAACTAAATTATGTCCAATGTAAAAATGTAAAAATCAGACTATCTGGAGGGTCAAAGCTGCTTTCAGAGCATATTTCCTTATGAAATTTTCAAAAATCAAATTTTGTGACCTGAATCACTCATTCGCGCTGCAGTAACTCAGTTCGATTCCAACCGATTTCTGTAAAATTTAGTGTTTTAGAATCGTCTTATCATTTTTAAAGAAGATTTTATTTTTTTTATGACAGAAAATGTCAAAGTTTTAAATCAAGTTTCCATCAAGTTTCCATTTTCTGTGACGTAAATTCGCTTATTTGCGACTGTTTTTGTTCGCAAAAAACCACATCGGATATAAAACAACCACATTAGATATAAATAAAATCTTTTTTCTACAAAGTGAAGCAGTCTTTTTTGGCTGCGTATTTCAAAATTTTCCAAAACAAATTAGTCCATATATTTTAAAATTATTTTGGAAATGTTGTCAAAATAACCACTTTTTCCAACAAAAAATTTGATTTTCAAAATCATATAAAACATGTTCAGAAAAAAATTTCTCCTCTTTTTTCCGTTGGTTTTTTGTGGTTTAAATTATCAAAATTATAGAAAAGTTTGAGATTTTTTGATACGCGAACGGATAAAAAGCACTTTTGAGCGGTACAAGAGCGTAGAATGTGTCTTATTGGCTTTTCTGGTTGAATTTCTGGTGAATTTGAAATCAAATAAAAACAATTCCTTTGACGTGTTTTTGTAACTATTGAAGTTATTTATTTTAAAATAGTTATCTGAGGATGGCTGAAAGTAGTAGGCCAAAACGTCAAAGAATTGATTTATTCAAATTTACAGAAAAGCATCAACCAGAAAAAAAAACAATTGGCACTCTAGTTTTCAAATTTGAAATCAATATTTATTTCCGAAACGCCAGAAAAAGAATGCGAATCAAAATTTCGAATAAAGCTTTGAACATAATGATTAATGCACAGATAACACCAGATATGAAGTAAATCTGAATTCTCTGATGAATGTCAGATCAGGTTATTAGTTGAAAATTGTTAGAAAAATCACAATGATTGTTATTTATCACTCATCTTTATTTGCATTTCTTTTCTTCACTTTCAATTGATGGATTAATTGGAAAATTCCGCTTTTAAAATTCAATCACGATTCGAAATGTGAATTACGAAAAGTACCAGAGATCAAAACCAAAGATAAAACCTTTCTCTTTATTGAAATTCTTTCCGTTATCAAAATAAAAGCATAAAATGTTCATTTTTAAAGTTCAACATGATAACTTTATATATTTAGATATAGTACAAGATGTTTAATTACACAGACAAAGTACAGAATGGGAAATGATCAATTGATAAAATAAAAATATAAATAATAAATTCCAATTTTTTGTAGAAATAATGAAAGTAAAAATATAATACAAATTAAGTAAACTCTGCGCATTAGAATTCAACTTTTAAGTTGCTCTTCGAATCATTATTATTTTGTTTATAAATTTTCATTCGAAGGTTTAAAAGTATAAAATTTCATGCTCTGAATATTTTGACGCCTTCAATTGAAATATTGGGTCCTGGAAAGGACAGGAGGTGGAAACTATGTTTTTCTTATTTAAAATTTAATTTCCAGGGCTTTCAAGAAGATAAAGTTTTCGAAACACAAAATTCTGTATTAAAATCCAAAGATAAACTTTTTTTAAATCTTTCATAAAATTATATTTAAATTTTATTCGACTTTTGAAATTCGGTAAAGTAATTTGAAAATTAAAACAAAATTAAGATGAAAAAGATGAGTTTTGAAAATTAAAGAAAGAATTTTTTCATAAAACTCGTCTAACCATTTAAAAAACTCAATAGCATTTAATTAAAAACTCTAGGGAACATGATTTAATGATTCAATGATTCATTGGATAGATATTTGATGATATTCGTCCTGAACTCGAGCCTATTGTCAAATTTTGTCAATCACCTTTAGTTTTGGTGATATTGAGTTCATAAGCTTTCAAATGTATCAGTTTTAAGTGTAATCAATCATTGATAACTGATGAAATAACAAATCTACGTTAAAGAAAAAAATCTGATTCTGAATCTGTTTTTTTTAACTATTTCATTCAATTAAGGAATAATATTTGAAAGATGGTGATGAATGAACTAATAAGTAAATGTCTACAATTTTAAAAAATATGGAAAGAAACCATTACAAGTATTTGTGACAGTACTGAATGAAGTTTTCTTAAAAATTGAATTCATTAAAAAAAATTTGTTTCAACCTGCAAAACGATTGGACATTTGCTTTAAAATGGTCTAAAATTCAATTTGGTTCAAAACTTCTTCAAAAAATTGGGAAAGGTAATCAAATTGAAAACCTCTATAACTTTTTTCGCAGTACTCAAAATTTCTTGAAGACTTGGGAAAACTTGATAATTTCTGTAAAACCTTTATTTCAAAATATTATTTGTTTTGTGTTAAAGTTTTGTCGAAAAAATGCAGAAATTTCTTAAATTATTTTAAATTATTTTCAAAGCTAGTAGAAAAAGCGCAAATTCAGATCCAGGGCACCCGAGTTAGTCAAAATTAGCTTAGAAGAACAAGAAACAAATTTAGTAATAAAGTAGAGTTAGAGAATACTAGGTTTGGGATTTTGTTTCGCTAATTAAGATAACTATCGTGAGTGGTGAACACCTGATACATGGCTTCCAACTTGTTGATGTATAAAATTAAATAATATTCGATGAATTAATTTTCCAGTTTAAATGGTTGGTTTCAAACTCAGAACGTGTTTAGTTATACTTCTTTATAACAATCTATTGTTAAGATCACGTAATTTCTATACTTGGATTGGAGAAGAACGAAAACGCTAAAAGACTTTTGGTTTTCTGACAGCATGTATCGATAACTTGAGTAGCTAAAATATTCTGGGATTTTTAAAATAAATTCCATAACAAACAGACACGTGTTTGAAGGTGAAAGAAACACGTAATTTATTCCAATCTCGTGATGACATTTCTCCTGTAGGTTGTGATTTATAACACAAGTCTCACACCACGCTTCTACACCCCTTTTACTTTAACCCAGTGATTTGACCAGACGGCGACAAATTACCACGGTTCGCTGTATAGTGCGCCTTGTGGTTCATTCACTGAGCCGAGCTGTGCTAAGCCGAATCCACCGGTAATTTGCTATTTGACAAATAGATGACGCTTGTTTGCGGTCGGTAGTTTCGTCTCGTTTCGTTTGCTTTTGCGATAACTTTAGAGCAACGACGGACGGCTCAGGATAAATAAACTAAACGACTGTGTGGGAGCGCGCAATAAATTGTGGTCACTTGGAAAGCAGAAAGTGGACATCGATGAGAGATGCCCAGAAAAGTTTTCGAAGACTTTTTTTATCTTAAAAATGACTCAAGTAAATTTAAGTTCTATGAAGCATGGTTGCAATATGTGTAGTCAATTGACTTTTGCTGAGTTTATTCAATATGTCAGAGCAGGTGTTAATCTGTCCTACTAAAATCTAATTCAAACTTGTCACTTCATACAAATTATAACAATCAGAATGATTGATGGATTCGTTTATTACCAGTCAAATACTTCACGTGGATGAGGTGGCATTCTTTTGTTTAAGGTAAGCGAATCGGAAGTCGGCATAAGTATAATAAATAGATAATAACAAAGATTTTAAAATTCTGGCAGAAAGAAATAAGTTGAACACAATAACTCTAACGTAATACGTAAAGAATATGTTATACATTACCAATCTTTTTTGATAAATTCTAGTGAGAATCAGTGTTAATTCGAATAAAAAGTATTTTTAAATATTGACCCAAAAGTTTATCAAATCAAACTATCTCAATGCATTTATTTTATACATACTAAATTCCTAGAAGTAACTATAATTCAACAACCACAATCCAAAAGGTTGACCAATTTGCATTGTGATTGATTCGTTCTGAAAAATACATACTCAGAATCTGGCTTCCCAGCACAAGCTAAGTATTGTACGATAAACAGTTAACTACTAGCTGAGAGCTGCAATTAAGCAACAATTAATCGAATCTGGAAGAAAAAGTTGTAGCGAAACAACGTACGTACATACACACCTTCTGCGTTTGCAATATCATGCACTATATTCATTTAAGTAGTGGGACATATTTCCAAGTCATGTCATCGAAAATTGAAAAAATGAAAATGGTCGTTGATGATTAAAATGACAGTTTTTTAGTTTCGATTATCGTCGTTTTAACATCTTTAATGTCATTCGCAACTTATAGGTATCAAAGATGCAGTTTGCGGACAGTCATTGAAAAACTTATCCGGTACAACTGTGATCGATGTTTGCTTTTGGGCTCGAACTCACGGACACCGGCTCAGGAAGCAACTGATTTGCCTACTGAGCTATAGCATCAGCCTAAACAGTTATTTTAGAGGAAATTCATCTAAAATGACAAGATCATGTTTGCGTTTGCAAACAACACAAACAAGTAGTAGTATCTTAATCAGGCGGGTAAATTAGAGAAAGCAACCTTGTTAAGATAGCCCATTGATAAGTTGGTTTACTCAAGCTCTCAGCTACTGGGACACGTGTGGGGTATTCCGGGGCAGAAGATACTTCACGGTGGAATTTATTGTATAAGTGAAGTGAAATTTACTGATTGAATTTTTTTTTACTAGATGAAGAGGTTGTAACAATTTTAGCACTGCATAACTTCATCATTGATAGTGTCCCAATAGGGCTCTGGACTGAGTCGATTTGGGGTCATTTTTTGAATTTCTCAAGCCCTGAGGTCAAAAAAAAATTTGTTTGTACAAAACTCATCCAGGGTTTTTTGCAGAATTTTTAAGTTAAAACTTTTAAGTTTATATTGGAAAATTGTATAATATTGTGTTCGGAAAAATCAACATCGTTTTTGTTTCTTTTGTGGAACCACTAAACAACTCTGTCAGTTAAATTGATTATTTTTCAACGCCAAAAGACATACCCCTATTCAACAGCTAACAACTTTTTTGCCTTATAAGTTCGCAAGTTACAATCTTCGACAAAGTTGTTTGGCAGAAAATTTCTAAATGGGCAAAAAATCTATTAGCAGAATCGGTTTCACAGAAGAAACAGAATAAGGTTGATTTTTCGGAACAAAATATTGATTTTTCTCATACAAACTTTAAAGTCAGAATTTAATCATGTAAACGTAACTTTAAAATTCTGGAAAATATCACGAATAAGTTTTGAACCAAAACGAGGCTTTTTTAAACCACAGGGTTTTAGTAATTCAAAAATAACCCCAAATCGAATCAAATGAACAAATACACCTTGCAGCTCATTACCCTAAATAACTCTATCCAGTAAGAATGCTTTTTATTAAGGGCTTGTACTTGTTAAGGGTGTAAGCAATGTTCTTGTCAAGCTTCGATCCTTCAAATATTAAATAAAAATATTTAATAAAAAATCTGATAATTCAAGAACATGAAAAGCTACGATGATCGGACATAAAAATGGACGAGATAGTACTTTTTGAAGCGGTCAAAATAAGAACTTTAAGTAGGGGAGAGTGGGAAACGTGGACCACTTTAAATATCTCAGCTATGTGTTGAGCTAAAAATCTTAATCCAGTTGTCATCGCCGTCGCTTAGCGTAAGCATATATTTCTATATGATGTTGACTTATGTATTTACGCATCATATGTTTCTTTTATTAATGTAGTATAAAAATATACAAGCATTATTAAACAAACACTCGAAAATTGCATCGGTGGGAGCCTTAAAGCTTATAATAAAAATATGCTCATATCCTTATTATCTTAACTTTGTCTAGCTCTTTCACATGGAAACGAAATTGTTCATGATTTATCAAAAATTCACTCAAACGCAACCAATTTGCAAAACATAGCTTGAAAATTTATAAAAAAGGGAAGATTTAGCGAGAAGCGAGGTTACTTTTTTCCATCCTACTTTCTCGTTAAGTTTTTCCTTTATTTTATTCACCTAGTAAAACGGTAAATTTTACCTTTTTTTAATTCTCTTAGCAAAAAGATAATTTTTACCATTTTCGCATTCACCTAGCAAAATAATAAATAATACCGTTTTCCTATTCACTGATACAAAAGGTAAATGCTAGTTGGTTTGATTGCTTTCATCAATAAAAAAAACTTGGAACTTTTTACCTTATATTTTATTCTTGGAATGTATCACCGTGTTGAAAAAAAAACGTCGTGGCAATTCGGCTTCGTGGTCTTCCAAGCCATCATGACCACTGAATCCTCCTGCATTGCATCTATGTGAATTATTCTTTTTTATTCAGCTCAATTCAGGTGTACGAGGTAAGATTTACCACTTTTGGGTTCACCTTTTTTCTCGGTGAATTGTACCTTTTTCTGCTCGATTAAAGTAAACTTCACCTCACTGTGAGGTGAGTTTTACCTCGAAAAGATAGAAGATACCTTTTCGGCTTCCACGAGCATTCACCTTGCTATCTCGGTAAATATTACCTTTAAGTTATTTTCCGTGTGGGAAATCATGGGCTACATAATGTGGGGTATCTTGGGCCACTTATATTTTGGTGTTTATATACACATTCATAACATAATAAACATTCATCCTATTTGTATAGATTTCTTATTCCGAATAAAGAGTTATGAAAAATATTCTGTCAATTTTGTTCAATACGATAGAGACGAACATAAATCCTTAATATAAGGAATTTTACCAAAACGTTTGCGATCCATATTTGCACACGAGAGTTTTCGGGGACGAGCAATAGATTTCAGTTATCAAATTTGGTAATAAGGGGCCAGCAAAAGGAGTCGTCCATATTTATTTTTCACTGTTTTGACGATAATAAACATTGGATTGAGATGAAACTTTGCGCAAGGGGGTTGAAAGGGACGGACAATTGGTTTATGGAGTAAAATTTTTAATCAGGGATCGGCAAAAAGGTTCGTCCATATGATTTCTTCACTGCTTCTGTACATGATTATGCATCAGACTGAGTTGAAACTTTGTACACGGGAGTTTTGAAAAACGAGCAATTGATTTCGGGTGTCAAATTGTGGATCAGGGGTCGGTGAAAAGGTTCGTCCATAATAACAGATTACTGTTTTTGCAACATTGTGGTAATTTTTTTATTAGATTAAGATTGAATTTGCAATTTTAAAGAGACGAGCAATTGATTTCAGGTGTTCTATTTTGAAACGGGGGTCGACAAAAGAATTTTTTTGAAAAATTTTGAGCAAGAAGTCGGCAAAAGGGGTCGTCCAGATTATTTATTCCATGTTTTGGCAATAATTATGTTATTATGCATCGAATCGAGAAGGAAATCCATACTTGGCAGTTTAATAGAAAGAGAAATCGATTGCCGATTACAAACATTGTACTAGACGATAGACAAATAGGTCATCATAAATTAACTGTTTTATGTTTTTGCAATAATTGCTTTATTATGCGTGGGATTGAAAAGCAAACATGGCAGTCTTACAAAATCGATCATTAATTCGCATTTTGAATCAGACGACATAAAGGGGGTCGTCCATATAAACTAATTAATGTTGTTGAAACAATTGTGTTTGCATCGGATCGAGACGGAAATTCAAACACGAATGTCTCACAGGACGGACAGTTCATTCCCGATTGCAAACTAGATATCAGACGACTGAAAAATGAGCCATTCATATGAATTTTTTAATGTTTTTGCAATAATTTCGTTATTATGCATCCAAAATAGACGAAAATTCGTACACGGGTGTTCTTCTCGTCGGTCAATAAGTTTCTTATTTTGAATTTCAATTTAAGATGTTTATTGCATTTTTGTTGTGAAAACGCATTCTTTTTACCATTTAAACTTACTTATTTGAATTTACCATTTAAACTTCTTTTAACATATTTAAATTTAAAGCGAAACAGAGTTCGTACGGGATCAGTTAGTCCATTATAAAAATACAGTTTTGGATCTACTCATAAACTTTGCATGCACAAAAAATATAAAAAAGTGTTGTAAAAACCGTTTCAATGAATGAACCGTCAAAATTATTTAAGTCACACCAGATACATTTTGAAAAGAGGATTGATAAGTTGACGTAATTTGTCACATTTTCGCATCTTTAGATTTTCAATATTCGAAACACAGAATAATTGACGATTTTCAAAGGCTGTTTTTCGAAATTTGTGTCAATTATCAACTTCTAAGATTTTCTGGCACTTAAATTTAACTTTGCACTGGATTTTGAGTATATTTACGCATAATTTTCGCAATCAATTTATATTCATCAGAAAAGGAAATTTCATACCAATTCTAGTGATGTAATTACATTAGCGCTGCAATACTTTACAAAATATGATAAATATAAAACTAAAAGTAAATCCAGAGAATTTACGCAAAAGTTGGTAAGAGTTGGTCGGTTTTGCCGCTTAGTCCCACCGAATTTCAGAACAAATTTGTTTATGTTTTGAAAGTATTTTACATTTTCACTTATCACATTTTTGTCAAGTATCTCTGCGCTAATGTATTTAACTACACCATTAGAATTGGTTTGAAATTACCTTTCTGGTGAATATGAATTTATTACGGATATCTCGCGCTTATATTTATACTAAAAATCCAGTGCAAAGTTGAATTTAAGCTCAAGAAAATCTGAGTAATCGCAAATTTAAAAAGGTTCGAAAAACAGGTACTTTGAAAATTCGTTTAAAATTCTGTATTTCGTATTTTGAAAATCTAAAAATGCTTCAATGTGCCATGTTAAATTTCCAATCCTTTTTTCGAAATTTATCTGGTGTGACTTAAACAATTTTGACGATTGAAAGGTATGGATTTACCCCACTTTTTTACATTTGTATACCCTTATGTGCAACGTATAGCTTCTATTTTCAGCTTTCTTGGACACTGAGGTGAATTTTTTTTTGCATTCCATTGCTGATCTACACAGCAAATTTTAAATTGCTGGAAACTAGTAAAATTTTGCTTTTCTTGTACCGCTAGTTTTCCAGCAAAATTTCCAGAAATTTGCTGGATCTCAGCATCTCGATTGCTCGAAATCAGCATTTTTTTTTTCAAAAAACCACCGGAAATTATTTGTTTTTACCCTCATGGTGGTCATATTTATAAATAGAAATTGGTTTGTTCAAACAACAAAAAATATATAAAATTAACGAAATTGACAAAAAAAACATGAATGACTCAAATCACAAAAATGGCAAAAATTACAAAAATGACAACAATGACAAATATGACAAAAGAAAATAACGAAAACGATCAAATAATAATCAAATGGAAAAAAATGGCAAATTTGGCAACACAATAAAAGTTAACAGAGTGGACAATTGTCAATTTTGTCAATTTTGTCAATTTTGTCAATTTTGTCAATTTTGTCAATTTTGTCAATTTTGTCAATTTTGTCAATTTTGTCAATTTTGTCAATTTTGTCAATTTTGTCAATTTCGTCAATTTTGTCATTTTTGTCAATTTTGTCAATTTTGTCAATTTTGTCAATTTTGTCAATTTTGTCAATTTTGTCAATTTTGTCAATTTTGTCAATTTTGTCAATTTTGTCAATTTTGTCAATTTTGTCAATTTTGTCAATTCTGTCAATTTTGTCAATTTTGTCAATTTTGTCAATTTTGTCAATTTTGTCAATTTTGTCAATTTTGTCAATTTTGTCAATTTTGTCAATTTTGTCAATTTTGTCAATTTTTTCAATTTTGTCAATTTTGTCAATTTTGTGAATTTTGTCAATTTTGTCAATTTTGTCAATTTTGTCAATTTTGTCAATTTTGTCAATTTTGTCTATTTTGTCAATTTTGTCAATTTTGTCAATTTTGTCAATTTTGTCAATTTTGTCAATTTTTTCAATTTTGTCAATTTTGTCAATTTTGTCAATTTTGTCAATTTTGTCAATTTTGTCAATTTTGTCAATTTTGTCAATTTTGTCAATTTTGTCAATTTTGTCAATTTTGTCAATTTTGTCAATTTTGTCAATTTTGTCAATTTTGTCAATTTTGTCAATTTTGTCAATTTTGTCAATTTTGTCAATTTTGTCAATTTTGTCAATTTTGTCAATTTTGTCAATTTTGTCAATTTTGTCAATTTTGTCAATTTTGTCAATTTTGTCAATTTTGTCAATTTTGTCAATTTTATCAATTTTGTCTGTTTTGACATTTTTGTCATTTTTGTCAATTTTGTCAATTTTGTCTATTTTGTCAATTTTGTCAATTTTGTCAATTTTATCAATTTTGTCAATTTTGTCAATTTTGTCAATTTTGTCAATTTTGTCAATTTTGTCAATTTTGTCAATTTTGTCAATTTTGTCAATTTTGTCAATTTTGTCAATTTTGTCAATTTTGTCAATTTTGTCAATTTTGTCAATTTTGTCAATTTTGTCAATTTTGTCAATTTTGTCAATTTTGTTAATTTTGTCAATTTTGTCAATTTTGTCAATTTTGTCAATTTTGTCAATTTTGTCAATTTTGTCAATTTTGTCAGTTTTGTCAATTTTATCAATTTTGTCAATTTTGCCAATTATGTAAATTTTGTCAATTTTGTCAATTTGGTCGGTTTTGTCAATTTTGTCAATTTTGTCAATTTTGTCAATTTTGTCAATTTTGTCAATTTTGTCAATTTTGTCAATTTTGTCAATTTTGTCAATTTTGTCAATTTTGTCAATTGTGTCAATTTTGTCAATTATGTAAATTTTGTCGATTTGGTCTGTTTTGTCAATTTTGTCAATTTTGTCACTTTAGTCAATTTTTTCTTATCGTGATTTTAAATTTTGTCAATTTTGAGAAATTAACCGATTTTGTCAATTGTTTTCAATGTGGTCAAATTGTACCTACACTCATTTTTCTCAATTTCTGAATTTTTGTTAATTTTGATATGTTTTTTTATATATTTTATCATTTTTTGCAATTTTGTCAATTTTGTTGTTTTTGTTAATTTTGTCAATTTTTTCAAATTTGCAAATTTTGTCAATTTTTCTAATTTTGACAATATTTGTCAACTTTTTCAATTTTCTCAATTCCGTCAATGGACCCGAATGATAAAAAAGGTCCCTAATAAAAAAAAAAAAAAAAAAAAAAAAAAAAAAAAAAAAAAAAAAAAAAAAAATTCCGTCAATTTTGATCATTTTTTCCATTTTTCATATTTTATAAATGTTTTTTTTTATTTTTCCTTTTTTGCAATTCCCGCAATGTTTGTATTGTTTTAAATTTTGTCAAATTTGCCCATTTTAACAAAAATATCATGCATTTTTTCCAAAAGTTATCAAATTGAAAAAATGTTAAAATGGACAAAATTGTCCTGTTAACTAAATTGACAAAAATTACAAATTCAAAAAATTGACAAAAACGACAACAAGGACAATAGAACAATATTGAAAATATTGACAAAAATTGTGAAAAATTATCAAATCAATAGTTAGTTCGATCGATTATTGGACCCTACGTTGATGCATCAGATTTTACTCTAGCGATTGGAATTTCACCCCATTTTTTTTCAATATCCACGTTTTCTTTATTTCAGAGATTAGGAATCCACAGCAAATGACATTGACACAGACATTGAATTTTTTGAAACACATGATTAGGCATCATTCTTTAAATTTAGTTTTAACAATTTTTTTAATTACCATATGCTGTGATACCAAAAAGAATACATTGTGATTATACTTATTTTGAAAAATTCCATAGAAACAGGATCATACAAGATGTTCCAGAATTTAGCCATTCGAAAGTACCCAATTGGATTCAAATTATCTAAAAAAACTTATTATTTAAAACACTATAATTCTATGAATTATTTCAAATTTTTATTATTCTGCGTTGTGGATATCCTGCGTTCGAAATTCTTTAATCATAATTTAATTATTTAGAATTTAAAATTCTCTCATTTGTTTATTATTTTGTGTCATATGTATCTAATAGTTTACAGGCTAAGGTAAGAAAGGCTACAATCCACTGTAAAGTGTATTAGATCGGCTTTTTAATATTCTGTCACGTTTTTTTGTTTTAATTCTTTGTAATATCCTACAGTTTTTCAAAAAAGTGATTAATTTTTGTAATTTATTTTAACTCTATTTTTAAATGTTATCCCAATAACAAGAGCTGATTGAACAAAAAATATTAACCAAATTCTTTATACCTTGAAGAACGTAAATTAAGTTTCCTTGTGTTATTTTTATGCTTTGAACGCTGGAAGGAATCGACAATTAAAAGAAATAGTTTTACTTAAAAATGTCAACAATGTAATTATTTTGATTGAAATTTTCATCATTGAACTTAGACGGTCGCCATGGAACTGTTTTTTTTTCAATGTCTTTTCGAAATTTTAACCATTGGATCATATAGTTTTATATTTTCTTTTCTTTTCATACAATCAACAAGAAGATAAAAATAATCGTAGTAATTTATATTCAGTAATTAAAGTATTGCAATCATACTTTCCGACAGACCTTTTTTCATTATTTTTATTTTGTATTGTCGAATTCACGCATTCCTTAACTGGAGTGAACTCAAAAACCTTATACCTACATATCAAAATTGTTAAAAAAAACACCCTGAATTCAAATGACGGAATATTTATTTTAAAGCATAATTTTATTTTGATCAGAAACGTCTCGAGACATTTACGATTCGTTTCTCTAATGCATTTTCTGTATTTAAATAGGTTCTAAAATTGCTATTTTTATTATTTTGATTCAAAAACATTCCAAAGTTTGCCAAGAACCGACACGTTTTAAATCCCAAACTATACCAACTACAAAGGTAGGTCTAATAAAATTCCACTCGCTCACCCTTAAAGTGCACCGGTAAGCAAATTGCAGCAGCAATTTATCTATCCTAAACGCTGGGTAAGCATCGAACAACGTTTCAGTGTCCGGTTGACGCTGTTCTCGGTCACATTCTACATGTCTCTTGTTGATTGTTACCGGTAAAGGGAAAATTTATAGATTAAAAATGAAAGTTCTAAAAGTTTTGGTTACTATCTTATGTGGTGTCGTTCTCAGTGAACAGGTGCTTAAATATTAAATTGAAAAATTGAATTTTATTTACGGTGAAAATTTTTTCGATTACAGGTATCATCCCCCAGTGATGATCATTATTGGGCAGCCGTCGTTGAGTATGAATATACAAATTTTGAAACCGACTCATCGGAAGTGTATACGGCAAAGTCGCTTCAGAGATATAGTGACATAATCCTGTCGAAAGAAGTGGATCCAGTTGACATCCTAGTGTTCTCGGAATATGGGCTCAGCGATACGGGGATGGGTTCTAGGGTCCCAGATCCGGGGGAAGGAATTGTTCCGTGCGATAGTCCTGAGTATGGAATATCGGTACGAAATTTGTCCTGTTTAGCAAGAGATCGGCAAAAGTATTTGGTTGTGAATTTGGCTGAGATTGCCAGCTGTCCCATGAAGGGAGAAACTCGTCCTTGTGCCAAGAATGGACTGTACAATTTCAACAGTAACGTAGTGTTCGATCGCAATGGAGCAGTTATTGCACGGTACCGGAAGTTTAATCTGTACAATGAACCTAAGATGAACATAACTTTGGAAGCTGATTTGAGTGTGTTCAAAACTGATTTCGGTGTCGAATTCGGTACTTTTATCTGTTTCGATCTGTTGTTCGAGAAACCAGCTCTTCAGTTGGTGAGGCGAGGGATAAAAGATTTCGTCTACTCCACCATGTGGTTTTCGGATCTACCTTTTCTGACGGCAGTTCAAATCCAGCAAGGATGGGCTTATGCCAATAATGTAAATTTCCTGGTTTCCGGTTCCAACAATCCCGGCATAGGCAGTACCGGTTCGGGAATCTACTCCGGCAGAAGAGGGCCAATCGTTTCGTACATAAGCTACAAAAATGAAACGTAAGTAAGGTGCATGACCTGATTGGAAATTTTAGAAGTGTCATTCCCCTTCTTTACATACAACTGTTCCCAGTTTAAGTGCTACACTAAGCTTCCGAATAATTAATTCTGCATCGCTTGTGTTAATAATATGAATAAAAATAAAATGACCGTCTCAAATATTTACAATTATCACCGTTGGTGTACCTACGTACATAAGTACAACCAATTATTCAAATTTAAATTAAATTCATTAGATCGAATTCATAATGTGTTTGATCTTCTGCTTTCGATTCAATAACTAAACCAACACACCAACAGAAACCAACACAACTTTGTTTAGCAGTTTGTAAACAATCTTAGTTGTTGTATTTAGCAGAGTAAAATCAATGAATAGAGTTAAGTAATTATACAAAAATCTAAAATTTCAACGAATTTAATAAGAAGACTTAATACAGCTAAAAATGTCTTGATGAAACAACCTATAGACTGTTCCTTCAATTATAAATAAACTATAAAATAACCTTCATTTGAAAAATCGAGGAGTGTTCAACCAAATTTTGGTTGCATACTGTTGTTAACATCCAAGTGAAATAATCGTTGTAATTTTTGTCGTTTTTCGCGAAGAAATCTCACTCCCGAGCAAAGAAAACAGATTGTGCACAAGTGGGACACTGTGAGTGGTCTTTCAAAACTAGCTAAGTAAAAAAGTTAGAGTGAGTAAAAATTCGATGAATATATTTAATGCTCTAATTTTCCTTGTTCAGTGCTTAAACATTCATTTCTTTTTTTATTACATCTTTATTTGAAACGCCTTATACCTTCAGGCTTTGAGGAGCCAAAATCTTTTTTGTCTTACTTAACTCAACACTTTTTATTATTCTCCTGGGAATTCGATGCTAATTTCTTTCAGGAGCTAGATAGAGCAAAAGAATGTTCATGAATATGTACATCAAGCACGTAAATTCAGTAGTTTTGCAAACATCGATGATGTCTTTAAAAGGTTGTTGATAACTTCTGATTCGCTTATTTAATTGACCAATCGCGTCCCGAGAGTCAAAGGAATTCCGCCACTGAGTGAAGCTGCGGAAAATTTCTTGAAGAAAGTTGAATTTTCTTAGCGCAATTGAACTTTGCTTATTTTGTTTAAAATATTTATAGACATAATAAAATGTTTAAGATCATTGTAAAATGAGAAGCCGAACAAATCCAAATAATATCACGAGTAATGGTTGGCTTATGTATCGGTACTGGTTGAGTTTCTAATAAAAAAAAATTGAATATAATTCTATAGAAAAATCATGAAAAATTACGATTTTCAAAATTATAAACCTCGAATTAGAAGCAAACTCTATCTCCAATTTTTTTCAGCATTAAATATTCATATCTCAAGCTACATTTTGCCATAAATTTAAGATTTTTAGGTTTGCACAAATCAGAGATATTGCAGCTAAAAAATGGCCAAATTAGAACACATTTGTGCTCCTAACTTTTGCAAATAAAACAATAGCTCTCTATAATTTCAGAGAAAAATGTGCGCATTATTATGCTGATCAATTTGTCAAAATTATGGTCAAAAAACTATTTTTTCGACACGCTCTAATATTTAAATCTTGAAAAAATTATAAAATGAAAACGTTTCATCGTACGACTTTTAGGGGTTCAGCAAAGTTTGTTAAAAAGTTCAAATCTACAACATTTTAAAGCTTTTTTCTTTGCTCTATCTAGCTCCTGAAAGAAATCAGCATTATGAATTCTCAGGGGGATGACACGCCCAAATAAATTATTCTTTTAAAATACGGCCCTCATAATTGTGAACAACTTTGCAGAAGACATCAAATGTCTAAGACGTATATATTTTGCGTAATTAATTTTGTCACGATAAATGTTTGTTCTGGACCACTGTGCCATTAGACTGAGTCGATTTGGGATCATTTTTGAATTTCTCAAACCCTGGGGTCTAAAAAGCTTCGTTTTGGTCCAAAACTCATCCATGATTTTTTGCAGAATTTTTAAGTAACGTTTACATGAGTAAATTTGAACTTTTAGTTTTGTATGGGAAAATTGAATATTTTGTACTGAAAAATCAACATCTTTTTTGTTTCTTCTGTGTAACCTAGCCAGTCGATGGTTTTTGTGCCAATTTATAAAATTCCTCAAGGAAATTTTCCGCTAAACAACTTATTCGAAGACCATAACTTCGTATCTGATTAGGAAAAAAAGTTATTAGCGGTTTAACAGGAGTATGTCTTTTCGCATTGATAAACAATAAATTCAATTAACATCACTGCTTGAGCCTCGCAAAGTATTGCATGAAAAGTAGTCACGCAATACCTTGCTAGGCACCCTGCAGTGATGTCAATTGAATTTATTGTTAATCAGGGTGAAAAGATAAATCCCTATTCAACAGCTAATAACTTTTGTGTTGTCAGAACAATCTACGGTCTTCGAAAAAGTTGTTCAGCGGAAAATTTCCTTGAAGAATTTTATAAATTGGCACAAAAACCATCAGCTGGCTCGGTTCCACAGACGAAACAAAAATGATCTGGATTTTTCAGTACAAAATATTAGATTTTCCCATACAAACCTAAAAGTTCAAATTTACTCATGTAAACGTTACTTAAAATTTTGCAAAAAATCATGGATGAGTTTTGGACCAAGACAAAGCTTTTTAGACTCCAGGGTTTGCGAAATTCAAAAATGACGCCAAATCGACTCAGTCTACTGTGCCATGTCAAAACGATAGAGTACCGCGTCTAAGGAATATGGATTGGACATGAGGCGGGAAAATATACGAATAAAATCCCGACTCAGGTCCAACCTATTAAAGCAGGAGCCACCCGAATGGAGCCACCTCGTTCCATTTGTGCTGCAAGTTGACAAGAACCACGCTTGGCCTACTAATGTGTGGTGGTAGATGCAACTCTATCTGTATCTACCGCTTCATAGTAGTAGGCTCGTGAGGAACAAAAATTTGATATAGCATAGCATAGTATAGCGTAGGGTGACTACACACATCTTGCATTGGCTGATACACGAGGTACAACTAATGATCAATCCCGACACGAGATGCCAAAACAAGTATCTGGATTCAATACTCGTTTCAAGTGCTGATATTGAGTATTAGTGTGGTACCACAATGCACACCGTGGCAAGTCAATGTAATCATAGAAGGGATGGTCTGAAACAGCTAAATATACTTTTCAGGTGCAGAGAACTCATACGACCCTACATACAGTGGATGCTGTTTTCAGACAGGAGAGGGGAGGGTTTTTTTAATATTTACGGGAAATCCTATTTGGCAAATAGGATTGATGTAAAATAATGTTATGATTTACAAATCATGCTTCCGAAAATCAATCATTTTCACTGAGCCATGCTTGACTACATTCAGAGCCAAAAAATCAAAGCAGTCAAATTTTCCTTCTTCAACCAAATCATACAAACAATCATGCATGACAACGACGCTTCTGTATTTGAAACACTTTTGCGATACATGATGAGGTAAAAAAGGACGCAGACTATCAGCAACGAACGTCTCGATGCTGATTTCCTTCCCCTAACGACTTTCAACCTTTAGGATCATAACTGATATGTATCAGTTCTGAGCGATCTACATATGTAGGCTATCAGATGATTTTTTATTTTTCGTTTTGCCTAGAAGGACAAAATCATGACTAGGTAACCGGCACTGTCCAGCATGTGCTACAGCTTTTTTGAACATGTGGTCCTGGTATTTATTCAGATTTTTCCTTTTGAAACATTAATGATCGTCTATCAATAACGAGCATTATCAACAATGATGCGAGGATAGACGTTCGGGAATGATTGAGGGAGCGACGTTCAAAATGTATCACCAAGTATGTCGATCACCGTCGATTAGCCACGTGACGAATAGCAACGGTAGCCTCCGGTGGGGCATGGTATATCTTCTTGTATCAAGTTAGTGTTGATTTTCGACATATATTCAATGGGTACTTTTACCACGTGCGTATCACAGCACTCGGAGGTAGCATCATTCTAGCTAGAAACCATTCCTGATTGCTTTTCTTGAGCGATTTTCCGACCACTGTTACAAATAAATACAAAAATAAACTAATTAATACAAAAACAATGGAACGAGCTCACCAATTTTGTGATGTACCCAGCTGAGTTCTTGGAGGCCTTTCATAGATGTGGAACCAACTGACCACCTTTCGAGAAACTAAGGTCCATCCACGCACATTAAATAACACTTTATTTTTACAAATTTTCACTAATTTCAAATAAACTTAAGAAAATTAGGAACTTGAAAAAAAACGTCATTTCCCTGTCGCTGACTACTTCGATCTATCCTGACAACTTTGATCTATCCCCGTGAGGAACAAAAATTTGATATGTGATGATAATGCTTCTAAACGAATTCTACCCGCTCATTTTCACCATCTTTCATTTCATCTAACCTTCTATCCATCTATATAAAAACTTCATAATCTTTAGATGTCCCTACTAAAAAGGACATCACTTTACACCGCTAAGGCCGATAAATTAAAGTAACATTATTTTTTATGTTCATCCCAGAAGATATTCGATTTCAAAAAATCAATCTTTTTCGATAGATTTTCCCTGGAGGTTACATTAGCATTTATTTGTGCATGTTTAAAAATATATAATAGTTTCTTTTATTTAAGAGATAAAGTGTATTGCTAAGCCGATAAGACATATTAACACTTGTGTGCATGTTAGTCCGAATGGCTGTCAGGTCGAATGGTCATTAGGTCAAATGGGCATTAGGCCGAATGGTCGTAAGACCAAACGATCGTAAGGCCGAATGGATGCTGGATCGGTAAGACATATTAACGCATGTCTGCATGTTAGGCCGAATGGATGTTAGGTGGGATGGATGCTAGACTGAATGGTCGTTAGAAAGAATGGTTATTGAGCCGCATGGATACTGGGTCGATTAGACATCTTAGCTTAGCTTATAGCTTAGCTAGATTGACTACTCATATCTACCTTAAATCATTGAACTCGAAATGCTTCATGTACAGGTTTTTTTTTCAAATCGATTCTAGAGGAACTCCGTATTTTTTACATTTGTTTTCAAACTATACATTTCGAATTCCATGATTGCAGACATGGCTAAGCAGAACAAGTTCCACGTCGCCAATGGTCGCTATTCTGTTATTAATCGAGGCCATCATTTTTGTACAAAGTTCAAAAGAATGGTGCTTGGGATAAGCAGCCATTCTCATTGTACAAAACTAATGCTCTCTCTTATATGATTTATATGATTAATAACGGCGCCGGCCACGTCCTTGTAGTCAATAGAGAAAAGGAAGGATTATTAGTAAGATACTCTTTAAGTTCAACTGGCAACCTCTCGCTCCTGCATACCTAAAAAAACATTGAAATAGTCAGAACCAGAGATAAGTTAGTACCGTAATTCGGGGTTATAATGATCACTTTTTTCAATATTTTTCGATTATTTTTCTGTTAAGGGGAATGTGGCATGTTTCATTTTTCCAAAATCAGTACTGGACTCCAATGAACGTAAAACATGGTTGCAGAAATTTATTAGACCACTTTAAATTTGATTAAAAAATAGATTTCGGCTCTGTTCACCTTCATAATATTTACAAATATTAGTTCATCAGTTTTATCTTGCTTCATAAAGTTTTCTTTTAAAAACATTTATAATTGAAAAATGTACCATTATGTTGCATACATTTAGGGTCAAAAATTATAACAATTGCTAAATAGTTTGAGCTAGAAAATACAAATGAAATTTTACCTTAACACATTCCTCTAGGCCCTTCCACAATATCCATTTTCATTTTTTCTTCAAAGTTAACCATTTAATAGGGTTTCCATCCATTTGTCCAATACGGGCTTACTCTTGGAAATTGTCCTTATTTTTTAAATATCAAAAATTTATCACTAAAAGACTATAAAAATAGCACTATAACTATACGTATACGAATAAAAAAAGAAGTTTTTTCACACTCAATAACCTGCTTCTAAATGCTTTTTGGTTTCATCAAGAGAGCTGTTTGTTTGCAAGCCTTGAAAAAAATAAAAATTTTAAGATTTAGAAATTACATTTTTCCTAACAGAAAAAAATTTGAAATACAAACCAAATATTGTCTATTTGATACTCAATTCATAGGCTTTCAAACGTAGAAAACCGTTTTCAAAATTCAAACTATAGACTGAGTTATCGATGATAAGGTGAAAAAATTAATTCTTGATCAAAGCTACCCGGTGATCAAAGTTACCCCGTTTTACGGTATCACCAACTATGGAAACCGTCTATACGTCTACGAATCCATATTCAAGTATCCATGGAAGGGTTTGTGTTAATTGGTGAAAGGTAGAGATCAGGATTCATTTTGTTAAATGGTGCGATCATGAATATCCTACACCTCCTTTGCCCCTAGACATCTCCTAAGGAAACTCCTATTTCTATGAGGCATTTGATAAACGTCCAATAAAAATGGATCGAGCAAGCAAATCAATACCATCCAAATTTCTTCCTTACCAAAAAAAAAAGACTGCGAAAGGAGTTTGATAGTTGAAGACGCAAAGTAACTTAAAATCAATTGTATTTTAATATTTGGACACAATTTTTTCCTAATTTTTTTTCTATGATTTTGCTTTTTTGAAAACTCTTTGATTCTTTGCTCTTTTTTGCCTCATATTTTAGACGTTTTTAGAGCTTCAATGCTTAAAGAACACAAAGTAAGTCTTTGAATAATCAATAAGAAGTTGACACTGTTTAATTAAAAAAATACATCAATGTTATCATAAGGAAACTAAGGAAATAACTATTCGGATCGATTATGTTTTCGACCGGGTAGACATCACCCGTAAATTTCATTATGTGAATGAAATATTTTCCTATCTCTACTTCAAAACATGGAAGTTTCATATTTTGCTGAGATTTCTTAAGTTAACTCCAATCTTTTTTAACGGTTTTGTTGTGTTGTCGGTTTTTCTGAAAATTTTATAAAAAAAATCTGTCTAAAGAAAATTTATGACAAATAACAAATTATCTGTGCCAGGCAAAAATATAATGAACATCTATCGATTATAAAGCGACTGTGTTGAAACATCAAGAATATATTTTGCAAATGATTCATGTGGTTATATTTTAATAGATTTTGATTCCATTTCGCTAGTGTTGATGGAAAGAAAACAGTGTTGGAAGAAGTTAGTCAAAAATTGAAATCTATTAAAATTCAATCAAATCTCAAAAACCTACTTAAATAAAATTTAAAAAAAGAACGGAAGCTCACTTCTGTGTAAGATCAAAGTGCAGTGTTTTGATTGTCTGCTTTTCTACTTTTAAATTCGCAAATGAAATAAATCCGTACATATCCTCCTACCTCTATGATGCTGTGCTAGATACGCTTCATAATTTCTTAGGCTCATCTCTAATGATTTTTTTTAAGATTGTATTTTCGATTTTACGCAAAATGTAATATTTTAAACATTTCATAATAGTTTTTTGCTCAGAAATATTGAAAGAATAATTTAAAAAATAAGCAATAGGATTTGTTTTTGACACATTTTGTAGATGCTGACGAAAAATTAAGAGTGGGTGAAAATTGTGTCCAAGTTCCTAAGTTGTCTTTGTAACAACGAATGTGAGAACTTTAATTTAGCAAAAGATCAAGGAACAAGGGAGGAATGAAGCGTGGAATTACTAGCCAAACGCTTCATAGGCTTAAATATGTAGAGTTTTGGTCATAAAAGTAGAAAAAAGACAGATTAAAAATAATAAAGAACGGACTCACCTAATCAAAGGGATCATAGATGATTCAGGAAACAGGAACAGCTTTAACTGCGGTGATGCTGGGGAAACTGCCGGCTTCGCGGGAACCAAAGCTACTAGTAAGGTCTTCTTTTGGGTGGGCTACTTTTTCATAGTCCGTCGGGTTCCTTTTTACGAACTTAAATCGCCATAAAAGCTTCCATCTTCAAATATTAAACAAATGGCAGCAAATTTTCCTGTCAAAAAAATTCGTCCGCTTTCTTCGCTCACAACCTACTCCGTATCCAAAACAGTGTCGGATACTGGGTCGATTAGAGTAAGTTCACTCGAATTGGAAGAAAGTGGTAGAAATTTTGACAATTAAAGCATATTTTGAAAATTTTACAATGTTCATTTTTCTTCAAGATCTGCGACAGTAGAATGAGTCGATTTGGGGTCATTTTTGAATTTCTCAAACCCTGGGGTCTTAAAAGCTTCGTTTTGGTCCAAAACTCATCCATGATTTTTTGCAGAATTTTTTAGTAACGTTTACATGAGTAAATTTGATTTTTTAGATTTGTATAGGAAAATTTAATATTTTGTTCTGAAAAATCAACATTATTTTTGTTTCTTCTGTGAAACCAAGCCTGCTTATGGTTTTTGTGCCAATTTATAAATTTCTTACTGGAAATTTTCCGCTGAACAACTTTGTCGAATATCATTACTTCGTATCTTCTTAGACAAAAAAGTTATTAGCTCTTTAACTGGTGTATGTCTTTTGGCATTGATAAACAAGAAATTCAGTTGACATCAATGCTGGGTGCCTAGCGAGGTATTGCAAGACCACTTTTCATGCCATACTTCGTGGGGCATAAGCAGTGATGTCAATTGAATTCATGGTTCATCAATCCAAAAAGTCATATACCTATTAAACAGCTAATAACTTTTTTATCTAAAAAGATACGAAGTTATGATATTCGACAAAGTTGTTCAGCTGAAAATTTCCTGTAAGAAATTTATAAATTGGCACAAGAACCATTAGCAGGCTCGGTTCCACAGAAGAATAAAAAATTATGTTGATTTTTCAGTACAAAATATTCAATTTTCCCATACAAACCTAAAAGTTCAAATTTACTCATGTAAACGTTACTTAAAAATTCTGCAAAAAATCATGGATGAGTTTTGGACCAAAACGAAGCTTTTAAGACCCCAGGGTTTGAGAAATTCAAAAATGACCCCAAATCGACTCAGTCTACTGCGACAGTCAATTTTTATTACAACACTATCTCCATTTTCGCATGCTGTGATGCAAAAATAGTTAGATTTATATCAGATACACCTAAAAAAGAAACAGTGTTTTAAAAAAAATGACTGCTGACGATCTTGAAAAAAAAAATGACATTATAAAATTTTCAAAATATGCTTGAAGTGTCGAAATTTCTACCACTTTCTTCCAACATGAGTGAACTTGCTCTTAGACATATTAAATTATAAACTATTCATTCATCGAGTTTTGAACATACCGTTTCCTATTTGACTACTTTTGAGTGGTAAGAATTTTCAAGAGTAGCTTTGAGAGTAAGCTCAAAAGTTCCATTTTTTGAGCTCAATTCGTCTATAAAGATTATTTAATCTGGCAATACCCATTGTAATGGGAATATTCTTCGTAATATCGGGCCAAGTTATGATCACGGACCATTTATGACAAATATATGTCTCAGTGACTCAAAGATTGAAATTGAAGGATCCATTGAACCCATAATTGAAGAAATGGAATCATAAAATAATTGTATACTAACCGTTGTCTTGATAATATGGAAATAAGAAGTTCATATCCGTCTCTGGACTGGATTCAATATTTTAATATTTTTTTCACATTGAAAGCATTTGAGAGACACCAAAATATCTTTAAAAGATATTCTGTCCAATTTTCCACACAAATGTGGTTAGTTTTATCAATTTAGATTTCTTTTTTTTATTCATACTATAATTAGTTCCTTTTTTTTATTTGTTGTATATTTCTAATATTATAGACATCTACAGATTGGAAAACCAGCTTCAAACAACTTGAAATTGTAGCTTTAGATAACCCAATGTTCAGTTAATAAAACATCATCAAAAAACTTTAATTTTAAGATTTTTAAATCTAAAGACAACAATACGATACTTTCGAACACTTAGATTCAGGCATTGATTGGAATTTAGGTTCACATTAGGATGATACTTAAATTTTGTGAACCAGAATCAAAACTGTAAAGTGTGAAGAATAATTTATTGTTCATTTAAAAAAATTGAAATGGATCAAAGAGCTACCAATTTTTTTTACTCCTAAACCTAACCACTTTAGCGTTAAATATCTTCGAATTTTATTTCAATTTTGAACAATACTTTCAGAAAATTGTACGTCGCAAAAGTGCCAAAGATCGATAGAACGAATGCAATGGTTTCCAAACACCAATCCACAAGATACTCTCCATCGGAAATGGCCGGCATGAAAACTACTCGGGATCAAGTCGAAACCTACGTTTCTGAAAATCTTCCACTGGTGAGCCATAAAAATTACAAGACTAGCCTTTGTCAGCAAGATGTGTGCTGTAATTTTACCATTGATTACAGTGTCAACAATGTAGTCAACGAATCCGTAAGTTAAATATTGGCAATAATCCAATATTGACTTGATTAAAATTTTAAGTGTTTCTCATTTCAGAACTTTTACCATTACAAACTGGCCGCAGGTGATACTTCACGATCGGTAAACGGATTTGCGGACATTTACATTACAACCTGTGCCATTATGGCCTGTTCCGGAAGTCGACCAGCGGATTGTGCGGTACGATTTAAAAACCCATCGGAAGTGGCCGAAGTGATCCGGTTCAACTCGATCGAAATAGAGGGAGTGTTTGGCGGTAACGATGAGGAAGTATCCCTTGTGCCCAGTAATGTCGACACCAGTATGTTGCCGCTTGAAGTGGATGAGTTTCATTTCAGCCACAAATACAAGTTCGTATAAATTGGACTAAAAAAAAGGTTCGAATTTAATTCTTGACTAAAATTATCTTATTTTTAGCCAACCGTATCACCAAGTGCATTACCAGCTGACGAAACCGAGATCTGATATTTTTACCTTTGCGATATGGGGTAGGAGATACAAAGGTGTGTCCCGTGCCACCAAAATGTTCGCTTTTTGTGCACCTTTGATTTATAGCGCTTTGCTTACTAATTTATACAACTAAGACTAGTGAAAATCGTTTGATCGTGAAGAAAACAGTACAAAAAAATTAAAACAATTTTATTTTCGAAACTGTTTATTAATTATTATTCGGTTATATTTGACATCAGTTCTTCAGCGCCGATGTGGTCTAGCCGATGAGCTGGCGTGAGTCTCGTTTTGGTTTGGCAGGCGTACTGGGTTCGATTCCCGGAATCGCAAGAAAACTTTTGGGTTCGAATACCATAAGCGGTCGACAGGTAACAGGTAGGATGTTTTTCATTCTATAAGTGACCATATGATAGGAATGTTCAAGCAGTTGCCAGCTGGCCAGATATATACAAGGATGCCGGGATACCTGTAAGTAAACTAGCCCACCTGATTGACTCGTTCTACCAAAATATACTTACATCTTTTTTTTAATGGTTTGTCTTTATTTGTATCAATTCATCATTACATTAATACTACATTTTTACTTGAAATTAGTTGATAAGCTCAATAATGAACTGTTCAGAGCCCTATAGTGAACAAGATAATAAAAATGTATTTATAACACTTCAATTGGCTGAGCGAAATCAAGTATTTAACGTAGGAGAACATCCTGTAATAGCAAACATATTTTAAACTTAAAACTAAAAACTATCCTAAAATTAAACTAATTATGAGGAGAACGAATCTTTGCATCGATTTGCCTCTGAAGTTGGAGATGATTTTGTTGGCCATCTCTTCGATCGATTCAATGCCCGCAATCCGATGAAGATTTTCGGTGCTGTGCCAAGGTGAAAGCCGCAAAATCATTTCCAGAACTATGTTCTGAATCCTTTGGATGGCTTTTTTCCTTGTTGCGCAGCAGTTAGACCAAATCGGAGCTGCATAAATTTTCGCTGGTGGGAACACCTGTTTAAATATCAGCATCTTATTCCTCAGGAAGAGTCGGGATTTCTTGTTGATGAGAGAATAAAGAGATTTAGTGTGTTTATTACATTCAGATTGAATATCTTCAATGTGATTTTTTAAAGTAAAATTCCGATCAAGTGTGAGTCCCAAGTACTTCACGTGATCAGACCATTCTAATGAAACCCCATTAAAAGTTATGGAATGATTTTCATTAGGTTTTAAAAATTGAGCTCTTGGCTTATGGGGAAACAAAATAAGTTGAGTTTTAGAAACGTTAGGAGAAAGTTTTCACATTTTCAAGTAATTCTAAAAGGAATTTAAATTTTGTTGCCATCTACTGCGTACCACCCGCAAATTTCGACCTTTAGCTGAAAGCAAAGTATTATCAGCAAATAATCTTCTACCTTTTCTTTCTGGTACATATGGAAGATCAGAAGTAAAAATATTGTATAAAATTGGTGCAAGTATACTACCCTGAGGGACACCAGCTCTATAATGGGTGTCTTTTCAGAGCATGAATTTTGGTAGCTTACTTGTAAGGTTCGGCTAGTCAAACAATTTTGAATAATTTTGGTGAGATATACGAGAGAATCAAATCGAGCTTATTTAGCTACTAAACCTTTGTGCCAAACACTGTCAAAGGCTTTTTCAATATCTAGAATATCATCAAATTCTAGGGAAATTTGAGCATCAATTGGATTTACAACGTTTGAATTTAAATCATGAGCAGACTCAAATTGTTGGGCTAATTTTTGAGCTTTTTCTGCGTTAAAGTTAAAGCTAAAAGAAGTATATCTCCATCTTTCAAAGTAGGACTTGGCTTCTGGGGCTTTTCCAGAATTTTGACATATTATGTTAATTGTTTAATCAAGTTTTTGGTTGTTCCGATTATAATATAAGTAAAGATAGTTTTCAGCATAGCTTAAGAAATCAGTCTGAATGATCGAATGTCGAAGATCACGAATAATAAATAAATAAATAAATAAATAAAATTTAAACGACGTTTGAACTCTTGAAGGTCGCAATAAATAAATTTCAAATAAGGATCCCTAGTATTGATGCGGCTTTTGCATTGACTATTGAAGTTGTCATATTTTCTACAAGCTAATCAATATCTTCCACTGAATTCAGTGGAACGTGGAAGTGGAAGAAGAAGGATGAGAAGAAACTTTTTTGACAACTTTGGGATTTTTCCTAGAAGCAATAATTTTTATCCTAACGGGATAGCCTATGGAATTGAAGGAATGATTACCTGAGCAATTCGTACACTTGAAAAATTCTATTTGTGATTTATCACCACCAAAAAGGCATTTAGATTTTTCATGATCGAATGAGCCGCAAAGCACGCATCGAGCATTCATTTTACAATTTTTAGTGCCGTGACAAAAAGCTTGACAACGACGTCATTGAGATATTTTTTGAAGAAAATTGGTAGAAGATTTTCGAAAAGGTTCAAATTTGACTCGACAATGAAACATAAGACGAGCTTTTTCAAGAAATTGCAAATTATTAACCTGATCTTTTTTTAAATGGATCGAATAAAACTCAGGAGCAAAACCAACACTACTGGTATTATTCGTGTTGGTTCCTTTTTCTCATTTGAATAAATTGAATCGGAGAAAACCCTAACAAAGAATTTAATTCAGTTGTGATCTCATCCGGTGTCTGATAGCCGGTGAGACCACGAAGTACAACTTTGAACGGACGATCACTTTTAGTGTCGTACGTAAAAAATTGGTGTTTTTTATTAATCAAATAATTTTGAAAAAAAATTGAAAATATTTTTAAATTGCGACCCAGAGATGGGTCTTGACTCAAACATTCAGTCAGCGAAACTTTCTTTTTGTAGGGAAATGAATCCAACTTAGATGAAATTTCAGGGACTAGATAAGAGAAAATCGATGTTGGAAAACATGCGAACAAAATTCGCCTTGTATCCCGGTAGGACTTGAACCCACATCTTGCGCCTCTCCGGGGCCCATGTATTAACATTCTACTACAGGAGACCAACCTGGCGTATGAATATTATACTGGTTGAGTGTCGATGTCTATCGGAATGAAGGGAATAGTTCTCCCATGTGATCATAATCATTTTTCTTGGTCTATTCCTATTCCCATCATTTCATCTTACGGTAGTTGGAATCAAGTTTGAACATTTTTAAGCACGGCAAGATTTGCATTGCCTTCTCATATCCTGCACGGGTTGTCAGTTATGATGAGAAATGATGCGTTTGCCGTATTTGGATATCCAACCAATTTCGGTGTTTGGCCCCGCCTTAATGAAATTTCATCTAAGTTGGATTCATTTCCCTACAAAAAAAAAAGTTTCGCTGACTGAATTTTTGAGTCAAGACCCATCTCTGGGTCGCAATTTAAAAATAGAAACAAGGCGGTGCCAAACACCGAAATTGGTTGGATATCCAAATACGGCAAACGCATCATTTCTCATCATAACTGACAACCCGTGCAGGATATGAGAAGGCAATGCAAATCTTGCCGTGCTTAAAAATGTCCAAACTTGATTCCAACTACCGTAAGATGAAATGATGGGAATAGAAATAGACCAAGAAAAATGATTATGATCACATGGGAGAACTATTCCCTTCATTCCGATAGACATCGACACTCAACCAGTATAATATTCATACGCCAGGTTGGTCTCCTGTAGTAGAATGTTAATACATGGGCCCCGGAGAGGCGCAAGATGTGGGTTCAAGTCCTACCGGGATACAAGGCGAATTTTGTTCGCATGTTTTTCAACATCGATTTTCTCTTATCTAGTCCCTGAAATTTCATCTAAGTTGGATTCATTTCCCTACAAAATTGAAAATCTTCAAAAGATTCCGCCAATATACGAGCAGTTCCCCTTCGACCGATCTGAAAAGAAATCTTCACATCCTTGACGGAAGTGAAGATTTCTTTCCGGAAGGCATTGAAGTCAGAAATCGTTACCGTAATTAGTGGAACCTTTGCATTTTTAAGAATATAAGAAGAAGAAGGTTTCTAAGTACTCTAATCAGAATTAACCTTACAGGTCGGGAACAATTCGTTTCTATCGACCAAACAGAAAGCTCTTTGGAACCACTTGATGTGGGTGTACCACAAGGCAGTAATATTGGGCCATTGTTATTCTTATTATACATCAATGATTTAAGCAATCTACCTTTACACGGCATTCCCAGACTGTTTGCGGATGACACTGCTTTGTTTTATCCTGGAATTTGCCCAAAGATTATAGTTGAACAAATGGAAAAAGACTTAGAAATTCTTCACAAATACTTAAACAGCAACCCTTCTAACTCTAAACTTATCGAAAACCAAGTACATGATCTTTCGCTCGTCCAGAAGAGTTATCACCAGCAGTTATCACCTTTTTTTCGCAAATTCTACAATTGAAAAAGTTGACAACTTTAAATACTTGGGTTTGACACTGGATGAAACACTTTCCTGGAGTCCTCATATAAACAACATAATCACAAAAACATCGTCCTTGAGGGGCATTCTTTGGAGAGTCAGGAATTTTGTACCGCGCCATGTTCTAATGAAATTTTACTTTGCATTCATTCATTCCCAGTTTAACTACCTTATAGCAGTGTGGGGGAGGGCATCTTTGTCCCTTCTTGCCCGGTTGCAGACGTTACAGAATCGTTGTATGAAAACTATCTTCAAACTACCTTTCCTCTATCCAACTTCATTACTTTATTCAAGTACATCTCATAATGTTTTGCCATTATCTAAACTGTGCAGCTTGCAAACATTAATGTACGTGTTCGATAATTTAAACTCCACAGATAATAACCGTAATTTATTGTTTAGCTCAGGTACTCGCTATCGAATTACTCGTCAGTCAAATCATTTGCTTCAAAGTCGCTGTTCAACATCTTTCGGTCAACGCAGAATCTCCTACATTGGACCATTATCTTACAACAGTCTTCCAGAAGTCTTTAAAAGCACTAACAACCGTAACTCTTTCAAAACCCAACTCATTCGTCACCTCAAAGGAATGCTCTAGTCAATAACCAAATCACCTTGCCAGTTTTTTTTTTGTGTATTAGTCAATAATTTTATTTTTAATCTGTTAATTTTAATTTAGTAGTAAAACATTTAGTAGTAAAACTTTTTTTTTAATTTTTCTTTTGTAAAGCATTAGTTTAATAGATTCTTGTTTAATTTTTGTTGTTTTGTTAAATAAAATGGATCTCTTAAAAGGAAATCATTTTCCACTGAGATTCATGTTAAATTTAGTTTGTCGTATCGTACCCTTTCCCCGCATAATGTAAATATTTTTTTAAGTTCTCAGCATGAGTAAATTTTGCTCGCGTTAAGTTGTTGTTGATAATTGTTTTTTGCTGTCAGGCATGCTGAGAACAGAAAGCGTCCATTACCAGGGGGCTCAAACGAGCCTCTTGGTATGGGGGAGTGTGGTGGGCCGCTTTACAAAATAAAAAAAAAAAACATGAATATTTCCTTATCACCGATGTTATGAAGGACATCGAATGAATTTGAAATTTCAACTTTTTTGGGCGATGGACCTGAATTAGGTTCGGCAATCCGTTTTCTTCCGGCTCTTGAGCCGGCCGATTACTTCCCCATGCTGGAAAGAAAAGAGACAAATATGAATTAAAGAAAATGAAAATAATTTTAGCACTGAAAAGTGCTGATTGAAAAACAGGTAAGAATAAAATAAATAATGTAAAATGTTCCTTCAGGTACACAGCAACGATACGATGCGTACATGTTGACGGCTCAACGGTACAGATGGAAGTGGACTCAAAATGTCGATGATTCATGGCTAAAAGGCGCGTTTGCACTTATTCAACCGTGTGAATTGCCAGGAGTTAATATTATTCTCAACACTTTCAAGGGTATATAAAAAATTTATCAAAAAATTTCTGCTTCCACTGGTAGGATATCAATCCCAAAAAAAAAAACTTTTCAGCAAAAAAGCGGATCAAAAGTCTCTTCTATGTAGCTAAAATATGTAAGACAGGTTTTATGTTAAATACGTACTTGAATTGGTATGTAAACAAACAGTACAGTGTTTTTTGGTGATTTGAAAAAAAAAAAGATAAGTATTTCAGTCAGTTTGTTTATTTGGACCCAAACAACAATTTCCAGAAGAAAAATTCATTTATACATTTTTTGTAAAAGTTTACCGTTGGCACCAAGGTTGCCGAAAAAAAATCTGTGTTTTTGAGAAAAAAAATTCTGAATTTCTGTGATTTTACCCAAAAATTCTTTGACGGTTTTCTGTGATGCAATTTTCATTATTTTCATTGAAAGTTCATGACAAATTATGTCTTTTTTACATTTTAGTTTAGGAGAATCAATTAACATTAGAAATCTTATCATACCTTTCTTATTAAAAGCAAAAAATATAGATTTTTTTACTGGCCAAAAGAAATTAAAATTTTGGAAATTCATTCAAAATTCTAAAATTTTATGAATTTTGTGAATATTACAAAATTCTGTGTTCTGTGGCACAGATTCTGTGATGAAAATTTGCTCAAAATTCTGTGAAATTAAAGATTTTTCTGTGATTTCGGCAACCTTGGTTGGCACTTGCTGTAGTTTACCTTCTAAACTGAAAATTCTTCCAGAAAAGGCATATCTCCTCACTTTTTGTTGTTATAAAATAAGTGGTATTTTTATTGATATCTTTCACTAAGGCTTGAAAATATTGAGAAGTTCTCTGTACTCGGGCTCTAAATATATCAGTTCTATATAATCCATTTAGAAAGACCTTCTTAGTTCATATGTCTGTTCATTTTCATCGTATTTTTTGTTGCTAATGTGCACTTACATCAACGTGAACATGGTATTATGTTTGAAAAACATTTAAATGGTTTTGATTTGATCGACAAAATAAAGCTTGCTTCATTTAGAATTGCAAATTGTGGCGCTCCTGGTAGACGGATTTGGAAGTTCTTGGCGTTCACGTGTCGGGAAATTTGTCAGCTTCACGTATGTATTTTTGACATTCCGCAAATCGACTGTACTTAGTAAACTATACCAACATGGAAGCCGTTAGAAAAAAATTGTGCACAGTTATTTGGAGAATCCATTGTGCTGACTTTGGGCAAATCACAGGTCAAAAATTTTACTTGGCAACGGCTCGGGGGGCGCTATTCCAGCCAAATTTTAATTTGTTATTGCCGATAAATTGGCACAAAATTTATGATTCGGCAGGGAATTTGCAGCTGTGGCAAAAAACGAAAGTCTTCGTTGCAAACAAGACGATGACGTCGGAACTACACCAAAAGAGTGTCTCCAAAAACGAATTTTGCCGTCATTCGATCCCACGACCATCCCGTAATGTTTTCGCAGATTTGGCAAGCTGTCATTACAGCAAAGTCGTTCAAGAATGGTATGCACAGAAAGGGGTTTGTTCCGAAAAACCTTAACTCACTCATCTGCTCCCAGTTCCGCCCTATTGAAAAATACTGGGCAATCATGAAGATGAGACTCAAGGTATAGGGAAAGGTAGTCAAAGACATCAATCAGATGAAGACCTGGTGGAATAAGATAGCTCGAACGATGAACGAAGAAGGCGTGCACTGCCTAATGAGCCTGATGAAAAAATCGAGAAATCCTTCGAAATTGTGACGAATAATTTTCTACGTATTTCTTCTTTAAAGTATGAAGAAAATGCTACATTTGTATAAAAAAAGATCTTGAATGCAATAATAAATAACTAAAATACAGGCAACTATTTTTGTCCCAATCTTATCTGAAGCAAGCTTTATTTCATGAAAAAAGTTAAAACTATAGACACTATAATTTGATATAGTCTGGCAAAGAGAATGACGGGAGCCAATCGAACTGTCATTAGCGGGAGCCAACCGAGCAAACTTTCTAAATATTGCACAATCATGGTTGAAGTTTTGTGATTCACTAAGCTTTTTTGGCTTTCAAGTAACATTACTTTAGTTTTATTTAGCAAAGTTTTTACTATTTTTTCAGCTATACATCATAATATATTTTTAAAGGCGATTTCGCGTTGAAGTGACAAAAATAGCATGTAATTTAAGAATCTGAGAAAGTATTTTTTATTTTGAAACTAGAGAGAGCTATGAAGAGCTTGAACATTATCATAGAATGCTCGATTGGCTCCGCGCGAATGATCTTTCGATTGGCTCCCGTCATTCTCTTTACCAGACTATATGAAATTATAGTGTCAATAGTTATAACCGTTTCAAAATAAAAAAAAATCTGAATCCATTGAAAAGTATTGGAAAATAGTAGGCTTTGCTTGCTAGAGCTTTAAAAAATTTCATGAAATATTTTTGCAGAGGTTACATAAATCTAGAAGCTCATTGGCTTTACAGAGCAGTTTTTTGTGATTTTTTATTTTTATCCTACGGTTAACCAGTTTCAAATCAGCAGTTAATAATTCTAAAATTTAAAAAAAATGGGAAACAAATTTTTATAGCTTCAATTTATTTTCTGGGGTACAAGTTATGTTTGTGGTTTGTTCACATGAAATGTATAGCAGTAATCAAGGAATGTTTATCATTCAAAGTAATATTTTTCTGAACTTCAGTACATCTCCGAAAATGTTTGAATACAAAGTTAAAACTCGTTGCGCTAATTTAGGACTGGAAAATCGTCTTCGAAAATTGTATTGCTTTTTGTTTCAGAAAACCAACCAAAAAAAGTTATGGGAGATGTAAAATTTTGCAAATTTTAATATCCATAAATACAAAGCTTGCCGCGGTCTATGGTCCATCTTAAGGGTGAACGTTAAAAATTCCTTGTTGCTCCACAATGAACGGGAAAATAATGCTATCCGGCAGTGGACTTAACTCTCTTGTACCCTTAAAAATTTTATTGTCGTAACCTGCATCATCCAACGGCCTTCGAAGGAAATGTGTAAAATTACATCTCGATTTAGAAAACCAAACCGGTATATGTTTTTTTTTTTTTGTTGGTAACCACAGGTGGTAAATCCCGGTTTACGGATTGTATTCCAAGGCACGGCGAGCCACCGCGTCCCCCCAGTTTGCTACTCTGGGTCCATGGGTACAATGGGAAGACTCATGATATACTCCGTGTATACCCCCTACTCCCTAAACTCCACCTGGGGCCGCAGACCTGGTTCCCACCTCGAACTGTTTAGTACACTATGCTTCAATAGTGGGAGGTCTATTCGCGCTAATGCGCTCAAAGGCAATACTCATTAACGAGACCACTTTCAGCAAAACCCCTCATCCTTACGACTCGACGCCTGAACTCTCCTCTAACGACTTGAGAACCGACATCTCCTCGCAATGACTCGAGATTCTCACACAAACCTCTCCTCTTCGCGACTTGAGGCCTGATCTCTCCTCTAACGACTTGAGATCCTACCCCACCTCGCATCGACTCGAGGTTTACCTCTCCTCTGCACGATTCAAGGCCCGATCTCTCCTCTAGCGACTTGAAATCTGACCTCTCCTCGTAATGACTCGAGGTGACCACTTGTACCCCTCCTCTTGTTGGTAAGGGGCCTGATCCCTCCTCTTACGACTCGGGACCCGACCTCTTATCATAAAGACTCGGGGTTGACCACACAAACCTCTCCGCCAGAAGGTTTGAGGCCTGATCTCTCCTCTAACGACTCGAAGCCTGACCTCTTATCTTCAGGGTTCGAAGTTTGCCACCTTGCCCGTCGTGTGCCAGATCGAGAGCAGCTTATCCTAGACTCGCGCCTGTCACGGCACACGCGCGGGACTTAACGCAACGACTCGGATGATTCCCGACGAAGACGTCATCCTACACCGACTCGAATGGCTCGCCCGGCGTCGAGAGCCACTCTACCCGTGGGTATTCCCCGAACGTGGAATAACCCTTTCCCAACAATTTCCACTGCGAAGAAGGTCAAGTCTTATCCCCGCAGCTTCTGTCGTTGAGAACCGCTCTACTCGGATACTCCCCGAAGGTGGAGCATCCTACACACGAACGCGGCGCACCCACGGCATCCGCTACGCAGAAGGTATTGTCTTATCTTTGTAACTTCAAACCGTGGGGTCGGACGCACTCTACTCGACAGCCCCCCGTCGATGGGGTCAGTCTACTCCGACCGTTGTCCGGTCTTCTTTATCCCCCTTGGTTGGCAACCCTAGGATTTTTGGCCCGCGGATTTTCCTGCCCGTTGTGTGCCAAATCGAGAGCAGCTTATCCTAGACTCGCGCCTGTCACGGCACACATTCGGGACTTGGAACGCTACGACTCGGATGTTTCCCGACGGTGACGACATCCTACACCGACTCGAGAGGCTCGCCCGGCGTCGAGAGCCTCTCTACCCGTGGGTATCCCCCGACAGTGGTTAACCCTCTTCCCTTGAGATCCGCTACGAGGAAGGTAAAGTCTTATCCCCGCAGTTTCCCTCTTAGGAAGCGGAACTACTCGGATACCCCCCGACGTTGGGGTATCCTACACACGTTCGCGGCGCACCCCTGACCTCCGCTACGCAGAAGATGTTGCCTTATCTTTGTAGCTTCGATCAAGGGATCGGACGCACACTACTCAGATGTTCCCCGCCGATGGAGTCATCCTACACCGTTCGCGGACTGCCATTGGTTCCAGCTCCTCTGCAGGGCAGTCATGATCCGGGTGAACCCATCGCTGACCGCATGCCAAGTGTTGGAATCCGCACACATCCTCTGTACAACGTTATCTGCTGTCGTGTCAGGCCCACAGGCGGCAAATATGGAAGTACGTACCGCCGCAAACCTCGGACAGACAAACACCACATGTTCGGGTGTTTCCTCTTCGTCACCACAATCTGGGCAATATGGCGAAGCCACATGTCCAAACCGGTAGTGGTACTTCATGAAGCATCCATGACCAGTCAGGAATTGCGTCATATAGAAAATCCACTTCACCGTGCCTTCTTCCGATCCAGCTCCCGATGTGCGGGATCAGACGATGGGTCCACCTTCCTCTCGTTGAGCTGTCCCACAGCTGCTGCCAGTTGGACATCGAGTCCTCATTGGCGAGATCTCGGACGTTGGGCGTGTCTTTGTTATCGTAGCAATAGACATCCTCCTCCAGCAAAACCGAGATGGGCATAACACCCGCTACTACACAGGCGGCTTCGGACGACATGGTCCGGTATCCGCTGATAACCCGCAGGTTCATCAGCCGCTGAACGCTGCTAAGTCGCTGCAGGTTACAGCTTCCTCCCAAGGCCTGCCTCCAGGCCGCTGCTCCGTACCGCAAGATCGAAGTGGTCACGCTTGCCAGGATCCGCCTTTTGCTGCTTTGGATAGCCGAGGAGTTCGGCATCATTCGTGTGAGTGCGGCCGTGGCCATTGCCGCTCTCTTCCACACGTATTCGACATGGCTCGTGAAGCTGAGCCTGTCGTCAATCATCACCCCTAGGTACTTGATTGCGCGTTTGGACACGATATTGCACGGTCCAACGGCAATGGTACCTGTTTGGGGTGATTTCAGGTTGGTGATAAGCACCATCTCGGTTTTGTGGTGGGCTAGACGCAGGCACTTGGAGTGCATCCAGCGTTCCACTTCCTGGATAGCTACCGTGGCCAGTAGCTCAACTTCCGCTGTTGAGGAGCCCCTCGCCAAGAGGACTACATCATCTGCAAATCCTACGAGTTTGGCACCCGATGGGAGGCTCGTTCGTAGGAGTTCGTCGTAAGTGATGTTCCACAGAACCGGGCCGAGTATTGACCCCTGTGGAACACCCGCCGAAACCTCTTTTGTTCGCAAACCCTCGCCGGTCATATACTGCAGTTGGCGATTGTGGAAGTAACTTTCCACAAGCCTATACAGATATGCCGGGATCCTCATTTGGATGAGCGACGACGCAATCGCTGTCCAACTGACACTGTTGAAGGCGTTCTTCACATCCAAAGTGACAACCGCGCAAAAGCGGAGCCCTCTCCTCTTGGTCAGCCTGGCTCTGTCCGCTACCTCGATGACCGAGCGGATGGCATCTACGGTGCTGCGACCTCGACGGAAACCAAACTGTTTCCCCGAGAGTCCGCCCTCACTTTCCGTGTATCTCTGAAGTCGGTTCTGAATCACCTTCTCCAGGACCTTACCCGCTGTATCCAGTAGACAGATCGGCCGATATGCCGATGGGTCTCCTGGACGCTTACCCGGCTTTGGCAGAAGAACAAGTTTCTGCCGTTTCCACGTGTCAGGAAACACCCGTTCCGTCACGTATCGTTGCAACGATGTTCGGAACATATCGGGGAATTCCCTGATCGCGGCCTTCACCGTGACGTTCGGAATGCCGTCCGGTCCGGGGGCCTTCCTCGCTTGGAGAGACTTGGCGATCTCGCGAAGTTCTTCCACCGTTACCCGCTCTTCGGCGCTGGTGTCCCAGTCATACGGGACTGTTGGCCAGCGGGTAACATCGTGCTGTGGGAACAGCTCATTGATGATGACTCTCAGTTTATCGGGGCACGTTTCAGGTGGTGCACCCCCACTTTTAGTTCTGCCCATGACTATCCGATAGGCATCACCCCATGGACAGTCGTTGGCGTCACGGCATAACTGTTTGAAACGTGCCCTCTTGCTTGCGTTGATGGCCCTGCGGAGGGCCGATCTCGCGCTTGTGAAGAGTGGCCTACGCTCCGTTCGCTCTTCTTGGGTCCTCGCGTTCTGCATCCTGCGCCTTGCCCTATGGCAGTCGGCACGCAGACCCGCAATTTCCTCCGTCCACCAATAGACGGGTGGCCTAGTGCTTTTATGCTTGGCCCTTCTCGGCATCGCAGCATCGCAAGCGCGAGCTAGAACCCTCGTCAGTTCTTCCGCGGACAGGTTGTCCAGGTTCCTCTCCCAGTGCAACGCTTCGACAAAGACGTTCTGGTCGAACTGCGTTGTCTTCCAGAGGCGTTCTCCTGTACGAGACTCGCGTCTACCTGTCCGCGTACTTGAGCCTAGCCGATAGCGAATCGCGAAGTGATCGCTATTCGTGTAGGCCTCGCTCACCATCCAATCGCTTACCAACCCCGGGCTACCGAAGGTGACATCTATGGTTGACTCGCTCCCGTTCCAACCTTGGTAGGTACTGGTATTCCCTACATTGGCCAGATCCACATTAAGCCTCGCCAGGGCTTCTAAAAGAATTTGACCTCTGGGGTTTGTGAGGCGGCTACCCCATTCATCGGCCCACGCGTTAAAGTCGCCAGCAATAACGATGGGGCTTTTCCCCATTAGCACATCCACCATCTTGTCAACCATAGTGCCAAACCTCTCCAAGGACCATCTTGGGGGAGCATAGCAGCTACAGAAGTAGATCCCGTTAACTTTGGCCACCACCATGCCTTCGTTTTCCGTCGCCACAACTTCTTGTATGGGGAAACTACCTGTAACCCATATCGCGGCCAGTTTGGCATCATCAGTCGCCCAATTAATGCCATTCGCAGCTCTGCGATATGGGTCTGCCACTAGCGCGATGTCCAACTTTTCCTCAACTGTCATCTGCCGCAACAGCTGGTGTGCTGTGTAGCAGTGGTTGAGGTTAAGTTGGACGATCTGTATGTATGTATGTATGTATGTATGTATGTATGTATGTATGTATGGTTACCCCATTGGTAGCAAGGTCCAGCCTACATACATATGTCTGTGTGGCTTATGTGCCTTCAAATTGATTCTCAGGCTTCCACGGTCGATGGTTCGTCGAGGGAAGGCATCCAACCTTTAGAGACTTAAATTGTTGGCAATCAACTCCGCTTGCAATAGTCTCTTTAGATTAACCCCAGATGCATTCCCTCTGAAATATATAATTATTTATACAATGAAACACATCTTACCTGTCGGCAACTTATGGGAATTGAACCCAAAAGTTTTTCTTACCGATACCGGGAATCGAACCCAGTACGACTTGGTTACCAGACTCGCATCAGCCTATCCACTAGATCCACATCAGCGCTCAGAAAAACAAATCGGTATATGTGCGTAAAAATTAGTTCCAAAAAAGTCCATTTTGCACGACACTTTCTAGGGAAGTCAACCTGGAATCCCTAGTAGCTCTGAAGTTTGCTGAATGCACTGTTCCACATCGAAGTGCTCTTACACTACTTACAAGAACCACGTTCTGCGAGAAGCATTTGTCGGTGTCAATACGAAGCTTCAAAGCTGTCAATGAGCTTTTATCGTGTTTGATTGACTACGCTTTGAGCTAGCTTTATTATCCGGTACCAATATTCTTGATGATGGGCTTTTCTTGATACACACATGCATACATTTTTATTAAAAGACAAGTCTTTATCTTCGTATGACAATAATTAACAATGGCTGGAAACAACTGATTTAAAAAAAACTCATAACATTTAAAAAAAAACTTCTAAAAAATATGAGTTTATCCGAATTTTTTTTTCTTTAACTTCTGCTCATTTTTGTAGTATGTATATTTTTATGATTTTTTTTATTTAATTCATCCAAGACGAGAATCTTTGCAAGCTCTAAGAACGACATATACTAGACTATTTACCGGAGCACTACCAAGTCGCATGATACTTAACTCCAGCACACGTGAAACGGTCTTAAAGCTGAACAAGATAATTCATACACGTTCGGTTGATGCGAACGGCTGAAACCCGCTCAAGAAGCTCAATAACCGATAAATTGATTCTCTTCGACCAACTTTAGTGTTCACACACTACCGAAGAGATTAAGTAGGCGAAAAAAAAGAGTCTACCCTGACTGGACAATGTAATGTAACAAAGGCAAATAAAGACTCGATCCAATCTGGGAGATACCGGGGACCAATAATATGGGTTGCTTTGCTCGTCGCCAAAGCCTACTGAAAAAGTCTTGTTTTGGATTCAGTCGACTCATTTCTTCGTAACGGACCGGACCGGAGGACTTTTGAACTGTGGCGCGCATATGCAAACCAGTGGCCACCAAAATGCAGATAAGGGCTATTCTGTTTGTCGCGCTTTGCCTGTTTGGAACCGGTCAGCTTGTAGGTATTTATTTAGATTTAGAAGAAAGTGTTGAATCATATTATTTGAGAGAGTGAATTGATCCGAATGGTTACTTTGGTTTTGAATTTTTCAGCTATCGACTCCCGAAGATGATTACTATTGGGCCGGTGTGGTGGAGTTCGACTACAAGAATAAGAACTCGGACTCTCCGGAGGCTTACACGGAGAAATCCCTGGACAAGTACAAAGAGATAATCTACTCGAAGGATGCCGACCCGGTGGATATAATAGTGTTTCCAGAGTATGGAATCAGTTCCGGGGAAACGTCCTCGTTTGTACCGGATCCGAGGGAACGTATTACTCCTTGCAACAATTTGGAGTACACGAAGTCCTTGAGAGATCTTTCGTGTATGGCTAGGGATCGGCAAAAGTATTTGGTGGTGAATCATGCGGAGAAAGCTATGTGTCCCTTTCCAGGTGACACTAGGCTTTGTGCCCCGGATGAGTTATATCACTTCAATACTAACGTAGTTTTCGATCGCCAAGGAATGGTGATAGCCCGATACCGCAAGTACAATTTGTTCGGAGAAGCTGGAATGAACGTAACTGTACTGCCCGATTTGACTGTATTCGACACCGACTTTGGAGTTCGTTTTGGTACTTTTATCTGTTTCGATCTGATGTTTGAACAACCGGCCTTGGAGTTGGTTCGAAACGGAGTTCGGGATTTCGTGTACCCGACAATGTGGTTCTCCGAACTGCCCTTCCTAACGGCTGTCCAGATTCAACAGGCCTGGGCTTACGCAAACGATGTAAACTTCCTAGCGTCCGGCTCGAATCTACCGGAAATTGGTAGCACCGGTACCGGTGTCTTTGCAGGAAAACAAGGTCGGATTGTTTCGGTTATGAACCACATCGGAGAACAGTAAGTACTTGGTCATTCCATACTTCTTTTATCCAAATCGTTCAAAACTTCAACTTTTTCCCAGAAAACTTTACGTGGCCAAGGTTCCCAAAAGAGATCGCCCAACGGCCACAGTCGAAAAGCAACCTCCTCACAAATTTACCCCCTCCCAGATGTCAACCCTTAAACTGAAACGGGACCAAATCGACTCGTACGCTACCGCCGATATCCCACTCGAGAGTAACGACAACTACAAGGTAACGCTCTGCCAGAATCTTCTGTGTTGCAATTTCACCCTGGACTACACCGTCACGAAGCCCTCGAGTGGCCAGGTAAGATAACATCAACAATTAAATTCAAACTGATAACAGGTTTCAAAACATTGACAAATCTCATACATCTGACCAACAGCCTTATTACCGTTACAAAGTTGCGGTGAGCGATGTGAAGCGTACCTTTGATGGATTTGCCGATGGACAGATAACTTCGTGTGCCATTTTTGCTTGTTCCGGAGATGGGATGGATAGGTGTGCGGTTCGTTTCGAGGATCCATCCAGGGTGGTTCCGGCTGTTCGGTTTAATCGGATCGAAATCGACGGAGATTTTCCAGGTGGTGATGATGTCTTTCTGGTGCCCAACAACGTTGATACCAGTATTTTGCCACTTGATGTTGAGGAGATCGAGTATGAGAAGGCGGATATCAACAGGGATGGGTGAGTCTTTAAAATAATAAAACAGGAAAAGGATAAGTGAGTTGTGAATAGTAACTAAGAGGTAATAACTCTTAATTACTTGGATAAATTTTTAAAACAAGTATTTTACTACCCTAATCATTCCTATCCAAGTGAGAATTGAAGTGTTATACGAGACTGCAAGAAGACTGTTGTGTTAAGGCCTGATAAAGCCTCTTTTACAGACGTGAAGACGTAAACCACAGTCTTGTTTCAAAAGATTTTATAGTTGATGCCAAATATGTACTACAAAACTATAGATAAGTGCTGGCCAATCGGACATACACTTCCGGCTAAAAGTTGGGAATAACTCTTTGAAAATAAAAAAATTAAAACTTGTTCGGCCCTATCTTAGCCATCTTATGAGATTGCATATCTAATTATCTTGTTTAAAAGACTAGCTGACCCGAGGTGCTTTGCTACCCCTTCCATGAAAAAAAATAGGTTTGTTAAAATTATTTCAATTAAACCAAATTTTAATTAAATTTTCTACATTATTCAAAAGTGAACTATTTTTCATTGCATCTGAGCTTCCAGATTGTCTCGAGTCTAAACGTAACTTGAAGGCTCTTATTGTAGGAGGGATTTTCAATACAATAAATAATCCCTTTAAATTTAAAAAAACAAGATCGCCCCTTTTTAAAGCGGGAGAGGTTTTGAAATACAGGCAAATTTGCACATAATCAAAAAGTGGGCCAAACTTTATGAAAGCAAAAGGACTTTGGTTTTGTTAATAACATGTATTTTTTTTTCATCCTTGTGGCTTCCGTGTCTGCTAAGTAACATTTCCTATGTTACATTTACTGAATATGAAAATCTTAATTCATTTGAAGGGGAAGTGACAATCAATACAATATATCATATAATTTTGTAAAAAAATATTTGTCAAATCTATAAATCATTGTTTATTCGGTTAAACGGTTACGTTTATCAATTTTTATCAAAAAATCCATCGATGATTTATTCATATTTTGTTAATTTTGTATGGGAACCCCCTATTTTTGGATTCGGAGGGGTTTGAAATTGAAGTATTTTAAAAACCATTCCCGGGCTTAGACACGGGTACACACAAAATTTCATGTTGATCGGTTCAGTAGTCTCTGAAAATTGATTAAATTGTGTTATATTTCCTCCCTTAATTTGGAGGGGTTTGAATGTATTTTACAAAACTATCCCGGTCTTTAGAAACGGCTACACACCAAATTTCACTTTGATCGGTTCTGTAGTTTCCGAAAAATGTTCAACATAGGTAATATTTTTATTAATTTTGTATGAGAGCTTTCCCCTTCTTAATTTGGAGGGGTTTGAAGGAATTATAGAAACCATTCTCGGTCTTAAAAACGGCTACACTCCCAATTTTACGTTGATCGGCTCTGTAGTTTCCGGAAATTGTTCAAATTGTGTCATATATTTAATGATTCTGTATGGAAATCCCCCCACGTTTAAGTCGGAGTGGTATGAAAGTATTTTAGAAACCACCTCCGACCCCAAAACTTCTTATACATATACACAATTTCAAATTGATTGGATCAGTAGTTTTCGAGTATATAGGGAACAGACAGACAGAAAAACATTCATTTTTATATATAGAGATAATGAGCTTTAACATAAGGTTTCCGATTGCCCGGCTTTATCTGGGTTTGCCAGGATATTCAATGTAAAATTTAGAAAAAGTCCGGTCCGGCCCGGTTGCCCAGATTTCATTGGAAAAGCCGGATTTTTCCCGGGTTTATTCACACTTTCATTCTCAAATCAAGATTTAAAAAAATGTGTTGTTCAATTTTTTTTATTCATGCATCCAAAACGAAATTTTTGGAGTAAGCTTACAAAAATTAATCATTAAAGATTTTTTAAAAGCCTAATATACGATTTAAAATCTGCTGAAAAATATTGATGAAAAAAAAGTACTTTTCAACTTTATTTTTGGTGAATAATTCCTAGGTTTTGACCAAATTTGCCCGGATACTGTCCGGATTTTGTTCGAAAATTTTGAAATCAAATGCCCGGATTTTGAGGTTTTGAGACAAAATAGATCGATTTTTTCCGGCCTGGTTGGGTACTGAAACAAATCTGTCAACCTTACTTCAACAACTTCTTCGTATATACATATTAAGCAGAGTGTCATCCAACGGCGTATTGCTAATCTGGTAAGCTACATATTCAAAGCTTATGAATTATAGGTACTTGATTTGATTTTTTTTATAGTTTATAGTCTACTTAAATATTTCTCCAGACAGATTTCACTAAAACCTTCAATTTTTGGTAGTTCTGGCCGAATTATCTGATCGTTAAATAAATAACTGCCGATTTGTTTTGACCATACCTTTGTCACCTTACAACGACTTACTGCAGGTCTTTTGGGCTTAGAGTAGAATATACCTAGTCAATGTGAAGTCAGAGTAGAAAAAAAGTCTTGAATTTAGAAGCTAAATACTAAAAAATCTTAAAAAAGGGATTGCCCAGGACATATCTATTTACTAAAATTAAAAAAAAACTACTTTTCCATTAATCCTCATAACGCATGATGCAGCTTCGCCCGAATGAACCAAATGACCAGTACTTAAACATTAATAACATCAATCAATCCCTAAAAGGCCAGTTGCAATCATCAAAAAACACTGAAAATTGAATCAGTCTAATAAACATCCACACAACATAAAAAGATTCAAAATGAATAATATATTTTTTCTTCTAACAACACCTGTTAAAAATTAGTTCGATAAAATTATCTTGGGTTATCTTGAATAGCTAAACATTTTAGGCCAGGTGGTTTCATCCTTAGGTTTTGAAATGATTAGGTATAATTTTGAAATAACTTTGCTATTGCATGCACTTGAAATAAATATAATTTAAGGCGTAACGAGTCAAAAAAGTAAGATTTTGACTTTTCCGTTGAAAAATATAGGAAGATGATGGTGAGGTAGAAATGGTAATCAAAGCACTTAAAATAATAAACAAATTAAAAAAAACATTAACAATCTTCGGAAAGAGATCGGAGCTCATCATAATTTAGTTAACGATTTTCGAGCATACAATCAATTAAATTCAGAACCGTAGACATTCATGAACCAGAATTCATAAATGTGCAGCTCAGACATAAGAATTCTTTGCGAGAAATATAAAATTGATTAGAAAGAATTTAGTGTTCTTAACTAAAAGCAATAAAATCAAATTAAGTTGCGCATTTATGCAATAATTTACAATCCAAGTTTAAGAGATTCTGAATCTAAATATTCAGAATCAAGACAAGATTGCCAAATAAACCAAATTGTCGAAATTTTTTGAATTCTGTGAATATTTGAAATATGAGTCAAAATTGTCGAAATGGACAAAATGGTCAATTTTTACAAAAATGGCATAATTTTCTGTAATCATTTAACTGTGTTAAATGGGCCCAATTTGTTTTCTGCAGTTATGAAAATTGTGTGTTAACAGATCATCACCGCTGATTTTTATGAAATCAGTTATAAAAATTGTAAAGTAAAACCTCTTAAAACAAATTTTAAAAAAAGATCAACATTATTTAAATTAACAAATTTAAGAAATTTCCAAAATTATCAAAATTGTAGGGATAGACAAGTTTTCCTAAATTATCGAGATAGACGAAATTGTAGAAATGGTCAAAATTGGCAATATCTATGAAACCGCAAAAATTGACAAAATAAAAATATGGCAGGAATGAAAAATAACAGAACTGACCAATGAGATTAAATTGTCAACGAAATAAAAATTTGAAGAAAAAATATGAAAACCAAAACTTTCAAACAATTAAAATTCCAAAAAAGTTCCTTAAAAAACAAAGCAAAATAACTAAAAATGTAAAATTGTTCAAAATTGTAAAAAGTTTTCAAATTTCGAAATTGTCAAAATTTCAAAAATACAAAAAAATAACCTTAAAAAATTTAAAACTATAGATATTGTTAATTTTGCCAGAATAGAGATTGCCAGAGTACTAAAAATTCTGAAAACTATCATAATTGTCGAGATTGATAAAATAGGCAGAATTATCGTATCGAAAATGTTCAAATTATCTATTCATCAAAATGGTTTAATTCTTCAAATTGTCATCATTCTCCTCAAGATTCCTTGACTGTCAAAATGATCAAAATGTTTGAAACCTTCAATATTATTGAAACCACCTATATTATCCATATTATCCAAATTTTCAGAATTAAAAAAATCATAAAATTACCAAATGATCGAAACCATCAAAATTAATTGTCATAATAATCATTTCATTTAAATAGTTAAAATCATTTAAATTTATCAAATTTTCAAAATAACGAAACATTAAAATTTGTTTAAATACTTCTGCAAAATGTAAAAATATGAATAACTCTCAACATGATCTGTTTGATAAATTGTCAAAATGAACAAAATTGTCAAAATTTCTAAGATTTATAAAATTTTAAAATTATCAAGCGAGGAAGAATGACCTCAACGGATTGAACTCCTTTGTTAAAGAAAAAAAAATTACCAAGATTGTCGAAATTATTAAAGACAACAAAATTGGCTGAATCGAAGAAAAAGACATCCTGACAGAAATACAAAAATGGTCAAAATCGTCATTATTGCTTAATTTTTTTAAAATTCTAATGGTTAAGAATGTCAAATATGTGGAAAATAGAATAACTTTCTTAAATTTCAAATTCTTGATTATTTTTTAAAATTCTCAAATAAGTGAATGTTTTCAAGTTTTTCCTATCCAGAACTCGGTTTCCAAAGCCTCAATTAAGAACAATTCAGACTGACATAACCAGACCTAAAATTAATAGTTCAGAATCTGGAATCTTTTTCAAATTTTAGAATTCCTAATGCAGATCCACGATATAGAAATGTATTTCAGAATCGAGATTCACTTTTCAGTTTATAAATTCGGGTTAAGAGAGCCAGCTATAGATATTAACAATAATATGTCATATTCTAATTCACATTTCATTCATTCTTCTTTCCATAGGAAAAACTTCAAAAGCATCCAGTATCGACTAGTAACACCACGATCCGATCTCCTAACTTTCGCCATTTGGGGCCGGAAGTTCGTGATAAGCAGAGCACTCAACCCAACGCCCAGTTTTATGTTAGTAGTATTATCTATTGTTTGTTTAGTGTTTAATCGTATTCGAAAATCGGAATAAAAGTTATTAATGTTATCTTTTCGATTTTAGTTCAACCTCACTTCGTGATGAATTTTGAAAATAATGCCTGAAACCTGCTCCCTATATGTGTATGTGTGGATGAATGTCATGAGAACATTCTCGAATTGAAAGAAACTCATATTAAAGTTTGGATCCTTTTCCAGTGATTTTAATTTTATTTATTCAGCAACTTATTTTTGTTGATACATAAGGTATATTAGATGAATAATAAAAGAAACCATGGACACTAAATCTTATCATAGCCCTAAGAACTATTTTTTCGTTGGAAAATTCACACGAGCTCGGTTTGAAAAAAAGGTTAAATTTACCTATTTGCAAGGTGATTTTTTTCCACCCAGCTGTCTTGGTAAATTTTACCTTTTTTCATTCACCTAGCAAAAAAGTAAATTAGGGGCGATAAGGGCATAACGAGCACCCAGGGCGTAATAAGCACTCCTTTTTTCTACATAAGTGCCTATTTTCTCGAACAAATTTTCATGAGGATTTGTTTCGTACTACCTATAGTATTAATTTTTCACCAAAAAAGAAATATCCTTTTCATCTTTACAGAAATATTGAATAATAACCATTTGATATAATGAAAAAATGAATAAATGAATAAATGAATAAATAAATGAATGATAAATGACAAAAATCACCTTGACCAGGAATCGAACTCGAGTCTACTGATTACCTCTCCGACACTTTACCAATAGGCCCAATCGACAGATGAAACAAGTCAAGCTGTAGCTCTATTATTCAGTTGACTTCATCGAGTGGAATTCGCTGCTAGATTATACGGCAGAAAACGCTCATCTTGCCCTGATTAATAGTGCTCTGTTCGCCCCAGGTCAACTAATTTAAGTAAAAACACGTTTTAAAATTGATTAAAGTGAAAAATCAAAAAAATTATGATGGTGAAAATTGAGAAACAATGTGTAAGTCATGTTGCAGTGCGTACATTTCAGATCAAGATGATTTAAAGGTCATAAAAGCTTATTTGGTGGTGCTCAAAAATTATAATATTTTCGTCACTTGAGAACCTAGCTGGTTATTATTCAATATTTCTGTAAACATGAAAAGGATATTTCTTTTTTGGCGAAAAATTAATACTATAGGTAGTACGAAACAGATCCTCATGAAAATTTGTTTGAGAAAATACGTACTTATATAGAAAAAAGAGTGCTTATTATGCCCTGGGTGCTCGTTATGCCCTTATCTCCCCTACCCTTAAACAGAAAACAGTTATTTTCAGTTTTTTTCTATATTTTACATTATCAGCAGCAAACATGTACGTTTATGAAAGCAAATATTTGACAAACACAAAAGATCTTCCAAAAGAAAGATTAAAAATCTTAAAAAATCAGGATTTATGAGACCTGGATTTTGAGGGTTAAAAAATCAAAAATGGGTCAAAAAGTTCAAACATATTTTTTTATGCGAACATTTAAACAAATATTCTATCGAATTTCAACTTTTTACGACTTTTGTCTATCGGTTCTATGGGATCACCGCACTGTGCGTTTCTGAGTTTTAAATCTATTGTAAGACTATTGTATTAAATTCATATTCAGATATTTAAAAAATGTATATTGTGTTTTTTTGTTTTTCTAAAAACTTTCTTTTAACGTAGCTCTTAGTTTTTGGCTTTTGCCGTAAGAGAAAAAATCAGAAAATTTTCAACAATAAAGATGGTAACTCTAGCTAGTTACAAACCGATTCATTCATAAAATCACAGTCCCTAAATCAGCTGATAAACCTATTTGGCAATACAAACAATTTGACCTAATCTCTGCCTCGTTTGGACAACTGATAGAATTCCTAATCTGTTTGATATTTTCAAATCCGAAAGAAAAACTTATCTAGGATTGCATTTTGCTTCCTCCGACCGCTCTTATCTCCAAAATTTCCGTCATCTGCCATCATAGGTCTAAACTACCGAAAACAAAATCGGTAAATAATTACCATGGTGGACTACCTTCAGGTAAGGTTATTTCGAGTCAATCACGTACCAGGTTCAGTCAAAGGTGGACTTTCGTGAGTAGAAGGACCCGAGGAATGGAGTCGATTGTGAGATTTTTAGTCCTTTTAGGTTGCTTAACATTCAGTAGTCAGGTAAAGTTTGGCTCAAAGATAGTTAAGGTTATAAATAAATCTACTGTTATTCAATCGTAGATTTCGACCCCAGCTGATGACTACTACTGGGCCGGCGTAGTAGAGTTCGACTACACCGATAAAGAAGATCTACCCCCGGCTAATTATACGGCTCAAGCGATTCAACGTTACGCATCGATCATCAATTCAGTGGAGGCCGATCCCGTAGACATTTTGGTGTTCCCGGAATATGGCCTAAGTTCTTCAGAAATGGCCTCATTTGTACCAGATCCGAGGGATCGGATAGCCCCTTGTAACCTCCTTCATTATGAACCCGTTGTCAGAGACATGTCCTGTTTGGCACGACATCGTCGAAAGTATCTAGTAGTCAATCTTGTGGAGAAGGCACGCTGTCCAGAACCTTTTGATGATCGACCTTGTCCATCCGATGAATTATACCGGTTCAATACCAATGTCGTGTTCGATCGACATGGAACAGTTATCGGGAAATACAGGAAGTTCAATCTCTACGACGAAGGCGGTTTGAACATTACGGCAATTCCTGAAATTGTATCTTTCGAAACCGATTTTGGGGTCACCTTCGGCACTTTTACCTGTTACGATTTGATCTTCGAAGAACCTGCAATTCAGATGGTTCGTAATGGAGTAACGGATTTCATCTTCACCAGTATGTGGTTCTCGCAGCTTCCTTTTCTCACGGCTGTCCAGATCCAGCAAGCCTGGGCCTATGCCAACAATGTGAATTTGTTAGCTTCCGGAGCTAGTCAGCCGGATTTGGGTAGTACCGGAACCGGAATCTACGCTGGACGCCGAGGTCGAATCGTTTCGGTGATGAATCACAAAGCTGAAGAGTAAGTTAGTTCTTGTGACTTGTTCAAAGTGAAGTGAAGTGAAAATTCCAACTGTTCCAGGAAACTTTATGTGGCACGGGTTCCGAAAAGGGATCGGTTTGGATTACCGTTGGAGCAACAACCCAAGATTCAGTTTACTCCCAGTGAAATGGATGATCTCAAGCTGAAACGTGATGCCATCGATATCTACGAAACAGAGCTACTTCCCATGGAGAGTAACAGTTCCTACAGGAAAACGTTGTGCCAAAATGGTCTGTGCTGTGATTTTGCCTTGAACTACACTGTGCTGGAGGTTGAACCGGATCAGGTGAGTAGAATCTCAGATTTTACCATTTATCTGTCACCTAGATCAGTGCTACTTCAGAACAGATTAATTGTCGAGTCGAAACAACAGCTGAGACTGTTGTTTTGTGTCTTGATTAATTCATGAAAATTTCTGTATTATATATTACCTACATATACCGAACTGGTAACCCCAAACAATCGTACGATATTTATGGATTCAGGTAATCGTAGGCAGGAGTTTATCCAGAGTCAACGCCTCCAATACGAAGCATAGGTTTGAACCCGATTAGATGAATCATACGTCGAATTATTTGAATCACGCGCAGCCTGATAAGCGCAGCTTTCTCATAAACATAAAAAAAACCCTATCAGAGGCTGAATGAGTCTCAAAATAGCCTTTGCAACAAACTGTACTTTGATACGTAATTTAGCGTTATCAAAAAGAAGGAGGCCTTACATTTATCTCCTTTTGCTATTGCTTTGTTGATGAATAAACAAAAAATGTTATGGGTGCGCTTAAATGAGTAATCGATTATACTGATTGAGATTGCAAACAGAAAAAAATCGCTTCTGGTAAAAGTAAAGTCACTAATTGTCTATGAGAATTTTAAAGAAAAAACCTAAAATGGTCCTCATCCTATTATAATAGTACATTTACATATAATCTGAAAACTCTCATCTTTTCCAACTCACAATCAAAAATGTATACGACTGTTCAAACCTTGCTTAAAACCCCCTCTGATTATTTTGGATCCATCTATGCATAATTGATTTTTTAGAGAAATCAAACCTTTCCAATGATACATTTCCTACAATAGTTACTCAAATTTATTCGTTTGCCAATTGAATTCATTTCTACAAATGTACTGTCTGCCACTTCCTGAGCTAATTCCGTCTTTATCCACCGGGAGGCCAAATCAAAACAAACAATCAGCAGCAAGCTTAAAATCTGCACTTTCTAAGCCAATGCGCAATTTTCTACCGGAAGGCCAAATCAAATCAATCAGCTGAAGCTGCCTTGAAACCTGCGCTTCCTAAGCCATTTCTGTCTTTTTTTCCAGCGTAAAGCTAAATTAAAGCAGAAAGTCAGCAGCAGCAGTCTTAAAAATCTGCGCTTCCTAAGCCAATTCCGTCTTTATTTACAGCAAAACCAAATCAAAACAAACAACCCACAACTGCAGCCTTAAAATCTGCGCTTCCTAAGCCAATTCCGTCTTCATCCACCGGATGGCCTAATCAAAACAAACAATCTGCAGAAGCTTGTAGAGAATATTGATAGATGTATAGTTTAATTTGAGTTAACTGTATAAAAATAATATTAAATGTTTAGAACCTTGATAATTAATTGAATGCTATAAGATATTAAAAACACTAATAATAAAAAAAAAACATTTAGGGAAGCAGTACATGAAATTTAGTGTGTACGGAAGTTATCAATCATGCTACGAAAGCTCAATATACTCCGAGACGTGGGCTAGTATAGGTTTCGCACGTTCCTATCATCGTGAGAGAATAAATCCGAGAGAGTCATTGCGTATGGGATGCTTCCATATATGTATGCGCTTCTGATCGTGACTGTTCTCTCGGAGGAAAGAAAAGCTTGGTCGACCGGCTTACAGCCAGTTTGTAAAGAGTTGTAATAAAGCGCGGATCGTTCTCGTCGTCGAGAAGCGACAAATTTAGTGAGTCGAATATTTAGAAAGTTGACGAATCTGTGTTGATGATGTAATAGTTGTGAAAAAAAAAGAACCATCAGTCACGACAATGGCGTGGTTGGTAGGCGTGCGCTTTGTGCCCATTATGGCGAACTGTCTGAAAGGAAGTGCATAATATTGATACGGCTTATCGTTTGGTGCTTCGACATGCATCTGTTTCTCAAAATGGCTGCTAGACAAAAATTGTATACTTTGTGTTTAAGCGTTGCTTGTAGCATAGATTTGGGTGATGATTGTTGTTGATTATGATGGTTTATTGTAGTTTATGTGAATTGGTTTAGTGAATTAGTTTCGGAGAGGTGTATGTTTCAGAGGTAAGGACTTTCTAGAGTAATGAATTAAATATTTGAGAATTTGATCTGGAAATAGTAATATAGTTCCGTTGGGGTAGGAAAAGTCCCCGAAGGGTCCCACTAGGGTGAATTACAGTCCCTAGTGGGTAGAAGTAAGTAAAAAAAATGTGATTATAGTTTCGTTGGGGTAGGAAAAGTCCCCAAAGGGTCCCACTAGGGTGAATTACAGTCCCTAGTGGGTAGAAGTAAATAAAAAATGTGATTATAGTCCCGTTGGGATAGGAAAAGTCCCCAAAGGGTCCTACTAGGGTGAATTACAGTCCCTAGTGGGTAGAAGTAAAGAAAAAATGTGAATATAGTCCCGTTGGGGTAGGAAAAGTCCCCAAAGGGTCCCACTAGGGTGAATTACAGTCCCTAGTGGGTAGAAGTAAGTAAAAAATGTGATTATAGTCCCGTTGGGATAGGAAAAGTCCCCAAAGGGTCCCACTAGGGTGAATTACAGTCCCTAGTGGGTAGAAGTAAGTAAAAAAAATGTGATTATAGTTCCGTTGGGGTAGGAAAAGTCCCCAAAGGGTCCCACTAGGGTGAATTACAGTCCCTAGTGGGTGTGAATATAGTCCCGTTGGGGTAGGAAAAGTCCCCAAAGGGTCCCACTAGGGTGAATTACAGTCCCTAGCGGGTAGAAGTGAATAAAAAATGTGAATATAGTCCCGTTGGGGTAGGAAAAGTCCCCAAAGGGTCCTACTAGGGTGAATTACAGTCCCTAGTGGGTAGAAGTAAGTAAAAAATGTGATTATAGTCCCGTTGGGATAGGAAAAGTCCCCAAAGGGTCCCACTAGGGTGAATTACAGTCCCTAGTGGGTGTGAATATAGTCCCGTTGGGGTAGGAAAAGTCCCCAAAGGGTCCCACTAGGGTGAATTACAGTCCCTAGTGGGTAGAAGTAATTAAAAAATGTGAATATAGTCCCGTTGGGGTAGGAAAAGTCCCCAAAGGGTCCCACTAGGGTGAATTACAGTCCCTAGCGGGTAGAAGTGAATAAAAAATGTGAATATAGTCCCGTTGGGGTAGGAAAAGTCCCCAAAGGGTCCTACTAGGGTGAATTACAGTCCCTAGTGGGTAGAAGTAAGTAAAAAATGTGATTATAGTCCCGTTGGGATAGGAAAAGTCCCCAAAGGGTCCCACTAGGGTGAATTACAGTCCCTAGTGGGTAGAAGTAAGTAAAAAAAATGTGATTATAGTTCCGTTGGGGTAGGAAAAGTCCCCAAAGGGTCCCACTAGGGTGAATTACAGTCCCTAGTGGGTGTGAATATAGTCCCGTTGGGGTAGGAAAAGTCCCCAAAGGGTCCCACTAGGGTGAATTACAGTCCCTAGTGGGTAGAAGTAATTAAAAAATGTGAATATAGTCCCGTTGGGGTAGGAAAAGTCCCCAAAGGGTCCCACTAGGGTGAATTACAGTCCCTAGCGGGTAGAAGTGAATAAAAAATGTGAATATAGTCCCGTTGGGGTAGGAAAAGTCCCCAAAGGGTCCTACTAGGGTGAATTACAGTCCCTAGTGGGTAGAAGTAAGTAAAAAATGTGATTATAGTCCCGTTGGGATAGGAAAAGTCCCCAAAGGGTCCCACTAGGGTGAATTACAGTCCCTAGTGGGTGTGAATATAGTCCCGTTGGGGTAGGAAAAGTCCCCAAAGGGTCCCACTAGGGTGAATTACAGTCCCTAGTGGGTAGAAGTAATTAAAAAATGTGAATATAGTCCCGTTGGGGTAGGAAAAGTCCCCAAAGGGTCCCACTAGGGTGAATTACAGTCCCTAGCGGGTAGAAGTGAATAAAAAATGTGAATATAGTCCCGTTGGGGTAGGAAAGTCCCCAAAGGGTCCTACTAGGGTGAATTACAGTCCCTAGTGGGTAGAAGTAAGTAAAAAATGTGATTATAGTCCCGTTGGGATAGGAAAAGTCCCCAAAGGGTCCCACTAGGGTGAATTACAGTCCCTAGTGGGTAGAAGTAAGTAAAAAAAATGTGATTATAGTTCCGTTGGGGTAGGAAAAGTCCCCAAAGGGTCCCACTAGGGTGAATTACAGTCCCTAGTGGGTGTGAATATAGTCCCGTTGGGGTAGGAAAAGTCCCCAAAGGGTCCCACTAGGGTGAATTACAGTCCCTAGTGGGTAGAAGTAATTAAAAAATGTGAATATAGTCCCGTTGGGGTAGGAAAAGTCCCCAAAGGGTCCCACTAGGGTGAATTACAGTCCCTAGCGGGTAGAAGTAAATAAAAAATGTGATTATAGTCCCGTTGGGGTAGGAAAAATCCCCAAGGGGAAAAATCCCCTCTAGGGTGAATTACAGTCCCTAATTGGTAGAAAGGATTAATAAATGTAAATATAGTCCTATTGGAATAGGAAAATTCCCCCAAAGTTCCCACTAGGGTGAATTACTGTCCCTAGCGGGTAGAACGAATATAATAAATGCTGAAAAATGCCTAACAGTTTATGTGCAAAAAAATTATGAAAAAAAAAGAAAGTGTAAAAAAAAGACAACCAATCGAACAAAATCAAGAGTCATTTCAAGAAGACAAAAACTAAACATCTAGAGAATCATTATTTTAAAAACAAGAAGAGAATATAAAGGAATCAACAGTTTCAATTCAAGAGTAAAAAAAAAACCAAAACTGTATCATGAAAAAGTCAGATGTCAATTGAAAGTAGAGGTTTTAAAATCAAGAATTTAAAAATGTTCCAAAATTGAAAAAAAAGAGAATAAATAGTTAATTATTAAAGGCTGTTGGTTAAAATTAAAAAATAAATCCAGAACCAAGAGTCAAGAATAAGCAAATATATAAGTAAAAATTTGGGTGTCAAGTGAGACAATCTGCTTCATTATAGAAAATCAAAACTTTAAGGTCAAGAGTCAAAAAACAATCGAGTGTGACTCATGTAGTAGTCAATAATCGAGAATACAGTAGTTATGAGTTAAGTTTTAAGAGTCAAAAAAAAGATAATAAAAAGTCTAGAATGAGTCAGTGTGTTAAGAAAAAGAATTCAACAAACTAGAGTGTAGAATCACAAAAAAGAAACAAAAATAACAATTTGCAAAAAGGAGTTGATGGAAATACCGGATAAAAAAAAACAAAAAAATTATTCTAAAGTAAAAAAAAAAATTAAGAGTTTATGTTTCTAAAGAATAAAAAATATAACTCAACGAGTCCAGGAAAATAAGCAAACAATCTAAAAAACAATTGAAAGTAATAAATATTGACGATCTCAACAGCCAAAAGTGAAGAAATAAGAAAAAAATCACAATAAAGAAAATATTGTGAATAGAAAAAAAGTAAAATCAAAAATCAAGGAGTAAAATGGCAAGTTGGCAAGGCAGAATTCAGAAAAAGAGATTCAAAAGATTATCTTCATTAGTCAAGAATACTTCAAAGCTTGAAACATTGCAGGTCGATGGTTAGAAGTCAAGAGTCAATAGTATGGTTTTATAAGACCAGAATCTAGAAATAGGAATTAAAAAAATGTTGTTTTAAGTCAAGAGTCAAAAAGATATCAAAATTAACTCATGAATTTTTAGAATTAAAAATTATGAGTTATTCAAGAGTAAAAAACAATAATATAAAAAATAAATGTTGGTGGAGGATCGATAAGGCATTTAAGATGGAGTTTTAAGATGGAGCAATAAGTTAGATTATAAAAAGTTTTAGGAAGAAACAAAGAAATTCAAAAGCAAAAAGTTTTTATTTGAAAGTCAATAATCCAGAAGCATAAATCAGGAACCAAGAATGAGGAATTCAGAATTAAAAAAAAAGAAGTTTAAAATCGTGAAAAACAAAAAAAAAACAGAGTATTTAATATTTGATTGAATTCAATGGTTAAAGTGAAATAGTAACACAAAAAGAATGATCAGAATCGAAAATTAAAAAATTTGAAAACGGGAATACAGAGTCTAGAATGTAAAGTCCAGTGTCAGAAAAAAAAAAGTTTACTTCAAAGTCAATCGTTCAAGGGTCTAAAGTAGAAGAAAAATTAAGAGTTAAACGTCCATTAAAAATAGAAAAGAATTAAATATTTAACGTTTAGTCAAAGATAATGTATACGGCTTCAAAAGTTAAAAATTTGCGACTGAAAGACAACAAGCAAAAATTAAGGGCAAGGGATCAAATGATGATAAATATCAAGAATAAATATTCAAGAGTCAAAAGTTCGAATGAAGAATTACCAGTAAAGAATTAGGGTTCAGGAGTCAAAAATCCAAAAGTTAAAAATAAATGTACGAAGGTGATCGCTCCTAGGTACGCTACTGATCGCAGCCCATCAATGCCCCCCCATTGTCGGTGCGGTGGGCCGTTTGGAGAAGTTTTTCACGATCGCAGAACAATAGCCCAGCGATCCTCTCCACGAAGATGAAACTCACCACAACCGGCTGGCTGGCTGGTAGTAGACGATTGGCAAGACAGTCCAGCCTAAGTCACCGCCCGTTGTCGTTGTAACCACGCTTGTATCGTGTTGTTTATTGCTCAAATAGTTTAAGTTAAATTAAGAATAAATTGTTAAGTCGAATTTGTGTTTAACTTCCTAAGTGCGCGTGTTCTTGTTTAACGGATGACCGGCCCACCCTGCTTATAATTGCATGCAGCAGGGGCCAGTAATAGCCACAAGAAAATTTGGGATCCCACCATCAACCCCCCTTCGATGTTGGACGGAGGAACGTCGGCACCAGCTATCATCAATTAAGCCAGACGGTAAGGTGCAGAGTGAAAAGGTCGTTGACCCCCTACCCCCCAACAATAAAAGTCTTAAGTAAATAGTCTTGAATCAAAAAAAAAATCAATAGTCAAAAGTGAGGTTGAAAGAATAAAAATAAAACATAAGTATATGAAAAAAATTGTGAAGAGTCTATAATTCAAGAGTAAAGGATAAATAGCTAAGATTCAGAGTCAGGGTGAAGATTAAAAATTAAGACTCAAGAATAATCCAGAATAAAAAAAATGAATAGCGAGGGTTACAAAAAAGGGAAAGAATAAAGTGTCACAGGTCAACAAAAAGAAGATCTAAATTTTGTTAGGAGTTCAGAGTATACAATGAGGAGTGAAAACTTATGGAAATGTTATTGAGTTTAAACTCAAAAGTTAAGAGTACGAAAATATACAGAAATTGAGGGTCAAGAGGAGAAAATCAGAAAAAAAACTCCAACAATCAAAAGTTAAGTGCTCGGAGCAAAGAGGTAAGAATCTTGAAAGAAGTTTTTGAAAGGAAACGAAACCATAGTAAATAAAAATAAAAACAGAAAATCATGAGGCGAGTGTCGAAACAAAAGTCATGGAATAGGGCTCTACATTCAAGAGACTTGAAAATGAAAACGGTATCACAAGATCATTCCTTTTTAAAGTTTGATTAAATGGATAATAATTTATTGATTGAATATTTACAAAAATGTTCATAAAAAAGAACTTAAAAGATTTTCTAATATCCATTTTTATGATTGTTACTTTGCGTACCTGGAAGGAGTAGAGGTGAAGACGAATGTAGAGAATATTGATAGATGTATAGTTTAATTTGAGTTAACTGTATAAAAATAATATTAAATGTTTAGAACCTTGATAATTAATTGAATGCTATAAGATATTAAAAACACTAATAATAAAAAAAAAACATTTAGGGAAGCAGTACATGAAATTTAGTGTGTACGGAAGTTATCAATCATGCTACGAAAGCTCAATATACTCCGAGACGTGGGCTAGTATAGGTTTCGCACGTTCCTATCATCGTGAGAGAATAAATCCGAGAGAGTCATTGCGTATGGGATGCTTCCATATATGTATGCGCTTCTGATCGTGACTGTTCTCTCGGAGGAAAGAAAAGCTTGGTCGACCGGCTTACAGCCAGTTTGTAAAGAGTTGTAATAAAGCGCGGATCGTTCTCGTCGTCGAGAAGCGACAAATTTAGTGAGTCGAATATTTAGAAAGTTGACGAATCTGTGTTGATGATGTAATAGTTGTGAAAAAAAAAGAACCATCAGTCACGACAAAGCTGTCTTAAAAATCTGCGCTTCCTAAGTCAATTTGTATTTTTCCACCTGAAGGCCAAATCTAAACAAACAATCCACAACCACAGCCTTAAAAATCTACGCTTACTGAGCCAATTCCGTCTTTATCCACGGGAAGGCTTTCTAAGTCAATCCTTATTTTTCGACCTGAAGGCTAAATTAAAACATACAATCAGCAGGAGCAGCCTTAAAAATCTGCGGTTCCTAAACCATTTCAGTCTTCCTGCACAGGGAGGTTAGAACTTTCGGGAAACTTAGGGTTCGTTGATACATGCTGATGCATTTTTCTGATAGGAATTTGTATTCCATTCACGCACCCTGCTAAACGATTAACTTCTTTTGTCATCCTGTTCCAGTATTTTCTATTCATATGAAAAACCTGAACTCTGTGTGATGCTTCTATTTAGCTTTCGACATATGATCTTTAGATTTAAAAATGGCGTCCAAGCAAGACCCAGCAAACATAAAATCGCATTAAAAATTATAACTCAAGTCATTAAAAACGGTACTGCGAATCGTGATTCCAACTAACGCAAGTAAAAGGTCATAAAAATCGTTACTCGAGGTCGGATAAAATGGTTTAAATCGGATATAATAAAAATTCTGCCATGTTTGCAGATTTTAAAGACGATTTCGTTCTTTTTTTTCTCCCGCGTGGATCAAGTAAGAGAACAGCTTTGTTGTTCTCTCTGCTACTATCAGTGCCCCCAAATGGCTTGAAATCAGATGGTGTATTTTTCCTTTGAGCTCAGCGCTGTCGCTCTACTTTATTGAGCCCACCTTCTGTTAGTGCCCCCTGCTCCCTCGAAGGAACCTTTATTTTCCGTTGCATGTGAGTTGGATAAAAGTCTTTTTTATCCGATCCGACTAGGTTGTTGTTGTTTTCATTTTTCCGGGATTTTCATCTTCGCGAATGATTCATCCCTTCTCCTTCTTCGGCTTGTGCAGATTTTTTTGTTTTGTTTTGTTTTTGTATATTTTGTTGTTGTTTTCCTTCCCTTGACTGTTCATATTTCAGCAATAAGTTTGGTTGTTCGAAGAAACGAGAAAACTTTTTCCTCGTTTTCCGGATCGTTCGATAGGGCTTATCTGAGGCTAGTTGCCAATCCGCTGTTTGTTCGTGCTTCCTGGTATACTTGGCATTGGATGATTATGTGTTTCACGGAATTCGGTACGTTGCATGCTTGACAGTAGGGAGGGTCACCTTTGTCCATTAGGAATCCATGGGTCAGTCTAGTGTGCCCAATGCGCAACCGAATAAGGATTCGCCATTCGAGGAAGGATTTCCGGTCTGTCCAAACTGAAGTGCAGTTTTTAATTTTTCTTAACTTGGCATCCGTACAGGCGTTCCATTGATGGCTCCAGGATATAGAAAGGTGTTTCTTAAGCCAGCTAGTGGCGTCTGTGCATGGAATGGGAATGTTCAACGGTTCTGTTTGACTGCCCTCGTTGGCCAGATGGTCTGCTGCTTCGTTGCCTGGGATGTTGGTGTGACCAGGTATCCAGCATAGGATAATACTTTTTTGAATAGCGAGGTCGGATAAAGTGATGATCCAAGAGTGTTTGGTGTTTCCAGAGAAGACAGCTCTAAGAACGCTTACCGAGTCGGAGAAAATAACAGATCCTGATGGCGAGCAAAGGTCTTCAGCAGCTCTCAGGATAGCGTACGCTTCAGAGCTGAATACGAAACATATGGATGGTAGGGCAAGTGCGGCGGTTCCCTTTTCGCTGAATATACCACATCCGACTCGGCCATCAATCGTTTTAGATCCGTAGCTGTAGAGTTTTGCTAGGTTCTTGTATTTGGACTCAACATGCTGGTAAAATAGTGGTAGCGCAACTGCTGGGCTTGTTCCGGCTCGCATTTTGTTGAGCAAACTCATGTCCATTTGCGGGAGTGCTTTATTAAATTTGCTAAGTCTTGGTTCGGGGCGAGGTGCAATGTCAGGGAGAGATGCTCCATATTTATTCAGGTAACTTTCGACACGTCTTACCATTGGGACGTTGGAGTCACGCTCGTACGACAGCCATCGAATAGCTTTTGCTATCAGATTTTTAGATAGGATTGGATTTTGGATAGGATATTGGGCTGCTTCGAAAAGCTCCACTTATGATCAGGGATGGAATCGAAGAGATTTTGATCCGACAAACGTTTAGTCGTCAAGTGTACAAGTCGCGATCTGTACAAACCGAGAGCAAAATCATATCCCCTCGATAGAGGATTTTTATTGAAACGATGATGGTTGAATACCGACAAACACATTTTGAGACTGTGTGTAGCTCGGGGAGAAGAGCTACCCTTTTTGCTAGCTAACTTTAACCAATCACAACGTACGCTTGGCTCGCTGAGAATGAGTGTCTTACATACACAGATCCTTGCGGATCTGAATCGAATGGCGCAAACGAAGCTTAAACATATGACAGGCGACGTGGATGGAAATTCAACTGTCGGCCGGCACATGTTGAAGAATTTCTTTTGGCTTAGCGCACGGACATGGGAGTTTTAACTGATTTATTCAAAATTTATTACTTTGTTTTAGATCACCATAGCGCTTATATTAATAATTACCTTGAATTGGTTTTAATTTGATTTTTTTAACTTTTGTATTGAAAATTCCAAGCAGAAGCTGATAAAACTGGAATAAAATCAAATTGGTTAAAATGAGGTGCTTGGGAATAAGGAAAAATCCGGAAAATTTCGTGAATTTCAAAGCTGGAAGTTTCCACAAATCACCGGGAAAGTGCTCTTTTCTTTAATGATAATTTAATTGATATTTTATGATATTTCATTAAATCTTTGAACAGGTATCAGCACCAGTTCGCTACATATGAACATAAAGATAAAGTTTTGCTCATTTTGTTGAAAACTGTTGACAGTTTGAAAGCTCAATTAAACTTTTCTGATTTAAATAAGGATGATTTTATGATTCCGTGATACGATGTGATATCAAACGTCTAAACTTGAAGAACATATTCGTTTTTTCTAAACGCAGTTTGTGTTTGATATAGCTAGTTTTTCTTTACTAAAACCTTGATTTGATACCTCAAATATACCTTTTTACTATACTATTTTTTTAAATATCAAGTCTGTTTAGATTTTATAATTCATTTTCAGGAAACTCCCATATTTATAAAATTCTTCCGTCAAACTTCACAGATTTTTTTCGAGACGTGGAACCCTTATCAATTAAATTACTTACTGATGAAAATGTTTTTTTTGTTAAATGTTTTGTGTTCTTTGTTTATTGTATACAAGCACTAGCGCTTTGCTACACTTTCTTAAAATAATTAAACTTTTCTTAAAAATAATTTTGATTTTATAAATTAGCATTTTCTTATAACATAAACAATCAGAATCACTCTTTTGAAAATGAAAGCTGCTGCTTACTTTTGTAATGTTAATGCAAATATGAATTAAAATCTTAAATTTTATATTGTATAATTTTATATTCTGAACATGGATGGTTTTTTTTTACCAATATACGAATGTGTGAATTTTTTGCAAAAAACTGTTTGACTTTGACATTTTTAGTATTGCATATTCTTTTAAATTTTCATTTCGAATTTTCTACGACCACGACAATTCTTCTTCTGAAACGAATTACTTTTAATGAAGGATTTAAATTTTTGTTCCATAAAACTTTTAAATCAATTAAAATTCAAATAAATGTTTGAATTTTGAATATTGAAATTTAACATTAAAGTGATTTTTGGACAACAATCGTGTCTACATGCCTATATCTGATTTTCTTTCTTAGTGCATTCGCCAAGACTTCGTGATTTTCAAGATTCTCCGATATATGATTTTAAAGAAAGGTCTAATATGGACCTATGTCCACATAAAAAAAAAATTTTATTAATAATCTGAAATTGCCAAAAACTCGCTTATTCTGTTTTCTGTTCAATAAAAGGTTAAATTTTGATTCAATTTAAACAATTTATTTCCAATGACAATCAGAAGTTCATATCGCTAGTGGATATTCGAGTTTGACATCTCGTCTTACAAAATTGGTTAACAAAAGTTCGAAGAAATGAATAATCTAGATCTGCAAAAACCAAAATTATCAAATAAAAAAATCATTAGACTTTTTTTGTTTAAATACAAACACATCAATTTCGTAGAAACCTTTAAGTTATTATTCATTTCTTTTAAATATGCATTTTTAATCCACTATTGTGGCATAAAAGATTTAAAATCTTGTCAGATTATTAATTATACAATTACATTGAGTTATTTCAAATTGATTTTAATTACCGTAAATAAAATAAGGGCACAATTTTAATTGCTTGATTGCCTTCTAACTCTTTTTTGTGGAAATATCTCCGATTATTTTACGACATTCAATCGAAAGTACCTTCAACTGATAAAACCCAAAAATCAGCACAAACCTATTGAGATATGTTATTACATAGAATTTAAATGAGATACACAACGCTACCAAATTCACCTTTCTTCGAAGTGTCAAAAATAATTAAAAAGCGCTGAATGGACAATTAGTTTTTTTCTACTAGATCTGAAATCTGGAATTCAAAGTTCAACACTTGGAAAATAAAGAAATAAGTAAAATCATTTAAATTTCATTTGCACTTTTTGGTAAAACTATAGATGATTCGAAGAAGCTCAAATAAAAGGTTTTAGTTGAATTATAAACTTTCTCTAAGAACACGTGTAATTTTGACTTCTTAGAAAAAGTTGGAAAGGGTCTCTCTTGCATGATTTTTCATAGTTTGGATTATATGTTAATGTTGAAAGAATTTTCAACCACGCTAATTTTAAGGCATAAATCAAAATATTCGTAGTTCTTTACTTGTTCTGAAAATTGAAAATCTTTGCAGAATTTAAATACTAAAGTATGTTGTTTCATAAGTTATTATTGTTTGATTTTATCAATATCCCACACATTATTTGGATTCAGGATGCGAAATTCTTTCAATATCAGGTTTTTAACATAGACACCGATAATGTTGTTCCCATGTATTATTTAAATGGAACAGAATTTAATACACTTACATAAAAATCAAGCATCGAAGTGTTAAATTAACCCAGTTAATACTATTGATTACATATGGAAAAAGCAGTGTTGAAAAGAAGCACTTTTCAACACTGTTTCAGCTAAATTTTACTAATTAAAAAATGCCTCTGAAATTTTTTAACAAATTATGTAACTAACATTCTGCACCTAAGCCGAAGTAAATATGTAGTTCAGAAATTGAAATCTCGATGATTTTTTCAAATAGTTATTTCTTTTTTTATTTATGCTACAAGTTGCGAAAAGTAGATTTTTCAGCACGAGTCGAGGATTAATCTAACGAGGGTTACCGTGTGATGAAAAATTCGATTTTAACAACGAGTTGCATACAATTTTTTTTTGCTATTTCGTCGGTAACCATCGGGCATCAAACAGAAAGGAAGTCTAAAAACAGTGCTGAAAATTAGCACACCGTTTCAACACAGAACATCAAAAAAGCCGATAAAGTCAATAGATTCTGAATGTCAATTTTTTTAAAAACTATTTCTATTTTTTCGAAATTTCTTTCATTTTTGTGGATTTTTTTTTGTAGATTTTTACTTCTTGCAACAGATTTCACCCAGTTTTCCAACCACAACCTTCCGCCCATCCCCCCCCCCCTTCCCTCCCCTCATCATTTGGATTGTTTTTCATCTTATGCTATATAACATTCCAAGGCTTGTTATCTTATTAATTGCTGTTGCGTACTAGGGGAAAAGTTCATATAACGCCCCATGTGGCTAATACGCGCCACCCTTGTTTTGAAGAATCTGAAGCATTTTAAGCCTGCAAAATATTACCAATTTGTTCTAAATGCTGTGATTGGTCATGGCAAGTATGAATTTCTCCTTAAAATGCTCCTGTGTCGTGATAATTTCACAATTTAGGTTTTTCTTCATTTCGATCTAAATTTTAAAACACTTTCAATAAGGTGTCACCAAGCAGAGAAAAACGAATATGACAATATTTTCTGACACATCGATAGAGGAGAATCTAAACTACGATTTAATGCTTAAAAATTATACCGAACTCGCTATGGTATGCTTTTTATGGGTATGTTTTATCACGGCCCATGCGCTCGTTATAACGCGCCAATCGTAGTAGGCTGAAAATAGCATTAATTTTTCAAAAAGGCCAATTTTCATTGATAATGAACAAAAAGTCTAAAACCTTATTTTGAGCGATAATTCAGCCCAAAAAATCTACTTTTATTTTTTTTTTTTATTTTTATTAGTCCATTTTGATTTTATTTCCATTCAAAGTGTCTGTAAGTATTGGTGTGTTTTCGGTCTTCGGTGCTTTCGGGTGTGTTCGGCTGCCAGGCGCGTATTGAATACACGGCGGCGCGTATTTGCAACACAGTTTTGTTCTGTGGCTTTGAATAAGGTTTTTAAAAATCAAGTTTTTGAAGCAACTAAAGCAATTTGAGTAATAAAAAATCATAGGCATTTGTAGAAAACAATTTTCTTCAACGATTGCACCCACTTTTAACACAATTTGTACGTGGAATACATAGAAAATCAGCGATTCGCTTAGGTGGCGCATAATAGGGCATGGTCCCCTACTCCAAACAAACGACCGAGCAACACACAAATGTTGTTGCGAGCAAGAGCTTCTCTTTGAATCTTCCAAAAAAAATACAATCTTAACGCTATGATGGGATCCGATCGCAAGTTGTACATGTCGCGATCTGTGCTTAGTCAAGATCTGTACGTTTAGAGATTCGCATTTTGTTGCAACCACTCACAACAATCCGTACGTACGATATTGGAAGGCAAAGCGAGTGCGCTCATCAAGGACTTTCTTTTTATCTTGCTTTTCTAAGATTGTGGTAACTCGCCACTCTCGGAGATCTCCCCACATAACAGTAACAGAGCAGAGAGCATCGCTAGCTAGGGCGATTTGAATGTGTTCTACGGTTGGTCGCTCCCTGCTCAAAAGTCGCTAGAAGAGATTTTCTTCCATCCCTGCTTATGATGCGAACAGCTTGGTTGTAGATTGGTTCTAAGCGTTTGTGGGTGTGGTCGCCCCCGCGGCTGTATAATCCGAAGCCGTGGAGCATGGTGGGCAATAGCCATCCATTTAGAAATCTGAACAAAAACTCTCGGGAACCTGCGCCCCAGGCACTGCATATTTTCTTGAGGATATTTAGTTTTGGTGTCGAAGATTTGCGAACCTGATTGGCGTGGGCTATAAATTTAAGTTTATCGTCTAGCCAGACACCCAAGATACGGGCGGTGTGGGCAGCAGGGATGACTTTGTTGTCCAGTTTAAGTGGAGGGAGACGGTTTAGTCTTTTTTTCCTATTGCTCAAATGGATCAGATGAGATTTCTCCGGAGCAAATATGAGGCCCATGTTTGGAGCCCATTCATCTATTTTATCGAGTGCCAGTTGTAATTTCTTTCGAGATAGTTTAGAGAAAGGGGATTTCGACATAAGAGTGATGACATCCGCGTATGCCAGGACTTTGACATTCTCGAATAAAGATTGCATCGCTACTAGGAAAAGGGTTGGGGCCAACACAGATCCTTGAGGAACACCATTTGCTATTTGGCGAGAGGAGGACAGTTTGCCATCGATGAATGTTTTCGCTTTACGGTCGGTTAGGAAGCTTTGAACGAAATTTCCCATTCTTCCTAGAATACCCCAGTTCTTTAGCGTAGACAGTATTTGGTGTCGGTGTACTCTATCGAAGGCTTTGGAGAGATCCAAGCACAAGCATTCGATGTGGTGTCCGCTTTCAAGAGCACCGGGGAGAATGTTTTCAAGAGTGGTAAGATGGCCATCCATGGAACATCCAGGGCGAAAACCATATTGTCGAGAGTCTAAACGGTTGTTTACTTTAGGGACGGATACCAGGTGTTTCTTGACCATGCGCTCAAGTATTTTTCCCGAACAGTCCAAAAGTGTTATTGGGCGGTAACTGTTTATGAGATGCAGGTCTTGCCTGGGCTTGGGGATGAGGGTTATTAATCCCTCTTTCCACTGCGTTGGGACAGCTCCGTTCTGCCAGATTTCATTGATTATTTTAAGGAAAGAGATTTTTCCAATGAGTGGGAGATTTTTTAAAGGGGATACCCGAATTCATCTTGTCCAGCCGAGCGCCCTTTTACTTTACGGAGAGCGTTTTCTAGGTCTTGAAGAGTAAAATCGGAATGGTAATCGAATACTAAATCTGTTCTAAAATCGATAGGATAATGGTAATTGGAATCAAAGTTTGAAGATGCAACAGAAGCGAAATGTTCGCAAAATGATTCGGCCAGTAAAGTGGGATTGTTAGAATATTGTTATCCAAGTAGGAGATGATAACGGCTGGTGCGGTTTGAGCCACCTAGTCGTTTGATCCTGTCCCAGAGTTTGGCAGATGGGGTTTCGGGATTTATTTCTTCGACAAATTCTCTCCAGCTGTTGCTTTTGGCAGTTTTGATAGTAGTTCGGGCAGCAGATCGTGCAGCCTTTAAGAGCAAGGTCTTTTCTGGGGTCATCACTAGGAAGGCGTCGTAGTGCGCGATGTTTTCTTCTCCGAAGTTTGATGGCAGCCCTGACTTCTGAACCCCACCAAGGGACGGATTGTTTTCCAGGTATTCCACTAGTTCGGGGTATGAATTGATTAGCTGTTTCGAATAGTAGATTGGTAAAGAATTCGGCAGTGTGCGGGGGGTTTCCATCTAGAGCACGTTCAATTCCAAGTTGGTATCCTATCCAGTCAGTGTGTTCGTATTTCCACCGTGGTCGGGTGGCAGTGGCAACTTGAGGAGAAGAGTGTTCTATTGACAGTATTATTGGAATGTGGTCACTACCGTGTGTGTCTTCTAGAGTCCTCCAACTAAATTTTTAGGTCAGGTTCCAAGTTACTAGACTCAGGTCCAGGGCTGAAGTGTTGCCAGATATAGGGTCAATTTGTGTGGGCTGAGAATTGTTGAGTATGTTGATATTGTTGGCGGAGCAAAAATTTTCTAAAAAGAGCTTTTTCTTTCGGTCCGAGAACTACCCCAGTTGTAAGAATGTGCATTTAAATCCCCTAAGTTAAAAACTGGCTGAGGAAGTTGTTCGTACAGCTTTTCGAATTCTCGTGAATAGTCGTCAAGTGATTTAATGGGTGTTGAGTAGAGTGAAACGATAGTGGTTTTCATAGGGGATTCCAGGCGAATGCAGACAACGTTGAGTGATGAGTTGATTTGAATCGTTTTGTAAGGGTAACCATATTTTATTGCAAGACCAGATCCTTGCCCATGGTTTATGCTTAAATGGAGTTTGCATCCTTTAATATGATTTTGAGAGAATTTTTCTTTGGTAGGTTAGAGTTTCTTGCAGGGCGAGAACCACGGGGGAATGTTTTTTTAATCAGTATTTGTATCTCGGATGTTCTAGTTCTTAAGCCTCGCGAATTCCACTGAAGAGCGAGGGTAAGTTTTCTTTTTTAGGTTGGAGTTCTATTGTTGGAAGTAGATGGATTTTGTGGACCGTTTAGGGCAGTATAGTGGATGAGACTACTGGGTTTGTTGTTTGTTGGGAAGATTGCTTGTTGGGAGAACGGGGTGATATTTGGGTCCACGTTGTGGTCGTGTAATTTTATTTTTGTTGTTGGTTCTGTTTGGACTTACCGATCTGTTGGGGTAAAGGGGGACCATTGCTGAGTGTTTTTGATGAACCCGGTCGGTTTCTTAGTTCCAGGCGTTGTTTTTGGGTGTTGTTGCTTGTTGGGTTGATTTGTCATCTTTTGACTTTCGGGTACGTCGATTTCTTGTTGAAGTGGTGCTGTTTTGACTATTATCTGTAACTACGGTAGTGTTAGAATTGTCCGTTTCGGTTTCCGTGCTTGATTCAGTTCCGGGGCTTCGTTGTAGCAGTTCCAGTCGGGCGATAAGCTGAGTAACTTCTTCCTCAAGCTTGCGGATGCGTAGGCCCTTAAAGTCTTCGTTCATTGGCGGGATGGCGAGGCGCTGTTGGATTTTATTTCTGTTTTGAGCAGCGGCTTGGCGGCTTCGGAACTCTTTTGTTGCAGCTGCTTGAGAAATTCCCAAGTCCACTCGAATTTTCACGATATCCTGCTCCTCCTTCTGAACTGGACAAATGCGGTTCATGGCGGAGTGTGCTCCGTCGCAATTTAGGCAGTGTAGGTCTTTGGAACAATCTGTGTGTGTCGGGGCTTCACCACAGTTCAGGCAACTCGTTGACAAGTATTGAGTGTAGGATGGGAAACAATAGTAATCTTAGTTCCATCTATTAGCTCAGACAATTTATTCAGTTTATTAGCTTGTTCAGGGCTTCTTAATTTGTTAAGATATGCTTCGCCGTCGTTGATTGGGTTGGCACCATCAATCCGTCCCACGGCGCGATCGATTGACTTCGACACAATAAATGCGTTTGTCGGAAGTTTGCTATTTTCCACAGCTTTCAATAACAGGAACTGTATGTCACCATACACATTCCCTTGGGATCCATCCAGGGTGGAATGGTGCGACTGTTGTTTGATTTTGATGTGTGGGCTTGTTCCACCCCCGGTGGATTTGAATGTACCATAGTGGTGGAGAAATCACTCGCAACTCGGATTCAAAATTTCAAGTCGTCGGAAAAAGGAAACAAAAAATCTTTTAAAAAGGTCGTCCGTGATTGTGAAACTATCGCAAAATAAAGCTTCACACGCGAACTAGCGAGTAGAGAGAAGAGAAACACGTCTATACGGTAACACGGTCGCAAAAGAACTCGATCCGACTAGGGCTATTTATGATTGTTTATGTTTTGTTATACGCGTACGCTTGACGGTTCACAGGCTGATGTCATGCTGAAGCTACAAGCAACGCAACACGTTCCAATAAGGAAGCGTTGCAACGCATTGGGATGTCATGCTGGCGCGACATGTCGCTTTGAAATTCCCAACAAATCATCACTTCTTTACATCTGATAATGCTTTGAATCGTCTCCTTTCTTTCGGGAACCGTCAAAAACTTATCAGATCATTGCAAGAATGTCGAAATTTGAACCGACAAAATTCCTTGTTTTTTTTTTTGCGGGAACCAAGAATTTCTGAAAATTTTCTTGTCGATTCAGATATTATTTAGTTTATTATCACAAATTTGGAAGGATCTTCGAATTATTGTGGTTGAAACACGAAATCACTGTTTTAAAAGAAAAAAAATATCCTCATTGGATTTCCTATTTGTCGCGCTACAAAACACCCTGGCATCAGCTTTGTCGCGCTTTCCAATGCGCTCAGCATGACAGGTCTGCGCTTTTTCCATGGAGATCAAATGAGAGCTGGTTTGTCGGGTGAACGTTGCGTTAAAGGTTGCGTTGCTTGTCGCCTCAGCTTGACATCAGCCACACTCTCAATTGGCGATGGGCGCGCTCGCATTCCCGGTATACGATTTCTCATGAGTTAAACAGAGAAAGCGATAGCCTTCACTCCAATTTCACTCCGATAAGCTGTCATTCTTATGGAAATCTGTGTAAGAGTAATGAGAAAGCTTTATTCTTTTTAGCAGGCCCATGCCCAATTCTGAACAGTGAATTTTTGCTCGAATTAACACAATCACTACATGCTCAAAATTAAATAACCACAAATACTTAATTATAACGCGTTCCAGGAGGATTATTTTTAAAACTTGCTAAGAAAGCCGCCCTCATGGCCCAGAAACTAACAAAAAAAAATCAAAATCAACCTTAAAGATGTTTTATCCAACTCCAACAATGCGAATATTGGAAAAAAAAACCTTTAAAATTACGTGACATAATTGATTTGGTGACAGAGACTTGGCTTTCTGTCCGTTGTTTTCCCTCACTTAGATATTCATCAAGGAATGCTCGCTGTATCAAGTGGAGCAAGTGGATGTATCTGGACTGAACCACAGACTGAACTAATGAGGACTGTGTAAGAACATAAAAATCAACTTCAGAAAAAAAAAATACTTAACTTTCCTCTCCCTGCTGACTTTCGACATTTTCTCAAAATAAAAAATAAAAAAAACACTTCCTTCTTCGGTTTTTTCTCTTTTTTCTGAATGAAATAACAATTATTGTTTTGCTATTTCATCAACAAGTATCAACTTCACATAAGAGCTAGTTTGTTCGTAGTAATCGATGTTGATTAAGCAAAATTATGGGTTCAACCAAAAATCTATGATATGGAAGAGCCAAACCATACGAATTTAAATAACAAAGTTTTTATCCGTACGCTCCCGAATTTCTTCCTAAAAACCACACCACGCTTTAAGGATACCTTTACCATTGGTTTAATGAAAAATTTAACACATTTAAATCGAATTCACTTTTAAAACGGATTCGCTATTGATTGAGCCATAAGAACACATATCGCGAATCTTTAAAAAACGGCTCATTAAACCAAAATTTTAGTCCATCGTTCGAGAAAAAAAAACAGTAATTCATTGCCGCGTTCGGGGTTTCAGGCCACTCGTTTTTTAAGCGTTTACCCGAAACTAATCCTTCCATAAATTTTCTTCTAGGACTTCTACCGATACCGATTTGCCGTCCGGGAAGGTCGCCGGGTATTCAACGGAAATCGCGAGGGGCTGATATCGGTGTGCGCCATTATGGCATGCTCCGGAGATACTTTGGAAACCTGTGCCGTACGATTCCCCAACTCTTCAACGGTAGCAAATTCGGTTCTGTTCAACGGACTCCACATCGAGGGCGTATTTTCCGGCAGCGCCCAAATGTTTACGCTTCCAAACAGTGTGGACACTAGCTTGCTGCCGCTGGAGGTGGACAAATTTGAGTACATCGAGCGGGTGTTTACTGATGATTTGTAAGAATGTTTTTTGTGTTTGTTGTATTTTTATTGACTTTATTTTAAATTTTGATTTCAGTGAGCTAATGAAGGAAATCCAGTTTCGGTTGCTGGAGCCCCGTCAAGATCTACTAACCTTCGCCATTTGGGGAAGAAAGTTTGTGAGAATGAATTCCGGATGTAAAGCAAATAAGATCAGTGTTCTTTTACTTTTTGTAGTCACAGTTTTCAGTATTATTCGTAGTAAAATTTAGGTAAATTTGTTAAACTTAGAGAGTAAATACATGAGAAAAAACTAAAATTTCCGAAGATTTGGCTTCATTTATAGTGGGCAAGTAATTTTAGTTCATAACATATCGTAGGTTCTTAGAGTTAAGACAGAACCAGAAAACAATCGTTTCTTCCTCCACAATCGCAAATCACGTCCGACCGATCAAACAACTGTTGAAGTAGGAAGCATACATATCATTAACACCGAACGGGATGCGTAGGAGTCGAAATGTCTGAATGCCGACTGAATTGCTAATTTGATACTGGAATCAAGCTTGCTTCCAAAAGCGCCATCCATGCCTTCAACCGATAAAAGTGTCGGTTATCGCGTAACAGTCGCTTGACGCTTAACTAATAAAAGCAACGCCATATTTCATGGGACCTCCTCAAAACTTGATGAAACCATTTTTGACGGTCGCCATATAAGAAATATTTTCTTCGAACGTTAGCATCGATTTATATTGTTAGTGTGTTGATTGAAACTGTATTGTTCCTACCAATTTGGAAAGCTATTAATGCTGTTTTGTGTTTCTAAATTTGTCAATGGTTCTGCTGAACTGGGAAAAAAGAACTCCGTAGGTAACAACGTGTGTGGTCACACAAAACAAATCACCAACGGTTTGCCGAAATTATGAGTAATTTGAATGAAGTGGATTTGTGCAGTTTTGAGAACATGAGTCAAGATCATTTTCTTAAGTTATCAACAATTGTGATTTTTTTTTGTAATTTATTTCGTATGAAAAAACAATCTTTCAGAATTACATTCCTAGCAAATGTATATTTTTTTCTTAAAACTTTCTAGACATCAGACGGTCGTATTCATAAAGCTTCTCTCCGTTGATCTCGCCAAACACCAACAATAACCTAAAATAAACCGAGCGCAGTTCCAAACACCATCATCCATTTTCTGCAGCAGCGATAAAATTTAAAACGACAAATTGAATGCGCCATTAGACAGATTCTTAGCGTTTTAGCGAAACGGAGCTTTTACACTGTACTCATTGTACTATTTATCACCTATTACCATGTTAATTTTAGCACCAGCACTCGATTGGCAACTGTGTATTTAAATTGATCGTCTAGCTAGTGTTGAAACATGTGTAGATTACTACTCGTTGTTTATCAAATTTGTTGAATGCTTAACCACGCGACTAGTGGTAAAATTGATAAATATGTCATGTTGAACACATTACACTCATTTTTAATTATGCTTTTAGACATTAATTTTCTTTCGTTTTCGTATCGATAAAACATCAGACATGTTTCATGCTTGAATTTGGATTATTCATTTCAAGTTTTTTTCACTGTATATGACTCTCAAACTCTCTTCACCAATTTTAACTCTATTCGTTGATAGGATTTTAACTATTAGGGTATATGAACTCAAGTGGAACAAAATGGCTTAATTCGATGCAACCCAGATGCAAACAATTGTTGTTCATTTCAGCGAATAGATCTTGGTTTCTGCTATCTAATGATAATTTATAGAATATCATAGAACAAATATTACTTAATAACTCTAGAGCTATTTAACTGAAGAAAGAATTCTGATCGTGAGTTGAACTCTGATGATCTTGAGTGGAACAATTTTGAACTGAAAACGTGTTTAATAGCTCTTAATTCTATACTTTGTGTAACTCTTGAATTGACAATTTAATGCCATCTTTAAAGTTTTTGGAGTTTAAAAATCAATGTTTTTACGTAACAGCAACTCAACCTTCCAAAGATGTTCGCAAAATATCCATTCAAATTTATTTCTTGGATCCAAGGGATGAATGACTTTTAGAAGTTCAAATCCATCCACACAAAAAATATTTATTTCTAACTTACTAGAAGACATCCAATTATGAGTTTACTTAGCTGTATCTTATTTTGAAAAAAAAAACGGATTCTCTTAACTCAAATTTTATTATTTTTCCTCTTTAATTCAGTTCGCTAGTATGTTAGATCCGATTGGCAAGTTTGCTTTCCAAGTCAAAGGACAATACTGTTTCTTTTCCATGTTTTTCTTTTAGTTTCATATTGAAAGGGGTCTCTGTTGGGAATATCAAACTTTTATGCAGCATACATTCAGGGGTAATAGCGGTAGATTTTGAAAGCTAGGTGTTTTAGCATATTCCAGTTCGTTTTGATAGTATACTGGTAAAAATATCAGCAGGAAAGCCGAATTTTGTCGATCAAAAAATTATTTTATGTTCGATATTTAATTATTTTAAGCACAAATGGTGACATTTGTATAAGAAACTTAAATCAGTTTTTTTTTAATTTCGAGGAGATTTATAAACAACCGTTGCTTAAATTTTAGGAGAAGTTAGTTGTTACACTCAAGTTCAGTCTTCGGCTAGTTCCACTAAAGATTTACCCTAATTTTTGAATTTATAATTTTAATGTTTAAGTACAAAAAATCTACATAAACTGTGTCAAGAATCAATAAGTTTATTTTTTTTTTTTAAATAAAATTCGAAGTACATTTTAAATATTTGAAAGTGGAATAAAATTTCCTTGCCTCTCTAGTGTATTTCCTAATGCTGATAAAGTGTCTAAAATTAAAAAAAAAAGCAACAAAATTTGAAAAACGAGTTCCAAGATTTAAAATGGATGTTATATAGATGTTGAATGAAATTCCCGATGGGAGATGCAAAATCAACTGGAAATCAACTATTTGACTAAAATTCATATGGTAAATCGTCTGAGGAGCCCTAGAGAATCTAAAACTGTACTAATTCGATCTAATTTTCACTATTCATGAAGGGAAGACGACTGATTCCATGAAGGTAGGGAATATTACAGGTTTTATAAAGCGAATCAAAACATTCGATTGGGGAAGTGACAAAAAAAGTTTTCTACTATAATAACCTTATTTTTAAAACAAGGGTCTTCCTCATCGGTAGTATCTTTTTCTGGGATATTCACAAAAGCAAATTTCTGTTAGGTTTATGATTTCGACCGTGGATTATATATAGAAATTTAAATTTGGCTTTTTCGGTCTTGGATGTAGATCAAACAACAATTGTTTTTGAAATACGCGACGTTTCGACCAGTTTTGTTGGTTGTTTTCAAGGGAACTTGCTGTTGTTTTTGTCGAATTCGTTTTTGTCAAACGGCTAGGTGTCCATTGATTGCTGCTCGTGTATTTCACCGAATGGAAAAGATTTTTTTCATCCGTGTCACTATGGTCGCACTGTTAACGTTTAATTTGAATTAAGTGGTCTTAACAGTGCGACCATAGTGACACGTATGAGTAAGTAAGAGTAAGTGTAAGTGTAATTTTTCAATCCAAAATCTAACTTCTCAAATTCAATACACTTCAATCCGATGTTAAATACTTTATTAGAAGTGATGAATTACAAATACTTAATTTCAAACGATAAGTTTTTTTTCAGTTCGAAATATGAACTCTTAAGTTACGAAGATCTAGCATCGATATTTTATTTTTGAACTTTGAATTGAAAAATTTTAAACGTCGAGTGAGCTGCGAAACCACGAATTATTGTTTCCTGCTTTTTATTTCCCTATTCCTTTGAATTAAATTGAACAAACCTGAAGCCTCTCCCTGATTCTAGCATTATATTTTTTTGATTTTTACCTCCGATTTTCACACAAAAATTAGAAAATTAAAATCTATCACATTATTTTAGGTTTATCAAAATTTTTAACCTTTGAAATTACGATTGAATTTTATGAAATCTTCATAACGAACTTCTAAATCAGAACTCTTAATTTCTGTATCTAAATTTATGAAATTACTAATTTAAAAACTCCGTGAAAGAGAGTTCTAGTTTTGGTGTTTGTCTCTTAGGTTCAACTTCAAGTACTGAATTCAAAATCTCTGCTGCAATTTTTTTTAAGGTCTCTGGACTAAGGTTGCCAGATTTATCGGTTTTATTTGGGTTTGCCCGGATATGTAATACAAATTTTAGGAACATTCCGGCCCTTCCCGGTTGCCCGAGTTAATTGAAAAATGCCCGGATTTTAACCGGATTTATTCAATTTATTTGGCAAGTCAAAAAAAACAAATTGTGTTTTAAAACGAAATTTGCTGAAAGGTTTTTTGAAAGCCTTTAATACGATTTAAAATCTGTTGGTAAATTTTTTGAATTTTTTTTTCCAAATTCTTTTTCTTAATTTTTTTTATTGATTTGAGTAATTTCAGAAATTTGAATAAATTTTCTCCGATATTGCCCGGATTTTTGGTAGTCAATCCGAGCAATTGGGGTTTTTCCAAGTTTTATCTAAAACTGCCTGGATACGTGCTGAAAAAAATCTGGCAACCTTAGTCTAGAGTCAAATTTTCCCTGAACCCAGAACTCAAGACTGATTTTTTAGATTAGCATTTTTTGAACTGTAGATTGTTATTTTGAAACGTTCTATTCTAAATTTTTAATCCCCAACTGAAGGCAATTTTTATATAAAAACCTGACAAAATCCAGGCATTCGGTTTCAAATTAACAATCCGGGCAAATTTTGTCGAAACTCAGAAATTCCTAAACAAAAAATCAAGAAAAAAAAATGAAAAAAAATTTCTACATCAAATTTTATCAGTAGATTTTGAACCATATTTAAGGCTTCCAAAAAACTATTCATGATTATTTTTTGTAAAACTTGCCCAAAAAATTTCATTTTGGAAGTGTTTGTTGTTTTTTTTTTTTAATTCGTCAAATAAAGTGAATAAATTCGGGCAAAATCCGGGCATTCTCCAGGCAGCCGAGCCGGGCCGGACTGTTCTTTAATTCAGTATTAAATATCCGAGCAAACCCGGATAAAACCGGTCAATCTGGCAATTTTAGTAAAGAATCAAATTTTTCCTGAACCCAGAATTTAAGACTGATTTTTTCCATTAACGTATTTTGATCTGTAGCTTGTTCTTTTAAAACGTTCTAATCTAAGTTTTGAATTCCCAACTGAAGTTTTCAATTGATGCAAACTTTTTTCCCTCTTTCAGATTTTTGTTTCTAAATTCTGGATTTTTGATCTCAAATTTGAAATAAAGATTTAAAATTAAAAAAAATCCATTTCGTTAAAAATAAACACACTCAATTTCGATTGGGTTCAAGAATCCAATACATTAGTTTGCATCTTTGTGGTGATTTAAACTTTTTAATTTGATTATTGTTTAATTTACTGCATTAGATAATTGGAACCATTTCTCTTTCGTAGATTTACAATCTTCAGACTCATATTTTCTTAAATTAATAAGTTGGAATGCATGTCTTATTGTTTGGTATGTATTTCAAAAATAAAATTTGAAAGTATTAATTTATGTAAGTTTGAATGAATAAAACATTCATAAATTCTAGATTGTAAATTCTTAAGTCAGTCGCTAGGGGGAAAAATCTGTTCTGTTCTTAACTTATCAAATTGGTTTTTATTTTTTAAAACTATGAAGAACCGATGCATACAATTGATTCACTATCAATCTTCAATTATTCCTCAAAGGCATAGTGTGGTTTTGAAAAAAACCCAAACATAAATAAAATAAAAAAATCTAGAGGGAATAAGGATTTGGAATTATTATTACTAATGTTAATTTAAATTTTAAAAATTAAAAGAAGATACCTATGCAGAAAACTACTAAAAATCAAATCTATTTTCTTAAGGAAGACTACTCAAAATTGTTGTAATCTCTCCAGACTTGAGAATTTTAAAAAAGTTGTATTTATCAATCACAAATATCCTTCTCCTCTGGAAAATCTAAGAGGAGAATGGGGATACTTGATCTCACTTTCTAATTTTCATCACATCTTTTTGGAAAGTTTTTGCAGAAGGCCGGCTTTTGCATTTTCTGATTACACAATTTCAAGTTTTATATGCTCCAAAAATTTACGATACATGAACCCGTAGATGAACTACAGTGAGCGAAATAAGAATAGCACCACTATGTGTTTTGCTTGTTAAAATATGAATGATTGAAAATTATGAAAATTTTCTTCTACGGTTTGTTCTGAATTGTTTAACGGATAAATCAAGCATAAGTTTACTTTTTTTGGACGAAGCAATTGGCGTTGAATAATAATTCTTCTACGAATTATTTGGATAGATAACTGCATTTTAAGGAGTTTTCCAGAATTCCAAAGGTATTCAAAGGTTTTAAAAGGGGGTTTTAGGCGATGGTCCTCTAGCGTTAAGGAATTTAATATTTGAGCTGTAATTCTTTACCAAACTAGTTACTTTCTTCATTAAAATGACGTGAAATGATGAAACAAATTTTCGGAATTGATTTTGAATCAGGTTGGAAATCAATAACTTTGATTTTGTTCAGTAAACCACACTTTTTCCAGTTTCAATTCGTAGATGGCAGTTATCTATCCAAATTATTCGTTGAAGCATTGATATTCACTTTTACACAGTAAATTTTTAAAAATAATCTTGTTTTTGTTGAAAAACTCAAGTGGTGCTATTCTTATTTCGCACTCCATTTTTCACATTTTTGGTCCTCAACGCCAATTGCTACGTCCAAAAAAAGTAAACTTATGCTTGATTTATCCGTTAAGCAATTCAGAACAAACCGTGGAAGAAAATTTTCATAATTTTCAATCATTCATATTTTAACAAGCAAAACACATAGTGGTGCTATTCTTATTTCGCTCATTGTAGAAGCGGTTTCGTGGTATGAAGAAAATTTGACATTTGAAAAATTAAAGAAGTCTTGATCCATTATTCAGGGTGCGACAAGCCTCGGCTAAATTCAAACATAATCTAAAGATAAAAGGTCTATTGACTATTACTGGCCATATTTGTTTTCAAATTACATTATCGTTTATAAGTGTTAGACAAAACAATTTGTCATATACATCATAGTCTTTGCATACTAAAAGATGCAATTTTTTAATTCATCAGTTGAAAGCACTTTTTCAGTCCATTTTATCAGGCGATTATTGGATAAATATTAAAAATCAAGATCAATTCAAAAGAAAATACAGACTCCGTTCGATTTTGGCAACATGCCCGAACATTTTGTGTTGACAAAATCGAATGTTGCCAAAATCGAACGGTTTTTTTTTCTTAAATTTTTTTTCTTTCATTTTTACAAAATAACAATTTTTATTATCGTTAATGTTATTTTTAGTCAATTTCCGACAGTTTTTATTCATTTTTTTATTATTTTTTCTCATGTTTTGATGCATTTTGCACTACTCTTGTTTTGTTTATAATCTTGGTTGTTTTTGTCATATTTGCTGTTTTTGTAATTTTTCATAGTTTTTTAGTTGTTTCTTGTCATTTTTAGGCTTTTGTTTGCATTTGTTTTTTAATTTTATAAATTTTTCATCTTTTTGTCATTTTTGAGTACTTTATAAATTTTTTAAAAAACTTTTGTTTTCCTTGTTGTATTTTATCACCATTTCAGAACATAAAAACGTATTTATGGTGTTTGTTTCAATGATATTGGTCCTGTTATAGAGAGAACTAAAAGGTAATGTCGCTTCTAAAAACCTCTCGATTTTGGCACATGTGCCAAAATCGGATGTTGCCAAAAACGAATGTTGCCAAAAACGAACGGAGTCTGTATATCTTTTTGGACTTTAGGGATAAACTGCATCAATAACATAGAATTTCGAAATCTATTTCTGTAGAAAAAAATTTAAAGTTGTCTATTGCTTCGAAAATAAGGCATTAGAAAGTTCATATTATGCTCGAACAATTGATATATTGAAAAAACTGTCTTTATTATATTTTTTCTAGTGAGAAATATAAAGTGATAAAAACAAAACCTTGATGTTCATTTTACTAGATTATTCAAACAAAGTGTAATAACTAAAAAAAAAGACTTCTTTTAAATTTTTGAGATTACAGGTTGTGTTGGTCTATTTGACAACTTTTTCTAGATCGTTTGATTTTTATAAGACATTCCAACTTGAGATACAGCTGAAGAATCAAGCATCTCCAGGGATCAAGTATCCTCATTCTCCTAAATTGAAATAAGTTGAAAAATTCCAAAACTAGTTTTAAATTAAAAAACTAGTGATAACTTTTAGAACCCTCTCTGTATGATGACTTTGAACCTGTTCAGTGGTATTATTCGAATGTTGTTATTTTACTGCATCTGTCTTTGTTTTACCAAGTTGAACCCTACACTGCATAAATTATAAATCGGTTGAGAAACTGTGTTTTCACTTTTTTTGACCTCGTACTTATGAATTAATGCCAACAAACCAAAAATAGCTTCAATTATTTAAATAGTGAGAGATAAAAAAAAATTAACATTATTTCAGGTTTTAAAATTGCTTATTATATTTTCTATGCATTAAAATACTTTGAAATGTTTTTCATTATGTAAGCTTAAAAATAAAAAAAAAAACCGTGACCGTATAGGCATACCCCAGCAAACATGAAATCGCATTAAAAATGATAACTCAAGTCATTAAAAACGTTGCTGCGAATCGTAATTCCAACTAACGCAAGTAAAAGGTCGTAAAATTTGCTACTCGAAGTCGGATTGAATGGTTTAGATCGGATATGATTGAAAGTCCGCCATGTTTGCAGATTTTGAAGACGATTTCGTTCCTTTGCTTTCCCCCACGTGGGTCAAGTAAGAGAACAGCTTTGTTGTTCTCTCTGCGACCAGCAGTGCAACCAGATTGCTAAAAATCAGATGGTGTATTTGCAAGAATTGCCCAATGACAGAGGCAGCAAATATTGTCGCTAGCAACGGTTCGCGTGCATGGAGAGAAAAAACTTGTGTTCTCTTGCATTCCTTAAGTATGTATGAATATGGTGTCGAAATCGTATACTCTTATCGTTTTAGCCAGAAGTTAAAAACTTGTATGTATATTGCCTCCACTTTGGTAGGTAAATGCTGTTTTTTCGAGTTTCATACGATCATTCTATAATGTAGGTATATGAAACGTAAAACAAAGTTGCTGAAAAATATTCCTAAAAAATTGTTTGCTGGGACGCTCGTATGCAACTGAGAGTTAATAAAAATCACGCAAGACATATTAAACCCATGAATGTGTAAACAAGAACGTTTTACTGATACCAAAAGGGTCTACTAAAGATAACGCCACGTCTTGTCTTGTTCAGAGTTTTCTTTCTCCCACAGAAGATATATTTAGAGACTGATCCTAGACGTATCGTCATTTACTTATTTTCTTGATTCAAAACAAAATATAACAACAAGCCTATCTGCCACCTGCACCGGCGATATCTACAATATATGCAAAACAGAAGAATCGTTACGTGCTTTGTCGTTGGAGGAGACATCCGATATTTCTTCGTCATGCATGATACATTGACGTTCGATCAGCCGGTTTTTTTTTCTATCTGCGTGCTCTTATGACTCGACCGAGTTTCGCAGTCAGTCAGTCAGTCAGTTAGCCGGTATTTAGTATCTCATCAACCTTCTTCCCTCAGGGCAGGCAAAAAAGTTTACTTGTCAATATAGAACAACAATCAATTGTGCAGTCATCCGGAAGAAGTACCCCGCTTCAATCTGTTCTAATGTCTTGTAAGCCTTCGGTAATGTGGTCGTAAAAACGTTTCAGTGTCCTATCAACAACCTGCGATTGAACAACAACAGCAACAAATAACAACACCACATGTGATCGATCGGTGTTTGACAATTGGTGATAACAGAAAATATGGTGTGTGATGATGGTTTACTCAAATATTACTATCAAAGTGCAAAGATTGACTCGACTGTCTTCGGGAAGCGTTCGGAACTATCACATGTATGAAGAAATTGTTGGTACTTTTTCTCATCAATCACAGTCTGGACGTATTCCTATTTCCAGCCTGAGTAACTCACATTCGGACTCTTCCAGTGTTACTTTATGATGTATGCAACGAACTTTTGTCGATAAAATTAGTCTTGCGGTCTTCCATTCCATTCCGTTTTCATATGAACTCTACTCTGGTGGTATTTAAAGCTTAGTTCTTTTAGAAATGGGACAGTTACGAATGCCTGTATCTAAAAAACTATTTGTTTGAACGAAATACTTTCTATGAAGAAAAAGAAGGTAATGTTATGATCTTTCATGAAAAAATTTGAAAAAAAATATTTACCGTTTTTTGTTAAAGAAATTTCTACTTAATTCTTGGTATCACCCATTGGCCGGCGCACACTTTTTTCAGTCATGGTATTGATCAGTTTCTCCAACTTATACTTCGTAAAATCTATATTTTAGGTGGCTTCACCCTCCTTCTTCAATTTGTGATACTTTCTGGTCCAACACTTCTCTTGAAACTGGAAATTGGAAGCATTTTAGTGGATACAGTTGTTTCGAAATGAACAGATTTGATTATTTTTGACCACATTTTTGAACGTTTTTTTTTTCGGTACCGGTTTCATAGCTTAAGAGCTTTGGAACTATCAAAAAATGGTTGTTTGAGGTTGGATTTCAATTAGTCATCACTAGGCAACACTTTCAGCTTATCGGAGAAAATTGTTTTGGACATTTCAGCGATCTACCCTTAGTTTTTCGTTTATTGAAAATTAAAAAAGCTGCTATAAGACTTGACTTCCTTGATGATCCTTAACCGTTGTTGCCGATCATGTGCTTCTCTCCAATGCTTGATTTGAACTTTGTGGACATTATTGACAGTGTTTGCATACTTATCCACCACAAAAACTCAGTAATTCTTTGAATAATCAACGGTTTTGTCAGCTATCAATTTGATATTGACGCATTTTCAAGGAAACTGTGCAAAATTATTTTTTTCTTTTTCTCTTGCATCGTACATATCTCAAAAACGCGTAAATTTTAAAATTTGAAAAAAATAGGTCGAATAGTACTTTTTACAGGCAACAAAATGTTGTCAAAAATTTGGACCTCCGATAACTAGTTAACGAGCTATTAGCAAATGAAAGTGTCCCATTTCTAAAAGAACTAAGCTTTATGAATGTTTCCGTCGAATCCGGCCGCGAAGTCGAATGTTCCGCAAAATATAAGAACCGAAACCTACCGGTTGAACTGGACCGCGCCGGACACAATAACAACACCAACACACCAAATTGGGTAAGTAGGAATACCCGCGGTTCACCGACTGGACTACGCGGGTAGACAACTTGAGCCTCCACAGACAAATGCACCGAATAGTCTAGACTCTTACCATCGATAATTGTCAACACTGTAAAAAGCCAAATCTAAACACTATGTCCTTCAACTGATAGCAATCGTTTGTCGTCTTCCTGAGCATTACATCCATTTGTCTGTGGTTCAACACATTCCTCACTTGCTAGTAAAGTCGTTCCTCTGTCGCGATTTTTTCTTCCTCGATTAAAAACGCTTCTTGAATAAACACGTTTGTGTACATGAACGTTCTTCGATTAGGGAGGGAACGAAACAAATTTAATTGAATTAAATCAATTGAGAACCTACTTTTAATCAGCGTTCAAATTTTTGTTTCTCTGTCTGTCTGCCTTTTGCCAATAGACTCGGAAACTAATGAGTCGATTTTCATAAAAGTTGGCGGGTGGGGGTTTTTGAGGCAAAGGAAGCTTTCTAGAATGGTTTGAGAACCCTCTCCCTTACTGGAAGTGGGAGGGGGCCTGCGAAATAAAAGACACAGTTTGCATAACTCGAGATTTGATAATGCAAATGGGACCAAGCATTAATGTGTATTAAGGTACGAGCAATTATTATTTGATGGTTTGGGACCTCTCCTTTTTTCAATGGGAAGATAACAAGGAGAGAGAGAGGGGCTCTCTTATATTTTTTCTGCGTAACCTCGAGAATTAATCGAGCAAATGGAACCTTATTTGGCATGGAAGGGTATTTGGGTAGAAAGGATGTTTCTATGGTGGTTTAGTATCCCTCCATCTTTAAAATGAGAAGATAGAAAAGGGGTAGAGGGATTCCTTAATTTGTTTTTCAAAATTCGAGAATTGATCAATCAAATGGAACCGGATTTGGCATGGGAGGGTATTTGGATACGAGAAGCTTCTGATAATTTGAGATCTCTCTCTCTCTCTCTTTCCAGTGCACAGTAGACTGAGTCGATTTAGGGTCATTTTTGAATTTCTTAAACCCTGGGGTCTTAAAAACTTCGTCTTGGTCCAAAACTCATCCATGATTTTTTGCAGAATTTTTAAGTGACGTTTACATGAGTAAATTTGAACTTTTAGGTTTGTATGGGAAAAATGAATATTTTGTACTGAAAAATCAACATCATTTTTGTTTCTTCTGTGGAACCGAGCCAGCTGATAGCTTTTGGGCCAATTTATAATATTCCCAAAGGAAACTTTTCGCTAAACCACTTTGTAGAAGACCGTAACTTCGTATCTTATTAGGCAAAAAAGTTATTAGCTGTTTAACAGAGGTATGTCTTTTCGCATTGATAAATAATAAATTCAATTGACATCACTCCTGGAGTCTCGCGAAGTATACCATGAAAAATAGCCAGGCAACACCTCGCCAGGCACCCAGCAGGGATGTCAATGGAATTTATTGTTTATCAAAGCGAAAAGACATATTTCTGCTAAACAGCTAATAACTTTTTTGCCTAATAAGATACGAAGTTACGGTCTTCTACAAAGTTGTTCAGCGGAAAATTTCCTTTGAGAGAATTTTGTAAATTGGCACAAAAACTGTCAGCTGGCTCGGTTCCACAGAAGAAACAAAAATGATGTTGATTTTTCAGTACAAAATATTCAATTTTTCCATACAAACCTAAAAGGTCAAATTTACTCATGTAAACGTTACTTAAAAATTCTGCAAAAAATCATGGATGAGTTTTGAACCAAGACGAAGCTTTTTAGGCCCCAGGGTTTGTGAAATTCAAAAATGACCCCAAATCGACTCAGTCTAGTGCACAGTCTTCCGAAAAGGCTTAAAGTAGATTTTTTTTCCTAGCGCCTCTGTCTTTCACTTTATCGTTTAAGTGTCTTCAGAACATTTGCTCCTTTAAACATACTTTATTACTCGAAAGCATTAAAAATTAGTGAAAGTCTACTGTGAAGAAATTGAAAATTCTAACTTTTTTGTTTCAATAGATTGCTTAACTTTAAACTACAAAATTGTAGAACACAAGAAAATGTGAAACTTTGTTGAAAACATCAAAACTCTATTCCTTTTTAGAGCAGAGTTATAGAGGTTTTGTTTTGAAACTTGTTTAGAAGTTTCTTAAAAGTTGTTTTATAAAATTAACTATAGTTAGATGAGGATTTAAATGAATGAGGTGTTGTAAAAATTTGTTGGGACATTCAAATCACACGTTTTACACAAGATTTCAATATTCTATTTACGACCTTTTCTAGAAAACTTATTGCAACTTTAAGTTTTATTTATTTCAAATTCACGAGCGTTTATTGCAAAACCGTCATGTGAATTTTTCAAAACTAATAAATCAAAGAAAAAGTTTAAAAAAAAGCTGAGAAAAAAAATAAAAGTTAAAGTTGCAATAAGTTTCCTAGCAAACTTCGAAGAATACTGAAATCTTGTGCAAAACGTGTGATTTGAATGTCCCAACAAATCCAACCGATTAAAAAACAAATAAAACATTCACGACGATTCAGGGAGCTAATTTACGTCTTACCATGAAGAAAAGAAATGATAGAAACTATATTTCCTTGATATTTTTGTATAAAAAACTCAAACAGCTAGAAAGCACATCGTGGGGTAGAACGCCAAAACTAGTGGACAGAACGCAACAAACCAAAAGGGTGGTCAGAAATAAAACAAAGATTAATAATAATTAATAATTGAAACATCAAATTTTTAATAAAATGTTTACCATGGCAAAAAAATATTTTTTATTGCTAAACTAATCGAAAATTTCGCTTTTTATAATACACATTTTGATATCGTTACAGGTAAAACGCCTTCAAGTAGGCAACAAAATTGAATTTCTTGGCCGATATCGCGGCAAATATGGCGGTTGGCGATTTTTTCGAATCGACTATTAGTGCAACTTTTGAACTTGAAAAAGGGCGAAATTTGTTATAATTATGACTTTTTATCAATACTGATGTTATGAAATCGTTTGGTACATCTTTGTACCTGAAAATAATCACATTTTCGTAGATGACGGAAAGAATTAAAGAAACATGAGCTATCAAAGAACGAAAGAACATAAGCCGTAAATATCATGAATTTTTCGAAAAAGATACAACGGCTCACCGGCAGGACTCGAACCTGCAATCTCCGCTTCAGTACAACGGCGCGTTAGCCAATTTCACCACGGTGAACGTGATGAAACCGGCGAACCCGAGCAATCGAGCTCTGCCGATCAACTGCTGACGTGCACGGAGGGACGTGCAAACGTTTTTATTTTGTTCCTTTCAGACATACGCAATTCGGTTAACTTGGGAGATTAATGCCAGTGGGAGCAAATCGAATCAGCACCGGTCGCGTTATCTTCTTGTACCAATGATGCTATGTAATTGACTACACGCCATTGGCACAGAGGCTGAATTTTGGGTGCATACATAGGTTTATGCATTACTTTTGTATAAACTGGGTTTCGGTCACCGTTCCTTTTATCTTCTCGATTTTCGGTTGTTTTCTCGATGATTTTAAAATAACTTCCATTTAGTTTACGTTTCGGTTTACTTTATTAAAAATTGTCAACCATCTTCAGAACTGTTTAAATAACGGAAAAAAAATTAACTTATCAATTAAAAAATTTAAAAAATATCTTCTTACACTAAAGCTATTATACGCCTGCTGTGGCAATCAAATTTTAATTTTCGCAGTCACTGTTGTTGCTGCTGCTGCCGCTAACTGTCGACGCTACTACAGTTTTCCGCCTGACTTCCGCGTCGTCTTTTTCTCGTAGCTTTTTCCACAGACCGTTGTAGACACTTGAGATACCTTTGGATGTTTACTTTTGTGTAACTTTATTGTAACCAAATTTGGCCTTGGCTCGTAGCCAAGTAACCAGAAATATTTCTATGAATAATCAATACCCCTCCGTTCTTCCAGTAATCAAATGAGGAGAGGAAGAAGGGCTCCCATATAAGTTATTTGGCCATATGTGTAACATAACACTATAAGATAACGAAAAATGTTTCTGAGATAGTAAGCTTCCTCCACAAATATAGACTTAATTTTACATTTGAAACAATCGTTGTATTATATCTTTGTATAGCAATTTTAAGTTCAAGTTTCAGTTGGTTTTAAAAAGGTTTCATCTGAATAATGTTGAGATTTAAATTTAAATTATCTACAAGTGAAATAAAATTGAATGGTTCCATAGCTACCTGATAGAATGGAAATTTATTGTACGAACAGGTGAATCATTTTTCAATTAATTCCCTGGCTCTTCCGGAGTACCTCAAGGGAGCCACCTAGGACCCATAATATTCTTGATCTACTTCAAGGACGTGCTGTTGCTTGCGTATGCCGACGATATGAATTGTTTTCAGCCCATCAACAGCCCCGAAGTTGTTAACGTCTTGCAGAACCTGTTTAACATCTTCGCCGCCTAGTGTGATGTCAACTGCTTTCCCTTGAATCGCAACAAATGCACGATCATTTCGTTTTTACGCAAGCGGCTCCCGCTATCAGCTGATTATTTTCTTGGACATGAGGCAGTTGTACGAATTAAGCATGTGGAAGATCCTGGATAAACGGCTTGATGAGTACATAACGTGTTTCTTCAGGAAAGGCAGCAGACGTTTATTCAAACACTCTTTCACATAAATTTCTTGGTTGACAGTCCCGGAAGCTATGAAATTGCTGCTTTTCAAGCCACAGGTACAGATGGCTTGCCAAACCAGAAATTTCTTCGCGAACTTTGACAGTTTCATGTGCTTGAAAATATCTGCTACCTTTCCCCTTTCTTTTGGCGTATAAAACTCCTGTCCCGGAAGCTTGTAGTCGGCTTTGACGTAGGTTTCGTCGTCCATTACCACGCAGTCAAACTTCGTCAGCTTCGTCGTGTACAGTCTCCGGGATCGCGCTTTGGCCGTCGTATTTTGTTTATCATCGCGATTTGGAGTCACTACCTTCTTGTAAGTCGATAGTCCGGCTCGTTTTTTGGCTCGATGCACGGTTGTAGACGATACACCCAGCTTATTTGCGGCATCTTGGAGAGAGATGTTAGGGTTTCGCTTGAAAACCGGCAACTCTCTTTGTCGTCTCAGCGGCTTCCGGTTTTCGATTTCCCCCCGATCCAGACTTCCTGGCTGTCGACAAACGTTCCTCAAACACTTTAATTACATTTGTAACGGTTGATTTGGCAACTTTTAGCGATTTTGCCAGCATTGCGTGCGTGTAGCTCGGATTTTCGCGATGCGCGAACAAAATTTTGATACGCTGCTCTTCTTCCTAGGACAGCATTTTGACAACTGAAGAGTGAATTCCAAATTCAAAATAGGAGCAACATTCTACACACACATCTTCAAAATGAGAGGTGTTCTGGTTTTTTAAATGCATAATTGAAAGAAATACGTCAAGTTGATATTGACCAAATTTTGACCGTATCACTCTTTAAGCCGATTTGGTCAAGCTGGAGGAAGTGACACCGCGGAAGCTTACATCAACGGGAACTGCGGCGGTTTGTTTTTTATTTCTGATAGGGTAAGTGAGCCTTAACTTGGCATGCTCCTAATCTTGGCATGCCAAAATGCATTTTGGTGATTTTCATGTCAAACATACGCCTAAAAATGAAAAATAATTAAACATAAAAGCAAATCGCATATGCCAACATTCTGCATAGCATTTGTCCACGATTGAATCCAAATGACTGCGTAATAATTTTTTTTCGCCTGACAAACTGCAAATAAAATTATGATCTTCGGAAAAAATCTAAAATGAACCTACCTTGCTAGTGCATCTGCCATCTTCGGATTGAGTTTAAAAACACACTTCTTTATGGAAAAATCACTAAAAATTACCGTTGGTTGCAGCAATACATGGCAAAAAATATAAAATTATAACTTACTCCAAACAACGTACATTTTCTATCTAGAATTCAAGAAAATAAAAATAATTTTTGTTGCCTAATCTTGGCATGCGATTCCACAAATAGAAGTATGCATGTATGTGTAAAAACGACATCAGCAGGCAGTCGGCAGCCGGCGGCAGTTCGTCGGCCGACGGTGCACAGTGGTCTGGAAATTGAAAAGCCGGTCGAAAGTAAAATGAATGATTGAAATAAATTAAAAATATTATGAATGTATTTTGGACTATAATCAATTTATTTATCTTTCAAGCCGATTCAAGCGTATTTGGCATCTTAGTTGGAACTATAATGCTACAATTTGAGCTGCTCTTTTATGGTAAATTTCGAGAACTTTTTTTCTTAATAGAATTTACCTCTCAATAAATTAATTTACCGAATCCGAATCCGAATTGATATCTTGATTTGTATTGAAGATGAACATTTGCTGCATATGTGTCGCTTTGAAAGGAATTGTTATAAAGCTCAAATTATGACACTCTATATATTATGTTTACTTAAAAAAATAATTGCACTGCAATGTTGAAATACTATGTTGTAACGAACTTGAATTTTTATTGTTTGCAGTTTCATGTGAAATCAAAAATAATATTTTGACCAAGTTTGTTTTTTATTATAGATCACTGTGCATCAGCATGAGGTGATGACGTTTGTTCTCTGTAGGAAAGGAATATGCGAAAGAAGCGCTGCCGAGGTTGGGTGATGATTTTGCATGTGTGCGAGGGAGATGCAGCTTGAATTTCACCCAGCTTTTGAATTTGCTTTTCGCTTCCATTGCCCATAGTTTCCAAACGAATAAGTGAGATGCAATCTATTTCTTTCAGGCTGGCTGGAGTGAGCGAAAGTTTGTCTAGTTTTGCTATCCCGGTGTACGCAAACGATTGCTAGAAAATTCCTAAGGGCGTCATTTTAAATATGTATGATTCAAAAAATCGTTCGCTGACTTAAGTTTTGGCTTTATTTAGCTTGCTTCTTGCCTCGATCATAATGGTTTTTAAAATGTCGGTCCTCCTTTTATGGGAGTGGAATAAAAAAAGAACATTCACCATCTTATGTTAACCTGTTAACTTCAATGGAAACAGATCTATCATGATTGAATCTTAAAGATTTAGCAAACGATTTGTTGCTTGATTAATGAACATATTTATGTTAACCAATGCAATAGTTTGGAACTTATAATAGAAATTATAAACACACAAAAACTGAAATAAACAAGTAAAGCTTTTTTACGTAAGATTATAATTCTACATGCAAACATCAATTATGAAAATTGATTGACATTTCGTACTTCCGACTTTTTGAAAACAATACAGAACATTGATGTACTTCCTTCCGGGATATTTGCAATCAATTCGTGGGGGCTGTTGTTGTATTAGTGAGGCAAGTTTTTCCTAGAGACGGCCAATTTAAGGAACGCATAAAGGGCCAAAATTCGGCGCGGGGGCTACAATAAGGAGCATTTCAATCAATAGTTTGATCAGGTTTATCTCAAATTATCAACCGCTTTCAAGCATGGACATATTTTTACTGCATTTCAGGCTAATAAGCAATCATATTTGTCGAAGGACTTTTGAAGGTACACGTTACAGGAAGACTACAATCATGGGAAGTCTAGTCAACCATGCCTTAGGGGCCAAGATTGGGTACATTTACCCTATGTGTCCAAAATGATGAGGGGTCATTTTTCATGTTTTCTTGAAGATGCGAAACATGTTGACGGTAAAACAGCTCGTTTAAACTTTTAAATTCGTTTTCTAAGCGTCTAAGATGATGTTTACTGTCTTCAAAGCGAATTCGATTGAAACATTTGCGTGCTTTTCGAAGCTGGTTGCGTAGACGACGAAGGTCAGAATTCCTCCATTCGTATTTTATAGAATTGTATGTATGGGGGCGCTTTGAAGGGACATTTTGTTTCAAAACTGTGTACAGTTTCAAGTAAAATAATTCGACAGCGGATTCCACGTTTGTAGCCACATCAAATCAATCCCAATTGGTTAAGTCGAGAGCAGCTGCAACTGCTGAAAATTACAGTTTCTGAAATTCAAATCGAGTTCGCCAACAGGCTCTTCAGAGGGACCAGAGGAGGTGTGGCAGATTAAAATCACCCACAACAATGATGAAATCTCTGACAGATGCTCTACTTATAATCTCTTGAACAGCAGTAAAATGTGACTCATATTTTCGGAGGCAGCTATTAGGTTGTAGGTAGATAGATGCAACACCAATATAGGGTAGTCCGGCCAATGTTGGCTTTCAGTTTTCAAAGACCAGAGGGATTGCACTGAGTCCATTTTTTACGGCTATCAACACACCTCCTTCTCGTCGACCCGTGCTCGTGGCTGAACTGCGGTCACAACGATAAATGGAGTAGTTTGAGGCTAGTTCGCTATTCAGGATATTATTATTCACCCAGGTTTCAGTGATCAGTATGCAGTCGTAGTCACTTGCTGAGAGTGCGTTGTAAAAAGCAATAGTCTTGGTACGCATACCGCAAGCGTTTTGATAGTACAGAGAAATCGAACGACGAGAAATTTGGTTCGGTGATGAGGTATTTGTCAATCTTTGATCAGAAACGGGGTTAAGAGTCGAACATTCAACTAACACTGGGGTTATTGAGTTGGGGTTATGTACGGTGTTGTTTGAGCTGTTGTGTTCAGGGTCAACAAGTGCTGTTTCGGAGCCCAAAAAACGTCATTGATACCGTTTCCAGTGAATTCCCTGAAGCGAATGCCAACAGGACAGGTCTCGGTGGCCAGTGCGTTACTTCTTGATTCAGCTTTTATGTCCAATTTGAAAGAGACGAAAGAGAGCGTGTTAATGTCTCTACCCCTAGGTACGAGTTTTCTTATTTTGATATTATCGTCACCGAGATGATTTCGAATCATGTCCAGGACTCTATCATCTGAAACTTTGGGGTGTATTCCTGGTAGGTAAAGCGAAAACGTAGGCACGACGGGCTCCGAAATTTGCGATGAGATGTCAGTATGCTAAGAGTTAGTGTAGGGTAAATTCCATGTATTTGTAGTTTGTCTTTAATTTTTAACCTATCATTTGGATCACGATGTGATCTGTTGATGAACAATAAACTAACAAGGTGTAACTTTTTTGTTGAAAAACAAAGGATACAGTAAGAACCACACAAGAATTACTCATTGTAATTTATTTTAGAAAAAAATACATACCTAATTACTTACGTAGAACAAAAGGGTGTCCGTTTCGCCCCGAGGTGCTCGTTATGCCCTTTTTCCCTACTAAGTTAATACTCCGATTGAATAATACTTTTTCAAAGGAAAGAACTTTTGAAGAAACTGCCTAGTTTTCAAATAGATACTCAAGCCCAAAAGTTGCCTTATAAAGTAGAAAAGAGGCTCATCTTCTCATATAACAAAAAAAACTCCAGAAGCGAGGATCCACCCTACCACATCGTTTCCAAAGCAAACCTGATAGATAGTGTGCACAACATATACGCAACGAGTGAACACCTACCCAAACGACCGAAAGTAGCGAACGAATGAAAAAAAATATGCTAGTATGCGAAAGAAGAGATACCTAGAACAAACTCAAAACAGACGGAAATTACATTCCAATATGTTTAATCACTTATCAATAGGCGTTCGTGTTCGTCGACATTGTAGCTGCCGGTTCAAGAGTTCTTCACGAGTAAAGTCCGGGCCGCAGCAAAACTCGTCCGCCCAAGGTGGTACCCAGGCCAGAATTTCTGCAGCTGGAAAAGTAAGTCCTAAGCAAGAACGCAAAATTTAGTCAGTTAACCAGAGCCGGCAGCGACTAAATTGTCGAGGCGCTTAGCGAGCGATCAGTCAGTCATTCACATTTCCGAAGCAAACCTGGGGCGCCGTGCCATTTGGCAGCATAAAATATTCAAATTGCTGTGCAGTGCAAGTAGTTAGGTAGTGAAACATGCTGAACGAACGTACGTAGACGTGTACCTACATATGTCACACTTATTTTTCCGCGACTTCTTGACAGGTTCAGAACGTGTTTTCGAGAGTCGAACGGAACAGTCCGAGTCTAGCTAGACTTGCGTAAGTCGCGTGCCCGGTTGATTAGAAGCAATTGCGTTTAGGAGTTAAGTGCGTGTAGCTTCTACTATTCAAGGGGCCATCCTTGAGGCGTACGCGTGTAGTAAAGTGCGATTGTGTGTGGCGTTCGCGTATGGAAGTGGCAAGCAGTCGGAAAGAGAAATTACGGTAATCAATTTTGGGGGGTTTTCTGTGATTCTTCTGTGTGAATGGGTTGTCTAAAAATAATGAAGCTATTAATGACGTTGACGTCGGTCGTCGGATGGCGAAGTGAAGTAATGTGGTGCAACGCCAAGCGTCTGGCGTTCAGCTTCGTGCGTTGGCGGCAACGACAAAATGATGAGCAAATGTGAATCTCGCCGAGGGGATCATCAGGTGGTTCAACGATCCGGTTGTCGCACTACGAGGGGCGTCGCTGAACGCTTCACTACCTCCAGCCGTCTTCACGTGGCCTCATCACGTAGATGAGGTGGATAATTGGCAGCGGTCCGACCTTGGAACGAATATGGACAAGTGCCATACCGACACTTGGCGGAATCTTTCTTTTCGCCTATACTTACTTAGGCGGATGAAGGTGGATGAGGTGAAGGATGACAAATTTGGCACGAATTCGATCGGTGTTATATTTATACGATCACATGTATGTACGTAGTACCAACCTGATAGACAGCACTTCCCGGCAATGTTATTCAAACCGTGTGGAGCACATCTCTCAGATTTCCCCTGTTTTCCCCTCTTTTTGACAGATTTAAGCTTTTTTCCTCAGATTTAAGCTTTCGTCTCCTATGCTCTCAAGGCAAAAAAAGCTTAAATCTGAGGAAAAAAAGCTTAAAAACGAGATTCACGAGCACATATTTAAAAGATGTTGGTCACACGATACATAGACAAATCGTGTAACGTTGCAGGGATCTGATAGACAGGCTGACCAACTTGTCTGCAATGCACACATCTTCAACTAGTCACAGTCTAGAGTCTGTCTAGTTAGTTGGTTTGCATTTCAATTTATAGAGTTCATTCGACCGAAAGCGTTGAGCGGCTGAGATAAATTTGAACATATGGACGGCGTAGGAAAGTGACAATAACTTTTTGTCGTTTTCTTTGGCTCTGTAAGTTGTGAATGGTTTGCTCTTTTTTACGATAGTTACGTTATGATGAGAGACGCGTGTAATTGAAATGAGATTTTCTCGAACGATATAACGGTGATATGTTGGAAATATCATTTATGTGTACCGCGATCCACTTCTGGAGCGTTGAATTATGTAATCGACTGTCCATAAAAATCGAATGACATAGTTCGTGAATGCCAACTTCGTACAACCTTATCTACATAAAAGATCCCAAAATGAAATTAAAGTTAGAAAAAAGGAAATAACTTTTTTATTTCATTAAACACACACATATACCTACTGCATCAGGGAAATCGAAAGATTCCTTTTAATTCAACCACAAACATACATATAGCCGCTGTCCACGGCTTAGTTGTGTTCTATTGTTCAATGACCCTAAGATAGGTGAATGAGAAGGTATACTACCGGTCAAAAGTTTAGGATCATCCCTTAAAAAAACATGAAAATGTTGATCGGCTATATCTCAACCGACTTATGACATTTTGCAATAGACTGAGTCGATATGGGGTCATATCCCAAACCCTGGGGTCTCTAAAGCTTCGTCTTGGTTCAAAACTCAATCTTGATTATTACAGAATTTTCAAAGTAACGTTTCCATGAGTAAATTTGAATTTTTAGGGTTGTATGGGTAAATTGAATATTTTGTACTGAAAAATCAACATCATTTTTGTTTCTTCTGGGGAACCGAGCATGCTAATAGTTTTTGTGCCAATTTATAAATTGTCCAAAGGAAATTTTCCGCCGAACTTTGTCGAAGACCGTAACTTCGTATCTTATTAGACAAAAAAGTTTTTTGGCATTGATAGACAATAAATTCAATTGACATAACTGCTGGGTGCCTAGCGAGGTATTGCATGACTATTTTTCATGCAATACTTCGCTAGTGAGCCCAAATTTGAATTAAAGTGAAGATTCCATGAAGTGAGAGGAATGTGAGAAGGCTTTTCAAGCTCAATCCGAAAATACGAATAGAGGAAGTGATAAAAAAGTCAAATTTCTTTGATTTGTTCATCTAGCTGACTTTTAAATAGCCTAACTTTATTTCTACAAGTTAACAAAATACGGTGATCAAACCGTGCGCGAAATATTTGGACTGATTGTGGGGAGATATTTTCAAAAATTTTGTAATGGACAGCAAACGAACTCTTTAGCGGTCACCTGGCCGGTTTCTAACCAGAAACTTTTCGTTGACAAGTTTCGCCTGTATTTCCTGGAGATAAACAAGGAAAAAAAAATGAAAAATATAATGTCTAGTACTTGAGGAGGCTAACGATTGACACGATGAATGGCTAAAAATATAAAGAAGACTGCCCCCAAATGCGACCGTTTTCTCTGCAAAGCACTTCAATAGGTCCTACCCTACAAAGTTTATACTCTGTTAAAGTTGGATCTGCGTGCCATTACGCAAAAATGGTGGTGTAGTGATAAAAAGTCAAATATATTGTTTTTGTGCCGAAGGAGGAGAATCGGCTAGATTTGTTATAACTTCGACCAAATTCAAAATTTTCGTTATTTTGAATGCCAAGCTTCAGGAAACAGCAAACGTTATCAGAAATAGCCTTGATTTAGGAAAAGAGTGGTTCATAGTATGCATTATAGATGGCGCACGTGTTGCCCAAACACTGAAATCGAAAAATTCCTTCATTGCACGCTACCTCAAAACCACTTGACAGAACATCACAAAAAATTGCATATGTAAACATTACATTGCCACGTAACATTGCTAAAAATTCCATTAATTTACATCCATGCATTCAAAAGTTATTCACAAAACAAAGTGTTGCATTTTTTTTTCGAATACACTTCCTAAAATAAATACAATAGCTCGCGGTGTCTCTCGGAGAAAACTTTATTTTTCGAAAATAAGCATCGCTAATTTTTGCACTAATCAAAAGCTGGGACTTTCCCCTCGCATTAGAGCACAAATTTGGAATAATCCATCGGGAGGTCTAGAAAAAGAAATTCTTTTTTGAAGATGTTTGAACCTTTTCAATAGTTTTTTTTTACACAGTACTTGCACATACATATGTATAGCTCCTCTGCACGACTCAAGGCCCAATCACTCAATTAGTGACTCGAGATCTGACCTCTCCTCGTAATGATTCGAAGAAATAACTTATACCCCTCCTATTATTGATTAAATGGGTGATCTCACGTCTTGTGACTCGAGACCCGACCTCTTATCGCAAAGACTCGGGGTTGACCACACAAATCTTTTCTCCTGAAGACTCGAGGCCTGTCCTATCCTCTAACGGCTCGAAGCCCGACCTCTTATCCGACCTCTTAGATATTCGAGGTTTGCTACCTTTATGCCCGTCTTTTGACGATCGAGAGCAGCTTATCCTAGACTCGCGCCTGTTACAGCACACGCGTGGGACCTAACGCAACTACAAGACCGGACCAAGTATTGACCTCTGTGGCATACCAGTTTATTCAGAAGGACTAATTTCTGCCGCTTCCACGTATCTTGGAACACCCGTTCCGTCACATATCGTTGCAATGATGACCGGAACATTTCGGAGAGCTCCCTGATCGCGGTCTTCACTGCGACGTTCGGAATGCCGTCCGGTCCGGGGGTTTCCTTGGTTGGAGAGACTTGTCGATTTTGCGAAGTTCATCCACCGTCACATCGTCTCTTCTATGCTGGTGTCCCAGTCGTGCGGGTAACATCGTGCTGTGGGAACAGCTCGTTGATGATCACTCTCAATTTGTCTGGGCACGTTTCAGGCGGTGCACCCCCACTTTTCGTTTTGCCCATGACTTTTCGATAGGCACCGCCCCATGGACAGTCGTTGGCATCTCGGTTGTTTGAAACGTACCCTCTTGCTGGCCTAAGCGCCGCTCATCCTTCTTGGGTCCTTGCGTTCTGCATCCTACGCCTTGCCCTATGGCAGTCCGCACGCAGACCCGCGATTTCCTCTGTCCCCCAGTAGACTGGTGGTCTAGTGTCTATACGCTTTACCCTTCTCGTCATCGCAAACGCGAGCTAGTACCCTCGTCAGTTCCTCCGCGGACAGGTTGTTCAGATTCTTCTCCCAATTCCACACCTCGACAGGTTGTTCAGACTCTTCTCCCAATTCAACACCTCGACAAAGACGTTGTTGTCTTGTTGTCTGTTGTTGTCTTCCAGAGACGTTCGCTTGTCCTAGAAACTCGTCTACCTGTGCGCATACTTGAGCCCAGCCGATAGAGGATCACGAAGTGATCGCTATGTGTGTAGGCCTCGCTTACCATCCAATCCCACACCAACCCCAGACTACCGAAGGTGACACCTATGTTTGACTCGCTCCTGTTCCTATGATAGATCCTGGTGTTACATACGTTCACCAGGTCTACATTCAGCCTTGCCAGTGCTTCTCCCCGTAAGCACCTCTACCATCTTGTCAACCATAGTGCCGAACCTCTCGAAGGACCATCTATGCTCTTGGTGCTCGAGGTGCCACCGTCTGCGCCTTCCTATAGGCGGGCTACCTAGGGTTGCAGTCCTAGAAAATTAAAAGAAGATCAGATCACCGTTGGAGTAGACTGACGATTAAAACATCAAAATCAAGACAATATCTACTGTGTATTGAAAACTTTGGGTGCGCGCGTGCTGAGATAAATTAACTCTATCGCCGGGGTATTCGGAAGTGGCGTTTTCTACGATTGAACCTTCGGGACTAGGGCTAAGCATTCCCATAGTTAACACCGTAAGGAAAAGGCTTCGTTCATGACTATGCACTAGCGCACTACCTCGAGTCTAATTTCTCACTAGGAAGCAAAGTTCAAACGCAGTTCTGAATGGGCTGAAGTTCGGAGGGCCCCAGATGGATTTAAGAGCACTACTGGTAAATCATGAGTTGGTTCATTGTATCCAAACGCTCAGAGTCTAGTACTGCCCGTCTTTGAACAAGAAGACATTTTTGTGTCGAGTGTCGAGTATTTGCTACATGGTTGAAATATGATTCTTTTTTTAGAGGTTTTATCTTCCTCCATCTTCCATTTCTTTTATTTACATAGTTTTCCATTTCAAGACATAACTTGACGAACATAATTACTTAAATTCACTCGGTCTATGGCAACCGTTCTCCAATTTCTCGGGCATCCCACATTCGCCAGATCACACTCCACTTGGTCTAAGCACCTCGCTCGTTGCAGCCCTGCTCGCCTCGGTCCTACCGGATTCGTAGCGAACACCTGTTTTGCAGGACAGTCGTCCGACATTCTCGGAACATGACCTGCCCAGCTTATCCGGCCAGTTTTAACCACCTTCTGGATACTGGGTTCGCCGTAAAGTCGCGCGAGCTCGTGGTTCATCCTTCGCCTCCACACTCCGTTCTCCTGCCACCAAAGATGGTTCTTAACACTCATCGCTCGAAAACTCCGAGAGTGCGCAGGTCCTCCTCGATCAAAATCCTTGTCTCGTGCCCGTAGGGAGCAACCAGTCTAATGTGCGTCATGTACAGGGCGAGGCAAAAGTCTTCTCGACCGCAGTTGCTTCTAAAGTCCATAATAGACACGACTTTCGCTGGTCATTCGCCGCCGGATCTTACGGCTGGGGTCATTGTCTGCGGTCACTAGTGCTCGTCGCCATCGAACGTGACTTTGTTATTGCTGGGCAAGCGGGTTCGGTCGGTCTCGGATCCACAGGCCAGCATATACTTCGTCTTGGACGTTATAATCATTAACCCAATCCTTCCTACTTCGTGTTTCAGTAGGTTCTTCTCCACCTTCTTTCAGTAGGTCTTCTCCACCGGGGCGATGATCTGCCGACTATATCAATGTCATCGGCAAAGTAGACAAATTGACTGAATCTGTTGACAATCGTGCCCGCATTTCGCCCACTGCTCTTCGAGTAACACCTTCTAGCCCCACGTGGAACTTCATGTAGGATAGGCCTTGTCGAAGCTCCACGCGTGATTCGGGTGAACTCGCCAATTTACCCGAGATCCGCACACAGCACTGCGTTCCATCCATCTTTGCCTTAATCAGTATGTTTAGCTTTCAGGAAAAGCCGTTCTCGTCCATGATGTTTTATAGCTCGTCACGTTCGATCGTGTCGTATGCGACTTTGAAGTCGATGAAGAGATGGTGCGTAGGGTGGTGTTCACGGCATGTTTAGAGGACTTGCCGTAATGTGAAGATTTTGTCCGTCGCAGACCGACCTTACATGAAGCTGGCCTGATGACTTCCCACGAATCTATTTACTTGTGGCGTTAGGCGACGGAGTAGGATTCGGGACAGCACTTTGTAGGCGGCATTGAGGACAATGACCGCTCGGTAGTTCTAACAGTTCAATTTGACACCCTTTTTGTAGTTGGGGTATATTACCCACTCCTTCCACTCCTCCGACAGCTGTTCTATGTCCCAGATCTGGACCATCAACCGGTGTAGACAATCGGCCAATTTGTCCGGGCCCATTTTGATGAGTTCAGCTGCGGTGCAATCCTCCCCAGCCGACTTGTTGCTATTCAGCTGTTAAATGGCTTCCTTAACTTGAGGCATCGTTGGGAGTAGCTCCTCCAAGTCGTTGGCTACGCCGGCGATGTGCCATCCCCGCACCGTCTTGATCTCCTGCATGTGCGCCGTTCAGGTGTTCATCGAAGTGATGCTTCCACCTTATTATCCCCTCACGAATGTCCGTCAGGATGCCTCCGTCTTTGTCCCGGCACATTTCGGCTTGCGGCACGAAGCCTTTGCGGGATGCGTTGAGTTTCTGATAGCACTTCCGTGTTTCTTGGGAACGATGCAGCTCCTCCTTCTCCAGGCGGCGCTTTTTTCCTGTAAAATTCGGAGACTCTGCCCCTTCCGCTGCAGTCGTTCCGTAGAGTTCGTTCCACATGCCCGATGACATTCTCCGCAACGCTGCTGATGGCTGTCTTGATGGTATCCCAACAGTCCTCGAGAGGAGCTTCGTCAAGCTCGCCCTCTGCCGGCAGCGCTGCTTCGAGCGATTGGGCGTAGTATTCCGCGTCCTCAGGTTGCTTCAGTCGTGCGATATTTAACCAAGGCAAGCGTCGGTTTCGTATGGTGTTACAGAGTTTTAGGCGCTTTTTCACCATCACCAGATAGTGGTCTGACTCGATGTTGGCGCCTCGACAGGATCTGACGTGGATGATGTCCGGGAAGTGCCGGCTGTCTATCAAATTGTGGTCGATCTGTGATTGCGTTTGGTACGGTGATCTTCAGGCGTACTGGTGTGGGGGGGCGATGCTAGAAAAAGGTAGGGCCACTACTTTGGAGGCGTTAAAATCTATAAGTCTGAGGCCGTTGGTCAGCTAGTGCGCGCTGAACCTTCCAATTGTCGGTTTGAATTCCTCCCCCTGGCCGACCTTAGCGTTAAAATCCCCGATGACGATCTTGATATAATAAATAGATTAATCATCGTAACTTATGTGTGTTACTTAATTTATTGGCTTTATCGGTGAAAAATTTATCATCACATACCATATTTTTGTTCAACACGGGCCAACTACTATGAAATGGTTTATACAGATAAATTTGCATTTATCACCACACATAAACAGGTCAACATGCAGTTCGAAAGATTCTAGACTAACGTTAGTTGTTCGTAAATGACAAATATAAAAAATTGTGATTATTCAGGGTTGAAACCCTTAAAAGTGAACAGTCCAGTGAATGAATATCATAAAAGATATGGACGGTACTCCTAAGCAAATAGACTAATTTGACTAAGAGAATTCTAAAGCAATTCTCCAGACATAAAAACTAATAAATACTCTCAACTATAACAAACCGTCTTTATCGTTTTTCGGTTCTATAGGTTTCAAGTCCGAAATTTCCCGCGGCTATACTCACTATGGCAGCCCCTATTGATTCATTGATGATTGATACCAATTAACACAACACACTTCAACAATCCAAAACCCGTTCGTCCGTCTGACGAAACAAGCATTATTCATCATCATCATCCACGATTCAAAAGTTTCTAAGCTTCCCGATTTTTTTTTCTGTTATTTCCTTTCCCAGGCCGACCAGTACTCACAGCTAGCACAGACCCATCAAGTGAATTCCGGAGCGGCCACAAGTGCAACTTATAATAAACTGAACCGGGAACAGCACACATCGAAGCAGTAAGAAAAGAAGAAAAAAAAAGAGGAAAACCATATCGCTCCTCAGAAATGCACTCCGAAAAGATAAGAATGAGTGAATGGCGATGAAAATTGAAGGAAAGAAAAAAAATACGCGCTGAATAAAATGATAACGTGAACCGCAACCGCTCCATTTAGTGTTGTTGTAGCGCGAATAAACGCATTTACAATTCAGAAGAGCCCGGTCGTGTGTTGTGTATGTGGCGAAGATCCAAAAATTTGTACCACTCCAGAAGACCCCATCATAAGTGTACGGAATCAGAAACCAATTCGGTCGTCCATTAATCGGTCGGTGTAATATGCGCGGTGGTTCAGCTCCGGCGATCTCGAAAAAGGGCGGCCGCATCAAGAACGACGCAGCAGTTAATAGATAGCGCGGGCGCGATTTTCCGGTTACCGTTGGATTACCTTCAAGGCCGCGAGTGATTTTTGTGCCGCAAGATCATACGCCGGCATTCGCAACTCTTAAAGGTGGTGGCGGCAATTTTCGCAAATTTTTCTACTTCCCATGAACCTCGCAACTAGCCCTTCATCGCAGAGAGCTTGCCCCCTGAGCAGATAATGAATAGGATTGTCTACCTGTATGGAACGTTACTGTTTGTTCTGAGTCAGAGCGCTTCATCACGTCAGGTACCTACGTTTATCTATTTTTTCTGTAGTATGTATTTAAGTCATTCTCAGAAGCTTAACGCGCAACGCGCCTGTTGTTGCGTGTTTAGTATACATATATTTTTTGTTCCGTTTTGCTAACGACACCCTACTAATCTGCGTGAACAATTCCGTTCCATGGATGCTGCGGCAGCTGTTTCGCGGCAGTTTCGAAGATGACGACACCCATGAAGCAGCTGAAACGGATTTCGCAGCACCAGTATCGACCCGGCATGTTCCGAGCAGCAAAAGTTCCCACGATGATAGTAGCTATCTGGTAGGGGTGATTGAGTTCCGGCCGGAGCTGCTGAACATGGACATCCGGCAAAGGACCGAGCTGCATCTGGAGGCTTACGAGCAGCTGATCCGGTCCGAGGAAGCGCAGGTTGGTCTTAAGATTTTAAGACTTAATTTTATAGCGATTGCTTTCCTTGTGATTCTTTACACAATAAGTAACGTCTAGCATAGAGATACCATACGTACTCTTTTAAGAGAACTTGTACTCTTTTTAGATCTAGAAATGAGCGTACTCTTCTTTTTTGTGAAATTTTACCAAATGTACTCTTTTTTTTGGTGAAAAGAATAAAATAAAATTTTCTCATGTAAATTTGATATGATTGGAAAAATACTACTGGGCATAAGGACTCGAGCTCCCAAGCAATCCACTACATTCAAGCGAAACAAGAACAACATTTTATGGTATTTTCATTCTATTGGATAGTTCATCCAAAAAAAAAGTAAATAGAATCGAACTCACTGCAACATTTTCATCTCGGTTTGCCAGTCCGATATTTTATCCAGTGCACCATCTGAGTCGGTTAGCAAACGGAGGTTTATTGTCATAGTATTCACGTTGTTTGTTTTGGTTCACCGCATGCTTTGGCAATTCGCAAATGATGATCGCCAAACAATAGAATAGTGATAATGATCATAGCACAGTATAAATATTGACATTATCACACGGTAAAGCAAGAGTACTTAAATTAGGTTCGTAGTCATGGCCGTAGAAACGGAGGGGCGGGGGCGTTGAGCTTGAGCTTGAGCTTGCTATTAACTACGGTCCACCGGCGGCCCCTCCTGGCCAATGACATAATGGTTGCACTCCGCGATTGGTTCGAGATCATCAACATTGCACAATGAACCAAATGAAAGGTGCTGGGAACAATCTGCACAATCTCACAATGCAGTTTTGAGAATCTCATTCTTTAATATTAACCAATAATGACGCCGGCCAAGTCACTCCACAAATCTCACGCAGAGTGTTATAGGGTCATGGCTGTAGGAACGGGTGGTATTTTGAGGGTAAGCCCCCCCCCCCCCCCATGAGGGTCCAAAAAATATTAAGCAAAATGTTCTTCTTTAAACTCGAAATTTAACAAATTTTTAAATTCATAATACAATTTCGATGAACGGTTACAGTTAATCAAGAGTAACAGTCTCGACTCAGAACTAAAACCAAAACCTCGAAATCTTATCCCAGGTATACAATTCTTTTATAGATTTTTCAAAAAATTCTCACTTGTTGATAGAAACTTAAAGACTGTACTCGAAAAACGCAACAAAAGTTGTTCACATAATAAGTTGGTGCATGAGTTTTGAGTATAGTCCTTAGTCTCCTATTTCGAATTTTCAAAAAGATTACACTCTAATTCTCCCTGACTCAGATTTGAAGGAAAATAATTCAAAATGCGCCAAAACTGGGAAAACTCAAATTTTGATTAGAGCGGGAAAACTCAAAAATGAATTGTAGGGGTTTTCGCGAATTCTGAGTTGTTTTTGTTCAGGGTGGTTTAGGCTTGTTCATGGATCCTACCTACCTACCTAAGGGTCCAGCGTCGATTGACCGGCGCATAGGGCTGAGATAAAAGATCTCCACTGCTGGCGATCCGGAGCCAGCGTCTTCACTTGCTGCCAGCCAAGGTTCTCGTCAACTGTGCGGATTTCAGCGGCTAGACTTCGCCGCCACGAGCTTTTGGGCCTGCCTCTTCTTCGATGCCCATCTGGATTCCAGTCAAGCGCCTCTCTGCAAATCTCGTTTTCATCTCTTCGCAGCGTGTGCCCAATCCATCTCCACTTACGTTCTCGAATCTCGATTTCTAGCGCCTTTTGATGACACCGGCGATGAAGTTCAACGTTTGAGATCCAGTTGCCAGGCCACCAAGCGCGGATGATGTTCCGCAGGCACCGATTCACAAAAACTTGCAGTTTTCGCGTCGCCACCGCATATGTGCACCAAGTCTCACACCCGTACAGCAATACGGATTTGACGTTTGAGTTAAAGATTCGGATCTTAGTTCGTAGAGAGATCTGGCGTGACCGCCAGATGTTTCGGAGACTCGCAAACGCAAATCGGGCTTTTCTGATCCGGGTTTCGATGTCCTTCTTGGTACCACCATCAGGCGTAATCTGGCTACCAAGATACTGGAAGCACTCCACTGTCTCAACCTGTTGTCCAGCTACCACGAAATTGGAACGATTTCCTGTATTGATTTCCATCGACTTGGTCTTTCCGACATTGATTTTGAGACCTGCTGCCTTGGAGCTTTCGGTGAGGTCATCGAGTTTGCTCTGCATGTCTTGTTGTGTTTGAGCGAGCAAAACAATATCGTCTGCCAGGTCAAGGTCGTTCAGTTGCTCCATGGTTGAAGGATTCCACGGCAATCCTCGGTTTGGTCTACAGTCAATCGATCCAGTCAAGATCTCATCCATTACGATGAGAAAAAGTAGCGGTGATAAAATACATCCTTGTCTCACTCCAGCAGTTACCGGGATTGGTTCGGACAAGACACCGTCGTGCAAGACCTTGCACGAAAATGCCTCGTACTGTGCTTCGATGAGATGGACTAGTTTCTCTGGGACCCCTCTTCGTCTAAGAGCAGCCCAGATGTTTTCGTGGTTCAGTCGGTCAAATGCTTTTTCGAAATCAACGAACACCAGCAGAAGAGAGTCCTGGAATTCGTTGATTTGTTCCAGTATTATTCGTAGCGTTGTGATGTGGTCCACACATGATCGTCCGGATCGGAATCCAGCTTGTTGCCGTCGGAGTGTAGCGTCGATTTTCTCCTGGATCCTGTTCAGGATCACTTTGCAGAGTACTTTGAGGGTTGTACAGATCAAAGTTATGCCACGCCAGTTACCGCACTCTGTTAGGTCTCCTTTCTTTGGGACCTTTACGAGGATACCCTGCATCCAGTCGGCCGGGAATGTTGCAGTATCCCAAATGTCAGCGAAAAGACGGTGCAATATTTGTGCTGACAAGGCAGGGTCGGCTTTGAGCATTTCAGCAGGAATGCAATCGATTCCAGGCGCTTTGTTGGATTTCATGTTCTTGATTGCCGCTTCTATTTCAGCCAGCGAGGGCGCTTCCGAGTTTACGCCATTAATGCGACTTACTGTGGGCGCCTCGAGCTGCGGGTTCTGTTGGCCATTGCTATTTGTAACTCGGAAAAGTTGATCAAAATGCTCAGTCCAACGCTTGAGCTGATCTGTTCGATCTGTCAGCAGCTGACCTGCTCGGTTTTTCAGCGGCATTCTTGCATTAGTCCTTGCACCACTAAGGCGGCGAGAAATATCATATAATAATCGGATATCTCCAATGGCGGCGGCTCTTTCTCCCTCTTCGGCTAGGGAGTTTGTCCAGTCTCTCTTGTCTCGTCTACAAGCTCGTTTAACTGCCTTTTCCAGCTCCGCATATCGTAAGCAGGCGGCTGTTTTGGCTGACCCGGTACATGCCTGCTCAATTCCGACTTTCGCCTTTCTCCGATCATCAATCATCCTCCAGGTTTCATCCGACATCCATTCACTTCGTCTTCCACAAACTTTACCGAGAGTACCATGGCTCGTCGTGATAAAGGCATTCTTGATTCCACACCACTGTTCTTCGACTGTTCCGTCTGTCGGCAGCTCCGAGGCTCGGGATTCTAGCTGTTCAACGTATGCCCTTTTCACCTCTGGATTCTCCAACCGGCGGACGTCGTATCGACACCCGACCTTCTCCTCGCGCCGTTGGACACGCGCAACTCTCAGTCGTATCTCGCCAAGGACGAGGTGATGGTCAGATGCAATGTCTGCGCTTCGCTTGTTGCGGACATCAAGAAGGCTCCTTCTCCATTTTCGGCTGATGCAGATGTGGTCAATTTGATTTTCTGTTCGGCCATCTCGGGATACCCAAGTGACCTTATGTGCTGGTCGATGGGGGAAGAGCGATCCACCGATCACCATGTTGTTGTTGCCACAAAATTCTACAAACAGCTCTCCGTTTTCGCTCATCTGTCCTAGGCCATGGCGCCCCATGATGCGCTCAAGGTCCTGATTGTCGGAGCCAATCTTTGCGTTGAGGTCGCCCAGATGGATTTGAATGTCACCCTTCGGAATTCTCTCAACCACGCTGTTCAGTTGACTGTAAAACTGCTCTTTCTCCTGCAAGTCGGCAACGTCAGTTGGCGCATAACACTGGACCATTGTAAGGTTTCTAACCCGTGTTCTGAATCTGGCTACGATTATTCTTTCGTTTATCGGTTCCCATCTTATGAGGGCCGCATGGGCCTGCGGGCTTAACAGGAAACCAACTCCTCGTTCCCGAGTAGCATGTTCTCCTCGTATGCCAGAGTAAAGCAGTACTTGCCCGGACTGTGTCTTGTGTTCTCCAGTGTTAGGCCAACGGACTTCGCTCAGTCCCAATATCTCTAGCTTGAGGCGGCTAGCTTCTCTAGCAAGTTGAGCCAGCTTTCCTGGCTGGGCAAGGGTCAACACATTCCAAGTTCCAATTCTAGTCCGTGTTTTCATGCTAAAAGTCGTTGCCAAAGTTCCAAATCGGTTATTTCTTCTCTCAGTTTCTGTAACAATACAAGATATCAGGAGCAGTAGGTTGTTAGCCTATAGTCCCTATCCCGCGATGGGGCTGCCATCTTGGACTTAGCTGGCGGGAGCCGCATTTCATAAATTCAGCCGCTTGCTGCAAGACAGACGCTGTTTGAGCCGCCCCTGACCTGGAGAACAGACGCTCAGTTGTTGTTGCACGCCGCCCCTGACATGGGGAACAGACGCGTGCGGCCACCTTCTCAGTCTGCATGCGACCAAAGCATCCACCGGGGTTGGGTACCCGATCTCCGCTTAGGTTACTCGCACCCCAGCCGGCACCACGAGGAGGTAGAGATAGGAGTTGTGAATAAGAGGTGATATGACCACTATGGGGTCTCGTGTTGCACATTATCCACCGTTTACCAGCCTTGTTCATGGATCGACTGAATGAAAAAAAATCAAAAATTTATGAAATTTCAAAGCGGTTTTGAATGGAATTTCTGATTTCAGAAAGAAAAAGACGATTGTATTCAGAAGATGAATGCGTGCATTTTTATCCGGTTGGTTTTATTTTTACCACAAAAAAAGTTAGTGCCACCGAGTCATTTGACCGCATCCAGCCGGTGGAGCTTCTTGCTGTCCCACGCTCACCCACCAGCACACTCTCAGGGTGGCCACTCAAAATCAATTTTTGATTTCCCGCATTTTTCCCGTTTTTTTCCCGCATGGTCTTCCCCGGTTCCCGGTTCTATACAACAGAAAACCAAACAAAATTTTTGCAGAATTGCGGACATACTGGATTAACGATTTTGTTATCGTTATAGCTGTAACTCCCTCTGACATGTTGATTCTGTCGTGTACGATACATTGGGCTGTCAGACTCTCGGTTTGGTGTTCAACTAGGCATTTCGCGTTAACGGAAAAGCCTTTTTCCATCGACGCGTTGCCATGAGACTAAATTAGAATTTTCTTCAATAGGGTCGTCAAATTGAAGAGCTCCTTTTTCAGTTCGCCAATAAGTTCCATCCAAAAAATGTCCAATGGTTGTGTTTTTCTTCGATATCCCGAAATGATGTTTTTATTGAAGGCACATAATTGTCCAAATTCGTCCTACAACACTTTTGACTAGAGTGTTCGGAGTATATAAAGATGGAAGTTTTCTTGAGAATTCAATTTTATACCCATATGTTGTTACTTTTTATGTACTATTTCAGCTGAAGGAACATTCACTAATGTACAGGAATGGTCTTAAAAATGAAGTTTTTAAAAGTGTCTGAAATGTCCCGCTTTTTTCGGCAATATCCCGCTCGTGTAATGTCCCGCTTTTCTCTGAAAGTATCTGGTAAGGATCACATCGGATTAACGCACGATAAATACCGAGTGATGGGATGAGACAAGGGAGATGGTATAGCCATTTTCTTAAAAAAAATCCACAGTAAAACGAACGACAGCTATTTTTGAATACAAGGATATCCTTTTCGGAAACATGACCAGACTCTTTTGCTTTCTTAATTGCCGATTTAGTTGAGAATCCAATTTCTACGTTTCCAGAAGGTAGAAGACTTATTTCTGAGAGTTCAATTCCAATAAGTGTTGTTGATTTTAAGTTCAGTCGTTCAGGCTTTCCAACTTTCTCCATCAATCTCTTACAAGCCCGGTTTAATCATCGAAGAGAAACGGGACCATCGGTGCCTCTATCTGATATTCGCGTAAAAAGGACTCAACAGTCGAAGCTTCCGTAACAAAAAAAAACTCATTTTTGGTCCCAGCAAATTATCATCTACAGCTTTAGCAACAATGTTGAATACACTCGATCGGGAAATCGAAGGAAAAGTCACAAAATTATAACGGAAATATAGTTGAACCCGTTACTGCAGTATAATTTGCCCTTCAAAGTGGAATATTTTTGAACAGGCTATATAACGCCCTCAAAAATGCATCCAAATTCCATTCACTCTCCCTCAGTCCCTCCTTGAACGCTTTATGTACAGTTTGAAGTCCACAGCTCCCAATGGTGAGAATCTCGTGCGCCGAATTCGAAACAAGTTCTTGATCCTCGCTAGTTAGTTCCTTGAGCATTTTCCAATTTACTGCTGGACTATCTATGGAATACTGGATCACTCGTTTCAGTAGATCAGGATTTTTCTAAAAACAGTTTCACGCGATTCAGAAGGTCATTCGAGCGCGTCGACGATAAAAATGTAGAACCAATATAACTTGCTTCAACTAGGTTTGTGTTTTGATTCCAGAAGCGCACACCAATATCCATTTGTTGGTTCTGCACAATTTTATTTAACGTTTCGTCAAATCCTAATACGAACTCGCTGCAATTCTGTAGTAAATTGAAAATTTTATTCAAAAAATAGAGCAATACCGTGTGGTTTCAAATAGCTTATTTTTGTTCTTGCCATTTCTATTCGATTAGCAATCTGGCTATTCGGGAACATCCTTTTATTGTTCTATGAAGCAAGTTCAAACTAATCGAAACCGATCCAGTTCGGCAGGAGGATCCGTTTCGATCTGGTAGAAATCGGTCGAAGTCAATTGGAAAGCGACTGGTGATCAACTGTCAATCTATTTCCACTTGTTTCGACCTATTTCGACTAAACTTCACTGAACAGATTTGCACTGAGCCAAAAATTCCCGACTATTCGAAAAAATTCCCGGCTTTTTCCCGCTTTTTTCCCGTTGGATTTCAAATCCCGTCTTTTTCCCGCTTTTCCCGTTTTTCCCGGATGGGTGGCCACCCTGCACTCTGTCTAATTTGAGCTGATCTGAAAAGACTAGAAAAAAAACACCATAGGTGATGGTTTACACTTCAAAATTATGAGAAAATTATACTTACAGTTTTGAATGCAATGATGGCTTCCGTAGAGATTGCTGGAAGAAAAGATAAAATTGTTCAATTTTGCATTTCCCTTCGACATTACTTAATTTCCAATAGAAAATGTAATTAAAACTCACCTTGATTATTTCGTCAACTGTTTCCGACCATCGCATCCAAACAATCAACAATGGTTTTTGGAACTCTCTGAGTTGTTTTCATCTATTTTGTTCGAAAACGTATGCGTCTTCGCTAAGTTCCAGGCTTTGAAAGCCAATAGATGAAAACAACTCAGAATTTTAAAGCATTTCAACTCAGTTGTTTTCATCTTCATACATGGTGCGACCGCTGAACCGAAATTAATCAGCATCTGAATAATCTAAATTTACCGTGTAGACCAACTAAGGTTGTCTGATTGGCCGGATTTTGCCCGAATGTTTTTGCTTATTTGAAATTTTTTTTAACAAAATTCATCCAGGTTTATCAGGTTGAATATATAAGCAACTCGCGATTAGTTAACGTTAAACATATATTTGGGCGATAAACTACATATAGGGGAGATGGGGGCATAATGGCCACCTTAAGGAAAACGGTTATTTAACCATAGAAAATAGCTATAATATGGAGGTTACATTATTGTTTCGTGTTCAGACACTTGAAAAGCCTATTCCCTAACGGGCTGAAACGTGAAAAACTAGATGAAAACGTTAAAAAATGCATTTTAAAATTTTTTGCCAAAAGCTGAAAACCAGCCACTGTGGAGGCATAATGAGAACCCCCCCTGAGGCAGTATGAGCACCATTAATCAGAGCAAGATGTGCGTTTTTGCCGGGGAATCTAGCAGCGAATTCAATTCGATGAAGTCAGGTGAGTCGTAGATTCATCAAACAAAGCAATAACAATATAATCTAGGTCTGTTTGTAGAATACAAACAATTCACGCACGCTCATACATTAAGTGCTTTGTTCGGAGGATGATGCTACTAGCCGTATAATGTAACAATAAAAAAATCGATCATTAATTGTGAATGGAAAAAAATCACCTCGAACAGAAATCTAACTCTAGTCTTTTGATTACCTCTCCGACACCTTACCAATAGGCTAAATTGTCGGATGAAAACTAGTCAAGGTGTGGCGCTATAAATCAATTTTTAATTCGCTGCTAGATTCTACGGCAGAAAATGCTCATTATGCCTCGATAATATGGTGCTCTATATGCCCCTAGTCAACAAATTTAAGTAAAAACGTGTTTTAAAATTGATAAAAGTGAAAAATCAAAAATTTTTTGATGGTAAAAATTGAGAAACAATGTGTACATCATGTTGCAGTGCGTACATTATAGATCAAGGTTATTTTAAGATCATAAGAGCTTATTTCGTGGTGCTCAAAAATTATAATATTTTCGTAACTTGAGAACCAAGCTAGTTTTTTTTTAATATCTCTGTAAAGATGATAAGGAGATTCCTTTTTTGTGAAAAATTAATACTATAGGAAGTACGAAACAAATCCTCATGAAAATTTATTTAAGAAAATACGCACTTTCGTAGAAAAGCGTAGTTCTCATTATGCCTCGGGTGCTCGTTATGCCCTCATCTCCCCTATAAAAACTTTGTACGCGAGCTGCTGATCGCAATACACGTTGGAGTTGAACTGAAGATCTGCTGAATCACGGTGATGACGACACACGATCAGGCGGCATCTGTCAGGCTGACAGCCATCAGCTGTAGAGGCCCACTGGTAAATTGTGCCGTCATTTGACGGTTGGTGAGTTGTCCTCTCAACACCTCCCCCGATTTAATAAAGATGGTACGGATCGTACCTAGCTGGCTGTCTTCGCATTCTCGAAGACTGGCGAGTAAGAATCGGTTCTTGTCGTTGGTAGCTATGGGGAGTTCGTTGACGTCGACGATCATTCGATGGTTGAAGAATTTCTTGGAGTTGGGTCGGCAGTTCGACTTCCGGCTCAGGTGTTGAACGTAGACCCCAACTGTCCAGGAAAATAGATAACGGTACTTGAGTTACTCCCGGTATTGCTTCCGAATTTGCTTCCTTTTCAGCTTCGTACCGAGTCCGCAGTGGGATTGGATAAGGTTCTGTTTCGATGGTAGCCAGATGTTATACATCACCCGACCGATGCGCTCTATGATCATTCCAGGCTGCCAGGTCCATTTGTTGAAGGCGTAGACCTTAGCCCAGACGAGATCTTGAGGATCGTAGATGCGAGCTTTCGCGCCGTGTTTGCGATTGAATTGTTCTTCGTGGTCGGTACTTGGCAATTTCTGACACGGCGTAGGCGGGCGAAGTAGTTCCAGGGACGTACGGATGTTCCGTTTGTACATCATCTCGGCAGGAGATTTCCCACCAAGAGCGCTACGACACGGTGTGGTCCTGTAGCACAGCAGAAAGGTGTCGATGGCTTCGTCGAGGGTTTCCTCCCCTGCGGTGATTTTCTTGAGCGACCGTTTAAAAGTGTCGGCAAACCTCTCTTCTAATCCATTGGATTGCGGATGGAATGGTGCTGTTTTGAGGTGAACGATGCCGTGTGTGTCACAGTACGATTCGCACCGGTCGCTGGTGAGCTGCGTCCCGTTGTCTGTAACGAGCGTTTCCGGTTGACCGTATCTCGCGAAGATTCCACGAAGGATTCGCAAGGTGGCTGCGGTGGTGATGTCTTTAGTTTGTACTACTTCCGGCCATTTTGTGTATGAATCCACCAGAATGAGAAAGTAGTTCCCATCCAGTGGACCGACGTAATCCAGATGTAACCGCTGCCACGGTTTCTCCGGTGTTGGCCAGGATTCCATGGTAGTCTTCCGGTCGGTCTTGGCTACGCTGGCACAAGGTTCGCTACATTGGGCCAGTATACATACCGACGAGCCAAAGAGCGCATTTGTTCAACTCCGGGGAGTCCTTTGTGGAGTTGTTGGAGAACGCACTTCCGGAACCTTGGCGGGATGACCAATCTTTCACCATAAAGTGGGCAACCGGTGACAACAGAGAGACACTCTCGACGTTAGAAAAACTTTTGAATTACGGGATCGGTTATACTGGTTTTCTTGGTCGGCCAGCCTTCGTTGACAAAGCGAATCACTTGCTGCAAACTGGTGTCGCTTTTGGTCTCGCTCTGAACTACCTTAAAGGAGAGCGGGAAAGCTTGAAGTGACTCGTCGACCACGGTGCGAACGCTTTTTTCTAGCTCTAGACTGGCGATGTGCTCTTCTTCTGGTCGCACGTGACTGTTAATGAGCCTGGAAAGTACGTCAGCGTGCCCGAAGCTTTCGATGGAGATGTACCTAATCTCGAAATCGTAAAGAAGAAGAGTAAGGGCCCACCGCTGGAGCCTGTACGCGGTGTAGATGGGAATGCATTTTTTCGAGCCGAATATCTGTAGGAGCGGTTTGTGGTCGGTCTCGAGGATGAAATGACAACCGAACAGCATCCGATGAAACCGCGTAATGCCGAACACCAGCGCCAAGCCCTCCTTCTCAACTTAACTGTAGTTGCTTTCGGCTTGAGTGAGGCTACGGGACACGTGACAGATCGCTTTGACTGACCCGTCGGGGAGCCTGTGGGCAATGCGGGCTCCCAGTCCGAACGATTACGCATCCGCCGACACCACGATGTCAATTTTGGGGTTGTAGTGCGTCAGAAGCAACGGTGATTGTAGCAATTCCCGAAAGCGATCGAATGATTTCTGGCACGTTGTTAATCACTCGAATTTGGTGCCCGCTTTGAACAGCTGATCCATCGGCTGACGAAGAGTGCGCATCTCCTTCACGTACTTGCCATAATAATTTATGGCACCCAGATAACACCGAAGCATCGGAACGTCGTGTGGAGGTGGCATGTTGGCAATGCCACCTTCTCCGGGTCTGGTCGGATTCCGTCACCATCGAGGGTTTTTCCCAAGTATTTCACCTGGCGCATGTTGAAGCTGCATTTTTCAATCCGGACAGTGAATCCGAATTCCTGCAGGCGAGTGAGTACAAGTTGCAGGTTGCGACAGTGCTCTTCGTGAGTTCGTCCCCCTACCAGGATGTCATCCAGATAACCAGTGGTGCAGTCGAGACCGACGAGCATGGCGTCCATCAACTGCTGGAAGGCCCCCGGAGCGGATTTGATGCCGGGCGACAATCTGGTGAACTGGTAGAGACCCTTGTGCATGTTGATGGTAAAGAGTGGTTGGCTTGCTGCGTCGAACGACACCTGAAGGTAGGCGTCGGACAGGTCGATGTGGTTGAAGTATCGACAGTTGGTCATTTTCGTAAAAATGTCGTCGGGAAGGGGCAGCGGGTAACAATTTGGCTCTAGCGCAGCGTTCAGTCCGGTGGAGTAATCCGCACACATGCGGACCCTCCCGTTTGGCTTCCGCACGACGACTATCGGGGCTGCCCAGTCAGAAAAGTCGATTTTCTTGATGATGTCGAGACTTTCCAACCGGTTTAGCTCTTCCTCCACGAAGCTCTCCATGCTGTAAGCCACCGGTTGTTTTGGTCGGAACACCGGCTTTTGATTCGCTTTCAGCACCAGCTGAATCGGGGTCTTGTTGCACAGGCCTGGCTTGGTGGTTGTGACAGGATGTCCGTGGTCGATGCCACAAAATAAAAATAACATAATAGCAAACATATTGTTAGCAACTTCAACATTGTTGCATTTTAGGATGAACCCATTTTATTTTCCCCCCATAAAATTTTAGATTTTTAGCGACTTACGTATGCTGGTCTTTCGCCACCCACGAAGGCTCCTTCGGATGATGCGTCATGCTTCGGGTTGCCAGCACAGACTTGCGCCGTGTTTGCTACGATGTGATTTGCCTCTCCCGGGCTGTGCGACACGCTTCGGATGACCTCACCCGTGCCGCACCCAGCGCTCGATGTGTTCGCTGACTGGCTTACTGATTTCGCACTTCGTTTGCGCAAACCGATCTTGCGCAATGGCCTCCTTCGTTGCTGTCGCTCTATGTCCGGAACTTGTTGTTTGGTTGATACGGTTCGGATGGACCTCCCCGCAGCACACCGCTCGTTTTCTGGCTCCTCGCCAGAGTTTGCGCAAAGCTGTTGCGCCGCTAATATGCCGGACCACAATTCCGGACCGAATCTTCTTATTTCTTCGCGCCTGCTTGCGCTTCGTCGACCGCTTCGCGTCGGACAACTCTGTCGAACACTGATTGCAATCTTGCAGCTCGTGACTGCACAAGCACCTTGCTGGTGACTTGTCATCAGCGCCAAAAGGAATGCTGAGACCAGGCGAATTCCCGGAACTGCTGCACAATGGGCTAGAAACCGATAGGCGTACCCTCCGGCTGGCGGAGAAAACAAATGTGAGCCGCTATCCGAGAGGCTCCTCCTTCCGGACGATGATGAATGTTCGCTGGGGCAAAAACGTGTGAGTGGAAACTTGATTTCCAATCCCAGGTGAAATTGCCTCGTTTTCCTCCGACTGTGCCCGGATAATGTTCCTAAATCGAACAGGATCGATAAGTGATCCGATATGCCACCAGATGGCGTTCCTGACGGGTGCCAAGATTCCACTAATGTTCCACAAACGCTTGCCAAGATGCTGCGATGACCCGACGAGAAAATGACGGCAATGGCTTTCCCCAAATGGGTTACAAATCGCCGCACCAATGAGTTTCCACGAGGTGGCGTAAAAGGGTGATGTAAAGGATGAAGCAATGCAGAAAAAAAAGGTCCTGGGGAGACAAAATCTCTTATCAGGCGCGAGCCAGTTTGGCGTTGATGTTGCTAGTACTTACAGTCAGAGCTGACCCTTTTTGGAGGATGTTTTTCTTCTTCTTTGGCCCCTTTTCGCATCTGTGGAGGTCGGTTTCTACCAACCAGCGGATCGACTCTAGAAGAGGCAAAAAGCACTATGACATAAATGTCGATCGTCCAGGCTGTTCGGATGCAGCGCTTACCTGACGATTCCTTGTGTCCAATGTCCGTTCCCGTCGTTTCACGGTTTGGAAAGGACAAGTTTTGGCCGACCACTTTGGTGGAATTTATCTGAGGGCAAAGGTTTTTTCCTTGTGTTAGGACCAGTTATATTTTTAGTAATCTGGATCCGCTTACCTCTTCGTGCTCTGGATTGTTTTCTTGTGGACTCGTCCACTCACGGCTTGAAAACAGCCGGCTCTTGGCGACCAACTGACAACAAACGACTGCCTCGTTGCGCGTGCCCCGAATCGGTTTCCTGCCGACCGGTTGGTGGAACGTAGCTACAAATTTGGCATAATGTTAGAATCCGCCCTGTGCCGTTTTCTCGTCGGTGTTCCAATGCCGCTTACCTGATTGATTCGCAGGAAATAAATTTTCTCGGGTAGCGACGTTCATCGCAATGGCGCACGAACGATTCACTCGCGAACTTTTGCACTTTTGGTGCCGTTTTCCGGAAATGCTTTTTTGTCGTGTTGACAAGTAAAACAGTGATGCCAATTTTTCGGTGCCAATTTGTCATTGACTTTTTTTCAGACCAGGTTGTTCCATGGCGGGCAGATTGTTCCGTTATTATTTTTTCCAGTGTTTTAACGTTTTGATGATTGCAAATATAAATTATTTGCTTATTTCGTGTACGCACGCTGTAAATCATTTATGAGGGAATGGGTTTAAAATAAAAATGTTTGCTGATGCGCTCATATCGTATCTTAAATATAACAGAAAAGATTAAATGTAACATGGTGAACACGTCGGGGAAACGGGCCCGGAGGTCGGTAACGTCTTGAGTGGGCTGACTGGAGATTTGGTTGCAGAACGATGTGATCGGCTGGTTCCACAAGCCGAATTGGTCCATCAAGTCGATACCTAGAATGTTGAGACACACGTTAGGCGCTGATACCAAACACTTACCCTCTGGCAGTACTCTGGAGAGTGATGCTGCAGTGTAGCTCCGAAACGAGTTCCAGAGGTTCTTCGGACGCTGTTTTTGCCCGAAACTGGTTGAACCTTCGGACGGCCCAGTTTGACCCATGATTGGTGCGAGATTATGGAGATGTCCGACCCAGTGTCCAACTGGAGTCGGAGGGGAACACCATTGACCCAACGTTGATGAATTTCCGCCCTTGGCGAATGTTTCCGACTGTCACTGTTTTCGTTGAGTGTTGTCGCTTCTTCTTGAAGTTTTTCTTGGGCTGCTGCTTGCTCGGGGCACTTGATGATGATTTTGTTGCAAACAGGCGCAGTACCCATTCGATGCCCCTGCTTGCCGCAGTCACGGCACTTGTGATCGCGGAATCGGCAATCTTTGCTGAAATGCATTTCTCCACAGAACCAGCAGGGTGTTTTAGGCTGATCGTGGGTGGTGCTGCCGCTGGTTGAAAAACGCCGGGGCCTCTGGTTGTGTGCAACGTAGTTGACAGCTGACGGATTTTCCACTATGACAGTGTCCATCTTGAGGTTGACGAGGTTGTTGCACTGCTCAACTATTTGCTGAAGTGTGAGGTCCGCTGATTAATTCAGCTTATAGATGAGCCGCATCCTGATTTCGGCGTCTTGTTTGGATTTGAGGCCGCACACAAACGTCAGAACTTTGAACTGGTCTTCGGTGAGTTCTGATAGTTTGAAGTCGACGCAGGACTTGTTCACCAGGCACGAGGAGGCGAGATAGTCCTCACTGTCCTCCTTGGTTGTCTGGAGGCAATTACATCGTGGCGGGAAGATGGAAACAGACGCACCAAACAGCGATTTTAACTTTGCCACCGTTTCGCTGAAGGAAAACTCACGAGTCAGCTCTGGCAAAATAAAGCTGTTGTATCGCTCGTGATCCGGCGGGCTCATTTTCCGTAGCAGGAGCCGTACTTTAGCCGCGTCATCCAGCTTATTGGCGTCTTTCTCGAAGAGATCGCCGTAGCGGAAAAACCGCGCGTCGAATGTGTATCCGGTTTCTTTGTCGTACACGAATTCCGCCATGTTGCTGGACAGGGAATCGAGTACGGTTTCGTCGCGGGACAGCTTGTTGTGGCGGACAGCTGCTGGGAAGGCTGGACCATCAGCTTTTGTTGATTGGCCAGGATCTGCACGATCGTATCCGAGAGCGTTGACTGCTGCGCTCCTGCACCAAGTGCACCACTTTGGTTGGTCGCCATCGCGAAATTTTCCACGTGCTTTCTGCCGATTCACAGAAACGCGATTTGTACACCCACAGAAGAGATCGCAACCAAGTAGGCTCATACCACAACAGAATGATTGAATAAAAAATGTTAGATAAGGTTTAAAAAACAGAAAAAAAATCATTTGAGAGATTCGGATTTCAATTTCAGATTTCAGATTCAGATTTAGATTCAAAATTTCAGATTCATTCCTTCCCAGTCCTAATTTAAACTGATTCACTGAAAAAAATAATACAATTTTTGTAACCTTCCCCAGAACTTGGACATCATAGTCTTCCCGGAGCTGACGCTCAACACCCTCTCGGACCCGGTCTACGTTCCTGAGCCCCCGGATGCAATCATCCCCTGCCGGCCGGACTCCCCGGAACTCCTATCTCGGGTGTCCTGCCTGGCTGCCGAAACCGGCAAGTACATTGTGATAAATCTGTCCGAGATCTTCAACTGTGATTCGACACCGGAAGACGATCCGCGACCCTGTGGTCCTCACGGGTTCCACCGGTACAACACCGACGTCGTATTTGACCGCAACGGAGCTGTGATAGCGCGATACCGCAAGTTTAACCTGTTCCGGGAGCCGGGCACCAACACGACCCACCTGCCGGAAATTGTAACCTTCGAGACTGACTTTGGGGTGACGTTTGGGATTTTCACCTGTTTCGATCTGCTGTTCGCGCGGCCAGCTCTGGAGCTGGTCAAGAGGGATGTTACCGATATTATTTTTCCTTCTATGTGGGTTTCGGAGCCTCCGTTTTTGACTTCGACACAGATTTTCGAAAGCTGGGCCTATGCGAACAATGTGAATCTGATTGCTTCGGGAACCAATTATGCCCCCGCCGGAAGTACAGGAACAGGAGTTTTTAACGGTCGCAATGGGGCCGTTTTCTCGTTTGTGACTGGTGAAGCCACCCGGAGATTGTTTCCGGTGCGAGTTCCCAAGATTAAGCGTGATGTCCCGGCTGAGGAGCAGAAAGAAACGGATACGTTTTCTGGGAGATTGCACGGGAAAAAGCTCGAGGACATACGAATGGGTCGTGATTTCCTGGAATATTTCACAACGATGCAGATCAACCCGGAGCGATATCATGACGAAATCGGACAAATCATCTGTAATGGTGATTTTTGTTGCGATTTCAGTGTGAAATTAACGGTCATCCCCGATCGAGAAGTCACTCATCATTATCGGTTTGCCGTTTTCGATGGGGATCGCACCTTCCAAGGTTATGTGGATGCCCACGTGTCCATCTGTGGGATCATTGCTTGCCGCAACGAGTCTCTCGCCAGTTGTGGACTTCCATTACACGAGAACTCGAATTACTTGGAGCTGGAGGAAATCTTCATCAAGGGCAGATTCGACGCTAACGGAACCCTCGCAATGCCAAATTCCCTGGATGACATGCTACACTCACTCGATAAGGATTATTATCAGTTCCATTCAGTTGTCAAGTAAGTGCCAAACCACAAAATTAATCGAGTACAAACCCCTAATCTCAACCTCACATTGCAGTTATTCAACCAATCAACAAAACGTTGAGATGATTCTCACAAATCCAGTGGCTAATCTACAGACATTTGCCATCTACGCGTTCAATCATAAGAATTTCGAATTCTTTAATCCGATCGATCCACCGCAAGAACCGATGACGGAAAACCCTAGCCCCGAAGACCAGAACGAGGATGATGACGGTGGATGTTCCCCGGTCAATGTTTCCACTGCACTTGTGATGGGCTTGTTGCTGCTGGTCAGCACCGTCCTTCCAATGCGCTGCAGTAGTATACGACTTTAATGTTTAATTTTCAAAAGTTGTTCAAACGACGACGGATTGTGAACAACTTTTTCTCTTTTTTTGTATATATTGTATAGTTTCACCTCCAATGTGCATGCCAAAAGATTTCGATGTAAGTAAAAGTGTAAATTATAGTTTGTATTAGTAGGAACAAAAAAATCGGCGAGTACTAAGCAGTCAACTTGAAGTTGATTATCGTGAATACATGTGTAATGATTAGTCGAATCGAAGAAAAACTCAGTTAACAAATCGAACGTTTAGATAGTTATTGAAATTGTTACCAAATTTATATGAGGAAAAAAATAAAGCAATATTTAGTTTAAAACGACTTTATTTACCTCTCGTTTACTTGGAAATTTCCGAAAGCCTGATTCAGTTACATATGTAATCGACAGTATCGCTCGAGCTTTATATAGCCTATAAATCTATAGGTAAATGGTTTTATATTGCAGATATCGTTGTACGAAAAATAGACTTTTGTTAAAGCTGTCAGCCATTTAATAAATGTTAAAATTATAACATGTAGTTAAATGAAAAACAAGCTGATAAGCATCTAGAATATATTGTTCATTGATCTTGAGTGCTGTTAAGAGGATTTAATCCTTTTTTACTTTTTTCGCAGGTGTTAACTTCCGTGAATAAGTCATGTTTTGTGTGATGTTATTTATCTGTTTCATGTTATATTCGTGAATTTCAATTTCAGTCTGATAAGATTTTTTGAAACAGTTCACTATTTTTATGGCATTCGTGACTTAATGGTATAGACTTAACAGAGCTTCTTAAATATTCCATTTTTTCCAAAAAGTCTGAAAGAGATTTTTCGCTTGATTCTTCGTTTTTTTATAATATTTCGAAAACAGTTCGTTTTATGTTGAGTTCCTCTCAAGCCTCTTTGTAACCGCAGTAATCAGTTAGGTTGTGTTGAACTATGTTTTATACACCACAGAATTGACAAATCGTTGCAGGACTTTTGTCAAACAAGTGTGAGTGAGTGATCCTGGTGTACCCTATACGTAGTCTCATAAGGACACGCTGGTCTGAGGAGAATTTCCGGTCTTTGGACATGTTTGGCGTGTATTTATTTTGTCTTAGAAAGGATTTATTCGAGTGCCATCGGCGTTCCCATGTCATCCCATATTGTCATCCAGGTAATATTTTTCACCGATCGTATAGCGTCTTGGCCTGGAGCTCTTGAGTTTGTATCGAATATGGGTCAGTAGCGTGCCATATTTGCGCATTTACCCTTTTCTTCGTTGCCAGGTATTCCGACGTGTCCTGGTACCAACGTAAAAGTAATATTGCGACCGCGTGTTTGATTCTCTAGAGACTGAATCCATGGATGTAGTGAATTAGCTTTGAAAAGAGCAGCCAAACAGCTGGAAGAATCGGTTAAGATCAGAAAACGATCATTCCTGTTGGTTTCTTGGACAGCAACATTTAGTGCCTACGCTTCTGCTGAGAAAATACTACATTCGCCGGGTAGTACACGCGCAGCTTATTTTCCTTGGCGGTATGTAGATTCCTGCTCCGATTTCGTTCGCGATCTTTGAACCATCTGTATAGGGCTGTATGTGTCCCGAATACCTTGCAATGATTTCATGGAATTTCGGGAGCACGATTGCGATAAAATCATGAGCGCCCGAATAGAAAAGTATGGTGAAAAAACCATGAGTTCCATATTCACAAACCATAAATTTAATGGTTTACACAATGCTTATTATCGTCCACTATACCGTGAATGCACATTGGAATTCATAATTTCCGACCATTCATTTCATCGTTTTGGCGAAAATAACCATGAAAAAGGGGTATTGTTATGCAGCGTGACCATGAAAAAAATGGCGATTTTCCATACATTCGGATGCTCAAAAATATAAAGTTCATGGTGGTAACAGCTTCCACTTTTTCATAGTAAAACAATGAAAATCCATTTAATTACATTGTTATAACGAAGATGTAAATCAAGGTTTTTCTATGGTATATAACTATTGTTTTAACCGTAAAGTTTCATGGTTTTACTATGAACTATTTATTGATTGGAATATTTAGCTAAAGTTATAACTTATTTCAAGGAATTTTATTCATGATTAGTTGTGCTTTACGTTTATTAAAAAGCACGACCAAACAGGAATATTATTCCTTAAAATAAGAATAACTTTAGCAAACTGATAAATTAAAAAAAAATCGAAATAATTTTATTCTATATTATAATTGTTTAACACTTTGGTATGGTAAGGCTTGAAAAAACAAGACATTTTCAAATTGTGCCATCCGGAACCTTGGATAGCAATAGCAACGTGAATCTTATTTCTAGTGCCGGTCTGTAGATAAAAATCCTTACCAGAATTGCAAGGTAATGCTTCGTGGTTTCCGTGTTTACCAGATTTGTGTTTAGGGCACATAATTGTATTGCCGCTTCGATGGACCGTAACTCAATCATGGCCCGGGCCATGTCCTCTAGGATTTTGTTTAGATCTATAGAGTGGCAGCGGTTTCCAGTCACTTCTACATAAATTCGTGATGCTCGTCTATTCGCGCACTCTTAATGGTAGCATGTTTAGTAATGCTGACTTGTTTTCCTTTTCCGTTGCTGTTCATGAGTTATGTTGACCAATCCATCCATGCTTTGTTCTAACCTTTCGCAAGCCGTCCGATCGAAGATATTCTACAGATCTCGCTACAAATCTGCCGTTCGGTTTCTAACTGCTCTATGATTCAGGCCATTGGTTAGAGCAACCACCAGTGTGTCAGTCAGTTCATCGTCTCAGATCCGTACTTGGTTGTGGGGAGCTGCAAGAGAACGAGAAATGTGGGCTATGTATAGGGTTCAATTATTTTCTCGAAGATAATTTTGTCGTGTTGATGTCACAAGTAGAAGCGTTAATAAAAATAATCTTACCATCGGAATTTATCTGGTAGCCTTCATGAACATGTCCAAATACGTGATACCGTGGTTTTATTCGTTGCTGATCTGTCGATGGCAACACAAACGGCACGTAGTAAATAAGATCTCCATGACTAACGAGAGGCGTATGTGTTATCAGGATATCAACCTTTTCTGAAATGTTCTCCCACTTTTCCGGGCAATCTTTGCTGCGCTTCACATTGAAGGCCCACTTGCAAAACTTCGGTTACCCATTTTAAGACCACACAATTCAATGCTATTATCCTGCAGTTAGGTGCACTTGCTGAACTGCTGATGAATATTTTCCGTTTTCACGGCTCTCCTGAAATAAACAAAAATTAGTAATGAAACATTCCATATTTAATCACTTGAGATTGAAGGAAAGGTATGAAGAAGACTTTCACAAACCTTCGAATTTCCAAGTGTTGGTATTTCGTCAAGAATGATAAATCCAGTTTTCTTGCAGCAGCCTCCGGTGACATTTTCAAAGGAGTACATGAAGGTGTGATCGAAGCTAAGTTCATGATTTTCCGCTTTGACCATTTTGTGTTTATGCGGAAGTTTTTCTGAAAATAAATACGATTGGTTAGAATCATCATTTGAGTTCGAAACGCAAAGTTTTTACCCAGCTTATTGTTGAAATCGAGGACCGCAATTTTCTGCACAAAGATATCTCCATCCGGAATGTCAAATGGTCGGTTAGCGAGTGTGTATTCGACATACAAACAACCCGGATCTTGTTGGCGGGGACATTCCTAGTCGGAGGCTTTGCATCGATTTTGATGGCATGCTGAAATTTAGAAAGTTTCTTCCAAGCGGGAGTTGGATCTTCCGTTGGGAGGATGGATATCTTCTTTCACGTTAATCCTTCCGGTTTGATATACGATAACACTGGCACTGAATTAAGCAAAATTTTGATAAATACTTTAAAAAATGGCGCGAGCGCGGAGTGAAAATAAAACTCTACACGAAAAATTATAAATAGGCACACAATGCAAAAGTTTAACAATGTTCATTGTGGTTTGGAATTTAATTTCACCATGAAATACACAGTAACAATGATAGTTACAAGAAAATTATTGTTATACTGTGGTTTTTATATTTTTGACAACATTGGAATATTTTGAAATAACGATGTACTTCACGGTGACTTTGAAAATGACGGTGGTTTCAAAATAAAAAGTGGTTGAAAAATATTTGGATATTACGATGAAGTGCACTGTTCCATTGAAATTAATTGTTCTGTTATATTATTACCATGGTCCTTGCTATTCGGGCGGTCTTGTGACTGGACAGATGTTGGGTACAATTTCGATGATGACTAGTTGAATGAAGCGCATGGATCTCTTTATAATTGACTAGCTGACCCGTTGTGCTTTGCTACACCTTCTGGAAATAAATGTAATTTGTAAAAATTTATTCAAATTTAGATTTTAGAGAGCATTTTTTTAAATCAAACCTCATCATACTTCAGAACCAACAACTTTGAAATGAGAGCTGCAGCTGCAGTTCTGAATTGCAATTCAAAGATGGTATATAATATTTACTGAAACTTGATCTCTAAACTCGTTTTTCAAGATCTGAAATTTGTACTCTGTACCCAAAAAAACCTTTTTAATATGGTCCCATCTTTGAAAAGCTCTTTATCTTAAATTTACATGGGAGCTCTCCCATCTTTTTCAATTTTGTCCCCCAGTGCTTGAAGAAGGTAGGCAAATTTAACCGGCTCGATACTCAAACAGCACTTATCATGGTAATGAAAAAAATATTAAATTAGTTATGGATCAAATACAGTGCAAATTTCATTTTTTTAAATAAATTTACTACGGTAAACATATAAATATTAAAAAAATATATCATTAGCATCACTTATTAAGTTCTCAGCGTTTATTTTTTATTCTCTCTTTGAAAGTCAAATATTCAAAAATGTAGGCAAAAACAAATTTCTAAGTTTACATTTGTCCCGTATATTGGGGCAAGTGTCAATGCAAAGCTTATTTACAGATGCGTCAGAGTAATGGCTTTAAAATCGAATGCTGTTCAAAGGGAATGACCTTCATTTACAAAGACATTTAAGAATTTTCAATATCCGCTGCAGTTTCAACATTCGGAATACCCCTTCTGGTCTTTCCAACATATTGAATCATTTTGAAGATGAATTTCTTAAAAGTTCGACGTTTCCCATGCCCCACCGTGTAAGTTGACAGAAGGGAATATTGTTTTTAACACTTTAAGGCTAAACTAAAAAAATTTCTTAAAAATTTTGCGTCCAGTTGAATATCAGTTCAAAAGTCTCGCTTTTCGAAGCGAACCAAAAGTCTCTTTTATGCAGCCATGTAACATAAAAACACTTTTCATGTTAAGTACGTACTTGAATTGGTATGTAAGCAAAAAGTACGATGGTTTTTTCAGAATTATTTAAAATAAAAAGCTCCCATTTTCATTTCTAAATTCGTTTCAGTTGTGTATTTGGGCCGAAGTAACAATTTCTAGAAGAAAACATAATTTTTAATTTTTTTTAACAGAAAAAGTTGAACGTTTGAACATGTTCTAATGTTCCTTGAATGAAAAGTCGAATGCTACCTACATTAACACGTACCAAATATGGAAGTATTTTTGCAAATCTTTCAATTGGTTTTGATTCGATTGATAAAATGCCAATCCGTGTCACATCTAGGCGTCATTTATTACCACGTGCTGTGTACAAATCCAAGAAAAAAACACATCTAGGTTGCATATCGCCCCACGTGTTTGAGAAACAGGCGCCTTATTGTTAAATTTTCCAGCAATCAATGAACAGTGTGCTTTGGTTACTATCCTCTTGCGACGACGTTTCCTCGCCAATGGAGACAAAAAACAAACCCCTCAAAGAAAATATGCTTGGTTGAGAAATACGCGCCAAAATATTCCTACGGATCAGTATGCTATGCCTGGGTTACTTTCCTTTTGCGACGCCTCGACCATAGAGACGAAAAACAAACCGTCCAAAGGAAAAAAAACATCTCAAGAAAATGGATGTCATGACTTTAATTTGTTTCGAAAAATTACAAATTTTGTATGAAAGCCTCTCCTTCCTTAAGTCGGATGGAGTTTTGACTATTACAGAAACCATCCCCGGCCTCAAAAACCCTCAGATGCCAGTTTTGACGATGATCGGATCAGTAGTTTTCGAGTCTATAGGGAACAGACAGACAGACAAACATTCATTTTTATATATATAGATGAGTATCGATCAATATCTTTCTCAACAACTTGGATTCCTATTTGTGCTAATCTTTGGATCAATAACAACCGAAACGGTATGACAACCTAACTACTTCGTTATAAATGGGTGAAAGCATCTTGTCCATGAAATTCATGTTGCAGCTAATCCAAATTCGTACATTAGTTTGGACGTTGCCAAATCGTAACCAACCTGAAGAAGGGTTTTACGGTGATTTTTTTGAGCTTACTTCCGAGTATTTTTAAAAGTCTAACACGGCTAGAGCAACTTTGGTTGACCGTTGAAAAGTGTTGACGGAACTGCATTTTTCAATCCAGGAGCACCCCCAACATTCTCATATTTCTAACTTGGGGTATTGGCTCTCTATTTAGTTTGATGGATGCTTTATTTCACATACATGCATAACTTGGACTTAGGAGCCGAAATCGTGAAACCTACAGTTTTTGTCCATTTGATAACAGCATTGACAGCTGCTTTCAGCTGTTGGAATCACGTCCTGTTTTCTCCCTTAGCATCAAAAGAACATATTCAGCATGAAGAAGGACATCAACGTTTCCGGGTTGACTCCAAAAAGTGGTTGCATGGCAACTAGAAATAACGTAACGGATAGCGTCGATACTTGGAGAACAACATTTTCCGCAATTCGTGGGCTCAACAGCGATCCGTTAGCTGATACTCGAATATCTGTTCTGAAGATAAATACACAGAACATTAAGCAAACTGCCTTTAACATTCCATTATCTTAAGCTATTCAGAATGTGAACCCTATTCGTCGGGTCGAACGCTTTAGAAATGTCGAGAGAAACTAGCTTTAAGTGTTCCGACCCGTTTATTTTGATGAGGGTTTCGAGTTGTGCAAAATGCGTGTCAATTAGGTGACCAGCGCGGAAAGCATGTTGGCTGTGGTCTAGTCGGTGTGTGTCTTCTAGTACAGTAATGAAGCGTCGATTGATCATGCGCTCTAACATCTTTCCCATGCAGCTTAAAAGCGTTATGGGTCTGTACCATCTGGTCAGCTGCGATTACCGTCAGCCTTCGGAATTGGGATGACGATGCCATGGCGCCAAGATGGTGGCAATTCTCCGGATGTACAAATCCGGTTGTAGAGCTGCAGGAGTGCGAGTTTGACTGATTCCGAAAATTTTCATAGTAGAGGATAACCGACGTTGTCCTTGCCAATAGATCTATCTTCACGTTGTTCTAATGCCCATAATATCTCCTACAAAGAGAAGTCTTTGTTCTAGTTTTCCTTCAGAAACTGCTGGTCAGATGTCGTAGATGTTTGATTTTAAACCTTTTTGGAGGGTAGATTTCGAAAACCGTTTCTTGTACTCATCTGCTAGCACGTTACAGATAGTAGAACCATCGCTGGTCGCTCCAGTTGTCAGATGCAGGATAATGTTGGAAGTGTTTCGCTTGCCCTGCAGACGGTTAACACGGTTCCACACTTCAGAAGATGGGGTTTTCGGATCGATACTTCCAATGAGTTCCTCCCATGACTTCTGTTTTGCGTTGCGTATAATTTTACGACAAATTGATCTAGCCTCATGAAACTGGGCCAGTGCTTCAGGTTTTCGTGGATCGTTATCGTTTGGTGTTCTTAATGATCGGAGCGTTCTGCATCCCTTTCTTGAATCCAATGGTCCTAGGGATTGTTTTTTTCTGCCGCTTCGATAAGTCGTTCTGTGAACTCGTCAGCTGCATTTCTTCAGGTATCAGATTATCGTCAGTCAATCTTCCAAAAGCTGCCGCATTAGCTCATTGCTGTTACCGCAGCTTTTAATAATCATTGGGATTTGGTCGCTGTCAGACGTGTTTGCAAGAATGTTTTCAAATTTCGTTTTCAGCTGATGCTTCGATCAGGGTGTTTTGGGGCGTTTTTGCTTAAAGGAGTGAGCTGTGAGGTTTGGCTGGTTGTAGGAGTTCTTTTTCCAGAGTCTATCCGAGACATTCTTATCTTCAAAGGATAAATCGTTTGCTCGGTTGCCAGTCTTGCGTTAGTTTGACTTCCACTCGGTTGGTTTATTTTAAGTGCAGAGTTGTGAACAAATTGTAGTGCTTCCATCTGGAATTTAAGGAGTGCGAAATTTTTTAGCTGGTCTCGAAGCTTCTCAACTTCCTTGTGCAGCAATTGAATCTCCCAATCCTTATCAGAATGTTCAGCGAATTGGTTTTGAACTTGGCTCAAGTATGTGTTTTGAGAACTGGTCCATTCAACTTACCCTCGAGCTTCGCAGACCGTCGACCGTCAAGAATATTCTTCTGTTTCAGCGGAACTTTATTGTACTTATCTTTTGCTCAAGTTACCACAAAAGGTAAACAAACAGTTTTGATTTTGTTCTCGGTAATTTTACAAGGTATTATGGGTTTATTAGCTAACTCCCGTATAAAGCAAGTCCGTCGATATCTTCTACAGGACGTCGGGCAAAAATGGAATTTCTGAAATAGTTTACCCGAATAAATTATTGAAAAAGTTATCCGCTATATGGGACGCATTTTCTCGAGTGGGTACCCGATCAAAAACTTACGATAAAAATTAATATTGTCTTGCGAGTATTTGAATAAAATCAGTTGCAATTTTACACGTACCTCCCTTTTCCTTAGAGCTTAAAAACGATTACTTACCAATTAAAACCCGTATTCGTTTCCGACGAGATTCCTTAGTTAGAGTTCTTAGTTGTCCACGGCTTCGAGAACTCTTTCAACCATGAAACGGTATCGTTTGCATTCTCATCGACCTTTTCTATGATGAAATCTTCGCTCACAGGATCAAATTTTTTTGATGAATTTCTTCTATCTTTGCTCTTTTGGCTCGTTTTTGCCTCGTATTTACTATGAGGTTATATAATTGACCTCCAGGATTCTTTTTTGAACCACCTTTTGGAATGAAATATTTGTTTGCAAGAGATTTTTCAAATGGAGAAACCGTTAATATTGCAGCTGTTTATCCTTTATGTATGTATGTTCTCATCAGTCCGTAATCCACGATCGAAATGATACTTGGCAATATTGCCGAGAAGCTCTTTTCGACTTTCTATCGAGAGCAAATCATAGATGCTGCACTTTATGATAGATTACTCACCTTCCGTTTAACGGAGCAAGTCGAGGAGAACCTCTGGTGTAATCGGTAATGATCGATGCGAGAACGGATTGTACGAATGTTCGAATGAACAACTCGGCTCATCGCTATTGGTCAATATTTCTTGCTCCTTTTGATGATGGTGGATAAATGTTTCCTGTTCTTTTTGATTTTGCTCATTGAATATTTCTAGCTCCAATTGAATTTGACAGTTTTCAACGGGCGGTTCAACACGCTCCTTGTTTTCAGAGCAGTTTTCAACATCTACTGTTTCGAACGAAATAAAATCGTATTCCTGCAAAAAAAAAAAAGAATTAAAGCCTTAAGTCAATTGTTATCAACATTTTTGATGAATTATAGAACAATATACAGAACTTGAAAAAATTATTAAAATTTTTATGTGTTCCCATTTTTATGTAATTCTCGATAGTCTGAACTTGAAGTTCCGGTTTACTTTGGTTGGTTTACTTTTTCGTCCAGAACTCTCAGAACACGAGTAGAAAAAATCGTGTCTAATAGTTTGAGATAAGAGGGACACAAGTGCACATCTGATTTCAAGCAAAACAAGACTATCACAGTGTGGTTGTTTTTCAAATGCTGATAATATTGAATTATTTTTAATTTCGGCCTGTGTCTTATACAGTATGCTTAGAGCACCCGTAAATCTGTGTACCTCAATTTTAGAAACATCTGCCTCTCTACTATTCCTGGTAACTTCCGGTCACAAAAAAACACTTACCTGCCCGATGCCATTCCGAAATTCTTCGGAAAATTTCTTCCGAATTCCATCCAATTTCAGGCCCTGATGAAGATGAGGAGAAGAGCTCCAAAATCTCTTCTCGAGATGCCTTCACTAGCCGCTTTACGTCTATCTGGTTTCTTCCTGAATAAAAAAGAAATTATCATATAGAACATTTAATAAACTGTTTATTTTAAATATATTATACTTACCGATCACTTCCAGCGCTTCTACCAGCAGCTCCAAATCAGGCAATATTATCGACGCCAACTTCTTCCTTTCCGTCGCCATTTTGAATGAAGCAGAAAATGTTCAATGTACGCTTATTTTTATTTACCCATAATTTTTATTTTTGACCCATATACATTTGAAGAGAAAGAAGTTAACCCATATACACATGTTAAAGATTTTTCGAATACATTGTATGAGCAAAATATAATGTGTAGAACAATTTAAAATCGGTGTGTACGAATACATATACTCTTTTAGTGTATAGTTTTTGCAGTTTAGAGATTTCTACGTATTATTAAAACCTCGAACAAGGATGTACTCAAAATGTAGGTCGTTTATTGCAATAAACAAAAAAAATATTTCGATGTGGTTTTGATGAAATCTCGAACTTTTCGGCGAATATCACTCATCATAGTTTGGAAACCCTGTTCGCTGACCTCAACGGTCACTTTGTTCCACCATTTCTTCATCTATGTTGCATCCCGAGTCTTGCTTCTTCATCTTCGTCTTGACAATTGCCCAATATTTTTCAATAGGGCGGAGGATAGTTGGGTGAGTTGATGTCATTTTTTAAAAAAAACCACCTCGTTGTCTCGATACCTATAGTGGCAGCTGGCCAAAACTTTACGATCTTTTGTGAGATCTAATGTACGGAAAAATACGTTTTCTCAGGCATTCCTTTCTGTACATTTTAGAGTCCATGGTCTTGTTTGTCACAAAAATCGGGGTTTTTCGTCCGAAGCTGCAAATACCTTGCCAGATCAAACACTTTTTTGCAAACTTATCGGCAAAAATGAATTTGAATTTGCCGGGGACATCACCCCGACCAGTGACTTTATAAACTTTTTGTCGGAAAGCTGCCCAAAATCTACCTCCACATACGTTTCATCATCCATGAGGATGCATCTGTCGTACTTCGTTAGGACCTTGTTGTATAACTTCCGGGCACGTCCCTTGGCTACTACATTCTGCTGCAATATCCGGTTTGGTTGCTTATTGGCCCGATAAAATCGTATTCCTTCGTAATTTTTGAAAAACTATAATTCATTACGTTTTACCTTTTGACCCCTTGAACCAACGCGTTGCAATGGCTTGAAACTATTTGGCAGTTCTACTCACAAACCCTGAGCGAATATTCAAATCTATTAATTTTTGAAGATAAATGTTATACTTTTTTACTTGTGACTCTTCGTCACACTTTCTAACGAAATCCTTTTAAAAATAAATCCGTGTATCCTTGTATATCGTGTCATCAGTATGTGAAAAATTCTCGATAGTATAGTAATCAGTATCCCCGCATGTTGATGAGTTAAGTAGCATATTTTTTTTTAATTCTTATTGTAGAAAGGATTTCGGATCCATTGATGTACTTTTCAAGAAATGTCGTCGTAAGCATCTTATGCTTATTTTATTAGTAACTGGATTGATGAATCACAACATCGATTGTTTTAAATGTACTTTTGCGCTGTTTTTAGCAAGAAGACTAATAAAGACGGAAATTATCGGAAAACGTGGTTCAGTTAAAAAAAAATTATCAAAATGTGGTTTTCTGTGAAAAAAGTATAACTTTGAGCTTTGAAAGCTAAATGGGATATGAGAGCGTCCTGAGCTTATTCTTTCGTACATTCCTGTGCTGAACATACTATTAGTACCACGGTAAAACAGAAAATAGAAAACGTTTTAACAACAAATAGGAAATCAATCCTTATACTCAACATCGATTTTCTCCCCATCATCAAATACTAGATCACCCTTACCGGGATAAACGGACTGGAAATTACCATCGGCATCGAAGAGCCGCACCTGTTCCAGAGTCATCTCCTTGGATTTATCATAACTAACTACTGCCTTACCTTTCGGTCCCTTTTTCTTTTGACCTTCAGATGAGGCAGTCCGGGTTATCTGAACATCCATCAACAGCATCCGTTTGATCAGTGCCGACATCACCCGACGGCACTGATCCAAACTTACGGTACTAGTCACCTCCAGCAGCATGTCCTGGGTATCCGGACTGATCTTCGTTTCTTCGCAATTCGTTAGCGGTGGCAGACTGATAACTTTCTCATCGTCGGAGAAACATACGAAAACTTTACCCTCCAGAAGGTGCAGAAATTTGTAGATCCCGGAAAAAGTGGATCGTTTTTTCTCCTTCCTGATGGCTTCGGCGTGCTGTCGAAGATCTTCGTAATACTTTCCAGCAGTAATCTTTCCACCTCGAGCACCAAGGGGAGTGATTTCGATTTGATCCGACAGATCCGCCCGGTAGAGTAGATTGCCTTTGATTTTGGTCAAATCGTGGGTAGCAATTGTACCTAGCTCCCGTTTGCCGCACTCGTTATCGTGCAGATCGTTCTGTAGCTGTAGAAACTTCTTCATCGTTGTTATCGAGAAGCCACGAATGATGCAATGCAACAAATGGGGCCTCAAATCTTTGGCTTCTGCGGTGAAAGTGACTTTAAGGGAGGTGTCTTGGGCTTTCAAGATCGTTAGCTTTTGTCGGATATCAGCCACTGGCGGAGGAGAATCTGTGGTTTCTGAGCTTGCTTCCGAGTCGTTTTCCTGTGATTTTTTGGCGGTCGATTTTGGAGGAACGTGTCCGTTCTTTTCGATGTAATCGAGAACCTGCTTGCTGTGGCATTGTTCCACCAATTTTTTCAACCTCTTGTCTTTTAGAGGATTTCCAAGAAGATTGATGTCTGAAAATATAAGGAAAAAATAACTACGATTTAGATTGAGACTTTATAAATTCTAACAAAAATTCGAACAAAAATGATGAAATCACGATCATTTTCTACTCAGTGTTGTGGAGAACACTCACCTTTCAATTTGTGACACTTGACCAATGATTTCGGAACCAACTCAATCTTGTTTCCAGCTACGTTGAGAACTTTCAAACTTAACTGCTGTTGAAGACCATCAGGGATTTCCGTGATTTCATTTTTCTCGAGTATGATCTTGAAAAAATAAGGGCAATAAATAATTTAAGGTTAAAAAATAAAAGAAAATTAAATACTTCAGATAAGGCTGGAATATGGTTCGCATTCGCCTTCACTTCCGGCAAAAGCGGAAACTCCTCCAGTAGATTCGAGGACACATTTATTACCGACAACCTATCCAATCCACTCAAATCCACCCGTTTCAACCTGTTTCCAGACAGATTAACCGTCGTAAGCGATTTAAGCTGTCCCAGCTCCTCCGGCAGCGTTTCTATTCGATTACCGGACAAATCGAGCACTTTCAAAGCAGAAAGTTTACCAATTTCCGCCGGAACTGCGCTTATTTGATTGCGAAACAACAGCAATGATTGTAAATTTTCCAAATTGGCAATCTGTGGTGAAATACTGGCCAGCGGTGAATCGTTTATATCCAGGAGATTCAACGCCTTCAGTAGAAAAATAGCTTCATCCAACTGATCGTTGTTGGATTGGAACCTCTTTTGAGCGGTGCTTCCGGAAAGCTTCAGCTCCCGCCGGTTTTCCTCTTTGGCTGTCTGTACTTCCGGCCACATTGTGCTGCTCGACCGATGAAACACGGACACAAAACTCCCTTTTTAAAGTAAACCGCTTACCGGAGTTTCGAAATAACTTGTAATATCCACGCGAAATTACAACGAAATTAGAATGACATCAACAGAAAAACACGCGGCTTAAGCTGATGAGGGAGCTCAGTGAGTTCTAGTGAGTTCCTGTTTTGTTTTTGTTCGGTAGAATTCACGAAAAATTTATTTATACAGTTTTGAGTTTTTCATAACACATTCCAATTAATGCAATTGATTGCGTGGATTGCACAAAATAGTGAGTTTTGTAGTTATCAGTTTCTTGCATTAATCTAAAGAATTGAGTTGTTTGTCTAAATACTTTCAATTTTCATAGGTTTTAAACCCAAATTAATAAAGGGATGGATAATTCCATAAAAACAAAAAAATATAAAATAAAAAACAACACCAAAAATGAAAATATAAAAAAATTACAATAATGACATAATGTGTAACTACAAAATAAAACACGTGAAAAAACAAAAATCACAAAAAGACGCAAAATTACTACACACTCATCTGGCGCAACCCCTTATAATGTAGTTTTGACCCGTTATCGGAAAAGACTGGGTTAACTCCTTTTTCATGTAAAGGCCTTGTACCCTTTATAGTGTACACAGCTTGTACGTCAAACAGAGGTGAAAATTAGTAATGTAAACATGTAAAATCTACACATTATTTTGGAAGCCCGCTCTGCATGGCGATGTCAGCCCTTTGATGTTAGCCCTTTAAAGTGTCAGAAGGATGGAAAGAAAATAATAAAAATAAAACTGATTTTGAATTTCTTTATTCATGCTGGTCATTTATTTATTTTCATGCTGGTGTTATAAAATATAGGATTTAGCGATTCCATTTCAACAAATCACATTTAAACTCAAACACAACTTTTAAACTTATTGCTTAATCCACAATGCAAACCGTATATACCATCACTCTCGGATAGAATGACAAGTTAGAAGACTACCCTTTATTTAGTAAGCCAGCTTTTCTAAATAATGTGTAAAATTGACTCGATGAAACGACACTTTTTTTTGACAGATCTCGGCTGTTCGCAATAATGGGTCAATTTTACAAGTTTAAGGTGTTGCGCCAAATGAGTGTGTATTTCAATTTTTAAAAACTACATATGAGGAAAAAAAAATGACAAAAAAGTAAAAATTAGTGAACTTTCATATAAGAGAAGCGACATCTGATATCCCTCTTAAAATGAAATATGTGGCAACATCGCCGAAATCTTGGACAAAAAAAATTCCCAGCACTGCTTTCTGGCTCAATGTTCAAGCTCTAAAGTGAACGCTCCTTCAATCCAATAAAACAACATTGAACTCGATGCCCGAAGGATCGCGATAAACGGTATGAATGACTTGAATTTCGTTAATTATCAGTTTGCTTTCTAACTAGATACATGATTCACCAAAGCATTAAAAAAAAATTGCACCAAATCATAAATTCATATGACCAGCTAAAAAATTATCTGTTTGAACTATAACAACAATCGCAATACCTTCCTTGGTTGAGTTTTCAATAATGTCGTGATCTCAGCTATTCAAGCATCTTTTACAGCACAACCCGCATCACCGTTTCACAAAACTACATCTAAAGTGACACAAATCATCACGATTTTTTTTCCTCGATCAACCGAACTACTTCCATCTGCTACAACATTAGTTTTCAGAATGACTCTTTCAACTTCCAACAGCACACATGCAAATTCTGAATCAATCATCCGTGTGGTGAAGCGAGACAAAATCATTCATACAGCTCATCTGTCTCCCTTTTTCCATTCGGCCTACCCAGAGTGCCTCCAGTAGGGTGGGTGCATACTGAGGAAAAGTAGGCAAGGGGTACTAAAAGTTTCTCATTGGTGGGGGGTGGAGACGGTGCGCTTTTTGACAGCGAATTGTTCGCCTACCATGCCTACGATTACGATTGCCTGTCACAAGGGTCACAAGATGGACGATTCCGTGCATTGGTATAAGAACACACCTAGCTTTACCCGCCTTGGGCCTACCACAGTTTATTCCATTGACTCGTATTCTGTTTTTACACACTAAATCTCAATGAACTATCTTACATTTTTCTTACACACCATTATTTCATGCACACTTTTTTCTACACTATACTATTATTTCCTACAAATAAGAAAGGTAAAAGCTCTGCGACAAAATGCTCGGATCGATTGGAATCGATTTTGACAGTTCTTTTGTATCGATTGGAATTTTGTGTTTCAGATGTCACTTCTCTTATATACAGGTTCACTAGTAAAAATAACAAAAAAGATAAAAATTTGAAAAAAAAATACAAAAATTACAAAAATTTTGAAAAAATACAAAAATTACAAAAATTAAAATAATTACAAAAGTTACAAAAATTTCAAAAATTACAACAATAACAAAAATTACAAAAAATACAAAAATTAAAAAATTACAAAAATTACAGAAATCACAAAAAATACAAAATTGCAAAAAATTACAAAAATTACAAAAATGATTAAAATTACAAAAATTACAAAAATTTAAAAAAATACAAAAATAACAAAAATTACAAAAATTACAAAAAAAACAAAAATTAAAAATTACAAAAATTACAAAAATTACAAAAATTACAAAAATTACAAAAATTACAAAAATTACAAAAATTACAAAAATTACAAAAATTACAAAAAAACAAAAATTTCAAAAATAACAAAAAATTACAAATATTACAAAAATTACAAAAATTATAAAAATTACAAAAATTACAAAAATTACAAAAATTACAAAAATTACAAAAATTACAAAAATTACAAAAATTACAAAAAATTACAAAAATTACAAATATTTCAAAAATTACAAAAATGACAAAAAAAAACAAAAATTACAAAAATTACAAAAATTACAAAAATTACAAAAATTACAAAAATTACAAAAATTACAAAAATTACAAAAATTACAAAAATTACAAAAATTACAAAAATTACAAAAATTACAAAAATTACAAAAATTACAAAAATTCAAAAATTACAAAAATTACAAAAATAAAAAAAAATACAAAATTTACAAAACTAGCGTGTTGCCAAAATCGAACGGGGTCTGTAATAACAAGAATTTCAAAAATTTCTAAAGTTACAAAAATAACACCAAAATCTCCAAAATTATAACTTTTTTAAGAATTACGAGATTCACCAAAATACAAAAATTACCATGTTTTTAATACAGGTCGGACTCGATTATCCGGAGTATCGATTTTTTTTTCACTCCGGATAATCGAATCTTCCGGATAATCGAATCATAAAAAAAATGTTTTTTTTTCAGTCTGAGGACGTTAAACTGTAATTTTTTTGTGCATTATTTTTGTAAAATGCAGTGGCGTATAGCCAGAAATCATTTTTATAGGAAAAAGGGGTAAAGCCGTGATAAAAAAAAAAACAAATTTGTAATATTAAACAATTACAGTAGTTTCTCGATTTTATCACTATTCGATTTTATCAATACTCGCCAAATTCACGCTCGATTTTATCACGGTTAAATTATTATTTCGATTTTATCACGATTTTTAAGAAATCATTCAGAAACCATTACCAGGTCCTTAATTTTCATTCAAAAGCATAGAGCGTCTTTGTTTATGATATTTTTATGGTTTATGTTATAGTATATAGGTATCCAATAATATGAAAATGCCATTGAACTGCTTATTTTATCTGTATAGTGTTTAAAATCGTCATTTGGATTTCAAAAACGCTTGTAATAATCGACAAAAGTATTCTAACGTCACGCTGATGCAAGTGTTGTTACTTGGTGTCGTGAATTTCCATAACATTCAGAAAACAATAATCACAATAGAACTCCCGCAAACTTTTCGGCAAAGAATATAAACACACCTTTTGTCGTCAACAACGTTTTGCAAACTGATTTTATTTCCTTTTTCTTTCCCTGTTACAGCCGTTTGTTTTCTCTATTGATTTCTCTTTTCATTTCGCCGTTATTTTTCTCTTTCCGATAACGGCTCATTGGTGCGAGCCGTCAGCCTAGCAGTGCAACCAAAATATATTTGAATATTCATCTCTCACACTATGAAATTGTTACACCTAATAATTTATTTATACTATAAGCTATTGTTCCTACATCTTCCCTCTCTCCTACTCTAAATAAAAACTTTAAAAAATGTTTTTGAATTATTTAGTTTTTTAGGTTCCGATAAGAGCTGTTTGATGAATACTCTTAAGCTTCTAACGAAGGATACACCATGATGTTCATTTGTTCAGTCGAAAAATGATATCCGCTAACTTCCTTTTTGGAAAAAACCTCTTTGCGTTTGTCCGTTGAAATGGGATGCTCAACCTTATCTTTTGTATAATCTAAACCTGGAAATAAGGAAATATTAATATTGCCATTTTAGATTATTTACAACAACCTCTGTTTAGAGTAGATTATACCACCAATTGAAGGATCATCCTCAAAATCATTTACAGCTGGTAGTGCTATTTCCCTGACTATTACTTTAGTTTTGAACGCATCTGTCGCCACGGATAATGAATTCAGAACCAATAAGCTTCAAAATCGCGTATCTGTTCCTTGTTGGGGCTGATTTCAGTCGTAAGAGAGTTTAACTGGTAGAATGATGAACCTAGGGAACTGTTTCAAAGACACTGCACATATCTTACCTGAAAACTTTTTAGTAGCATAAAACAAATTATATCGGTGCTTTTAAACCATTTGTATCTCAGTACTGTGCTATGTACAAGCACGCCCAACCAATAAAACCACATAACAATTTCCATGAAATTGAAATAATTTTTTTTACACAGTCAATTCTGCTGTTATAGCAAACAAATAGTTTTCGAATCAGAGATGTTCATTGAGAATTGCTTGCTAAATCCTTTATTTGTAAATTCCTAAGTTTTTAGATCTTAGGTTAAAAAACATTTTTCCTTTCAATTAAACTACATTCTGAGCCTAAATAAAAACGTAATTACAAATAGCTCGTTATTATCTGCGAAATCTGAAATATCCAAGTAGAGTGAGATTGTAACAAGTACCTCATTGCCTCACAATTTAGACGTGTTGCTCCATATCAGTGACTAAAATTAATAAAAGACAGAGACATTGAATTAAGCTCATACATTGTTTCTATCCCACATAATAGCAAAGTTTTTTTTAATAGATTTTTGATCAGTTGTGAAAAAAAATGTTTATTCCAAAAATCATAACTATAAACATGACGATAATTAGTATAAGAGATGTATCTACCTTTATACAAAATTTTAATTTGCCTTCTTTATTCAAAGTCAATTAGTATGTTTAACCATGTTGATTTAAAAAAATAACCAAAAAATATGTTATTATTTATGTACAAAAAATATCCTGAAAAATTGATCTACTTTTGTGATAACACCAGGGTTTATTATACGAAATTTTGTTTTTTTTTACATGGACTATAGAAAAAAAATATTGTAAAAAAAATTAATTTATTATAGATATATTTTTCACGTTATGTATAAAATTTCAATCATCAGATTTCAGCATAAAAAAAACATGTATTCAGAAAAATATTCATAGAAAAACAGGTTTTCCCAAAATTGCAATATATGCGATATCATAAAATATTGAACTCAAATTAAAAATTTTGCAGAAGAAAAATAATTTTTAATGCGGAAATTTAAATTTTGAGGTTAATATTTTGGAGTAAAAAAAATTGTCTTATCACGATTTGGATTCCAACTTATAAAAAATGCACGCGAACATTCAACGGAGAAAAGTTTTCCTTCAGTCCGATTAAGATTTAAAAAGATTTCCTGTTGACTTTTGAAGATTTTTTCTAACTAGATTTTGATTTGATGGATATTTCACTAATACTATTCGTCTTAATAAAATCCGAAGATTTTTATACAATTTAATCTGATTTATTTAGAGATAAAAATATTGAAAAACATACTTACAATCCTAACATATTTGAATGATGACGCTCCTTTAATAATTATAAGTCGTTGAGAGAAAATTACACTGAGGATGAAGTTTGACGTCCTTGAAAGTTCTGGCAAGTCTGTTCAGTGTTTCTCCCCTGATAGCAAACGTTTTGATTACAAAAATAACTTATTATGACGACCTTTTGTTAAAGCGAGAAAATAATCATATATGTTTTGCCAAGCTTTTTAAAACCTTAAGTTCCTCTCCAGTCGTTCTTCCCCTGCATTAAGAATTCATATTAAATGAATAGACAAATTACCTTCAATAATATAGTTAGTAATCACTATAGGCTTTCAACAGAATTTTAAATTTATTCAGCTTTGTTGCCTGCTATACTGTATTAAAAATCAATAAATTATTGAAAAACGTACTGCTTAAGGTTTTTCATTGTCGATTTAAATTACAAAAAAAAATGAGGCCCTGTAAGATATAACGAACAAAAATTTTTTTAACCATTTTATAGTAGTTAAACATTATTACTCACACGTGGCTTCTAGAAAGCAAATGCTGCCGCACCAACACATTTCATTCATCGTGCCAATAAAGTTGTTTCAATTGTTATTTTGCACATTCATATTTTGATATTTTTGGTCTGGTATTAAATTGACACCTTATTTATTCCCACTCAATGCTGCAAATCAAAATATTTGATAAAGCGCAACTCGCGGCTTTTCGTAGTAGTGAAAAATAAAGTTTTCTTTTATTTTTAATTTTTTTTTTCCACTTGATGCTTCCATTGATTGCGTCACTTGAAACTTTTTTAATGCAAAGTCTATATTTCATTATTTTTAAGCTTTTATCAAATCATTACTTATTGTCACTCGGGGCTTATCTAAATGTTTGATAAGTTGCGCTCTTCGATGGTTTTTAAATAATATTGCCAGAATATTTTTATGTTTATTCTCTTGTTAATAAATTTTATTTGTTGCCACTTGATGCTTTCAGCAACGATGTGCTTCCATTCTGAAGTATTTCATTTATTCACCACTCGAGGGTATTATATTTTGGTATTTCCATTATTTTAATCTTTTTGTTATTCTCTGCATCAGGATGTTACATATCTACAAATTAACTAAATAAGTTGCCGTTCAAGGTTCTCAGCCATAAAATCCTTCTGTTTTAATATGATTTATTTAATTGTGCCATTCGAGGCTATGATTTGCAATGATAAATTAATTTAGATTTTTTTTTAAATTAATACATTTCAATTTAAACTTAGTTTGTTGCCAATCGAAGTTCTCGGTTCGCAAATGCTAATATTCTTGTAATGCATAATTCGTATTTAGCAATTTCAATTATTTTTCGTTAATTTTATAAAACATTATGTGTTGCCACTCGAGGCTTTCTGCATTAGAATGCTCGGTTTCTTAAATATTTGGTAAGTTGGGCCACTCGAGGCTCTTCATTGTAATGGAAAATCCATATGTTGGTATATTGATACAATAAATTTAAATTTTGTTGTTGCCACTCGTGGCTTTCAGCATTTATACACTACCAGTCAAAAATATTTGATAAATTGTACCATTCGAGACTTTTTTACTCTATTGTTCCATCCAATATTGTTACTTCGTTTTTGTATTCATTTAAACTTGACTTGTTGCCACTCGAGGCTTCTAGCAATAAAATGCTTTCACTCTAAAATATTTCATTAAATGTGCCACTCGAGGCTTTTTGTTGTAATGTAAAATTCATATTTGTAACATTATTTGTTGCCACTCGAGGCTTTTTGCATAAAAATGCTGCCAATCTAAACATTTAATAGGCGGTTACAATTTTTTGTAAATTCATTTTTTGTTTGATTTTTTCCCATTTAAACTTTACTTGTCGCCACTCGAGGCTTTCAGCAATATTTCAGCAGTATTTTCATCCTTCAGTTTTTAATTTTTTTGTTGCCACTCGAGGCTGTTTGCATTAATCCCTATCTAAATAAAATTTGAAAAATTGTGCCACTCGAGGCTTTTCGTTGTAATGTCGAACCCATATTTTGGTATTTCCATTCTTTCAATTTAAATTTTGACGATGCCACTCGAGGCTTTTTGCACTAATATGCTAGCAGTCTTAAATATTTGAATTTTGCGCCACTCGAGGCTTTTACTATATCATTTCATTCAATATCGTTACTACTTTTTTAAATTTAAACTTCATTTGTTGCCACTCGAGGCTTTCAGCAAAAATATGCTTTCACTCTAATACTGTATTTGTTTTCTCCACTCGTGGAGTGTTCCACCGTACCCGATAAAAACAAACACAAATCCTCGCCAGTGTATTGCTACCTCGCTCACTCACACGCTCTCTCGCAACACTGGCAAAATTATCGGTGGGCCACCGTCCGTAAGCAGAACTCCGACAGGTCAAAACCAGTGCAACACCGTCCGAATAAACAAACAGTTTGACAGCACCTAGTGGTGCACCAGTGCAACACTAGTGCAACACTCGGCATAAACAAATACGGTATAAGATACTCCAACAATTGTGCCACTCGAGGCTTTTCATTGTTGCCAAATTCATATTTGAAACGTTATTTCTTGCCACTTAAATTTTTAATTTAAACTTTATTTGTTGCCACTCGAGGCTTCTAGCAATAATATGCTTCCACTCTAAAATATTTCATTAATTGTGCCACTCGAGGCTTATTGTTGTAATGCTAAATTCATATTTGTAATATTTTTTGTTGCCACTCGAGGCTTTTTGCATTAATGCCAATCTAAATCTGAAATTGATACATTGTGCCACTCGAGGCTTTTCGCTGTAATGTCGAACCCATATTTTGTTATTTCCGTCATTTCAATTTGAATTTTGTTGTTGCCACTCGAGGCTTTTTGCACTAATATGCTACCAGCCTTAAACATTTGAATTTTTGCGCCATATGTTGATCAATATATGTTATTGTAATTTCTCTTTTTTTCATTGAAATTTGATTCGATGCCACTCGAGGCTTTTACTATATTATTTCATTTAATATTCTTACTACTTTTTTAATTTAAACTTAATTTGTTGCCACTCGAGGCTTTCAGCGAAAATATATTCAACACTTTATTTAAACTTTATTTGTTGCCACTCGAGGCTTTCAGTAATAAAATGCTGCCATTTAAGAGTATTTTGATTTGGTTTTTTCATCCTTTAATTTTTTTATTTTCTGTTGCCACTCGATTTGGTTTTTTCATCCTTTAATTTTTTTATTTTCTGTTGCCACTCGAGGCTTTCTGCATTAGAAATTTTTGATAAATTGCGCCACTCGAGGCTTTCAATTGCAATGTAGGTTTTAATATTTTTGTCTAGGTTTTTCGATTTGGCCCCCAGTAATAAATGTTTCTATTTAAAATTATTTCATTGAATTATGCCACTCGAGGCTATGACTTAAATTTTAAATTTTAAATATCTTTATGAATTCATACTATAATTGTTTGAAAAAATTTTCGTTTCGTAAAGAAATGTTATTTTTTTATGCCCCTCTTAGCTCTCATTTAAAAGGTGCTGCCATACTACACTATTTGATAAGTTGTCACATGAGACTTTTCATTGTAATATAGAATCCATCTTCTGGCAATTCCATTATTTGATTATTTTTGTGCCACTCGTGGCTTTTTGCATAAGAATATTTTATAAATTGCGTCATTATCGAATTTTTCAAAACTATTGTTTTCATTATTTCAAACTTAACTATCCATAGTCATGTTTAATTTTAATGGATATCAAAATAACTGTTCATTATATTTTGTTTATAATGCCACTTCATTTATACTAAATTTTAACTTGTGTTTTTCTATGTTTATTGAATAATTGAAACATAATTTGTTGCCCCCCAAGGCTTTCAGTATTTGAATCCTGCCATTATTTAATACTTCATAAATTTTGCCGCTCGAATTTGAAATTTGAGAAACGATCTTAGTTTTATCATTTACTTTTGTTGCATTGAAATGAAGTTTTATATATATCCCTATTTATGAATTGTCTCTTATTATTTCTCAATCCATGTTTTTATCCCTCCGATTGATCTTCCAACAATAAATTAGAAATTTAATTTTAAGGAGAGATTCCTTTATCCGTCTCACAAGAAATCGAAAAACATTAGTTCGAAATTTGCATGTGATTTCTTGATCCGTCTCACTGTTCTCGCAACAAGAAATCGACTTAAAAATTACCATTTTCAATGAAAATAAGAATTTAAGAAATATATAATTCACTTAACCCTTTTTTATCGAGTTCCATCAATTATGAATGTGTTCGTGCCGTGGAACCGCCATCAGAAAATAATCAATCGCAATCAACTTTCACTTCCATTAAAAATTGAAGGTAAAACATTACAGATCAAACACAATTTATTTACGATGCTATTTAAACAACTATTAACAATCGTCATTATCCATACTGTGGTATCCTGTTTGGAGCTAAAACCTAAACTGGAATGTGAAACCGGCTTTGAGAGTGTAGAGTCAGTCTTGGTGAGAACGGTACGCGAATACAGACGTATGAATAAGAGTGCTTGTGGTTTAGATATTAATAATCCGAAATATCATATTGGCGATCCTCTGCCAGTGAATTTTAGAAACATCAAGGATAAGAAGTCACAATTTGGTAAGTAATAGAACTGTTATTTTAGTCTGAGATGTGGTATAGTTTTCATAAGCATTCCGTGAAAACGAAAAGTGCAGCCATTTTGGAGGACGCATAGCCATAATCAGTTCAAGACACTAAAGAAAAGGACAGCTATTAATAAAGGAGAGAAAAAGAAAAGAAATCGTGCATAAATCTACTGTTCGTGTTGCCAAGTTGCATCCTAGAAAACAAAATAAAAAGGAACACGAATGAGACGTAGTCAAAATTGAAAAAAAAAGTTTAGTCGGGTTTGGTCCAAGACAAACTAAATTGATAGAACTGAGTCGGATAAGGTCCATGACCAAGTTTCAATATATTGACAAGCATCATGTAAACTTGAACCTGGGTAAGCCATGGTCAAAGTTAAGTTAAAGTTTAGTCGGGTTTGGCCCAAGACAAACTAGTTAAAATGAACTGAGTCGGAATAAGTCCATGACCAAGTTTTAAGATGTTGTCTTGCCTCGAAAAGAGAGTATTGAATCGATAGTTGTGAAATTGTTGAGCAGGGATTTGCCCAAGACCAACTAAACCAACTAAACAGAATTTGAAGAAGAGTTTATTAAAAAAAACAAAAAAAAAATCATTACCAAAAAAAAAAAAAAAAAGCAAAGCTGAAAGCACTGCACTATGAAGAGAAATCGATACGTGATGTGTTCAACCAAAAATGGTACAAGGTAATCAGAAGTGAACTATAGATATCCTTTTCTAAATTCCCACAGGACTATACTTCGCTCCTTGTTGAAGAAAGACAGCCTGAGTAATTTTGGTGGTCAAATAAAGATGTTTTTCTACTGACGGCGCCCATTTTGTTTCTTGAAACCGTTGCGCTGCTACTCTCGTTTGTGGAAGTCATTTTTTAATTTTGTGAAGGAAAAACTTTGGATTTTATAAGACAGGTATGTTAAATATATAACCTTTAATGTAAGATTACTGACAAAGACAATTTATTAGGATGAGTGGTTTTTGGCATGAAAGCGACATCTCGTTGTCGGATGATTCTGACGGAGGGTGTACCCCGGAAAAAATGCCAGTACCAGCTGGAAAAAAATCTGCGTATTACAAGAAAAATACCAGCGTAACTAGCGTAGAGCAAAAGAGAGAGGACAATACGAGATCTGATTGGCTTTCTGGACCGTGGCCGCTAAAGCCTTTTAATGAATCCCTTCCGCCAAATCAAAGAAAAGCAGAATGGTTCCGCTTCAAGGGACAGTTCGAAAGAATTGTATCGTGTAAAGGCACTGTTGATTCCTCTACCAAACTGACTGGGCTCAAGATTTTTGCAGGTGATTATCTGCTAAGCATTATAGAGCTGCAGGAAAAGATGTTTACAGGTGATCAAAACGAAGTGTATGACTATACAATTAATGCACTTAATAAATATTTTGGCCAAACTTGCGACACAGCAAAAGAAAGAATCAAATTTCGTGAGATGGAAATGGAACCGACCGAGTCTTTCATGGACTGGGTTTTACGCCTTGAGTCGCAGGCAAAGTTCTGTGATTTTGTCGAGGATCAAAGGAAGGAAGAGTTTGTCCAAGCGTTGATCCGACGGTCCGTTCCAGACATAGCTCAAAAGCTCTTTGAGATGTCTAACATTTGGGAAAATGATCTCGAACTAATTATGAATCACGGAAAGCATTTAGATTACATTCGGAACGAAACTAGGCGCTCTGGGGAAGCCGGTGGAAAAAGAGGTTTATCGATTGAAACCCCGGAAAGCACTTATGAAGATTCGCGTTATAAACCAGTTAACACAGTATCGTTTCGTAAGCGTAAACTCAATACAAACCGTTTTGGATCTTTTCGGAAGCATGATTCAGATCGTTTTCCACCTCAGCATGGTAACAATTTTGTTCAGGGCCCATCTCGACGTCGTCCGTGGATATCTGACTGTACCAGGTGTGGCGAGAACCACGTTCCAATGGAATGCAAAGCTTATAGGGCTCAGTGCTATAGATGCGGAAAATGGAATCATTTCAAAAAAGTGTGCTACTCTCCAATTGATGATAATGAGCACCGGAAACATTCTGACTGGAGTCGTTCGGGCAGGAAACATGTTGATCGACAGCAGCAATGGAAGAAGGAGGCCGAGAACATAAATCAGGTAGCTACAGAGAATTTAAATGAATAGTTACTTATCTTTTTATCACACTTACACTGTTTTTGCTTACTTTTTTTTTTAATCTCAAATAAATTTGGAAAAGATCTTCATTCAATCACATAAACATTTTCATTTCGCAAAATGTAAACAAACTGTACAAACTGCACTGAAACAAAATCTATTTTTAGTACTTGAGTTTTACTGAGGGTAAAATGATAATGAAATGCATGGTAATATTTTTTTTTTTGCTTATTTTTAATTTTTGCTTTTGGCTTAGAAACAATAATTTTTTCTGTTTGTTATTAGAAACTATTGTCGTGAGAATTCATGGGAAATAGAATGATAATCTCATAACGATTTTTTTTTCTTTGTTTTTTTTTTTCTGACAATAATATTGCTTTGTTTTGCAAACATGAATTATAAACTTAACGTATTTGTTGTCCTATTATTTGTAGTTGATTACTGGAAAAACTCATCAGCAGAGAAACACTGATTCGAGATTTATCAAATGTTTCATTGGATCGGAGAACATTACATTTCTAATAGATTCTGGCGCAACCGTAAACACAATAACAAGCGAAATTTGGAATTCAATTAAAAAGAATTGTCGTACTGTTGTACAGGACTTGACTGTACATCCTACGGAGGTGTTGCAGGGTTATGCATCCCAATCGCCTTTAGAAATTGAATGCGCTTTTACTGCATATATTGGTGTTGCTGGAAGCAACAATCCTTTGGAAATAGCTAAATTCTTTGTGGTCAAGGGTACCAAGTTGTCGCTGCTAGGTTTTGAAACTTCAGAAAAATTGCGTCTTATTAGGATTGGGCCATTTGAAAATGTTAATAGTCTTACTACATCACAGTCCGAACAAATGAAATGTATGAATACGAAAAGTATGAGCATATTTCCGAAAATACCCATTAAAGGTGTTAAGTTCAGAGTGAACGAACATGTTATACCTAAACAAATTATCAGATACAATATACCTAAAGCGTTTGAGGCAGCTTTGAATGAAAGGTTAAGAACGATGGAAACGCAAGGTATCATAGAAAGAGCTGACAAAGAGCAGGACTCAATAACGTTCGTATCCCCATTAGTGTTGGTACCAAAAGGAAGTAACGATTTCCGTATTGTTATTGACTACCGAGAAGTGAACAAAGCTATAATTCGAGAACCTTATCCAATGCCCAGTCTTGAAAAAATTTGGACCGAGATCCCTAACGGTGGCGGCAAACTTTTCTTTAGCAAACTTGATCTTAAAGATGCGTATTTTCACATTGGGCTTCATGACGATGTACGCCATCTTACGACGTTTATGTCCGCTAATGGTTTGATGCGTTTCACAAGATTGCCATTTGGATTGTCATGTGCTCCAGAGCTTTTTCAAAGCACCATGGAAAAACTATTGGTCAAGTGCAAGAATGTTATTATCTATTTAGATGATATTCTTGTGTTCGCAAAAACCCTGGAGGGACTGAAGAATAATGTGAAGCTAGTTAAGGACACCCTACATCACAACAATCTTACCATAAACGAGAAAAAATGTTTATATGACCAAACGACAATTGATTTTCTTGGATTTACTATTGATGGTTCTGGAATTCTGCCAACGTGTGAGAAGCTGTCAGATATTAAGAATTTTGTGAAACCAAAAGACCTTTCAGAGCTACGTAGTTTTTTGGGAATGATGACGTTCATAAGCCCGTTCTTGGAAAATTTTTCTCACAGAACCAAACCGTTGCGTGAGCTACTCACACCCAAATCGAAATTTCAATGGGAGCAAAAACATCAAATAGCTTTCGAGGATTTAAAACAGGCTGCGGAAAACGATCTAATCAAAAGAGGGTATTTCGATGAAAATGATAAAATAATTCTGTATACCGACGCATCGCCGTGGGGTCTGGGAGCGACTCTCGTCCAAGAAAGTTTCGACAACAAGAATCGTAGAATTATTGCTTGTGCCTCTAAGAGCCTTACTGCGGCAGAGAGTCGCTATCCTCAGTTGCATAGGGAAGCACTTGGAATAGTGTGGGCCATGGAGAGATTTTCGTATTATCTATTGGGAAGAAAATTTACGTTGCGATCGGACAGTGAAGCGCTTATGTTCATGGTTAAAAAAGAAAACCGTAAGGACATTGGAAAACGAATCATGTCTAGAGCCGAAGGGTGGTTGCTCAGAATGGACCATTATCAGTTCGATTTTGAACACGTTTTGGGGAAAAATAATATTGCCGATGCTGCTTCAAGAATATCTCCAAGGAAAAATGATGTCGAGTTTGATTTAGAAAAACAACCTCATGAATTGTGCTCAGTAACGGCGGACATGAATGGGCTCAATGATGAGCTTTTGGCCTTAACTAATTCTCAGGTGAAAATGGAATTTGAGAACGATTCTGAACTCCAAGAAGTTTGTCAGTGGATCGACAAAAAAGAAAAATGGCCCGCACATATTTCAAAATATCAAGCTTTTCAGGAAGATCTGTACGTCCAGAATGGGATGCTCATGAAAAGAGAAAAGATGGTGTTACCTATTAAATTGCGCGCTCGGGCGTTATCGCTGGCTCACCGCAGTCACCCTGGTATGTCAACAATGAAGTATTTCCTCAGGCAAGGGCTCTGGTGGCTCGGTATGGACAAGGACATTGAAGACTTCGTAAAGCGCTGTCCGGAATGCCAGTTAGTCATCAAGGGTAGTAAACCGCTTCCCATTACCTTGACTGAACTACCTAAGAATCCATGGGATTACGTTTCAATGGATTTCGCATGTGCATCAGATATTCGTGGTTGGAAAGCTTTGGTGCTGGTTGATAATTACTCTCGTTTTCTGGTTGCGATGCCTATGGAAAAGACCGACATAAGTGCGCTGAAAATAGTGTTGAAGAAAATTTTCAATACTTATTATATTCCTAAAACATTGAAAGCGGACAACGGCCCTCCATTCAACAGCACAGAACTCGAAAATTGGCTGAGAAATGTTTGGGGAGTAAAATTGATACATACAACCCCACTCAACCCAACTGAAAACGGTTTAGTTGAAAGGAGCATGCAAGGTATAAATAAAATAAGCGCTATTGCAAACTTACGAAAGCAAAATTGGAGGGAAGCTCTATCCGATTACGTTGCTGCATATAATTCATGGCCGCATCATGTTACGAAAGTTCCTCCAGCTGAACTAATGTTCGGACGAGCAATCAGGTGCCTAGTACCGAATTGCCGAACTGATACGAAACAGTTTGATGATGACGAATTGCGCGAAAGGGATCGTATGGCCAAGTTTGTTCGGAACTCTAGGGAAGATGCTCGGCGACATGCAGGTGATCCTCAGATTGGTATTGGAGATACGGTACTAGTTGAACAATCCAAGAAGGACAAAACGGATACGAAATACAAAAACGCCTTACACAAAGTAGTGAAAATTTCTGGTGCTGGAAGAACAACAATACAAGATTTGACAACAAACCGAGAACTTGAGCGGAATGTCAAACACTTGAAAAAATTCAATGGTAGAAATTTGGGAAATGATGGTATAGTACAGACAATCGTGAAATTATTGCAATGTAATTTAATTTCTTTAATTACTTTTTTTTTTTTTATTTTCTTTTAGTTGCTTCGGAGGATGACTCCTCAGACACGGAGATGCATTCAAGGGAACCCTTTATTGTGACCGGGGATGGTAAAGCTGGCGATGAACTTGATGGAGCACCTCCAAACAAAAGGCCTCGTTCCACACGACAAATCAAGCGTCCTCAGAAATATTTGGATAACGTTGAATCGAATATTTATTGAAAGCCAGCGTTATTTACGTCCCGGGGAGGATGTGGTATCCTGTTTGGAGCTAAAACCTAAACTGGAATGTGAAACCGGCTTTGAGAGTGTAGAGTCAGTCTTGGTGAGAACGGTACGCGAATACAGACGTATGAATAAGAGTGCTTGTGGTTTAGATATTAATAATCCGAAATATCATACATACATGTCATATTTTCAAATAATCAACAAATTCGTATTCAAGGATGAAAAACAACACTCTGAAATTGGTGTTTTTTTCTTGTGAAATCGTCCTCTTGATTGATACGGCACTTTTATTGTAATTTCAGAAGAGAAACACAAACGAAAACTTTATTTCATTCAAATCCTGTTCTTTCTCATTAAATTTTTACTTACTTGTTGGGAGCTTTAGGTTCGCCACCGAGCTTACGCCATTGTCGTGAATTTCCATAACATTCAGAAAACAATAATCACAATAGAACTCCCGCAAACTTTTCGGCAAAGAATATAAACACACCTTTTGTCGTCAACAACGTTTTGCAAACTGATTTTATTTCCTTTTTCTTTCCCTGTTACAGCCGTTTGTTTTCTCTATTGATTTCTCTTTTCATTTCGCCGTTATTTTTCTCTTTCCGATAACGGCTCATTGGTGCGAGCCGTCAGCCTAGCAGTGCAACCAAAATATATTTGAATATTCATCTCTCACACTATGAAATTGTTACACCTAATAATTTATTTATACTATAAGCTATTGTTCCTACACTTGGGTTGGTTAGTCGCTTTAAAAAATTTAATCTTTTGGTTATGCGAATCATATAAAAATGTGGGTGAATTTAAGCGTTTTTGAAAAGAGATAAGTGTCTCTGATTTCTTTGTTGAACTTGTTTATTTTAAAGGGTGGCGTGCGCAATCCTTATTGGATAGCCTTTAGTATTGCCTGAATGGATAATTTAGGAAGAATAAAATGAAATTCTGCTAGTTTTGTCTGAAAATATGACTAAGATTTCTGTTTTTCTATACATATAAAGACAAAAGATTATCTGCCCATAAAGCAAATTTCGAGAAATACACTGAAAAAGTCAAAGTTGAGCAAATTTTAAAATATTTTTCGAATAAATATACTTTTTAGTTCATCAAAGGTGTTGAGATTAAAATATTGAAGTTTGAAATAAGCAGAAACAAATTTTTTGATGCTAATTTTTTTGAACTTTTTTTCAAAATCGAAATAAGAGATAACGACTGTTAAATTTCCATCAAAACAAAATAACTTACTTTAATTAGATGTAGACTATCAAATGGATATACAACATGGTTTTATTTCAAGAAAAAGCAAAAAATTTGCTTTAGAGAAGAATAATTAGAACTGAAAACGATCCTTTTTGTTTAGTAATCTTTAATAATTACGCCCTATGATCGAAATTTATTGATACAAAACGTTTCCACTACTGAAAATATTATAACTTATTGATTAAAGACAGTAAAAATACTTTTTTCTACTTCAATTTTTAGTTTCGCCAAATTCACGGTTTCGCCATATTCACGGTGAAATTTTAGAGAAGAATAATTAGAACTGAAAACGATCCTTTTTGTTTAGTAATCTTTAATAATTACGCCTTATGATCGAAATTTATTGATACAAAACGTTTCCACTACTGAAAATATTATAAATTATTGATTAAAGACAGTAAAAATACTTTTTTCTACTTCAATTTTTAGTTTCGCCAAATTCACGGTTTCGCCATATTCACGGTGAAATTTTTTTTGATCGTGATAAAATCGAAAAACTACTGTACTGGTTTCACTTTACCTTGACCTGACACATCTCGGAAGTGATTTTTGTTCTCATGCTTCGTTATTCAATAAATGAATTTGTTTTTAAGCTTAAATAAACGAGAAGTTTCCTGACAAGAAATATGAATTTTATTTAACCAAAATGAGAATATAACAACAAAGAGTATCAAAAGGGGAACATACTGAAATGACACCCTAGCTTAAGTCCCTCTTTTTCTTACTACTTTCACGTTTGTACATTTGATCATACTTTGTAAATAAACTAAAATACATTTCACAATCCACTCATTTTCAACCGAAGACAGTCGATAATTAATTAAACTAGATAATAAATAATTAACCCATTACTTCCCACGATTTTTTTTTAAATATTTGAACAACAAAAAAGCTTTTGTAAAGAAAGAGCTTGAACAAAAGTTGTTCCCCATGGCCTCAAAAGTTGTAATTCGTTGAAAAAAGTTTTTGATTGTTTCAATAGTTGCTAGATTGTTTTTCAATAGTTACTATATCTAAAATTCAAGAAGGCTTATAGACAAGCACAATGCGTACACAAGGAAGTTTATACAATTATTGACTGCATCATAGAAGATTTACAAACTTGATAAAGACGCAAATGTTGTGGATCACTTGTGCTACCATGGGATGTAGAGGGTTAAACACATTGACAACTCTTATTCTTACCCCTACTGTTCCTAGCTACGTTCTTGCTTGATCACATATTTCTATTATGTATTATGGAGTTAATGAGTTTGATCTTGAACAATACACTGTTGATAACCGAGTTTTAATATAAAGTACAACTACTATACTAGCCCCTGACCCTCCTAACTCCGTCCAAAGCTGATAAAAATATTATTTTGTGAATTATAGTACTAAAATTATTTAAAAAATCAAAATAAAATTTAAAAAAAAAAATTGTTTTCAATAAACTCCGGATAATCGAGTCTAAAATTCCGGATAATCGAATCCCGGATAATCGAGTCTCCGGATAATCGAGTCTCCGGATAATCGAGTCCGACCTGTACTTAGAAAAAATTTACAAAAATTACCAAATAACAAAATTGACAAAAACTACATCAAATAACTAAAATTTCAATACAAAATTTGAATAAGTTTTTACACAACTATAATTTGTAAATTAGAATTTCGCACAAGAAGTTAAATCTCATGAATATTGAGTTTTTTTCGTAGGCTTATTGATTTTGATTTTAACCACTGTACCGTGTATAAAGTGAGTTACTGGAACTCGAATAACTCAAACTGTTTCGACACTCGACTCGACAGGTGCATATCGCCCTTAAAATGGATCTCACGAGCTCGAGCGTCGTCGTCGGTCTGCGAAAAAAGTTCCAAGTGTCAAACGCATTCTGAACGCGGAGGTTTCCAATTTTGTAAAAAGTTTTCTTATTTCGTAATAAATCGTGCTAAACGAGGTTTTATAAAGTTTATTCATTAGTAAAGCGATTCTTAACCGTTCAAGGCAACAGATAATAATAAAATTCTTTCGATTTTAGGTTTCAGCTATTGGTAAGGTCGCTTGGAAAAAAGTTTGCTCCAAGCCTATCAATCAAAACAAGGAAGCGCTAGGCGAAAACTGGATTAGCAGGTCAAACACAACCAAAAGAAGAGTTTCGTTTTCCCACTTGTTTGGTTTTTCTCCACACAATGACCAACCAGTTCGTGAGTCCGCTCTCGATAGCGGTCATCTGTTCCTCGAACATGAACCGGTCGATGGAAGCGCACGGTTTCCTGGCCAAGAAGCGCTTTAAGGTGCGCTCCTTCGGGACCGGCGATAAAGTGAAGCTTCCGGGAACGGCAGCCGACAAGCCGAACATCTACGAGTTCGGCACCAGCTACGACGAGATATTCCAGGACCTCGCCAGCAAGGACAAACAATAGTATCCTTTCGTTTTGAAATGTTTTTTTTAATTGGCATTTTGAGGAACAGTTCAATTTTGTTCATATTGTTGATGCGAAGTTGGTTATAACAATCATTACAGACAAAAGATTCAGCATTCTCATGCAAATTTGTGTCTAAAAATTCTTTTTTCCAGCTATTTTATTATCAGACTAGAATTCAGCTCTTCCACAATGGTAGGTATCAGACTATCAAAAATCTACTTTGCAAAACAAAGCTGTTTTTGGCCTGAAAAGGTTAAGGTACAAGCAATTTTTCAACAAAACAAAAATTATGCACTATAATCAGCTCATCTACCTTATTCGAAGGTAGTTATCCATAGAAGGAAATGAAAGATTGTCGCATCAGTAGTGCCATCTAGTTTATGATAGCAAAGTACATCTAGCACGCACTAGATAGAGCTGTACATTCTAGGAAACATGTTCGTGAAATTTGCTACAAAATTTAAAAAAAAAATCAGTTTTAAATTTGAGTTTTACAACTTTGGTGTTCCTTCATATTTTTACTTTCACCTTTCATCTACCTTTTTCCACAGAACAAATTTAAAACTCGAAATTTCACCGTCATATTTTTTCACTACGACCGTTCTTTTCAGAATTGCTCAATTGAATCAAAAATATCAACAACATATTAATTTAAATTATTCAAGATAAAATTTCATTTGTTTCTTTGGAATAATCATTAAAACAAATTTGGCTGTCTCAATACGCCAATTTACCGTGTTTCAGATTTCATTTTGGATTTATTTTAATCACATCGAAAAAGTTCGTGCAAACACATTTTCCTTAACCCTTGAAAAACTAATTTAGCTACACACAAAACGGTCTGCTGCACATGTTGGACCGAAACAGGCGGATCAAATCTAGCCCTGAGAAGTTCCAATTCTGCACCGAACGATTCGATGTGCTGGTCACATGCGAGGAACGTGTCTACGATCAGGTTGGTATCCCGTATTTATTTTTCAATCACAAATTTTCTAGTAATCTTATTTTTCGCTAATTTTCCCGCTTCCGTCCAGGTGATAGAATTCATGGAATCGAAAACGCCGACCTACAATCTGCCGGTGCACGTGATCAACATCGACATTCAGGATAACCACGAGGAGGCCACCGTTGGGGCGTTCATGATCTGTGATCTGATAACGATGGTAAGTGTGTGGGTTTTTCATGCCTTTTTTATACTAGAGTTGACAGGTATGAAAATGTGTTTTCAAATAAAGTGCCAATTTAATTGCCTAATTTTTTGTGCCTATCTTTTACCTTGTTAGAAGTGTGACTACAAGTTTTCCGTCGTCGTGGGTGTGGTTGTTTTTATCAAGTAAGGTTATGTTATTATGACTTCGTTTGTGTATCGTTTTTCGAATTTTGGTTATTGGGAATATGAAAACTGAATATTTAAAGGTATCCTATCGTTCAGTTATTCTTTTAGAGGCGATCCTTGAAAAGATCAACTATTGCCATCAAAGAATTTATGATGAACTTTTGGGAGAAAATTACTTATAGAATCCTAATTTGCACAGACATTTTGAAAATTTCCTCGGGTACTCATGAGTTTGAAAAAAAAACTGAAGCTCGCATTAGCCTTTTCCAAACTCTTTTAAGCTCGACAGATGTCACGCGCAAGATCCTATGGAACCAACAGGATCTTTTTTTTCCTACACTTTGTCAGTACCGAAAGCGTGCAATGCGTATAAATTTCCGATTCATCCTTCATCTAGTCATGCGCATGGATTAAGTATAGCTGAACCTAGGGACTCGTGAAAAGAAAGCAGTGATCCAGAACGAGTTGATGTACAGTTAAGACAACCCTTTAAGCGAGAACTTCGCCGTAAGCCGTGGACTCCGGTGGATAAGCTAAATACTTTATTCCGAATGCTGCTCACTGTCAACATTGATTTTTGTAACTTAGTCTTTGTTGCGTTGCTGAGACGATTGAATCAACGTTGGACATCTAAAATCGCTGAATCTTTCCCAAGGAGCGAACCTTTTACTGGGTGCTTTTCATTGGATCGAATGCTGGTTCGAAAATAGAGTTGTAAGGTATGATTATAGTTGATCAAATAAAAGCGTGTTACTTGGAAACCAAAATTTTTTCGAAATATTTTGATGGGTCCAAATTCGAAGAGAGGCTCCGAAATATTCTGCACTACTGGGGAGAAAAAAAAGGGTCTAGAAGTCTTTTTAGTGTAATTCTGAAATGTTTCAAGATAAGTTACAAACATTTTGCAAAACTAGAAAACGTATACAACGTGCTCTCATGGATTTGTATTCTGGTTATGTTTAGTTTCTCGAATTGTTGTTGAACATTATGGAAAGCTCACATGACCAACTTTCCTATTTTACTACTTTCTGGTGGTTGAAAAGCTGTAGAGCATGATATTTTTTCCGCTCAATTTACGTTTTTCTGCATCCATGTGTCTAAATATTCTGCTTCTCAGTTTTGTACATTTTGACGGCACTCTCTGGAGCCACCAAGTCCTGCGTAGAAATCTATTAATGTATTAACTCAAAATGTGTGTATTAGAAAAAGATTATTATGGCATGACTTTGTTTTTTGAATGATCATGTATTTCTTATTCCTTATTTGCTCTTGACTGTCAATATGAACCTTTTGGAAGTTTGGCGGCTTGTATCTTTATTCAGGGAAATCCAAATTAAAAAAGTTTTTCTGGGACCTTCAAGAATTCTTGGAATCTTTAATTTTGCATCATTACTTTTTTCATGGGCACACAATTTATAGTTTCACCTCGCAATGTATCTCAAATATGTTTCTCAGACAATATTCAGCTGCAACACCTCTTTCTTCCGTTATTCTAAGTTCAAATCCGAAAACATGCTTCGGGAAAAATCTGTAGATCAGCTGCGAAAAGTTCATAAAAATTTTCACTTTGTGTCCAAAAAAGCTAAAGGTTGCGCAAAAGGATATGTTCTTTCGTCTTTTTTATAAGAGTATGATTACAAAAAAATGATAAAAAGTTAAATGGTTGAAAACCGTACTTTTCAACCAACGAACCGTCAAAATCGTTTTAGTCACTTTAGATAAATTTAGAAAAGCGGATTAGAAACTCGACGTAGTTTGACACATTCTGGCAACTTTAGATTCTGAAAAAACGAATCACAGAATTTTGATGAATTTTTATAGGTAGCTGTTCTTCGAACTTTTTGTCAATTTGCAATTTTCCAAATTTTCCAACACTTAAAGTCAACTTTGTACTGAATTTTGAGTATATTAGCTCAAAATTTTTCAATAAATTTATATTCACTAGAAATAAATTTGCATTCCGGTTCTGAAAAACATATTCGAGTTACATTACGAGGTTTCTAAAACCATAGAATTTATACAAATCTGTTGTATGAACAAAACAGATATAGCGGTTTTAGTCAGGAGTACCAAATCAACACTCCAGGGACTGTAACGGGTTATAGTTTTTGGAGCGGATGAAGGTTAACACATTAAGGACCGCGAAGAAATCTAAGCTGAGAAACAACGAAATTCGGCATACTTTTTCACAGAAACCACTGGACCAAATTCTACAAATTTAGTATCTTTGAGCTAAAGGGTGGTACGGTCAAAATTTGGTCAATATCAACTTGACGTATTTCTTGAACACCCCTCATTTTGAAGGTGTGTGTGTAGAATGTTGCTTTTGATTTTGGAATTCACTCTTCAGTTGTCAAAATGCCGTCCAAGGAAGAAGAGCAGCGTATCAAAATTTTGACTGCATGGTAATGGACGACGAAACCACAAGCAGCTTCCGGGACAGGAGTTTTATACGGCAAAAGGAAGGGGAAAGGTAGCAGATATTTTCATAGCTTCCGGGACTGTCAACCAGGAAATTTACGTGAAAGAGTGTTTGAATAAACGTCTGCTGCCTTTTCTGAAGAAACACGGTTGTTCCGTACTGTTTTGGCCGGATTGGCATCTTGCCATTACGGTAAAAAGGCCATGGAGTGGTACGCCGCCAACAACGTGCAGGTGGTTCCCAAGGACAAGAACCCTCCCAACACGCCAGAGCTCCGCCCAATTGAGAAATACTGGGCTATTGTCAAGCGGAACCTAAAGAAGACCAAAAAAAACTGCTAAGGACGAGCAGCAGTTCAAGGCAAACTGGCTTTCTGCGGCGAAGAAGGTGGGCAAGGTGGCTGTACAAAATCTGATGGCAGGGGTTAAGCGTAAGGCCCGGCAATTCGAATTTGGAAAAGCGGAAGCCTAACTGAATATTTTTCCTGAACTTTATACTAATTAAACGTGAAAAAGAAATTTTATTTGATTTTTTAAATAAACGATTTCACCGATTTACACGCGTTTTCCCTTGACCAAATTTTGACCGTATCACCCTTTAGCGATATACTATGCGATAAAAGATGCCACAATACAAACTATCCTAAACTCGGATTCAGCCAGCGTTTTAAGTGCATTATAATCCGGGACGAAACACCCGATAATCCAGAAAATCCGACAAAGCTGCAATCTGGATAAAATTCGTGTGGATCCCAAGTCACACAGGTATGAGTGGCAATGAAAAAGCAGATAACCTCGCGAATACAGGCAGAGAAAGTTTTATGCTCTCAATGGGAACACCTATAGACACTATAATTTCATATAGTCTGGCAAAGAGTATGACGGAAGGCAATTGAAATGTCATTCGCGGGAGTCACTCGAGCAAACTTTCTAAATATTGAAAAATCATGGTTGACGTATTGTGATTCACTAAGCTTTTTTGGCCTTTTAGTGACATTAACTAAAGTTATTTAGCAGAATTTTCACTATTTTCTCACCTATACATCATAATATATTTATAAAAGCGATTTCGCGTTTAAGTGACATACATAGCGTGAAATTTAAGAATCTGAGAAACTATTTTTTATTTTGCAACTGGAGAGAGCTATGAAGAGTTTGAACATTTTCATAGAATGCTCGATTGGCTCCGCGCGAATGACAGTTCGATTGGCTCTCGTCATTCTCTTTGCCAGACTATATGAAATTATAGTGTCTATAGAAACACCCAAAGATGATGCATCAAAATGGATAATGTCGAAAATTTGGGAACAACACAGGCGAATATGAAGAAGCAACAGAACAAACAAACTAAGAGAAGTAAAGTCAATAACCGGAAAATGGATAGATGTAACAAACAAAAAAGATCAACGCATCCTCACGAGATTACCAATAGGACACACACCAGAATGACGCACATGTTTGTTACAGTTCAACACATCATTTTGGACTGCTTGAAATACAACATCCAAAGTACGGAATCGATCAACGGTACAACGCTTGTTAATTTCTCATAAATAAAGCGTACAAAAAAAATTGAGCGACCCTTTAGAGTTAACCAAATGATCTGAAATTTGGCATGGGGTCTTCTGGAAGGCCGAAAAGCAATTTCATACCCCAAGGTTTTGATTCCAGAGCATACACCTATTTTTGATCAGCCAAATCCACATGCATCTGGCAAATTTTCAAGCATTGTCATTCAAAATAGAACATGAGAGAGAGAGAGAGATGTTTCATTCAGAAGTGAAAGCTTATGTTGTAAAAACAGTGACAGTTTACAAGATGTAAGAAAAATTTGCTCAAAAATTATATAAAGTACAGGTTTTGCTACGAATTTGGCAATCTCGGTTCCGGTATGTATTGATTTCCCGTTTTTTTTTTAATTTGGGTATGGGGTAAACGATTTCTACTGGATCACCTATTAGTCTGAAATCACCAGAATGCGTACTTGTTGAATGTGCTATCTGTGTGCATTGTGTTAGAACTCAGAACACTTGGCCTGTTGACCTTCATTGAAGACACCTTGAAGCCAACTTCAGTTTACTCGATCTACCGTGAACGGCCCTAATTCTGCGCAGTTCAGGATTTTTCAAATGTTTTAAGTTATAAAAAATTTACCTTTCAATGAATTTTCTTAAAATTTCGTGTACAGATGGGCGAACTAACTAACTTAACGGCAAAAATAATGAAAGCTCAATTTTGGAGCAAAAGTGTGGATTATTTACAACATTTGGAAAAAATGCAAGTGGCCCTTATTCTGCGCTTTATTTTCTATTTGTTCCTAATTCTGCGCACCCAAATAAAACCAATATACCATTCCGTACTGATAAAACAAACTTTTAATTGAATTAAAATGTATTAAAAAGCATGTTTTACGCTTAGTAAAGTATTGCAAATTATGAAAAAGGGCCAATTCCAGCCTTGGATCTTTGAAGCGTATGTGGCACTTTCTTTCACTATTTTTTACACCTGCTACATATATGTTACTTGCAGATGCTTTTTTCCTGCAGCTCGCTTACCAAATATTTGATGACCGATCATATTCTTCGCCGGATCTGGTCAAATTTACTTCTTTCGTTGGTGTGCAGTGCTGTTCGACGTAAAGAAGCAGTTCCGGCGGCCCACAAAATCGCCCCAGCTGGGAGAACTACGTGCTACTTCATTTGGATTACTATCAGTCAGTATCAGTTAGTCAAAGAGTGCGAGTGAGCGGGTGAACCGAAAAAAGCTTCGCGTGGTTCCCCAGCTGGGGCGATTTCGTGGCCCGCCGGAACTGCTTCTGTACGTCGGAACAGTCTGTACAGTTGGGACTGAACGATAAACACGCGAACATGAAAGAGAACGCAAATCAAGATTTTTTTTTGTCGACACAACATTTAGATTCGCAGGGATTCCTAAGAAACTTCCAACAACTTTACGGATACCCAATCTTCATAAAACTTATTAGATAACTGCAATTAAAAGTCGTCTAACTCTCTGCATTCAATTCCTTGCAATTTTTTCATCAGCTCTCTTCGGTGCTTTACATTCTGCGCATTAGGAGCATAAGTAAACAAATGGAGTCAAATTCTGCGCATTGGTAAAATCATTGTTTTGATTCGAAAACCCATTTTTTCTCAAATTTCTTAGCAGTCATATTCAGAATGATTTTATCTTTCACGTAAAGGCATTTTCAATGAGAAAACTCTGTTTAACACTATTTCATTTGATCTTTTTGATTTCCTAACACTTAAGCTGTACTGCTAACGGCGGCAATTTTTCAACGTTTGCTTCCTACAATTTTTTATTTTTTCCATTTCTCGCGAATAATTCATCAGATTTCAAAATTATTCGAAGCATTTTGAAGATAAACAGTAACTCAAGAGATTCAGCTTGTTTCATGGATATTTTGATTTTCATCACATCTTGAAATATTTCTCTTTGAATATGAAAATGCGCAGTGTTTGGGACTGCGCAGAATTAGGGCCGGTTACGGTACTGCTCCCACACTCTCTGGAGCCACGCATACACGCAGAGAAAACTTGGATTTTGAAACAAAACAAAACTGACTTTGATTCAAAAAATTCATTTTTTCGATTCAATCTCTTGTTTTCTTTGAATCAATGAATTATGGTTTTATTTCAAATAAATAATTTTTGAAAGAAATAATTAATTTTTTGAATCGAATAATTTTGGACTTTGATTTTAAACAAGTTCTTTGATTCAAAAGACATTTGTTCAATTGCATTTCTATTTGGAAAAAAATTAAATTTTCTTTCAACCAAAGAAAAATGTATTCAATGCAAAGGAATAATTTCTTAAAATAAAAACTCCAAACTTAGAAGGTTTTTTTGCATTGAGTAAGAAGAATTTAAAACGGTTTGGCTGGTCGAGTGAAAATGTGGATCAGAGTTAGCTTATTTAGGAGGATTCAGGATAAAGTATGGTAAGTTTATGTTAATTAAAGAATTAATATTGAAGATTTTCAATAAGTGCTTGAAATTTTACAGGACCACGGCCGATAGATGGTTTCCCAAGTCCCTGGATGCCTCAACCGAGGTGACACCACTCCAATCCAGCGATCAGGTCCACGAAAATTTAAACCGGGTGATTCGATTGAAGTGAACCAGTGTGTGACCCAGTGTTTCATTTATTTGTGAATAAAAATAAATTTTTAATTTGAAATCCTTTCTTTTTATTATTTGAAATTCCTAATAGGAATTTCAAAACAACAGAAAATAATGCTTCCAATTGGAATACATAGAAAATGGTTCAATGAATAAATGCTTTTAAATCTAAATTAAATTACCTTGTGGCAAAAGAAAGCAACTTTGAATCAAAAGAAACTGTTTTTTGTTTCTAAGTATCAATATTTTGAATCAAAGATTTTTCAAAAGAAAAATTCTTTGAAACAAACGAAAATGCATTTGAAACAAATAAATTTTTATTTATCCCAAAATCAAAGGAAATTTTCCTTTGTTTTCGCTGCACTTTCCTTTGAAATAAAAAATCTTTTCGCTGCGTGTATATGTAAAACCTGTGGTAAAACTGACTAGCTTCGTAGGACGATTTTGCCTTATTTAATCCCTAACGAATTTGAATGCGTCTAGATCTAGTATGACATAAAATCATCACCGAATCTGAACGTTGTAGCATTCCAAGTAAGAGCTGCGTCGTGCTCGTCGCTCGTACAGTATATGACTGACTGCATATGACCCCGAAGGCTCGGTACCCTTTACTCGTTGTTCCTTGTGCTCACATACACCTACATTTGTATCGAGGTGATTATTCACCGGGGTGCTATTCACAGGGTTGTCATCATTAATACGATACTACCAACGTCAGGTTAGCGAATTGAGAAGAGCATTCTTCCAATAGCAGAATTTTAACAGCATCTTTTCGAAGCTCAACAAGTAAAAAAAGAAATGCATGGGGTCCGTTCACTATTTACGCAAGCACGATTTTGAAAATTTTTAACTCTCCCTACCTCCTTATCCCCCACCCCTTCCCCCAGGTAAGACAAAGTAAGATTTTTCGACCCCCCCCCCCGCGCCTAGTAAAATCTTACTTTTTTTTCTTTGAGAAATCGACACGTTTTTTTCCCAAAAATAGCTTCAAAATATTAAAAATGTGAAATCCAAGCTTCTAAGCAAAGCACTTTAACTGCATTCCAAAAGCACAATTTATACAAATCAACAGATGAAATGTGTCATAAATAATTATACAAAATATTATTCAAGACATATAGCATGTTCGGGGAAACAATAATCTTCAATAGATTTTCACAATCGAATTAACAATATAGAATCTAAATTGCGATAAAAAAAAGCGTGAAAGTGTTAGTAGGTAGTTACGAATCGAAGCAACCTTGTTATAGAATAGATACTTTAATTGTTGCACCGTCTTTTCGCTAACATTTGGGATACTGCAACATTCCCGGCCGACTGGATGCAGGGTATCCTCGTAAAGGTCCCAAAGAAAGGAGACCTAACTGAGTGCGGTAACTGGCGTGGCATAACTTTGATCTGTACAACCCTCAAAGTACTCTGCAAAGTGATCCTGAACAGGATCCAGGAGAAAATCGACGCTACACTCCGACGGCAACAAGCTGGATTCCGATCCGAACGATCATGTGTGAACCACATCACAACGCTACGAATCATACTGGAACAAATCAACGAACTCCAGGACTCTCTTCTGCTGGTGTTCGTTGATTTCGAAAAAGCATTTGACCGACTGCACCACGAAAACATCTGGGCTGCTCTTAGACGACGAGGGGTCCCAGAGAAACTAGTCCATCTCATCGAAGCACAGTACGAGGCATTTTCGTGCAAGGTCTTGCACGACGGTGTCTTGTCCGAACCAATCCCGGTAACTGCTGGAGTGAGACAAGGATGTATTTTGTCACCGCTGCTTTTTCTCATCGTAATGGATCAGATCTTGACTGGATCGATTGACTGTAGACCAAACCGAGGATTGCCATGGAATCCTTCAACCATGGAGCAACTGAACGACCTTGACCTGGCAGACGATATTGTTTTGCTCGCCCAAACACAACAAGACATGCAGAGCAAACTCGACGACCTCACCGAAAGCTCCAAGGCAGCAGGTCTCAAAATCAATGTCGGAAAGACCAAGTCGATGGAAACCAACACAGAAAATCGTTCCAATTTCGTGGTAGCTGGACAACAGGTTGAGACAGTGGAGTGCTTCCAGTATCTTGGTAGCCAGATTACGCCTGATGGTGGTACCAAGAAGGACATCGAAACCTGGATCAGAAAAGCCCGATTTGCGTTTGCGAGTCTCCGAAACATCTGGCGGTCACGCCAGATCTCTCTACGAACTAAGATCCGAATCTTCAACTTAAACGTCAAATCCGTATTGCTGTACGGGTGTGAAACTTGGTGCACATATGCGGTGACGACGCGAAAACTGCAAGTTTTTGTGAATCGCTGCCTGCGGAACATCATCCGCGCTTGGTGGCCTGGCAACTGGATCTCAAACGTTCAACTTCATCGCCGATGTCATCAAAAGGCGCTAGAAATCAAGATTCGGGAACGTAAGTGGAGATGGATTGGGCACACGCTGCGAAGAGATGAAAACGAGATTTGCAGAAAGGCGCTTGATTGGAATCCAGATGGGCATCGAAGAAGTCTAGCCGCTGAAATCCGCACAGTTGACGAGAACCTTGGCTGGCAGCAAGTGAAGACGCTGGTTCCGGATCGCCAGCAGTGAAGATCTTTTATCTCAGCCCTATGCGCCGGTCAATCGGCGCTGGACCCTTAGGTAGGTAGGTATGCCAAACAGTTCAGTCGAACTTTACTTGCCCTCCAAATCCCCAATAGGTTATGGTTCCAACTACTCGGTATGAAAATTTAAGGCTGTAATGCTGCTGACTCGTGAGGACATGTGGAAGTACATTGAGGATGAAGCTCCGGCGCCGATGACGGATGTATGGAAGGGAGGAGATCGCAAAGCGAGAGCGACGACTGCGCTGCTCGTTGAGGATCAGCAACATGCCCTGATACGCAATTCGAAGACCGCCAGGGAAGCTTGGGACAACCTCAAGAATCACCACGAAAAAACGTCTCTCTGCTCGAAGGTTGCGGTACTGAAAAGGATCTGCAACAAAACGTACAAGGACGGGGACGACATGCAGAGCCATCTTTTTGAACTGGAAGAGTTGTTTGCGAAGCTGTCGTGTGCTGGACTGGATCTCGGCGAGCCACTGATGGTCGCGCTGGTCCTTAGGAGCCTCCCTGATTCCTTCGACAAGCTCACGACGGCACTAGAGAGCCGTTCCGACGATGAGCTGAAACTGGAGCTGGTGAAGAGTAAGCTGTTTGACGAAGTGGCGAAATGAGAACGCGAACCGTCGGATGCAGCACTGAAGGCAAGTTTCACGGAGAAAAAGAAATCGCTGGTGTGTCATTTCTGCAAGAAAAGTGGCCACAAACAAAAGGAATGTCGTTTGTAAGCGAAGCAAATGGAACCGGAAAAAGGTCGATCGCCAAAGGCAAAAGCTGCCCGTAGTGGAGACTGTAGTGAATAGGAATAGCAATATAAATAAATAAATAAAAAAAAATAAATAAATAAAGAGTAAAAGCATGAGCAATAAGCAATTTTGTCCTACGTCATTTAATTTAAAACTTGTTAAATTTGAGAGAAATCTCAAAACATATTTAAGCGTGTTAAAAAAAAGAGCTTTCGAAAAAAGGTTAGATCTATCAGGTGTAACGATTTACAGAAAGAGAGAGAGAGTGAAACGTGAGTTTGACGGGTTTTGAAAAACGTCATTCTGTTGGTTAAGTTTGCAACGAGTGGACGCGGTACGACTTTTCTCGGCTTGTGAATTTAAGTTGGTATAGTGAGGATCAAGGGAAATACTTCGAAATGGACCAGGCAGAATACGACAGAGACCAACCCGTAGCATTTGCTCTGATGGGTAGTACGCAAACTCAGGTTGGTGACTGGATTGTGGACACAGGAGCGTCCCGGCACATGTGCGGCGACAGAGAATTTTTCAACAAGATCGTCGAAAGCCGCGTGAAAACGATCAGCCTGGCCGATGGAAAAATTGCAAAAGTTGAAGGTGTTGGCGATGGTCAATTGTTGTGTTACCATGACGATGGAAAAACTACGAAGATCACCCTTGGAAACGTTCTGTTTGTGCCGAGCTTGGAAATGAATCTGCTCGATTCTCGTCGGAGGCCAACAAGCGGCGACCGCAGTCAAGACTGGCGGACTCTACAAGGTGAAGACATCGCAGGAAGTGGTCATGGCAGCAAAAGATCACCATAACGTTGACTGCCAGCATGTGTGGCATCGGCGCTTTGGGCATCGTGAGCTCAATGCGGTCGGTGAGATGATGCAGAAAAATCTGGTGGTCGGACTGAAGATGTACGATTGCGAAGTACGAGAGAGATGCGACCGCTGTCAGAAGGCGAAAATGTACCGGAAGCCGTTTCCGAAGTCGGTGGAAAGAACATCTTGTGCTGTGCTCGATCTCGTACACACCAACGTTTGCGGCCCTATGGAAAACGTGTCGGTGTCCGGTCATCGATATTTTATGACCATCATCGACGACTACAGCAGATTTTGTGTCCTGTATCTGTTGCGAAAGAAAAGCGAAGTTCCGGAGAAGATAATGGAATACGTGGTCATGATGAAAAAGAAATTTGGTCGGAAGCCGAAAGTGGTCTAAAGCGATCAAGGTGGCGAGTACACGGGGAGCGCGCTGAGAAATTTCTACAATCAGGAAGGCATTCAAGCGCAGTTCACCACAAGCTACTCCCCGCAGCAAAACGGCGTGGCAGAAAGAAAAAAAAACCGGTACCTTATCGAAATGAACCGGTGTATGTTGTTCGACGCCAAGCTTCCTCAGTGCTACTGGGCCGAGGCGGTGAGCACTGCCTTTTATTTGCAGAACGTCCTGTTATCGAAGTCCGTTCCTACAACGCCGTTCGAGCTCTGGTATGGAAGGAAGCCGGATGTGACGCACCTGAAAGTCTTTGGGAGTGCGGCACGCAAGGAAAAAAACAAAGCCCAGCATCGATGAAGCTAACTTTTGTGGGTTATTCGTCGGACTATAAAGCTTATCGTTTCCTGGATCAAGCAACACGAACGGTTATCATCAGCCGCGATGCCAACTTTGTTGAGGAGAAGCGCTTGGTAGAAAGGAGCCTTATGCAGTCAGTGGGCAGCCAAAACGAGAAAGATGTTGTAGAATTCGAATATTCAGTATAACCGGTCAGGCAGGTTAGTCGCCCATGGATACTCCATGGATAAGCCCATGGATAAGCAAGTCATTTTGCGGGTTTTGCTGACGGTGGCAGCTGAACGAAATCTCTTCTTCAAGCATGTGGATGCAATGTTCATGAAGCAGCCCCCCGGTTACGAGACAGGCAACCCATCCAGTGTGTGTCGTCTCAGGGTTCAAACAAGCAGCCCGAGTCTGGAACAAAACAATCGATGATGTGTTCAAGCAAGCTGGATTCGTGCAGTCGTCCACAGATGGGTGCCTCTACGTTCGGACGAAACAGGGTCGACAGTCATTCATCCTCATCTACGTGGACGATATTCTTGTGGCCTGTTCGAGCGAGTCCGAATTCGCAGAAATAGTTGCTCAACTTCAACGATGCTTCAAGCTGACCGTCTTAGGAGACGTCAAGCACTTCGTTGGAATCAAGGTTACTAAGTATCTTAACGGATATCTACTTAATCAGCAGGCCTATATCGAGTAGTGTGCTGCGAGGTTCGGTCAGACGGATTCCAAAGGCTCGAAAATTCCGATGGACCCTGGTTACCAGCAAAAGGAGGAGGACTCAGCTGTACTGCCGAACAGCGACCAGTACCAAAGCCTGGTGGGTGGTTTGCTGTATGTCGCAGTGAATCAGCGCCTCGATTCTAGGAAGACCTGGAAGTGTACTGCGAGCTGACTGGGCTGGCGATACTCGGGACCGGAAATCAACTTCGGGGTTCCTAATTTTTCTCGGCGGTGGAGTCGTGAGTTGGGCCTCCAGGAAACAATCGTGTGTGGCGCTGTCTTCCACAGAATCAGAATTCATCGCTCTGGCCAAAGCGTGCCAGGAAATTCAGTGGATCACGAAGCTCTTGAGGGATTTCCAGACGGAAGTGGATCTGTCGATCCGCATACGGGAGGATAACCAAAGCTGTATCCGACAAGTGGAGAACGAAATGGTGGACCAACGATCAAAGCATGTGGCTCTGCTCTATTTTCCGATCTGAAAGGATCCCAAAGATATAGATGCCTGATGATCTCATTTCAGATAGCTATCGATCTGCTCTACTGCTGCTGACTTGAGTAGTAGCAAAGTTACCGACTAGGATTATTAAAGTTTCGAATGCCTCGTATATATGTATGAGCCTTAACACGACGTGGTTTCATTGCAACGATCTTATTTAAAAGCAATATGAATAAGAAAACAGGTCAATCTCTAGAGCCACCAATGATGATCAAAAGAATATTATATAGTTGAAGTTAGTCAATCGTTCTGATTTTGTTTCAAATGTTTCTTTAAAATTTCATAACATGGACAAAAACCGAAGCAAGTGTGGCTCCAGAGAGTATGATATCTAAAATTCATGAGAATAAGGTCAGAATAAATATTCTTCTCGTCTATCTCTGGAGCCACACTTGTGAGTGACTCTCCTACAACAGCTAAGTCAGATCTTCAGATTTTCCCGTTCCGTCTGAGAATTGCTGAAAAATCTCAAATCTGTATTCGAAAAGTTGTCAATTCTTACCAACGACTGCGTGAGCAATGCATCACCCCTTTTCAGATTTTGTTAATGAACATGTTAATATATAATTTCTAGTGACGGATTAAATATTTTGACGTATTTAAGACAATAATATTTTATTATTCCTCATTCCAGATGGCCCAAAGCGAGGACCTGGACAACGACATCGACGAACTGCTGCACGATTTCGAGAGCAAATGCCAACGGAGCGCATTACACTGCGTACTATTCTACTAAGTAGCTCTTCACGAACCTAATGGGAACACAAAAAAAAAAACAAAAGAAAATTGCACTTGAACTACTACTATAGGTATCCAGAGCGTCGTCATTTTGGTTTGACAACTTTTGCTATAATAGAAATATTTGTTAGGTATGTCTGTGTCCAAAAAAAAACTTAAGTTGATAACTAGCGACAGAAAGAAGCTTAAAAATAAGGACCCACATTGTGCAGCCGAGAACCTACTGAGTGGGATAACTCTTGAAAGTTGATCTGGACGATATTTTTTTAAGAAAATCAACCAAACAGTAAAATAGGCCCAACAAATTTAACATTTGCATAACCATCAACCTACTTTGAGGAGGGATCGATTTGAACTAGGGTGTAACATAAAATCACAGCAAAGGGATTTCGTTTCTCAAAGCGTCACAATAAGGTGGTAAAAAACACAAAAACCTTCACTGGTGATTTTGATAATTGTAAAAACTATATGAAGCAAATATATTTAAAAGAAAAATATAATCAGAAGGTGTAATTCATTTCTACAACAATAAAGTTACAAATCAGTTGTACACAGAATGTTATGTAGCTGGACATTGTATAAATTTTTTAAAGAACAACAACCGCCTCCCGAGAAAACTTAGTGCTGATCCAGATGGGCATACTTTCGGCGCAACTTTTCGCGCTTCTCTCGCTTTTGGTGCTTCCATGGTTTGCCTGCTATGATGACACCGGTACCCGGTGCTGCCGGATCCGATCCGGATTGATCTGCCGATCCCGGCAGTGGTCGCACGTTCGGGAAATCGTTCCGTCCCTTTACGAACCCGGTGAAGGCTCGTTCCTTGAAGAATTGTGAATCGATATCGTTGCTAGTGGTGGTTCCCATCTGAAAGGTTTTGGGAAAATTTAATGCTAGATTTAAAACGGTGTAATACAATTAGTAGGGGGTTTTACCTTCATAGCTCGTTGTTGTCTAGGGGGGAGAAGTTTAACGTCCACCTCTTGCTTAGTTCGCTCCGGGAAACGGTGAAAAGAGTTCTGTTCCACATTTGGTGGAGCGTGGCAGTAGAGTAATTTGCCATTTACGAAATCCTTTAGTACGTATCGGGCTCCTCGAGATTGATCGGGTTGTCCGTTTGCTGTCATATAACCGCGTTGATAGGAAAATGCTAGCAAAAGTTCCTCGGAGAAGGGCGATCGAGTGGGGTCTTCACCTTCCAAAGGTTTAGCAATCATTATGCCATAGACATCTTCCAGAACGTGTCGAGGAATGAGGGTGCATAGCAGATTTACTGGCGGGACGTGATCTCTCATCTGATCGATCGGAAGTATCCCGTTGAGTATCATATCGGCCTTCGTGGTACAAAAACTGGGCATGACCAAACCGGGGCAATCGCAGAACAGCAGTTCCGTATCAACGTAGAGCGTTTGGAAATGTTTCGTTTTTCCAGGGGTAGCCGAAACGGAAACTTTTTTCTCCAGAAACACAGCATTGATGGTACTACTTTTTCCAACATTTGGATATCCAACCAATCCGACGGTTACTAATCCTTGCGTAACTCGTTCCTCTTTATGCAAACTTTTGAATAACGCGATTAGTTCTGTGTTCGTCAAAATTTTGTGGTTGTTGTGAATTTTACCAGCCACCTCAGGAATCTGTTCAATTTTCTCTTCTATCTTTTCCAATGATTCCTCCAATTTATCAATATTCAAATCAAGCTGTTTAAGTTTATCCAACACCGGTCCAGCTTCCCCTTCCACCGATTCTCCTGCCTCAGCCAGCTCTTGCTCCCGTTTGGCCTCTTCAACGGATTGTGCCGCAGAAAAAAATGCCACCCTCACATTCAGTTCATCGAAATACTTTGCCCAAGTCTTTCTCTGATCTTCACTCAAGAAATCAGATTTGTTAATCAATATCATGTTCATCTTATTGGGATCGACTTCTTTAACATACTGTTCCAAATCTTCGCTCCTAAACAGCAGCGGATTCCTACCATCCACAATTTGAACAATGATATCCGATCGTTCGACAACTCTCCACAACTGCCTCCAGAAATCCAAATTCTTCTCATAGGGAGTCATCAACATTCCTTCATCTTCCTGCAAAGCAGCCAATCCACGTCTCCACTCCAGAAAATTATTATTTTCAGCCAAATTCAATTCCTCCGGTGTCGTTTCCTTGGTCCACTTGGGCCTTCTAGGGATTTTAAGGAGGTTTTTCTTATCCACCTGTTTCCGTTCAATGGCCACCCGTTCATTACTGGTCAGCAACCCCACCTTTGCCTTCGGATTTACGTAGGTGATGTTAAGCTTTTCCGCCTGGAATTCCGTTCCAGCTAATTCTGCCGTTCTGAGGAACTCCTGGAACGAAGACTCTTCCGTTACGGATTGTAGGTTCAATCGACCCCAATCGTATCCGTCCTGTATTTCGGTTGTGTGTAGCTAAAAGAGATAAAAGTTGATTTAAGTGAATAAATCATTAAAAAAAATTGAATTGTACTTACCAGGGTATTATTATCGACCGTTTTTCGATTTCCTTGGCCGAAACGATCCTTTATGAGGCTTCGCCCTAACTGATTAGCCTTCTTTTTTCCCATTTTACGTGATTTGCGGAGTCTCTAGGGAAAAATAGGAATCTGTGGCTCACGCTTCCAATTTGGATTGTTGTTGTTGTTGAGCCAAGTGGTGTAAGCTACCACGTGCTTCTCAGAAGTCGTCCTTTAAAGCGTTCGTACTCTTCCGATTCATCTGCCACCGGTGAAACAACTTTATTTAACACTCTAAAACGTTTCTATTAATCAATTTCTCTGCAAAACCCGTAAAATTCCACTTAAATTGAGCAATTTACAGAGAAAATCCGGAACACGATATATTTCCGAACACTTTTGATCACAACAAAAACAATACAATTTGGCAGAAGGCGTCGCCAAACAGAAAGTGAGTTCCTCGGAAGATCTCATTTGGTGAAGGAACTCATGAATGAGTGTAATTAGCTCTGTTCAATGTTTTTATTTTCTTCAGATTTTCACACTCACTTTTTTTTACTCAAAACTTGCAGAATTTGGTTGAGTAAAATTAAAAACATATTATTAGTTGATTTCAATTTATCACATTCCCAACTTATTAAGAATGACGCATTTTAAGTGTTAATTTAAATATATTTTTTTTAACCAATCAAGCTTTATCGTGATTAAAACCAAATTTTCGTTTGATATTTTTACTAGATTTTCACATCATTGTAAAATTAAAAAATCTAGTAAAGAATCAAACAAAAAGTTGGTTAAAATCACGGTGAATTCACCTTAAGCTTTATTGATTTAGAAAAAAGCAAAATATATTTAAGTTGAATGGATTTAAAAAAGGCAAAATTCTGATTGAGAATTACAAACTTGATAATTTGTTATCTGTTCCTGAAGAAAATATCACAAAATTTAGTTAAATAAAAAAAAAAACACAAGAAGATGACATAACCTGTGTGGGCACAAATTAATATAAAACGTTGAAAATCACAAAAAAAATTGAATAGAAAAACCTGTGTTAAAACCAACAATCAACAAGCTTTACTTGAGATTGAATTCGTCACATCTTATCGTGAGAATTCTGATCGAAATCTCGACAACACGCTTTCAAAACAGTGTCAAACACAAAATTATTGATATGGTTACAAATTTATACTTTAAAAACTTAATCAAGTTTGGAATTGTTGTTAACTTGAAAACAAATATAAACAGTTCTGAAAATAATGATAAATTTGGATTAAACCATAAAAAAACCTTGTAAAAAAATTAAAGCTATGATCAAAATCTCAAAAATACTTTTAGAGAGACTTAAAATAAATAAATTTGGGAAAAGCTATGAAAAAAACGTTCGAAAATCGTAAACGTCAAAATCAATTGTATCACAGCTCCTGGTAAACCATTTCGCGGTATTCGTTTTGGCAGTATGACATTTCGCGTATGAACCTGTTTGGCGGTTTACCATTTGGCGGTTTGTAGCACTTGGCGGTTTCTCATTTGGCATATGGCCCTTTTGGCGGTTTGTCTTTCAGCGGTTTGTAAAATTACGCGGTCTCCCAATTTGCGAATAAGACTATTTGGCGGTATGGATAGTTGGCAACTGAGTCACTTCGCGGTTTGTTTTAAATGTTCAAAAGTCCGGCCAAGATACATGGATCATAATTACGAGGATCGTCCCTAGCTTTGGGTAAACCTAGAAACACGAGACCTTCCTAGGTTTTCAGTAAACCTAGAAAAAACGGGGCCGACTCAGAAACGTAGCTCAAAACTAAGAGGCCGCCTCCTCACGCTGCGCGTTCGAACTAGGGTGAAGTATGGTCCTTACGCTTCGCGTTGCGGACCGGGCTAAGGGATTGTCCCTAGCTTTGGGTAAACCTAGAAACACGGGGCCTTCCTATAGGTTTTAAGTAGATCTAGAAAAAACGGGGCCGTCTCAGATACGTAGATCAAAACCAAGAGGCCGCTTCCGCACGCTGCGCGTTCAAACTAGAATGATGTATGAACGCTTTACGTCTCGAAACCAGAAAAAAGATTTGAGTACAACATTTGCTCAGTATATTTCTGAGCAAATATCTTACCGTGAAATGTTGCATATCGCCAAAAAGACAAACCGCGGAAAGACTCATACCGCAATATATAACACCGCCAAACAAGACCATTTGCCAAATGGTAAACCGTCAAATCGACCAAACCGCCAATTGTCATGCCGCGTTTTAAGTCCTTTTGCCAAATGGTAAACCGCCAAAATAGCATACCGCCAAACAATATACCGCTGATGTGAAAACCGCGGACAGAGGTACAACCATCGAAGTGATTTATTTATGCCGTTCGTAAATTATAAACAAACATTATAATGTAAAAAGCATAAGAAAGTGATTTGACATCTACCAAAAAAGTCGATCGACTTATGCATCACCCAAAAAAAATCTATTTACGAGCAGGCCGTAAAAAAAACTCTCAAAATTCACCCTGCCAGTTCCTTTTTGCCCCCGTGGTAATAAACACAAATAATGGGAATCAAAACGTCAGTCACAAAAAGCAAAAATTAAAAATTACTCACCAGTGCGTGCGGACGACTCACTTGATGAGTAACTCCATTCTTCAGTGTGCTGAGTTCCTTCTTCGAGCGATGCGTGGGCGTTCAATGAGTTCCTTCCTCACGCACGTGCGGTTTGTTTATATCCGAATCCGCGCTCGATTGATAACACCGATAACGACTCGGATGTTTCCTCGTTTTTTCTCAAAATCGAATAAAACGCGGTAGTTTCTTTTGGAAAATTGTGTAAACATTAAAATGTGTTCAATAGAAGTTAGCATACCGATAACCGGAAACGGAAACTCAACGTTTGCCGCGGCTCAAATGTGTGAGATATCGCGGAGTTTGCTGCCACCGGACAAAGCTTGTTCAATTTACCCCGGAGTTCCGGTACTGGTTGCATTTAACGATGGGAAGCAGTATGTCTGTAGTTTGTTCGAACCCCAAGGTGCCAGGTATCGGAGACAAGATTCCGTTTGTTGGGTTGATGAAGGTGTTGAGCTGCGAGGAGCCGAGAGACGAACTGGAGATGATTCCAGCAGTATTCCTATCGTTGAGCGTTTGACCATCATTCAGGAGCCTTTGTGTTACTTCCAGAAAATTCACGTGGATGTGAGTTTGGATTGCTCAGCTTTGGATCTTGAATTGATAGAGGACAAGCTATTTTTGAACGAAGTTATTAAAGATCTTTTAAGACCATTATTTTTCGGGGAAGATTGTCTTATAACTGTCGAGGAGCATAACGGGTCTAATTTTGGAGTTTATACCGTTCTGATAAATGCAGTTGAAGGTTCTTCTCCATACGGACAAATCAGCAGGTCAACCGAGCTGATCATCGAAAAGATTATATTTTTGAATTCAAAAGCTTTGATCGTCAAGGAGTTGGGAGGACTTTCGGAGTTTCAAGAAGATCTTAAAAAAAGTTTCAACTCAAAGTTGCACAATAATATTCTGATTGCGGGACCACCTGGCTCTGGTAAATTTTCCTTGGTTCGAGGGGTTGCCCGAGAACAGAATAGACCCCTTTTTGTGGTTCGAGGATTAGAGTTTCTGAAATCCCTACCCGGAGAAACGGAAGCTGACATAAGGAAATTGTTCACGAGGGTGGACAGATTCAATAAACTGTTCTGTTCTGAGGACAATAAACCCATCTTACTGGTCAAGGATGTGGATTCGTTGTGTCCAAAATTGGACAGCCAAAAAAGAGAAGATATGTCAAATATCGCAAGGATTTCTTCTCAGTTTACGGATTTGCTTGATCAGTATCATCAAACGAAGGCGTTTTGGGTTGTTGGAACAACTTCAAATATAGAAAATTTGAATATCAAAATCCGTCGACCAGGTCGATTGGGAAATGAAATCCTCATAAGAATTCCTGGAGAAAACCAGAGAAGAGAAATTCTACTATCCATCCTTCGTCAGAGCGAATTTAAATTAGATGATCAAATGGTGGAACAAATAATCGTTCGAACACCTGGTTACGTTGGGGCTGATCTTGAACTATTGGCACACACAATTCAACGAGAAATAGCTGCAAATCCATCGCAATCCCAGGAGCAATCGTTGATGGAATCATTGAAAAAAAATCGACCATCATCGCTGAGAAATTCGGTAGGAATCATCAACGACCTGAGGGAAACACTCGATTCGATTGGAGCTATGGAATCGCTCAAGAAAACTCTCCGAGTATCGGTGCTTGGCCCTCTGCAGCATCCAGAAGCATTCCGTCGTTTCGGAATGGCTCCCCTAAAAGGCATTTTATTGTACGGTCCACCAGGTTGCGCCAAAACTACGATAGCGCGTTGCCTTGCCGCCGAAGCCCGAATGACATTCCTTTCGGTGTCAGCAGCTGAAATTTATTCCCCTTACGTTGGAAACGCCGAAAGACTCATCTCTCGACTTTTTAATCAAGCGCGTCTCAGTGCTCCTTCGATAATCTTCCTAGATGAAATCGATTCCCTGGTAGGAAATCGTTCTAGCCAAGGAACACAAGGAAATGATGTTCACACCCGAGTCCTTTCAACGTTGCTGATCGAAATGGATGGAATCGGTCAAACCTTACAATCGACTATTACCTCGTCGGTGGACTCCAAACAAATCCTGCTGATAGCTGCCACAAATCGACCGGATATGATCGATGACGCACTGTTAAGACCAGGAAGGTTATCGAAATTGATCCACATTCCTGCACCGGATCCGCAGTCGAGAGAACAGATACTGAAAAAAGTCACCGAACGGATGCCCCTGGCAGAAGATGTTCAGTTGGATAAACTAGCTGCCTTGACAAACCGTTACTCAGGTGCAGATTTGAAGAATTTGTGTGGACAGGTAAAACCCCAAATTACATGTTCAAATACTGACCTAAGTACTAACTTAGTCTTTTTTTTTACATTATTCTAGGCTGCGCTGCATGCCGCTTCGCTGGACGAAAACGTGCAGCAGGTGTCGATGGCTCACTTCCAGCATGCACTCACTGAAAGTGGACCATCGCTGACCAGCGAGCAAATTCGGTGGTACGAAGAGTTTGAGTCGAAACATAAGATCGCTCGGTGAATAAAAGACTTCTTTTTAAAACCAACACACTGAAGAGAAAATTTTCCTGCACAGGTCAATTGGATGACAGTTCGATACGGGTAAGAGTTCATTGTTATTTATGGAATTTCGATAACATTTTTTACGGAGCTTCGAGAAAGATATTTAATCAGTGCTTTTCGATCTTGATAAACATGGTGTTGAACAACGGTCGCTGTCTGTATTCAAACATTTTTGGCTCATTTCATTGAAAGCTTTGGTTCCTTGTTTGGAAAATGTTTTCTTTATTCTGGAATGATTAGGCATGTTATTTAAAAAAATCATTTTCGGACTTGATCGGAAGGTTCATACAGTTAATGACATTTTTACATGGCATGGTAAGTATAAAATAAACATAAAGTAAAATATTACTCACGTTTTACTATCATGCAAAACAAAGTTTCATTGCGATTAAGCGAAGAAGACGAGGAGTTTACTAGAAAAGTCTTGCTTTACAATTTAATATAAATTAATGTGTTACAACGCACTCAGGATACATAAAATAGGCTAAAAATAGGTAAAAATTAAATTCTAGTAGAATTGCGCTTTTGGAAGGGCTGAGTCAACTTTTCAAAGCGATTGATTAAAATTTTGGTTTTTGGGTACCTAGTAAAGAATTAGGCAGAGCATTTACAAAAAGATGTGTTTATTCAGTAATGGATAGAGTGGAAGTGAAAATTTAACTAAGACTAAAGTCAATGATTACTGCGATAACTGTTTGTCAGTAACTAAGCACGTAGCTGATGGTTGCTATACTTAACATCCCCGCTCAACCAGATAAGCTCAGCTTGGATCGCAGCTTCTCGAAAGGTCCTTTCGCCAGTCCTTTGGTAAATATATCCGCAATTTGATCTGTTGTAGGTACATAGATAATTTTGAAGAATCCATCTTGAAGCTTCTCACGAATGAAGTGAAAACGGATGTCAACATGCTTCATTCGCTTGTGTTCCTTCGGTTCCTCCGATATTCGAATGCAAGATTGGTTATCTTCGAACATCGGAACGGGCTTGATGATCTTGATATCCAGTTCCAGCAACAAGTTCCGTAACCAAATACCTTCGCAGATTGCATAGCTCAGCGAAATGTATTCGGCCTCTGTTGACGATAATGCCACACAATTCTGTTTTCGGGTCATCCAGGAAACGGTACTGCCAAAAACTTTGAACACGTTCCCAGATATCGATTTTCTGTCTTCCAGGTTTCCCCAGTCAGCATCAGCATATCCTCGCAAAGGTTCGCCATCGTCCGACCGTTGGTACTCCAATCCATAGTTCACCGTTTGCTTTAGGTACCGCAAAACCCGTTTGAGATTACTCCAGTGTACGTCGGTAGGAGCCGATTGGAATCTGCTGAAGTAATTCACAGCTGCGCTGATGTCTGGTCTTGAAGCCAAAGCCAAATAGGTCAAACAACCGATCAGTTCTCGGAACGGCTGCTTGGTTAATTCCTCAACACTTCGGGTCTTCAATTTTAGGTTTGGTTCCAATGGAGTTGCGCATGGTTTGCAATCTGACATTTTGAATCTGCTTAGCAGGTTCACGACGTATTTCGGTTGACTAATCTTCATTCGACCGCGCCTCTGATCGTAATCCACCTTCAGCCCGAGAAAATGCTTTATCGAACCCATGTCTGACATTTCGAAACGCGTAGACAGTTTGGATTTGATGTCCACGACTTCCTCTCGACTGTTTGAGACCAACAAAATGTCATCCACGTACAGCAACAAATAGACAACATTTGTTTTGTCTTTCTTCGTGTAGAGACAGGTGTCGATCTTCGAACGTTGGAATCCTATTTGAAGCGTAAATTTGTTGAACTCCTCGTTCCAACTCCTCGGTGCTTGTTTTAGTCCATACAAGGACTTCCTCAACCGACAGACGAGATGCGGTCCTCCCCGCTCAAATCCAACAGGCTGACGCATGAAAATTTCTTCCTTCAGGATGCCGTTAAGGAACGCCGTCTTGACATCCATTTGGTGCACATGATGTCCCATTTGATTTGCAACCGCCAACAGCACTCTGAGGGTTGCAATTTTCGCCACAGGAGCATATGTCTCGTCGTAGTCGAAGCCTTTCCTCTGCGAAAAACCTTTGGCCACCAGCCTCGCCTTGTATCGGTCAACATTACCAGCCTCGTCACGCTTGATTCGGAAAACCCACTTGCATTCCACCAGATTCTTTCCGGCAGGTTTCGGAACAAGCTCCCATGTTTCGTTTTTGCTCAAGGATTCCATTTCACTATCGATCGCCTTCTTCCAATCGTCCCAATCGTCACGCTTCTTCAATTCAGCGATCGTCGTCGGAATGTTTTCCACATACGCTTCTGCATTAAGCGCATACGCCAGAATCGAACCATCACTCGCCATCGGGGAACCTGACAAATAAGTACCAGCAGTATTGGCTCCAAAATTGGTAATGAAATCTTTCAACTTACCAGGGAGCGTGCGCTCCCGACCGCTGCGCCTCGTTAACACTTCTGTAGAACAGTTGTCACGTTCTTGGTGCGGTGGGAGCGCGAAGTCTGGATCGCTGTCTTCGTCATCGGTCATGCAATCGGAATCAGTCGTCATTTCCGGTTGCATCGCATCAGCACACTGCTCCGATTCGACCACACCAGGCTCGCTCGACACCTCAAGGATTTCCAGTTCATGTGTTCCTCCGCGCCTTGGAAAAACATTATCTGGGCTTGATTCTGGTCCATCACTGGGCTTGACGTCATCTTCAGTAGCAGGTTCAACATAACGGTAAGATTTTTGAACCACACTGGACCATTTCAGATTTCCGTCGAAAATCACATCTCTTGAGATGAACAGCTTGCGTTTCCTTGGATCCCAAATTCGATAGCCATTGGGAGCGAATCCAACCATTACGTTTTTCTCCGTCTTGCTGTCCAACTTGTGTCGTTTTCCTTTCGGCACCCAAGTGTACGCCACCGAACCAAAAACACGCATTTTGTCGACCTCAGGTTTCCGATCATACCAAATTTCATATGGTGTTTTCTTGCAGTTCACAGAAGACGTAGGACTTCGGTTCAGGATGTAGGCAGCCGAACTCACCGCCTCACCCCACATTTCCTTCGGCAAGCCAGCTTCCTGCAACATCGATCTCGCTCTCTCCAACAACGTGCGGTTCATCCGTTCAGCTGCTCCATTCTGTTGCGGGCTGTACGGTGCGGTTGGCTCCAGTTGAATCCCTTCGGTGCGGCAAAAATTCTTGAAGGAAGCGGACATATACTCCCCACCGTTGTCGCATCGAAGACGGGAAATTTTCGTCCCGAAATAAGCTGTTGCTGCTGCCTTGTACTCCTTGAACTTTTCCATCACTTCATCCTTCGTTGCTATTGGATACACCACCGTAAAATGGCTAAAATCTTCGATGAACGTGATCGTTGTAAGTTCGTACGTTTGTACAGGCTCCGTTGTGTTGAACCGCTATAGGATGCTTTGTAGAGCCATATCGTCTTCGAACACCTTGATTTGACGGAACATCTTTTCCACATCAGCAACAATCATTATTTGTTTCGTTCTGCACCGTAGGACAATTGCTCTTAGATCATCTTGTATGACGGGTCCTGCTAGCAATACATCATTCAGCGATAGTTTGCTTGAAGTTTTGCTTGACGCGTCGAAAACCACTCGAAGTTTTGTTGTTGTGCTAGCTTCTTTAATTATAGGATGATGAGGGAGATAGCAACGTTTTGAACTGTCCTCTCGGGTTTCCTCTACCAATCGCATGTGGCCAAGTTGTAAATATTCCTGAATGAATCGGTTGTACTCTTCACGCAGGCTAGAATCACGATCCAATCTGCGCTCTAGGTATTGCAAACGTCGGAATGCGATGTCCCTTGACTCGCCTAATCTGGAATTGACATTCCCATCCTTTGGAAGAGAAACTGTATATCGACCATCAGTTTCTCTGCGAACCGTCTTGACGAAAAACTCCTCACAGCGCATTTCTTCGGGTGAATATTTGTGAACCGAGCCTATTTCCTCGCAGGACCAAAAACGACTTAGATATTCGTCCAAAGGTATCGAACTAGCTGTATTACAGATGGTCTTTGAAGTTTGCCTCCAGTTTTGTACTACACCAGTAATAACCCAGCCAAAAACGGATTCTGTAATAGCTGGTAATCCATCTCCTAGCGATTTCCGTTGACCAGATTGGAAGAATTCAAAGAAATGTTGGATGCCTAAGATCAGATCGATTGCATTGGATTGGAAGAAGTTGGCGTCTGCTAATTCGATCTCCGCTGGTAAACGTAGTTCGGAAAAAATAATGTCTGCTGTTGGTAGATCCGCTGTCACCTTCGGTAAAACCAGGAAGTCCATTTGTTGTTTGTAGCTTTCGTTTCGAGACTTGATAATCGCAGTGACTTGATGCTTGACTTCGGAAGTTGATTGGCCGATTCCCATTACTGAAACGTTCGAGCGCTGTCGGCAGACACCTAACCTTTGACACAAATGCTCCGCCATAAAATTGCACTCCGACCCGGAGTCCAGCAATGCTCGGGCAGGATAGCTGAATCCATTGTTGTCCTCTACCAAAACTACGGCTGTTGCTAGAAGCACTGTTGAAGCTGATCGCCGTGCAATATTAGATGCGACTGTTTCCGTCGATGGTGGTTCTGAATTTCTAGAATTTCTCCTCATAGTGCCGGAATTGGAGGCAGTTGCCCCTTCTGAGCGAAAGCAGATTAACGTGTGGTGTTTACCCTTACAGTTGTGGCATACGAATTTCGACATACACTCCGAAGCCATGTGTCCATTTCGGAAGCAATTTCTGCAAAGCGAGTTTGTTCGAACCAATCTATCCCTTTCCGTTATCGGCATCTTCCTGAAAGTCTGGCACATGAAGAGCGGATGGGTATCTGAGCACGCGACGCAGCGACCCTTGGATATGCGCGTGACGTTGTGGCTAGTTCGTATTCCATATTGCCTTTTAACGTATTCTGGTCGACTTTCGGATATTTTGTTGGGTAGGGAACATAGAACCGAAATCCTCTTCTGGATGAACTGCATCAAATCCGAAATCTTATCCTGCTCATTGCCTGCTGTGAATTCTTCCCACGCGCGTCGGGTAGTTGGATCAAGTCTGCTGCATAGAATCTCGAGTAGTAGTAGATCCTTGTATTCTTCGACCTTCACTAATTGATCTAGTGTTTGTACAATTCGCTCGAAACCCTCTAGTAGACACTGCAATTCCGTTACAGATTCTCTTGAAACGCTTGGCAACTTTAGAAGCGTATTCACCTGCCGTCGTTTTAAAAGTTTGCTGTTGTTGTAACGTTTCATTAGACATTCCCACGCAATTGGATAGTTGGCACTGGTTATTGCGAGTGGATCAACAAGTTTCTTTGCCTCTCCTGCTAAGCATCATTTTAGATAATGAAACTTTTCGATGTCTGGTAAATCTGCTTTGGTATGGATTAAAGATAAATTTAAATCCCTGAAGCTAAGCCACTCGTCCACATTTCCATCGAAAAGTTGTAATTTGATTTGTGGTAGCTTGACGTGTTCCGTAGTCGGATGCATCGAAGAATCATGAAGTCTCGTAGATTGGTGTGCAATTGTTGTTTCCTGTTCTAACTCCTTAATTTTTTCCAGCATTGTTGCCTTCGCATCGTAATAGGATTCTCCACAGTCTAAGCGAACCTGGGAGGGGCTATTCTCCGGTGTCAACGTGTATTCTCCATGAGTTTCAATGTCCACCAAGACAGCATTCACTTTGTCCCACAGTTCGTCTAGCTTAGCTAAACGCACCTGGATACGTTCGATTGAAGTAACCTCAGCAAGTGTATCCACAAACGCAACAATTGTTTTAAACAGATCCAGATGTGCACGAAGTTTAGTCTGAAGACTCTTCAGCGAAGGCTCCTTGGCGGCGGATGAAGCTGCTGGCATTGTTGTATCACTCATTCACCGATTACGAATTCACCAGTTGACAGATAGGGATGATTGGGTGTAAGTATTTAAAAACCTCTAGCTTCGGCTAGGAACATACACTGTAGGCTTAACTTACTTTTGCAAAAAAATAGCTGCGCTCCCCTACAGGTATGTTCAAATAATTCCTCCAGTGCTCGATAAACCGTTGATTATGTCAAACATTCAACTCAATAGATTTGGTGGTCGACAGTTACGTACATTGATGGGAAAATAATTGGTGTAATATTCCGTATAAAGGCTTCGGTAGGACATATACCCAAAGTGTTTACCTGACCGAAAATTAACTGGAGCACAATTTAAATTTTTCAGTTCGAGGTAAAATCTGAACTTCCAAAGTGAAAATTGTCTTTCTGCAGTTGTACTTCTTAGCACCCCTCGAGTAATATCAATGATGATGATGATTGTTGTTCATTCGGTTGTTTCATTAGGTAGTGTGTTCAGTTGGGAAACATCAAGGTAAGGTGTAGTAATCCGCGAAAGCTTCGACTGGACATATACTAAATGTAGTGCTCATAAATTTCACTAACCTTAAAGGAAATATGTCCGGCTGTTGTCGAAAGTGTTCCGCGTAACCGATAGTGGATTCTCAGGTGGAAAGTGTTAACCCATCCGGTGATAGGCTCCCCAGAATGGATTTGTTTTGATGGGTCAGATTCACTGCTGGAATCTCGCTGGATGAATCGGATGAACCGGTCGGCTGGTGGTAAGCGATGAACTCTCTCTCTCTCTCTTGCTGATGTTCTTCGGGGTATTGGTGCCACAGATGATGATGAACACGACTCTCACAAGCATTCATTGGGTTTGTTTACATCGGGAAAGGAAAAGTTTAGTGTAGAAGCTAAAATAGTCCAAGCAACGGCAAGAAGTATACTATTCTAGTGTTAATTACCTGGAAGAACCAGAGCTTTCGCTCGTCACTAGTGTAGATACGTTTCGAGTCGCAGGATGTTTACCGCCGGTTGTTTTCCTTTTGGTGGTCGCTGAAGAAATCCTCCACAAAGTGAGTTGCTGCTAAACGTTCAATTTAGAGTGTGCCCAAATGACGATAGCTGACAATCTTGTAGAGTTTCCTTGTGAGATGATGGTTGGGTGATGACCGCAATGGTGAGCAGGTGACTTGTGATGTGATGTAGTGCCGAATTTAACGATGGCGTCGAGCGTTTTGTGCTAGCCAGCCAACTAATTGGCGCGATGGCGTCGAATTCTGGATTTGTCTGATCGGAATCCGGTTCGAAGGACCAAAATGTTGGGTAAGTACCTTGCCTCGATATCCGATGATTGGAGTGGACTGTATGGTGGCGGACGTCTTGCCTGGGTGACCAATGTTGGCCGTGGGCTACGCCTTGGTTCCTTGGGGTTGAATCCGTTGTAGGATGGATTGGATGTTGTAGGCCACATTCTCAACTTCCTACTAATTTCGTACTGGACGTTCCGGACGCACAATAACAAGACGGAGATTTAAACAAAACGCAACGCTAATGACAATACATTTATTCGACTTAACTACATCATATATTTAACTAACATAAAACATTCTAAAAAGGTACAAATTTGGGTGGCTTGATTGCTTGGTGCCTTCTTATTCAGTACTGGAGGGCCAGCTCAAATTGAACTATTGAGCAGGCCGGGTTGATCCGATCGCCGTCGGATTAGGGTGTTATTGGGGTGGTTTCCCGGGGTTAGGAGGTGGTATTGTTGTTGCCATCGGTTGCTGCTGTGGTGGTAATGCCTGGTGTTGGTTCTCTCGCTGCTCGTCTCTCGTATCCCATCGCTCGGTGACCATCTCTCGCCATGTTGTTGCCCATCTCTCGGTGTCGATCGTGTACGCTCTTCTCTCTCATGCCTTCATCATCGTCTTGACCATCGGGGGTACGCAGATGTATTTTAGGGTACCAGTTGTAATATACAATCGTTACCCGGCACGATGCAAATATATGGTTGCTATACTCACACCTATGTTTACCCCCAACACTGACAACTTTTACGGGGTGCAACCGCCTGCTTAAGGTTCAAATCTCGGGCAAAACTAGTGGACTTCTGAATTAATAAACGAACATAATAACAGCAACTAGGACGAAACTCGTGGGTAACTAGGTTGCCACTGCCAATAAACGAAAACACTATAAGAAACTCTTAACATGAGGAAACTGGAAATGAACCTTGAAAAAGAGAAATATAAAACACGTATTAAGGCGGGGTTCGAATAAAAAAACGACATTACATCAACAAATATGTTAAATGGTTGCAACCGAAAAAGTAGATATTGAAATTAAGTCATTAAGGGGGAAGTAGAGTCTAACATTTTCAAAAAGTCGATTTTTTATTTTTTTTTATTTTCTTATTGTAAAACATTTCAAGAATGTTGTGTCAAATTTTCAAGTCAATCGAAGCAAAACTGTAGAAATTATAGGCCTTTATCTCCTCTTATCTAATACTGCAAGAATTTTAGAGCAGAAACTTCAAACGCGTTTTTCTCGAAAGCACATTTTTAAAGTGGACATCGTTATTTGAAAACTACTTATCCGATTCTTTTCAAATTTGGAACATATTTTCTACATATAAAATACCAAACCCCAACGATTTTCTTTTTTTTTTACTTTGGGGAGATTTTACAGATAAAAAATGGCGGATTTTTTCGTGAAAAATCGTAGTTTTTACTTCAAACAGCCACAAAAATTTCATAACTTTTTTTTCTAAGTTAAATAAAATCGTTGGGGTCCAGAAAAACATCTATTAAACATATTTTGCTCTGATTTTTTGACTTCAGATGATTCTGTGCTGAGATACAGTGTCCACCGCAAATCTTATTTTCTAAAAGGCATCCTCGAAAGTGCTCCGTTTTTCAATATTTTTCTACGAAAAAAATACTAAATGTTCTTTTAACAATGCTTTGTATAATGCAAAAAATTTGAATACATTTGTTTGAACGATAGTTCTAAAAAAAATCGTGAATCGTTTTTTACCCGTCAGACCCTACTCCCCCCTTACGCCCATGTAGCTATACAATTTTTAAAGAAAAATGTAAAAATTGTTTCCTCAAGGATAAAGTTATTCGTAGAACTAAAGTAATACGTCATCATAACTAAACTTCTTTTATTTTTCTTTTTTTCGAAAAATAATGAGGTGAGGAGTTTTTACATTAAATAATAGTGACAATGTTTAAAAAAAGATATGAAAGTAAGGCTGCCAGTAAAAGTACAACGCTTCTGAAGTGCCTATTGGAAAATTGATCACCCCAATAAAAAATTTGACTGCAATTTGTTTGAGAAACGCTCCCACGGAGTGGAAAATTTTGAAAATTCAAGGGTATACCAACTAGGAAAAGTTCTAAATTTTTAAGAAATTCAAGCATTTTCGTTTTTTTAACGGATTTTTCCCGCTTGGGGGGGGGGGGGGGCGTAGGGGGGGGGGGGTTATCACCCCCCCCTCCCATAGGATCGCGTCTGCGCAATGCTCTACATAAAGAACAAAATACATAACGCTTGGGCCATCCAATGGTCCGAGAACTTGCAATCTAAAGTTTACGTAAAGGTTCTAAAGGTAGCTCTGAATTCAGAGTTACCTAGTTTGGACAATTTAAGGGAAGGAAATGATACACTTTCTTCAGTCCATAACCCACTGAGGACGCTAGCTAGTTGTTAGTGAAATACTAGTATTTAGGTCTTTCAAAAACTGTGGCTGAATTCAAAGGAATCATCGACTACTTTGAAATCATTCGAGCAAATAAAAAAAACCCAAAGATAAAGATACAGAAAAGATAACATCAGGGAGAAATACAAAAATGTATCTACAAAAGAAACACACATGAAACGCTCCACTTCCGTATGAATAAACCAACTTGATTCAAAATCCCTGAAAAAAAAGGAAAAAAAAGAAAGTATGTCAATGCCGGTCCGGCATAGAATCTTATACCGATAATTGCACCTCCGAGGAAGTTCGTTATAGGAGTAGAATCTGATTTTTGGGGGTGTAGTAGATAATGTAAAAATTATATTTAACGTTTGGTAGTTTATCCGAAAAAAAAAGATAAATTTTCCAAGAATTCACGATTTTTGCGCACTGATTCTGAATTACTCTGAATGATTCTGAATGAATCAGCATCACGGATCTGAGTACTGTTTCTTCCTTAAGCCATTCTCTACCAGTCACCACAACTGAAGAACGCGCGTGCCTGGACTGGATCGATTGCTCGTTGTTGCGCATCAAAGATAAACCTATATCACATGCATAGTTAGAAGGACTACTGCAAGTGTGACGCGACACTTCCCTGCTATCGTCGTCGTCGTCTGGTTGTCGAATGGTTGATAACTTATGATTTGGTCATGCTTGCATAGACGGAACACCACCAGTCTTTGACGGATCGGCACCGGGAATAGTCGCGCGTAGTTAGAACCATCCCTTGGAATTGGCGGAATTTTTGAGAAGGTAGATCGATATCTAGTTATCAGTGGACAGATGTTTTTGATTGGCAGATGATCGTTTAAGCTGGTGTCCCTCAAAAGGTGATAAGAGCTTTTGCCAGTTGGTATTTAGCTCAACGACTTGAGCGAGTGATGTTTGTCAAACAATTCGAACTTGTTATAATTGCCGTGGAAAAAGTTTATCGTTTTATTAGGATATCCCAAACGTTCTTGAAGAAAGTGCTAGAATGTTATGGTTTAGATGCAATTTAACAAACAGTGCTATAAGCTCAAGTACAGTAGTAATACAATCGACAACTGTATGTTTGATATGTGGTTAAACGGCGGCTGTTAAGAAATTTATATCGCTGTGGCTGCAGGAATTTGTTCATGGGTTGTTATCAGTGCCAGAGGCGTGGGTGGAAAAGTGGGGAAAAGTGCTGCTGCTGCTAAACCATGTGTGCTGTGCCATTGATATCATACTCTCCTCGTTCATAAGTATTTACACATCCATAATAGGCGCAAGATTGATTGGCTGTGATGGGCCACCAACAAACAGCGCAAATCTGTATGCGCGAGTTGTTAAAATACATGTCAATGAAGATAAGAACCTCTGCGAAAAGGGGAAAGGAAACCATCGACAAAGTGTGAAGTGGTCGTCGTGCTGATTACCAATTTGTTATCAGAAAAGCAATCGATAATGGGACATCGATGATGGATTAGTTTAATTGGAAAAATAAAATCGACGACGACGACGACAGTGTGGAAGTGGAATCGGAAACAAAAAGTACAAGATTTCACAGTGCCTCAAGAAAGGCTATCAGTCGTGTGAGTCGTGATATCAGTGTAGGGAGAAAATCTAGAAGGAAATGGAAACGATGTTCCGGTGAAATGGGTTCGGGGAATCAAAAAGTTGTTTTTTGTTTCAGAAAAGTGATAGAATTTTTTTCCGGTTGTATATCACGTGTATTAAAGAGTGATAACTTTTTATCCAGAAGCTATACGATATGTTGAATACTCCTATGTAAATCACGAAAGATTCGCTCAACAATTTTTTCGAAGTCCTCGATTTTAAGAAATTTGATTATGCAAAATCACATGATGGGGAAAACGCATTGATAAGCAATAGTGTTTTCGATGGCAGACCCAATGTAATTAACATCCGCTGTGATCATTTTTGTTTTATATGCATCGTTCAAATGTGTCTTTCTTTGGTTAGTTGTGTCAAATCTAAGGATTGAAAATGAAATACGTAGGTATGGTTTCACCTCTCGAAAACAATTCCGAATTCCAAAGAGTTCCTCTTTGAACACATTTTGAATTTTGGTTACACTTGAATTTAACTGGCCCAGCTGTGCATCGGAGGGATAAAACTGAATCAACTGGAAAGGCTAAGAGTATGGATTTGAAATTCCCTCCACTCAAGGCCGGATTAAGGGGGGGGGGCAAAAGGGGCAATTGCCCCGGGCCCCCCGGCTCAGGGGGGCCCCCCGAGGAAAAAAATATTTCAACATTACTTTAATCATACTACTTCAATTTCTTGAAATCTATGAAAAGAATTCAAGACTAGAAATTAGAATTAGTTTTTTTCTTACATATAATAAATAGTTTTTTTCTTACATAAGGGGCCCCCTAGAGTAAGCAGAAAAGATCTCCCGAATTTTGCGGGCTGAAAATATCAAAATATTGGTATTGAAATTCAAAGTTTTCAACCCAAAATCTGACCAAAAATAATGTAAACTGAGTTTGAAAATAAATCTTCATAAATAAGGAAGAACAGAAGGCAAACATCTCAAACTTTCATTTTTTTCCATTGAAACACATCAGTCAGGATATTCTGCACAGAAAAGTTAAAATTAAGAAAAAATATCTCCACATTTTCATTACATACAAACGTATTGCAAAATAAATTTGTTTATTATTACGTTAACTTTCCAAAAAAGCAGCTAATTTCGTCAAAACTGGCCAACAGTGCTAAGAGAGAACAGAGAAGCTTTATGATAAACATTGGGGGGTTGATACCGGGTATTATTATAACTTTTCACTTTTCAATCATTACTATTGAAATTTTCGTTGGTTTTTAAATTCTAAACCCTTTTTCTACTTATTTTTAAAAATAAAATCTAAAAAAAAAGAACTGTAGTTACTTAAATTGGACCAATCGACAGTTCAGTCCCAATTTCTGTCTTAGACTTGAAATTCGTTTCTAAACATTTTCAATTGATTTGACACAAGTAAATATCCTGAATTCAGCATATCATTTTCGAAATTATCATTCTTTAATTATAATAAAAACGATCTCATAGTTGAGTTGCTAATATCATTGAGTGAATCTCTTAACATCAATGTTTCTATGTTTTTGATCTTACCTTTTTCCAAACTCAATTCATTGAGATTTTCTAGTCCTATGTTGTTTCTTCACTTACTGAAGTTCAGTTTCATGGTTTTTCTGAATTTTTAGAACTCGGGATCTTTGTTTAAGGTACTTAACTCATTCTGTGTTTAATTTCAATTCTGGTTTTTTATCAATCAATTATTTTGCACTTTTACCCCTTTGGCTTAGAGGGCATCGTTTGAAACTGTTGTCACAATCAGAATAACAATTTGATCACTTTTTTTTTATCTGATGATAATCATATTCATAAACTGGGATGCAAAGATTTTTTTCATGGATTTCAAAGAGTTAAAATTGAAATTCATATTTGGTGCAATTCTTGCTTTGGCTCTGATTGTAACTTCGAATCCCTTTTTTTATTCAATTTATATTTTGTTCCTCAAAACTTGATTTGAATTTATGATTTAGATTAGAGACACTGAATTGTGGTTCTGAATATAACCTGATTATTAGTTTTAAATTCTTAAACTCTTATATCTGTATCTCTATAGAATGTGAAATCAATCATTTTGTTAATTTTGTATTCTATGTTTCAAATATTCATCATACTTCCCAATTGTCATTTGGTAAATATCTTTCAATAAAGCACAAACCAGACGATCAATGATGAAACGAAAATCATTCAAAATATCTATCTGGTCATTTTTTTTCTAAATCAGAGAATTTTAGTTGGTGATAAGGATATAAAAAATAGAATTAAATATTGCATTTCGCAGTTCAAATCGAAGCTTTCGTTTTTGAGAAATTTCTAACGTCCGCAATGTTTGCACTTGATTAATTAACAATTTTTATTTGAAGATTCCAGAAACTATCATTTAAGCAGACAACATGCCTTTTCAAAGACAGTATACTGAACTCATCTTCAGTTCTTTTGTACGGTTAAAATGTTACGTATTCTCTGGGAAAGCATATGAAAAAAAATCGAATCATAGGGGCCCCCCGAGAAAAATTGCCCCGGGCCTCCCGATGGCTTAATCCGGCCCTGCCTCCACTAAAAAAAGTGTTTTCTACATAAATGTTACTGTTACTTAAATCGCAAAATTTAAGCACTGCCATGGTTATTATAAGACGCCAGATTTGAACTGTGAATATTGATTTTCAAACGGTTTTATCTAATGATCATGATTTAAATTTGGGATTTTCAGCTGTGGACGATAAATGTTTGTTTTCGCTCATGTAGATAAAAGCAATAATATTATATGCTGATTGCTACTGAGCTAAGAAAACAAATTAAAAAAATTGTTAAATGACCCTGAAATAACTAGCTTTCCAATGAGCCCATTTCAATGCGAAACGATTTTGAGAAACTTAAATATCGGCATTTTTAGATTCAAATAAATGGTGTTAACGTTACGTTACGTTAATTTTAACTCTCTGCTGCATACGAAGCCACATGTTGCTTCATTGAGTCTTCAAAAAGTTTGAAATCTTGACATGCTTCTTTCTAGTGTTTCAAAAATGGATAAAATGGATGAACCTATCTATATCGTAATTAGGGTAAATGTACTCGATCTTGGCATGGTTTACTAGTTTTCCCAAAATTGTAGACTTCCTGTAATGTGCAGTCTGAAATGCAGTAAAAATATCTCTTGGCTTTTAAACTGTGGATAATTCGAAAAAAATCCTTTCAAACTATTGATTGAAATGCTCCATATTCAGGGTGGCCACACATTCGGGAAAGTAGAGAGATGCAGAAAAAAGTCGGGGTTTAAAATTCATCAGGAAAATTCGGGAAAAGGTCGGGAATTCTTACTAGAAATTGGGAATTATTGGCTCACCTGCTCAGTTAATATATTTCAGTGCCTCAAGTGCCTTCAGCGCTCAAAAATAACTGAAAACTTGTGAAACTTACACTTAAACCATTTTTTAAAAACTTCAAATTTCTATTTCGAGCAACTCAAAAATGTTGAAATTATTTAGTCCAGTTGTTACCGAGAACTAGCTAGTAGAAATATGAGACTATCCCGTTTAACTTTCATCTTATTTTTTATTTAAGTAACGAAATGTCTTAGCTTTAATTGTGAACAACAACTAATTAAGCACATAGGTAATTGAAATAACAAGTTACACATAAGCAATTAAAATTGGAACTCCGATCACGGGTCGATATCTGCATATAATGTTTAGTCAGAGATTAGTTTTTTTTAACCTTAGAGAGATTTCTTGAATCGACGAATCTTTAAATATTGAAATGGTTCGAAAAAAGAATTATTTTCAATGAACTTTAAATTAATGCGTAGCATATTTACGAGTTTTGGGGCTTATCTTCTAATGTAAGGTTGCCAGAATTTTTCAGCACGTATCCGGGCCGGACAAACCGGGCCATTTCATATTAAAACCTGGCAAAATCTGGGCAGTTCATTTTAAAAGTCACGAAATTTTCTTAAAACCTAGAAATTACTCAACAAAATTCAAGACAAAAAAAATAGAATCCAAAAATTGTTCATGAGATATCATCGACAGATTTTGAATCGTATTTTAGACTTCCAAAAAAAAAACTTTTAATGATTATTTCTATAAAATTTTCTCAAAAAATTTCGTTTTGGAGGCGTTTGTTGTTTATTTTGTTTGATTTACCAAATAAAGTAAATAAATCAGGGCATTTCTAATGAAATCCGGTAACCGGACCGGGCCTAACTCTTCCCAAATTTTGTATCAAATATCCGGGCATACCCGGATAACACCGGGCAATCTGGAAACCTAATTCTAATGTATACTAGAATTTAACATTTAGATTCTTTGGTGAGCTTATTAACGAATATTTTGTTCGATCTAACGAATTTTGAAGTAACAGAATTTTAATCTTTTACTGAATCATTTACAAAACCAAAAAAGCGAATATGATTGACGCCTTTTAGTTTCTTGGATTAAAAACTACTGATTCTGGTCCTTACAATTCATAAATTTTGTCTCTTTAAGGAATGAGTTGTACATTCATCTGAAGTCTCTCGAAAACATGCTTCTGAGGCTTAGTTCGGTCAGATGGAATTCCGAAAATTTGTACTCCGGTTTCAAATAAAAATTCATCAAATATGTTCAGATGAAATATTAAGGAGCAGGTAATGTAAATTTTGGAACCATTGTAGTTGTATGGCTAAAACCAACGAGGAACCATAAATTAATTTTCTCATCTAAATTCACACGGAGAAATCAAATCAGTTTTTAAACGGAATTTACTACTTAAAAACCAATCTATTTCCTTAAAAAGTATAGGGGTTTACAAAATTTATGAAATACATTCACATTCACTTTTCTACGACATGTGCCATTTTATAAAAATAAGTTTAAAATAAGTTACCTTTTCATCATATTCATACTCTTATTAAAGAATTTGCGACGCAACAAAATATTTCCTCTTACTATTACCTCTATTCTTTAAAAAACAATAAGTTTCAGATGGTAAATTTTTTGTTTTCTTTTATATCATTATTGCTTTAAAAAAAACATAAACTTTTGGACGATGACTTAAGTAGCTATTTTATATATTTTAAGTATATTGTACACATGTATTTTAATAAGTATGAAAAAAGGATGCGAATGCAACTCGAATTTTGAAATTTGGTCCACCCCACCCTGAGATAACCGGATTTTAATTTAAAATTCAGTTTTGAAAAATGTACCAACTTTAAGCTAAATTTAAGTTGTATAAACTCAATATTAACATTTGTCAAAAACATACAAAGAAGGTTTTGCTCATGATCTCTTGAATGAGATCAAATGAATTCCAAAATGGCATAAGATGGCTGAGATATGGCCGATCAAAATTTTCATGTTTTTGAGGGGGTGATCCCAAATTTTTGGCCGTCAAGGACCCCAAACATTTTGCCGCTAAAGTTTCGTGTTTCTCAACTTTTATTTTTATAAACATTATATTTTTGGAAAGCGTGTAACGTGACACAAATATGATTCTTTGACTATATTCAGCTACAATAATATATTTCAAAGTTATTCAAAGTCGAAGAATTGTTCATGAAAATACATGCTTCGGTAAAAAAATGTAATTGCCTGAGAAAGCTGGAGTTAGAAGCTACAGGGTCCGCCAATTGAAATGCTACATTGAAATAAACATATCGGTAGTAAATTTTGAATAGGGCGAATGTGCCAAATGTAAACAAATGGAGTTATCAGCTGGGTGATAAAGTACGTTCAGAGCTTCAAATTTTGAATGCACAATGTTAACTTAAGGATATTTGGTTTTCGAGAAACAGAGAAAACAAAATAAAATTTTTGCTGGGAGCTTACGGAGCTGTCAAACTTTGAACGCGTTTTTCTCGAAACAGTGATGTTGGCGCATTCGCCGTATTCAAAATTCGATACCGATATAAATTGATCAAAACAACAATTCATTCAATTTCTCTTGAAAACAAATTACTTTTCCAAAATTCACTGGTAAAGTTCGACTTGTTCGCCCTTGAGTTTAACCACTCGCCGCAGACGGTCGAGGAACGCATCGTATGAGGCCTGCCGCAGGTGTTCTTGTGGTATTTTATCCCAGGCTGCCACGAGATGTGGCTTCAGGACCTCCACTCCTTCATGTTTCTTAGAGCAGACTTCGGCCTCCAACATACTCCAAACAGCGAAGTCCATAGAGACCAGGTCTGGCGAACTCGCCGGCCACTCGGAGCTCGAAATGAACCCTGGAAAATGTTGCGCAATCCAAAGTTGGGTTTTCTTCGCTTTGTGAGCCGGCGCCGAGTCCTGTTGGAAAACCCAATCACTGGAACCAAAATGTCGACGTGCCCACGGTTCGACGACATTCTGTATAACTAGTTCCAGATATGTATTTTGGTTGATCTTCACTCCTTCAGGAACAAAAACCAGCGGAGTCCGGCCATCACGGGTGATTCAGGCCCAAACCATCAGCGATGCTGGTTTCTGTCGCCGGGTGGCCGTCAGCAAGTGGGCATGGCTTCGTGATCTGTCTGGCAAATAAACTCTGTCGTTCTGCTTATTCACGAACTGCTGTACGGTGAAGACTTTCTCGTCGGTAAACACGATATTCTTCAACCTTCCTTCCGCGGCCCTCTTCAGCAGCGCCTTCGTTTTTTTTACCCGTTCTCGTTTCTGCTTCATCGTAAGGTCTTGAATCTTTTGGATCGTGTAGTGCTTGGTCTGAAGTTTATCTTTCAGGATCCGACGGAGACTTCGATCCGATATTGTTGAGATCCTCTGCCAATTTAGGCACTACGACGAAGATTTCTCTTGAGGCGCTTCTTGACAATCTTCGCCATGGCAGGTGTCACCACAGTAGGTCGGCGTCCCCCACCATACCGTTTTTCGGCACTTCCGGTCTCCAGGTATCTTTTAACTGTACGGTATACAAAACCTCTGCACACACTTATATCGGACAGCTCACTAACTATATGTCCTTCTGCCGTTTGCCAGCTAGGAACAAGGCAACCTCAGCGCTACGTTTCTGTTCGAGATCCATTTTTCCGGATAACACCTGATTACAAAAGTAACACTTACATCCAATGATAGCTAAGACTTAATGTAAACAAAGCGACGAGGGGTCGTTCAATACTATTCCGTGTACAACGAAATAATTACTGTTGAAATAATGTAGCAATTCAATTGCTGGACCCTGTATATGTTTCACACATGGATTTTTATTTTAATTTCTTATGATCATGGTCACGAAAAGTGTAAAAAAGTTGTGTAAAACCGTAGTGTTTATTGAATCAACCGCCAAAGCTGTTCCAGTCATAAGAGCAAGTACACTGGTGTTGGGAAAATTTTCAGTCGTATGTGATAGAAATATTGCTATTTTTGCATCACAGCATGCGAAACTACAACACGTGTTGTTAAAAAATTTGAAGGCCACAGATCTTGAAAATGTTTTTGCATGGGAAATATTTCAAAATGTGCTAAAAATAACATAATTTCTACCACTTTTTTCCAACACGAGTGAACTTGCTCTAATAGAAAATTTTCGAAAAGTTAATTGAAAAGTTGACGTAATTTGTGACAGTTTTGCATCTTTAGATTTATAAAACACGAAACACAGACTTTCTGACGACTACTCAAAGGAAGTTCTTTTTAGAAATTATTATCAATCTGCATTTTCTGAGACTATTCTAACACCAAAAATCGGTTTTGCACTGGATTCTTAGTATCTTAAAATAAGATTTAGGCAGTAAATCATATTGCAACTTTCTGAATCTTGAAAAGTCAGCACAAATTCTTGCTGGGCAGAGGGGCGCAGTGAGTAGTAATATCTCAAAGCCATTTCGCTTACGAAGACGGGTGAAAGGAAACGAAAATACACACAAGCATTAGCGCAAAATTTCTAGATTTAGTTTCAGAAAAATACTTATCATATTTGTATCAAACATTGCATCGCCAATGTAATTACATAACCAGAACCGCATTTTTTGAGTTTGTTTTTGCGTAATATTGCGCAATAAACGCAATAAACAAACAAAATAGGAGTCCAAAACTGTCTAAAAAATTTTTAATTTAAAACTTACATTATGAAGAAAATTTAAAAAATATAAGAGACATGTTTTAAAACATTTTCAAAATCTGAGAACGATATTAGGAAAAAGTGTTGAAATGAGTTTTCAAAAATCAAACCGGTGCGACTTCTAAACGTCATTTTTCTGAGTCGCCGTCATATAAAATTTTGTTTCCTACACCCTAAGGTAGGCTTACCAGATACTTTCAGAAAAAAAAGCGGGACATTTCACGAAAAAAAGTGGGACATCGCCGAAAAAAGCGGGACATTTTAGAAACTCTAAGAAACATAACTTCTATGATAATTCCTAAACATATTTATATGTTTCTTCAGCTAAAATAGTTCTTAGAAAGTAATAAAATATGGATAACTGAAATTTGTTTAAGAAATTGAATTTTCAATAAAACTTTCATCTTTGTATACTGCGAAACGTTAAGTCGAAAATGTTATAGTTCAGAGGAATTAAAAATCAGAAATTTGAAGAAAGTTTATATATTTTTAAACAGCCGTTTTTGATCATCTGCCATTAGATTGGAAATGTTATTTTTTTCTCTCAAAAGTCCTATTCTATTTTATCCGGAATTTGCTATACATTCAAGGGATTCTGCTAGGATTTCGGAGAAACATCTGGAGCCATCATCATTTGGAAGCAACTTACATAATATTTTCTTCAATCGGAAAACATTAACATCGCTAGAACGTGCTCAAAGAACGCTCAACAGAACCAGATTGTTATGGTAATGCTAAAATAAGCTTACCAGATTGCCCAGTTTTACTCGGACTTGCCCCGGATATTTGACACAAAATTTAGGAAAAGTTCGGTCTGGCCCGGTTGCCCGGATTTCGTAGAATAAATCCATAGTACATGGAAAATAACAGGTAGGCCATTGCGCTTAACCTCACTTGAAAGCTCCGTGTATGTACACAGCATGCTTGCATACCAACAAAAATAGTTATGAATATTTGGCAGTTTTATATAGAATGGCAATCAAAATTATTAATTTCTCCGGCAATAGCCATTCGATTCCTCTGAAAAGGGCCTCAGATTAAAGATTGATTCTTTAGGCTCATCGGAAACTATTTTTTGCTTTGGATTTTCGGTTCTGAACCATAAATAATGAGCATTCAAAAGAAATTTTCTTCACCGTCCCTCTTTTTTGAGAGCAAAAAATTAAATATTTTCTTCTTTCTATATTCAAAATTTGATAACGATGTAAAATACTTCATATTTCTGTGATAAAAAATCAATTTGTTTGAATTTTTGTTCAAACTGCACATGAAAAAGACCACACAAGGCAAAATAATCATCAAATTTTAGTTTTAAATCGACCAAAAGCCCGTTGCATATTACTTTAAGCGATTTTGAAAAGCCAAATATCGTTCGTTGCATTCAAATGCATCAATGCATATTTTTCTCATAATTTTAATGATTGTCAGTTTTAAGAAAAAAATGATTTTCTGAAAAATTCCATACATTTGCCAGTTTTTTCCATAACTATTTTTTGGGGCCTCTTACCAATACGTTGAAAGAGAGCGGAATAGCCTACCTTGTATATTTCAAAGTACTATGGAATAAATCCTGGATTTTGCACTGATTTATTCGATTTATTTCAACATCTCAGAAAAAAACTTAAATGAGTTAAAAAAATTTGCAACGATTTATTTTTGGAACAAGGTTAATATAAACAATCATGAACAATTTCTTGGAAGCCTAAAATACAATTTAAGACCTGCTGATGTGTTTTGATGTTAAAATATATTTTGGAATGTATTCTTTTTTATTTTTCAATATACAATTCCGTGGTTTTGACCAAATTTGCTCGGATATTGCCCGGATTTTGGGTTGAAAATTTTGAAATTTGAAGCCCGGGTTTTGCCAGCTTTTTAGGTAAAATTACCCGGATTCGTCCGGTCCGGATATGTCTGGTAAATATTCTGGCAACCTTAAATGCTAGAAACTAAACGAGTTATTTGCTCTTGTTTTGTATAAAAAATATGCTGCTTATTTTGAAAAACAAAACATAAAAATAAGGTTTGAATCATTTGTTGTGTTGAACCAATAAATTTAAATTGAAGCTAAGGTTTTTCCAATGTAAGCCAGTGAAACTTCAAAAAGTGTTACCTATTTAATTTTTACAACCTTATCGGTGAATGTCATGATCTTTAAGTAGAATTATTTCTAGTTTTCAAAATCATAAATGGATAAAAAAAAAGAATAAAAAAAATTACAGAAGTTATATGATCGAAGAGAGATTTTCTAAGAAGCGTTTTCATCAAGCACGAACCAATTATTTTGAAGTGGTAATCCGAAGAGAGTTGAATTCACTACAAAACTTTTCTCAGAATAAAAAGCGAGACATTTTGAGAAAAAAGCGGGATTGGCGGGACGGGCGGGACATTCTCTTGAAAAGCGGGACATGTCCCGCTTTTGCGGGACGGATGGCAACCCTACCCTAAGGCTATTATTTGAAGGTTGAGCCCCCAAAACCTCAGACATATTACAATTTTGGGCCAGCACATGGGACTCATATGCAAAAAGGGATAGTATAGCTGCATACCTTCATGATCATGATCCAAAATGTGTAGGTGTCGATAAAGCCAGCCCTCTCCGATTATTTCGTATGATTTCATCAGAATGGGAAATCAACGTAACGCAAAATGAAACACCTCTAAGGTGTCCCAGCCCGATGCCACCGCGCATACGAATGGCTCATAAATCCTTGCAGTTGACCGGGGAGAGTTCATTGCACCAAATGTATCAACCGAAATAACTCCCATAAGGTTTGCATCAGCTATCGTCACGTCACCACTATGATCGTCATTGCCTTTGTCACTATTTAGTAGATCCTGGTTTTCATTCATGAGGAGTACTTCCGAACGATCCATTCATACATTTGGTCCTGCTGATGAGGCTCACGTTTGCCATATGTCCCTCAAAAAAAAAAAAAACTATCGTCGTCTAATTATGAGTCATGTGTTGCAAGTTGCAACTTAAGCAGGGTGACGATTTGTTTAGTAACTCCAGTTTCCCACAGTTTGAAACTTCCCGCAACATGAAGGAAGTTCATTCACCCGAAGATGCGACTGAGAATGGAGTGAGTGATTCATCATCATCAATCAGTCGCTATGAGATCGAGATGGTAAATATTTAACTACTCGAGAAGGACACGTGTTGGGCACTTGTGCTGCCACTGTTTGTCAGTTGTGGGAACATGTTGGCACAAATTGTAAATTTAATAGTCCAAAGCAAGAATCATGGCTATTTGTAATCATTAGAAATTGTTCATTGTAGCCCAGATCGGAAGAAAGTATGAACATCGATCGTTTTGGTACGAATTTGCGCTATTATAAAACACATTTTCGGGCGACGCAAACCCGTTCAAGTAAAACTGGCCGTTTTCTAACTGAAGTCGAAACATCATTATTAAGAGAGCGTACGTTAGTTTGTCCCTGCGAAATATTACTTTTTTCTACAATTATCTCAGAACCAAAAGCTGACAAAAACGGAACAAAACCATCATAAAATTGCACTTAAAGTAAAATCGGTTGGTATAGATCGTAGGTTGAGAAGGGTACATACAATATTACTCTTTGAGGCTTTTGAAAACAGCGAGAACCAAAGTTCCCGTTTTGAATATTTTTTTTTTGTTTTCTTCAGGAGCAGAATCTTGGCAAATCATTTTATTTTTTACGAAGGTTGTAATGACTTAAGCTTATCCGAGAAAAAACTGTGGGTCATATCAGTTTTCGCTTATTCAAAATTGAAAATTATTGTATGAGCCTTCACTTCCATGATGGCCCTTAACCGTAGTTTCCGATCATGTGCTTCAGTCCAACGCATGATTTGAGTTTTGTGGACATTTTCAACAGTGTTTGCATGCTTTTCCACCACTCACGCACAGAATTTTTTGAATAATCAACTGTTTCGCCTGCTATCGATTTGATTCTGATGGATTTTGAAGGAAACTGTGCACCATTTTGTTTTTTTTCTTTTTCTCTTGCATCGTTAATATTAAAAAAACGCGTTAATTTAAAATTAAAAAAAGAATAAGTCGGATAATTATTTGATAGGCAGCGAAATGCTGTCAACATTTTGAATATACGATTACTGGGAAATGATCCATCATCAAAACAAAGTGTCCCATTTCTAAATGAACTAAGCTTTATTTAGGGCGGTCAGATTTTTGATTGCTACACTATGAGCGAAATTATGGAAGGATATCGAAAACAGATTAGCTTTCATTTCAATAATATGAATAATAGAAATTTTGTATTACTGTTCCTAAGAACATAGGTTATTGGTCATTAAAAGTTTAACATTTTTCTTCATGAATCCTTGAAAATTAATATGATAACGGGTGGCAACAAAAATTATAGAACTTCTCTTTCAAGTTGTGAAACAAGTAAAGTGTACTTGAAGAAGATTTGATTTATTGGAATTTTATTCTTCTACCTAGCATTTCATCTCGCCGCACGTGTTAACGAACATACTTAAATTAATGTATTGGAATTAAAGGTACTTTGTCAATTGTTGAAAAAAAAAATAAGTGAAAAATTGAAAACGGTCCATAACCGGCTGTTCGGCGAAGTTTCCATTTGATGTCGGAACAGGAGCATTGTGCGGCCTTCATGTCAACTTTGTGAATACATCTCTTGATTTTACCAATACATTGTTAGCAGTTCTTGGCTCTCCAATTATTTTTGTACACCAATGAGCTCAAAGTTCCGAAAAAATCTTCGATTGGGCGACACTGAGGTAGATTTGTTGGGTTGTGGTTCTTGGGTACACAATCAGGAAGGATTGTGTTTTTTGGCATAATGCGATGACGCTTTATCCGGCCAAAACACGTATTATCCATTCGCATGATGTTTGTGTAGAAACGGCATCAAAATTTTCTTCAAACATACATTCTGGTATACATCTTGATTGATAGCCAAACCAGACGGCTCAACCATGGCTTAGAAATACCTCTCTCGGAAACGGCAATGTACAGCATCACTATCTGTTCAAATTTATGTTTAAACTTGCATTTAATGTTCGGAGATGTAGAAGAACTATCCTTGGAATAATGTCGATAGTTTCCGGGGATGTGCGTTTTTGAAAGGGGGAAGTAACTTTCGTCGTCCAAAACAAATACTTTTTACGGAACTTTTTTTTTTATAATCCAGCGGCATTGGGATTTAAGATTCGAAATCTGATCCTCAGTGTGTTTTGAGGCTCTTGCCTTCTTTCGGCACTTGATTCCAACTTTTTTCAATGTCTTGCCAATGAACTGGTGAGAACAATTGAACTTTTTGGCGGCATCCCGTTTGCTCAGTGAATCCTTGTTGTTGAAGGTACGAGAAAGAGAACAAAGTCCTTTTGCGACCATAATTTTTGCTGGTGTGCCACTACCTTGCTTGCGAGTAGTTGTTAGGTATTTTAGGATAAGGTAAACAGTGGAAGCCGCCACATTTTCTCTTTTATAAAAGTATACAGTATTTATACTTTTTGCCGAAATTTTTGTGCAGTTCGTAGAACTGTACAACGGCATTTTGAGCAAAACTGGGCACACATAAAGAAAACAAAAAATACTAGCTTAAATAGGAGAAGAAAAGCTAACACAGCTAACAACTCTAATTTTTCTCTGAGCTCGTTTATGTTTGAGTATTGGGGCCTCGAAAAAATTATAAAATTTTAGTTGCCACCTGTTCTTCCCATTGATGTGTTCCGAAATTTTGTTCACCTCTGGGAAACTATAAAGCTTGCTTCAGATAGAATTAGAACAAAAACAATTGCCTGTAATTTTTATTTATTATTGAATTCATGATTTTTTTTATACAAATGTAGCGTTTTATTCATACTTTTCACAAAAAATACGGATAAAACTATTCGTCACGGAACCGGTTTTTCTTTTAATTTTCAGGCAGTAAGTATGTATTGAAAAACATTTCGAACTATTTTTAATGCCTCAAAAATTCAATTAGCAATTATAAATTCCAAACACTAAGTTCTTTAATCGAAAAACTAGACTGATTCTTGCAGCAAAAATTTTAAATAACAGAGAAATATTTTTCTCTATCGATAGAAGTTGGTTTACTAGACTTCAGATTGATCATCAGATGATTAAAATCTCGTAGATTTTCAGATAACTATTCTTTTGTTTCAAATTATTTCACTTCTTCGCCGATGATTTAGCTACAGTCAACAGTTTGCGAAATGGAAGTTCTAAATGATGAATGTTGCAAAATGGAACATTCAGATTCTCTCCGCAGCGTTTCTTTATTGAAATTTATTGGTTTCATATATGCTTTGTCGTTTTTCACTTTTACACTACGTTTTCGAACAAAGAACAGTTTTTATCAAATTCAATGTATTAACCAGTTTTTAGAAAGAAAAATGTTTAAGTCTCGGTGGTCGGGTGGTTAGCGTGGTAAGACGGTAATCGCTGGTCCACTGATGGCATGGGTTCGATTCCCATCTCGGTACTGGGTGTTAAATGTTAATCTTAAGTTGTCCACGTCTGTAAAGCCTAAATCGGCTAAGACGGTGTATGTCTTTAAAAAAGTCTAAACCATATATCGAGGTAGAATTATCATTTGCCTTGCTCATTCTGATCCATTTTTTTTTTTCAATGTAGATCGTGTAAATTTTAATTAATGTAGCACTTTTTATTGGCTTTGGGAATTCACGGGATCTATAAGCTTTTCGTGGGATTTTGGAATTATTCGATTTTTTTTAATTTCCGGCAATTCCCGTTCGGGAAATCACGTGTAGGACACTCTAAACCATGGGTTACCAAGATTTTCAACAGATGGGCCAAATTTTAGAAATGAAACATCCTGGCGGGCCAAAAAACAAATTTTTCTATGATATTTAAAGAGATGGAAAAATTCATGAAGATATTATTAAAAAATATTTGAAATAGGAAGCACGCATATTATTATATCACACTTCGACTTCCATAACTTTTTCCTTTAATGATATTTTTTGATCAAAATATCCTGCGTAAGATAGACCAACTATCATTCTACAAAATTTGAGGTTTCTATATTTTGCGAGGCCTGAGATACAGTTATTTCACGAAAATCGGATTTTTTGGACTTCTGCCATTCAAACAGCAATATCTCAGAAACTACATTTGTGCGATGTGTGTAACACGGAATTTACAATTGAACACTTATTTACCAGCTGCAGAAAATTTGAAATGCTTCGACGACAGAACGGGATTGTAGGAGATCTTCCAGTTATACTGGCCAACAATCGAGAAAAGGAAAGAAAAGTGATAATGTTCCTTAAGAAATCTAAATTGTTTGAAGAGTTGTAACTTTACTAGAAACCCAGAGGAAGAATGACCCTGCGTGGTTAAACTCCTCTTTAAATAAACAAACATTTCATTTCATTTCATTCCAGAAACTACGCAACGCATATAAGTGAAATTTTGCACAGTGATTTTTGAAATATCAAACTAGCATGTTTGAAGTTTTTGAAAAATTCTATTGAAAGTTCTGCAAGGTACAATATTTTAGGGTTGAACCGAAAAATACGATTTCTATAGCATTTTGGACGGATCATGGGAACAGTATTTTTTCCGTCCACAAATCAGCTTGAAAATGTATAACAAAAATAATATCGAAAATAAAAAGTAAAATAAATTTGTGTTTTGAAATAAGAATCTCATGATACTGTTTTGAGTTTAAGATAATGAAATAGATTAACTGGCGGTTGAACATAACATAAGATTTCCATATGGAATCATTACTCCAGAATTCTATAAAAATCGCATTTTTAGGTTGATGCCTGAAATATTGTACCTGTGACAGTGCGCGTGCTCCCCATTTCTATACAATTATGAACTGCCCCTTTTCCAAAGTTTTCAAGATCACAATCCACTTAAAAAAATTGTAATGTATTTCCAATAAAAAAACACACTGCAGATAAAAATGTTTAAAATAGTAGTACCGTTCATAAGTATGGATCCACATCTTATTCGAGTCGAGTTTCACTCAAAATTTAAAACTTTTTCATTCGTGCGTAAAATGGTTAAAATTGCAGTTGTAATTTTTCATATTATCACACTGCCCCTACTCGCATAACAGTCCCATATGCATTTTCGTCATTTTTCATATAACCTGACAGTTCGTCCTTTTTTACATAGGACTTCAATATAAAACAATAAAACAAGATAGTTTGTTCTGGAAATTTGGAAAAAAATCAACAAGTGACTGTCCCATATGAAATATACCCGCATAAGAGTCCCATATGTGAATTATCACAAATTTAGTTAGTTTTTTAGGTTTATTTTTGGTGGGCAATCTTCGATTGATAGTCCAAGTTATTTCTAATGAAGATTTAATTTAGTTGATGACAAAATATTCTTTGAAGACTGGCTACAAAGTTAAAAGGAATGACTTGAACACAAAAAAGATCCATCTTGCGGCATGGAACTTAAGATTTTCCCCCAGAAGTATGTTTTTACAGTTGATTACTGCTTAAGAAAACTCAGAACTAATTAAATCCAAGGAAAAAAAAAGTACAGATAGATAGATAAAAATATATTCGGCGGGACTGTTATGCGAGTAGATTTGAAAAAATTGTCGTAAATACCCGTAAATAACAGTCCCATAACGGATAAAAAGGTGCTCCGGGTCGTAAGAAAAGCCCAATCTCGGAAATTTTATGTCCCACGATTTATTATGACAACCTAGAAAATATTCCAAAAAACGATTTTTGTTTATGCTGAAAGCTGTGTCCATAATTCAAAAATATCTTCCAAAACAGAAAAAGCTCATTTTCTCGCTTGATCGTTTTTTTCATATGGGACTGTTATGCGAGTAGGTGCAGCCCATTTTGATTAAATGGATCTGACGGTAAAACCTTCACTAAACAGCATGTGGCACCTTTTGCCAAATAAAAAAAAAGTTTAGGAAGTATATGTGCCTATATTCAAATAATTTTTCATTTTCTGGTATTTGACAATACCAAATCGGTTCTTGTTTAAACCTAGATAAATCTTAAAAAATTGTCAATTGTTTTCAGTTTTTCATTATTGATAAACACAAATACAGAACACGCTGTCAATACTGAACTATTCGAATTTAGTATAGTTTTCATAAATATGCTTTTATTTATTGAAGTTTTGCATAAATTAACAAATTTGAAACATTAACACAGCAGAGTTTGGTATTTCTTAATGATTTGCAAAAGTTCGAAAAATTTGAATAAACGATTTTTTAAAAACAAAGTTTCATATCAGTTATTTCTTATTTAAAATTGCTCACACCATTTTGAAAGTTAGAGAATTTTTTGTATGGAAATGCATTCATTTTTGGATGGAAACCCCTCCCCCTATACCAGGGGTCGGGGAACTTTTTGAATCATTACCCCAAAACATTTTTATTTAAGTTGATATTACCCCATGACGAAGAGCAACAAAAAAAAAAAAACGTATACGTAACACTAAGCGAGCTCTCAAAGACTGTTATTTGATTGCCTCAGGGGAAATATTCACTTCTGCATATGCCGCTTAATTCATTACTTTCGAAATAAAACCAACAAATTCATAAAATTGCATAATGAAGATATACACTTTTCACTCACAAAATATTCAATTTTACCCCCAAGAATTTCGCTTTTACCCCATTTGGGGTAATTTACCCCGGTTCCCCGACCGATGCCCTATACGAATAGTTGTAACGAAGCTGTTGTAAAAATATAATTTGATTCTGATGTAAATGGGATTGCGTGAAAAATTTTTCAGGGTTTTAAATCGTTAGCTTAATATCTTACTGTCTCCCTGAGGCCTTCCAAACGAAAACAAGAGTGTGCTTAAAATGCAATTTTTCAGACTTTTTTTAAGTTCGTATGTATTAGGTGAAGTTTGGACCCTTTTTTTTTAAAGAAAAATATTCAATTCTCAGAACATGGTATGGTAATTCTGGAAAGAGCTTCGCGGGCCACAAAAAACAGTCGCGGGCCATGGTTTGGCCACCCATGCCCTAAACCCTTTCTCTGCATACCATTCTTGAACGAATTTGCTGTAATGAAAGCATGCCAAATCTGGCCAAAACATTACGGGATGGCTGTGGGATCGAATGAACGGCAACATTCGTTTTTGGAGACACTCTTTTTAGTACACGTCATTGTCTTATTTGTAACGAAAATTTTCGTTTTTTTTTGCCACAGCTGCAAATGCCCTGCTAAGTCATACAAATTTAAATAATTTCTGGAACACCCCCCCGAGCCGTTGGCAAGTAAAATTTTTGACCTTGGATATGTCCGAAGTTAGTCTTGACATAGGTTTCATCGTCCATCAGAAGACACCGGTTGAACTTGGTCAGCACCTGGTCGTATTGCTTCCGAGCACGTCGCTTTTCTTCCAAAAATGTTGACGGTCGCCATTAAAAATGTAAGAGTCATCGTACGCTGCTACCAAGAGCTTTCTGAGCTCAGTAAAAAAAACTGCTTCCTATGAAAATGTTCAGTGAACCATCAAAGATGGTTCAGGTAAAGAAATATACTTCTAAGCAATCCTCAGACAGACCGGAAACTAAAGGAAAGGTAAAACTGGAACAAACTAATTCTTTGACAAATAAAAAAAAGGCAATCTGCTGTTTTCACTCTTTTGTGTGTTGAACAAATGAATGAAGTGCTCTCTTATCGGCACTCTATCAGCTAAACAACGATTTCAACCGATTTGGATCGTTTATCAGCGGACGCCTGTATCGCGGGCCCGGGGATTTTCATTAATTGGCACTAAAAATTAATCGATTTTTTCATACACTGTTGGCTGAATGTTTTAAGAAATCATTGGAAAACTCTAATTTGTTAAATTTCAAAAATACTATGCACTTTAAAAATTATTCTCTAACATTCTTGCTGATTTGTAGTGCAACTTTTATAGGAAATCAGAAAAAATCATGATAAATCGATTCTTTCGAGACGTTTTGATTTACACAAGGATTAACTCTATCAATTGCTTGCATAGCTTATCGTTCATGAATGTGTGCCTTTTGACAAATGAAGTTAACAACTGTTCCCTCTACAGTTTTCAATACAGCCCATCAGTTGGAATCGAGCGGTAGATGTTACGACAAATGTGAGTCCGTACTGCAAGTTTTGCAGCTGCTGAAGCCGGTTGAAATCATGTACTGTGATCATATAATCTTAGAGTGTGACTTCGGTAGAACGTATTACATTATTTGAAGTGAAAGAAAGAATGATGAAAATAGCTAGTCGAAAGTGGTTTTATTTAGTTTTGACTACGTTGAGCTTACTCGGGCATCGAGTCAGTTTGGCTCAAGAAGATAATCCATCAGGTGAAACAACAACATTATCGGTCAATGGTAAACAACAGGATGTCGTCACGATGGACAAAGTCATCGAAACAACGACTGAATCGTTGCTGGAAAATAAGACGAAAACGGAACTGTGCTGGTCAGGTTTGTATTCTAATGATTAATTTAAAACAGTACTTGGAATTAATATAATGAAAATTAGACCTCTGAATCAGAATTCAAATACAGAAACAATCAAAACCAAAATCTAAAAAAAACAGCCATGTTAAATTTCGAAACACGGTGTTGATTTTCCCAAAAACAAAAAAAATGTGCAAAATTTCAGCTCAAACAGACTTTTTTTTCCAAAAACTGAACAAAAATAACAAAGAGGCTTAAAATCAAAAAGAAAAAATGACAAAAACTACAAATATGCCAAAATAACAAATGACAATAACAAAAATGGCAAAAATAAAAAAAATGACAAATCGACAAAAATAACAAAAAAATTACAAAAAAAAAATGACAAAAATGACAAAAATGACAAAAATTACAAAAATGACAAAAATGACAAAAATGACAAAAATGACAAAAATGACAAAAATGACAAAAATGACAAAAATGACAAAAATGACAAAAATGACAAAAATGACAAAAATGACAAAAATGACAAAAATGACAAAAATGACAAAAATGACAAAAATGACAAAAATGACAAAAATGACAAAAATGACAAAAATGACAAAAATGACAAAAATGACAAAAATGACAAAAATGACAAAAATGACAAAAATGACAAAAATGACAAAAATGACAAAAATGACAAAAATGACAAAAATGACAAAAATGACAAAAATGACAAAAATGACAAAAATGACAAAAATGACAAAAATGACAAAAATGACAAAAATGACAAAAATGACAAAAATGACAAAAATGACAAAAATGACAAAAATGACAAAAATGACAAAAATGACAAAAATGACAAAAATGACAAAAATGACAAAAATGACAAAAATGACAAAAATGACAAAAATGACAAAAATGACAAAAATGACAAAAATGACAAAAATGACAAAAATGACAAAAATGACATAAATGACATAAATGACAAAAATGACAAAAATGACAAAAATGACAAAAATGTCAAAAATGAAAAAAATAACAAAAATGACAAAAATTACAAAAATGACAAAAATGACAAAAAAAAGACAAAAATTTCAAAACTGGCACTAAAATTACACAAAAATGACACCAAAATAACACAAAACTGACACAAAAATGCTAAAATGACTCAAAAAATGACAAAAATGACCTGATTGACAAAAAAAAAACAAGAATGAAAAGAATGACAAAAATGACAAGATTGAGGAAATGACAAAATTACAAAAATGACAAAAATGACAAAAATGACAAAAATGACAAAAATGACAAAAATGACAAAAATGACAAAAATGACAAAAATGACAAAAATGACAAAAATGACAAAAATGACAAAAATGACACAAAAATGACACAAAAATGACACAAAAATGACACAAAAATTACACAAAAATGACACAAAAATGACACAAAAATGACACAAAAATGACACAAAAATGACACAAAAATTACACAAAAATTACACAAAAATGACACAAAAATTACACAAAAATGACACAAAAACGACACAAAAACGGCACAGAAATGACACAAAGATTACATAAAAATTACACAAAAATTACACAAAAGTTACACAAAAGTTACACAAAAATTACAAAAAAATTACACAAAAATTACACAAAAATGACACAAAAATTACACAAAAATTACACAAAAATGACACAAAAATGACACAAAAATTACACAAAAATGACACAAAAATTACACAAAAATTTCACAAAATTGACTCAAAAATAACACAAAAATAACATTTAAATTATACAAAAATTACACAAAAACGACAAAACTAATACAAAAATTACAAAAAAATTACACAAAAATTACACAAAAATTACACAAAAATGACACAAAAATGACACAAAAATGACACAAAAACTACACAAAAATGACACAAAAAATAAAAAAAGATACACAAAAATGATACAAAAATGACACAAAAATGACACAAAAATGACACAAAAGTGACACAAAAGTGACACAAAAATGATACAAAAACGGCACAAAAATGACATAAAAATTACACAAAAATTACACAAAAATTACACAAAAATGACACAAAACTGACACAAACATGACACAAAATTGACTCAAAAATAACACAAAAATAATATTTAAATTTTACAAAAATGACACAAAAACGACAAAACTAATACAAAAATGACACAAAATTGACACAAACATGACTCAAAATTGAAACAAAAATGACACAAACATGACTCAAAATTGAAACAAAAATGACACAAAAATGACATCAAAAAGACACCAAAAAGACACAAAAATTACAAAAGTTACACAAATGACAAAAAATGACCAAAAACAGATGCCAAAAAATGCCAAAAAATGAAAGTAATGACAAAAATGATAAAAATCACAAAAATATTTGGTCCGTAAAGTTATTTGTAATAATTTTTAGTTATTCTTTGAATTTTTTAAGATTTTGGAACTTTAGTTTACTTCGTGATTTTCATATTTTCATTGTGTATTTCGTGTTGGTTTTGTTTTTTTCTGTTATTTTTTAAGCTGTTTTTGTTTTTTTTTGTTCACAACCTGATGTTACTTGTCGTTAAAATTAAATTTTCATCCTATTTTTGAATTTCTTTGTTTGTTTTAGAACTCCCAGAAGTGGGGAATAAGTTGGTCCCTAGAATGACCCAAATTAGTATGAGATAAAAAAGAAGATAATATTATACCCAGTAAGCTAGAATAGATCATTCGCAAGTTTTCAAATGAAAATGCATTTAAAGTCGAGATGTCAAATAATATTTGATCAAAAATAGACTTGTTTTTATTTTTTATTATTATTTTTTAATTCTGATACTACATTTTCCCGAAAATCTATTATCACCCTAAAATATCTAATTAAAATAATTGAAAATTTGGTTTCCCATTTTCAATCGCAGATTCACATCCGATCAACATAACGTTTGAAACTCCGAGGACAATCCGATGGCAGTACCCTTCGGAACTTGTATCCTGTTTGGACAGCTTCCGGATCGTTCAGGAAATAGTTTCGCACGACATTGTGAACGAAACTGTGTTGCAAATCGATTCGAATGATTCCGAGGGTGAATTTTTGATCGACTCCCTAGAACCGGACCTGGAATGTGCTCATCGTAAAATTTCGATTCGTCCCGTTTTCAAAGAACAAATCCTTCAGGGAGAAACGTTCGAAAGCAGCTTTAATCCTGTGGAGCTACAGGATATTCAAGTGGATCAATCAGTACCCCGGGAAGTTACTATCAGTTGGAAAAAAGCTGATCTGTACGGAGGATGTTTGAAGAAAATTGAAATCTCCTACGGAGAAATAATCCTAAATTTGTTGCCCTCTTCAAGAAAAGTTATCGTGAAAGATTTGAACCCATGTGAAACCCATCAGTTTAACATAAGTGCTATTGATTTGGAGGATAGAGTCGGGTTTGTACAAGAAATTACAGCGACCATTCAAGAGGAAGAGATTGGAGAGGTTACAGAAGTGGCTCTAGTCAAGGGTTTAGATAACGAAACCATTTCGATTCAATGGAAGCGACCTCTTGAATCGATGCTTTGTGTCAACTCGTTTGAGCTGCAATACAAGCAGCTCGACAGTAGCTTTACAAATGTCTCAACGCCAGTGATTGAAAATGAAGGTGAGTTTGTTTGTTATTGTTTTTACATATTTAAAAAAAGAATACATCCGACCTTGTTTAAGAGATCAGTGTTGAGCAAGCAAACTTTTAAAAATGTTTTAAAAACTTTTTTTGAAGGTTCTTAAATAATATTTAGCAAAAAAAACTCGTGGATTCCTATTAAGTTGGAATTGAAGCTTTTTAATTTTGATTATCTGTCAATTAGTTGCAAGCCTTTAATTTGCAAGAAGTGCTTGAACATAGAAAACAACGAGTTCGAAAAGCTGTTCTAGCTTATATTACTCTTTACCAACTCCAAAGGAAAGGTTTTAAGTCGCTGTGTCAATAGATAACATCTTTTTGACCGATAAATGGACAAATATGTACTACTCCATATATGTACGTTTAGACCGCTATAAATTTTGTATGGAAATTTCAAATTTTGAACATCTCCAATAACTTTGTTTGTATGTGTTTACTGCCGTAAAGAGCAATAACAAGTTTTGAAGCGATTCATTCAGTCCTGAATTAGCGCAGCGTATTTTCAATTTCATACCGTCAGATCGGACATCATACAACAGCGGTGCTAGAGGCAACATTTGTATACCACAACAGTAATCAAATTTTAATTCTAATTTAATAAAGTTATCATTTCATAATAACAAAATGATGATGACATTTTTGGATGCCGTAAAAAACATTACCCAGTATGACGGATTGGCTCAATGATATCATCTACAAACTTTATATTGCTTTTATTATCCTATACCAACACAGTGGTGTACAAATATTTTTCTGACAAACATCAAAATTTTTCGAATAAATATTTTCATAATTCAGTTACCAGCCTGGGCTAAAATGCATGAAAATGCAAATCAAAGTTTCACCTTTTAAATCCCGTTTCCATATACTGGAATATATTTGTTTTGCATCACGTATTTGTTTATATCTAAATTTCATGTATCCAAACATTAATTTTTATGATTTTAGCTAGTAGATTTTTTTACCCCTAAATGTATGCAACACCCTTATGCTTTTTCTTTAGAAACTTTTTTGACAGGAAAATGTAAAATTTAATTCGAACGAATCCAAAAATTACTGCAATTGGTGTTTTATTCGTTATGACATCACAAATATATCCAAAATTATAAAATTTCTGCTTCTCTACCTTACATAGAATTTTTTTTCTGAAAAGAATAGCAGACCTAACTGTCAATCGCTATTTCAGATCGAAAAACATGAGGACTAAGCATTTTTGACGCTAACTAAATTATAATTTTTCGAAAAATAGGTCCATTTCCAGTTTTTTATTTTTTTTTAAGCTTGAGCTATGTAGCTTGGTCAAATAGTTGCTATTAGTATGGAATGTTAGATTTACATGTTTGGAAACATTCTGCGCAAAAAGTTTATTGAAATAACGATTGGATTTTTAGATGGTAAATAATATTCAATTTTTGATTTTTTTTTTCATAAAGTAACAAATTGATATCAGACATGTATAACAAAGAAGGGTAAAAACGATTTTTTTCAATTATTTCTCCATAAGAGTATGTTATTGCCGGTTAAACATGATTTGAATAGAAAAATTATAAACTTTGCAATGGAGGGTCTTTTTGTACACTTTTGTTTGCAAGTCCCTATGACAAAAAGCATATCAAAACCCCTCTCCCTTTTTTTTCTTGACAACTTGACAATTTCAAAAGAAGATGCATTTGAATTCAAGAATCACAGAAGTAGTAAAGTTTCTGCGTTATATAGATAAACTATCACACTATTATATCACCAAATTTGAGCTTTCTGGCGTTTGTGTGAACTGAGATACAGTAATTCTACGAAAATCGGACTTTTTGGACTTTTACCATTCAAACTGCAATATCTCAGAAACTACGCTACATTTTTATTGAAATTTTGCAGAGTGATTGTTGAAATATTAATTTAGCATGTCTGAAGTTTTTGAAAAGTCATGAAAGTTATTGAAGTTGAAAAGTTTTGCATGATGTCCCAGTTGACGGTATGGGAAACCAAAATTTTCATTCAAAAATCACCAGAAATGTTCTGAAAGTTAAAAAAAGTATAACTTCGGATTTTAAATCAGGGAGGATTTGATTTAAATCATGATTTAAATCACTTGATTTATATTAGTCAATATACTTCATAAGTATTACTCAAATTTAATTCCATGAAGATATTTTGATTGAAAATTTAGCAAGTTGGCATTTAAATCAAATAACCCTAATAATTTCCGCTCAAGTCTAATAATTTCCGCTCAAGTCTAATAATTTTTGTTCATTTGTTCATTTCATTTAAGCAAACTTAGCAATTTTCTTTTCATTTTTTTAATAAAATCATCTGATATTTCATATTTTTACATAAATTTCGACGCTCAACGTTTTTAAAAGTTTTGAATTTCATTTGATCTATTGATTCCTCTGAACCAAGAGAAGAAAAATGCTGATTGAGTGCCCTAAATCCGTCTACAACAATTTTTTGGTGTATTACGATAATATTTTCATTCAGTAAAGGAATTGCTCATTTGTTACTGAAATTAACCATTTTAATTTAAAAAACTTTGAAAAATTGTATTCTTACTATAAAATCAGACGGGGACAGTGGAAAACATGCATTTCAAAGGACTAAGCTTACGAAGAAATTCACAACATTTTTCAAGACAATCGTAAATCGTTCCGAGTCGATCGATGTGGATTTAATTTGAAAGCATTGGTCTTTGATGAATGTTAAAAATCATGAATCATTAAGCCTTTATAAAGCTGAGTTAAACAACTCAGCTTTATCACATGATGGAAGAACCTTCAGATGCTTCCTTCAGATATTTCCTTTAAATGCAATTTATAGAAAAAATCCTATTTAAATTTTGTAATTTGTAATTTGTAATTTATTAACTTAAACGTAGCCTATCAGTTACAATGAACTATTAATTCAGGTTAAGGAAAACACTTTCATAAAATAAACTTTTGGAATGTTAATAAAATATTGGTATAGTTTCTCTCTAGTTGGCTCGGTTCAGTGCGGCCTTGAAGGTGGTTAGCGAATTAGCGTGCTTAGTTGCCAAAGGTAGGCTGTTCCAACAGGAAGCTCCATACACTAGTACGCTCTTCCTAGATGTCGTCGTATGTTGCGGGATGATGAAACATTTGGCTCGATCGTTTCTTCCTCGCTGCAGGTGATTTAGGAGATAGATAGGTAGCCCTAGGTCATAGCCCTGACGCATGAAGCAACAAATTCGTCTTCGATAATTCTCCAGAAGATCGCAGCCAAGTATTAGTCTTCTGGTGGTCTCGGTAGTCTCCCTACGTTTTAGATTGAAGACAAATCTAGCTGCCGATTTGAAGCACCTAAGCAGCTGGTCCTTGCATGCTGCTGATAGACCTGGGAAGTAAACTACGTCGCAGTATAAAAAGAAGGGAACAATCACAGATTGGACCAATTTAAGACGGATTGGGAGTTGGAGAACTGATTGAAATTTGCGGAACGTTCTGAGAGTGAGAAAAACCTTAGATGTGACGCCATTTACATGGTCGGTCCAATTCAGATTGTGGTCCATTATAAGACCCAAGTTTTTAACTTTATTCATCAGAGGGATGGTGTGGTTACAGAAAACAATGTCAGAGTCTGGATTTACTGTACCTCTCTTGGTGAAAACAAACGCTTGGGTTTTAGTGGGATTGGGCGATAGAAAATTATTTCTACTCCACAACTCTATTCCCCCCAGATCAACATTAATTGATCGCACTAGCTGTTCTATTTCAGTTATTGGCCCGTTGATGTAAATTTGCAAGTCATCTGCATAGAGCTGATAACTGCATTTTAAGATGGAGGGGAGACTATTGACGTAAAGGCTAAAAAGTAGGGCACTTAAGCACGAACCTTGAGGTGTTCCATCTGTTAGAGGTTGTTCAGTTGATATCTTATTGGAACAACGCACTACCTGACACCGATTTGTGAGGAAAGATGATATGAGTGTTCGAGCCAAACTCGAAGAATTGGCAACGTCGCAATTGCGCCACCAACGAAAAAAATCATCACGAATCACCGCCTGCTACGTTTGTGTGTTGTGTGTCCATTCAAGGACATGCATTCATATGTGTACATAGGAAACGCCGGTAAACGCCGGCCGGCGTACAACAACAATTGCACGCTGTTACTTCAGCCAGCGAGCAGTGGAAATTTCCATTGTGCACACAGATGTTTGTGTGCGTGTGAATGAAGCAATCATTCAAGCAACCGTTGTGTTCGCCAATCCATTGAGATCCATTCCATCCGTCGACAAGTGAAGACGTCGAATTTAAGTCAAGTCAAGTGTTCCTCCATTCTAGAAGTTGTTTCCTCCATTCATTAAGGTTCCTTCCTATGAGTTAAGTTGTTCTTCGAGTTAAGTTTTCCTTCCTCCATTAAGTCATGTTTCCTCCTAATAAGTTAAGTAAATGTACATAGTGTAAATACATGTAAATAGAGAACGATAAGTGCCTTTTTACTAGTAAAAATTTCTCCATTCAACATCCGGTAAATTGTGTCTTCGGACTTTTCGAACGGTCCCCAAATTCGAGCAAAATTACAGTCCACGGCTCTTTCATTGGTCCGATTCGAACCGGATAAGAACATTGACTGTTTCGAAAGTCTGCTGCGCTCCGGATGCAAAGTGTTAAGTGAAAAAAGACACGCGAAAAACTGAAGTGTATAATTAAAACCTTCAACGTGGCAAAGTGATTCGACAAAATGTTAATGCCAGTGGATCGGATTCAGAATTAAGTGGTTCCGCTCCGATTTTGAAGTGAAGTGTTGCTTATTTTCCCAAATTTTCACCACCACAAACGATATGAATTTCCCGACCCAGAAAATGAACAAAATAGATGCTCTCATTCTCCGCAGGGAGTATGAGCTCCAAAAAGTGCAAAAAATTGCAAGTGCGCTACATCAGTATGACAACTTAAGTTTCCAGATTTCCGTAGGAAGAATAAGAGCCTACTTTAAGTTTATCGGCCAAGCCCAAGAAGAATATTATGCCGCTCATAAACAAATTCTAGATCTTGCTTCCTTCAAAGATCTTGAAGCCCATTTTGAGCATCTAAGTGCCTTTGAGTTGTTCTGTTCCGAAGTTTTGATCGCTCTCCAGAAACTGTCTTCTCAGATTTCCATAAGCTATGTGAGAACAACTTCCGCATTAAGTTATGTACCATTTGTTAAATGTGAAATACCGAGTAGAAAATTGAGTGAAAGTTTCCCAATCCCAGAAGAACACATCTGCCAAAATTTTGAACAATTCTCCGATCAGAATTCAAAATATGAAAAAACAAGAAAAGAGAAAATCCATGTTATTTCCGAAGAAACCAAATCCACTCCCGAAAAATCTGATTATTCCAAAAATTATGAAGATGTTAATTTAAAAACTGTTAAAAATAAGTTCAACCCAAACAAAGATAGTTTCCCCCGAGAAAGTGAAGTGAAGTTTCCTCCAAAAAAAGGTGCAACTAAGATGCATCTTTCTGTTCCGCTCCAGAATGAAGTTCCGTCTGCTGCCGACAAGAAAGTTTTTAATGATACAGTGTTCCCTTCCAATGAATCCTTCCACTTTAAGTGTAAACGAATTCGGAAAAGAAAATCTAAGCGACATATCTCGATGAAAAGTTTTCCTGCAGTCGCTGAAAATTCTCCGGATAAAATTCCTACTTATGAGCGTAACAAACAATCCAAGAACAAGACCGCCGTGAAAATTTTTCCAACAATCATTGAAAAACCTCCCAACGAAAATCCTAAGTGTAAGTCAAGCTATCCTACCAAAAGAGTCAAGAATTTAAGGTTTTCCAACAAACATTTTGAGTTCTTTGAAGTAAATAGACCGTTCATGAGTTCCAGCATAACTTCCAACTCAAAGTTCCCAATTTTTCAACAAAATGAATGTCCTTTGCTGCAATCTCTTGTTGGAATTTTTCTTCGTTGTCATCGTGAAGCAGATTCCTCGGCACTTATGGAAAATTATTGGTGCCAGTCCTGGTTCCTAAGTGCGAGGTCCCCAGTGCGCAGAAAACTTGGTATTGTGTGCACTACTTCAAGGTCCCCAACGTTCCCCACAGCCCGACGACGAGGAAGATTGAAATTCCGAAGATTCCCCGGGGGAGTATGTTCGAGCCAAACTCGAAGAATTGGCAACGTCGCAATTGCGCCACCAACGAAAAAAATCATCACGAATCACCGCCTGCTACGTTTGTGTGTTGTGTGTCCATTCAAGGACATGCATTCATATGTGTACATAGGAAACGCCGGTAAACGCCGGCCGGCGTACAACAACAATTGCACGCTGTTACTTCAGCCAGCGAGCAGTGGAAATTTCCATTGTGCACACAGATGTTTGTGTGCGTGTGAATGAAGCAATCATTCAAGCAACCGTTGTGTTCGCCAATCCATTGAGATCCATTCCATCCGTCGACAAGTGAAGACGTCGAATTTAAGTCAAGTCAAGTGTTCCTCCATTCTAGAAGTTGTTTCCTCCATTCATTAAGGTTCCTTCCTATGAGTTAAGTTGTTCTTCGAGTTAAGTTTTCCTTCCTCCATTAAGTCATGTTTCCTCCTAATAAGTTAAGTAAATGTACATAGTGTAAATACATGTAAATAGAGAACGATAAGTGCCTTTTTACTAGTAAAAATTTCTCCATTCAACATCCGGTAAATTGTGTCTTCGGACTTTTCGAACGGTCCCCAAATTCGAGCAAAATTACAGTCCACGGCTCTTTCAATGAGGTTACAGGCAGGTGACGAGAAACAAAACTCGGATATTAACTTCCTTGACAGCAAATTATGGTTGACACAGTTGAAAGCCAAGGAGAAGTCAACAAGCACCATTACCGTGCAATGATCGTTGTCAAGGTTACTGAGGATGTCGTGGGACACTTTAGCAAGAGCAGTAGTTGTTGAGTAACCTTTACGATAGCCAGACTGATGCTGAGCGAGAAGAGGAGGAGTGTGTTGATTCAGATGCTCAGTTATTTGTGCAAGTAGAACTTTTTCTAGCAGTTTAGACATGGCTGGCAGTACACTTATTGGTCTAAAGTCTTTGGCAGCAATCGGATTATTTATTTTTGGAATGGGAGTTACAATGGCTTTCTTCCATATAGATGGAAACCTTTCAGTTGCTATGATACTATTGAAAAGATGGCACAGAACAGGTAATATGAAGGGGCAAAGCATTTTAAGAAAATTAACGGGAATGCAGTCTGATCCAGTGGCATTAGAGTGAATATCGTAGAGTTTTTTAGAGATGTCATGAACAGATGTACTTTGGAAGTTAAATTGGATATTGCTGTTGCTTGAGTAATCATCAACCCTTAGCGGTGAATAACTACGAGACGATTGTAATAACGATAGATGTCCAGATGTGAAAAAGGTGTTTAGCTCGTCAACATTGACGTCTTGACTTAAATCGTTCGTTTTGGAATCGTTATGTATTCCCTCTCTACGTAGGTTACACCATAGCTTAACTTTAAATAAAAAAATATCTGATTCAAATCAAACAAAACCAAGTTAAATAAAGAAAAATGCGCTTTTTAAATTTTTTTGAAAAAAAAATGGTTTTAATTCACCCTGCCTTAAATATTTCTTGATTCTTTCGGTACATTTCATGTGAAAGAACGACAAACTTAACTTGTACTTCAGAAAAGAGGTCCGACATATTTTTTTGACTGCTAGTTTGAAAGTTGTTTAGCGGTAGGCTGAAAATAATTCGCAAAAAATGCTACGAGTAGCCAATGAGTTTGTGATTTATAAAACCTGGGAAAAAACATTTTAATTAAATTATTGAAGGCTATAGCAAGGGAAGCCTGCCATTTTTAAATACTCTAGAAACCTGTAGTTTTTTTTATAAACACTGAAGAATATACAGTATCGCTCATAACACAAAGCAACAAGGACTTAAGAACTGATTTTGACTAATTTTGGGGCTCAGATTCCAAATATGCAATAAGTTTTAGTTTTAGCAGCTCTTGTTTTCGAAACAACTTTGGAAAATGGATAAAAATTCATTTAATCAATTTGTGTAGTTTTTTGGCGAAACTGTAGAAGATATTAAATATCTGTTTTTTCGAACACCAGCAAACAAACACCTCTCTTGATAAAAGGATAGCACTTAGAAGCAAATAGGTAGTTTTACATGAAAGTTTAACTTTTCCCTTTGTATAGGTATAGTTTTGGAGTTATTTTTATGGTAATTCTATGATAATTTTAGGATATTTATAAAAACGGACATTTTCTATGAGAAAAGCCTGCATAGAACAAATGGTTAAAAATCCTATCAAATAGCTCAGCTTGAATAAAACAAAGAACATAGGGTCAGTGGGAGGATCTAGAGAATCGCATGAAGTTAATGTCGTTTGTTTTTTAGGCCAATAAATATTGAGAAATGTTCATAATTTTTGCCCCTTAATATATGCAGCAACATTGTCCATCTTTTGAGTATACATATTTGTTTTTGAAAGAAAACGTTGGAAAATTCAATCGAGTCCAAACAAAACATTACTGTTATTGATGTTTTCAGCCTTCAGTGATAATTGGCGTCAAACCAATAATTTTGAAGATCTTGAGATATGTTAAAAACATAGTGATCAAAGTTTCCCCCTAACATGAAATCTGGTTTTGTAACAAATATTTAGTTAAAGCCACTAATGTCGTTTGAATATTCAGCTATCAATGATCATGTTGTATATTCCTTACCTCAGTAAGTATTTTAAAAATTTCTAGTGTAACCAAAAAGCGACCATTTACAAATATTCGAAAACCTAGTTTACGGTATTCTTATTGTTTATGTTTTCGAATTTTGCTAAATACATCAATTTCGACGATATTTTTAAGAAAAATCAACCCTAATTGAATCTTAGATATTTTTCAAACCATAGGGGAGATAAGGACATAATGGCCACCTTAAGAAGGACGCTTATTTAACCATAGGAAACAGTCATAATATGTGAGTTACATCATTGTTCCCTTTTGAGAAACTAAAAAAGCCTATTTCCTAACTGGCTGAAACTTGAAGAAGTAGATACAAACTTTAAAAAAAGCATTTTAAAAATATTTGCCGAACGCTAAAAATCAGTCACTGTAGGGGCATAATGAGAACCCCCCTGGGGCAGTATAAGCACCATTAATCGGGGCACTTGACTTGTTTCATCTGACGAGTTGGCCTATTGGTAAGGTATCGGAAGACAATCAGAGGACTCGAGTTCGACTCCTGGTCGTGTCGAATTTTGTTCCATTTATCCATCCATCAAACAAAGCAATAACAAAATGATGTACGTAAATATGTAGAATACACATAATTCACACACAATCATACATTATGTTTCTGGTGCTTTGTTTGACGGATGATGCGAAGATCAAAATAACCGATCATGAATAATAAATGAAATAAAAATCGCCTCGAATAGCAATCGAACCAGAGTCTTCTGACTACCTCTCCGACACCTTACTAATAGGCTAAATCGTCAGATGTAAACTAGTCAAGCTGTAGCTTTCATCGAGTTGAATTCACTGCACGGCAGAAAATGTTTATCGTGCCCACTCAATGATGCTCTGTTCGCCCCAAATAAGAAAAAAAATGTTAGTAAAAGTCCCGATTTTCTCCCGGTTTTTGCTAAAATTTGGATGTACACACAAAATTTCAGAGGCTTTTAGCAAAACTCTGCTGAAGCAAAACTTTTATTTACATTTTATTTTACAGGAAACGCGGGAAGAGTATCAGATTTGAAATAAAGTACCCAACAAATTTTACTTCCATATTTTTTTTGTTTTTTATTTATTGTTTTCACTTTATTTGACATAACTAATTCTTACTTTGGATATGTTTACTTTCTTCCGGCACCTTGACTAAATTGAATATTTACTGCTGGTTTCCGGTTGTTTTATCATCGTCGGTCAACAGAAAGCAGCAAAGTGCCATTCTACCAGGACTAGGCAACCTTCCCGTATATTTTCTGACATTGATTTTGTTCTTTCACTGGCAGCGGCAACCTGCTAAACTACGAAATACGCTTTTGACACATGGCATGAAAAAATATTATTGTTATATAAAGTCAAAAAAAATTTAAAAATTCCAACAAGATTTTTGTCAGTTTTGTTAAAATATATTGAACTTTAATCATCGTGCGTACAGAATCTGTAAACAAAAATATTAATGGTTTTTCTTTCTTATTCATATTGAAATCGAAAATTCAACAAATTGAAGCTTTTGGGCGTTTGGCAGTTTTTAATTATCAGATATTGGAATAAAAGACAGGTTTTGAATGCCCATATTAGGCAGGTTAAATTCCTGTATCAAGAAAAAAAACAGATAAGTCTTATGAATTTTTTACTTTTTTTCATTGAAACATTAAATCTACGCTCAAATCACAATCCGACAGTGGAAAAAGAAGAACTTAATACTGATCCGACAAAAATACTATATGAACAAAATATTACCATAAAAAATGTCCATAGGGCATATCCAACTATGTTTCATGTAAAAGAGCTAGTGATAACTAAAATGTCGACTAAATTTCAGCCTTGTCGCCTAAAGTTTTTATGGGATTTTGGGACATTTTGTTCGGGAGGAACACGAAAATCAAGTTTTTCATCAATAACTTTGGCCCCCTTCGGCCGATTTCTTTTGAAAACGATTTTTCTTAAAGCCTTAACTATGACAAATATTTCATCCGAAGACTGCAAACTTTAGGCTCGTTGAGCGACCCTAATTTGGCCCAGGATCAATTTAAGCCTGCAGCGCATAACATTTCACAAGCCTTAAATTTCTCATACAAATTTGGGGCAGTCTAATGCACATATAGCCCGCCTCTCCCCTTCAACCAACAAGTGTAAATAGAGGCTGAAGAAAAGTTAGTCAATGAAAGAATTAATGTGAACAAAACTTGACTCCGAGAATTAAAAAAGTGAAGAAAATTAACGGTTATACCAATTAATCAATCGCTGTCGAAACTAGAGCAAAATTAGGAAAAAAAAACTACTTATTTAGTTCCGAGGGTGGTCCCAAATAGAAACAGGGAGGTCCAAAATACCGACCAGAGTAGTTACCGAAAAAAAGGGGTTTTAGGCTTAAATTGTGTTGATTGCAACAAACGACGATATGTTTCGAAAGATAATGCCTTGACCTTCGTAATTAATGGATGAAGCAGTCAAAAATTCTAACAAATATTTTTTTATTTCAAGAACTAGCATGAGGATTTCACAAAGCGGTCCAGAATAGGTCCGTTACCCTAGTTTATGAAAATATTTTTGGAATTTCATATTTTCCGAATTCCATGATCGCTGAGGTGGCCTTCCTTTAACTGATCATGCTTAAGTATTTGTAAAATATGCTTTAAACGGCTGGAAAACTCTTTAAAGAAATGTGCAAAACGACAAAAAAAGTTCTAAAAGCGGAATCATAGTAAGAACATTATTAATCCAGAATAAAATATTTTTGAAAATTGTCTAGTATGATATTGATAGACCCTTTTTCTGCTGTATGTTCTAAATCTGTTCATTTTTTTTCTTAACAGGAATGTTCCAACAACAGATCGAGTTCGATCTGTGCGAGCTGGCCACGATTTTCATCAAACCAGTATCCATGAGCGGCCGACCAGGAAAGGTAACACAATTTGAACTACAAGGGCCTGTTGAACAACTCGATTTTCGGAGAGTATCAGATACAACGAGCATTAAAATCGATTGGATTCCTGCAAAGGGCTTCGGTGATTGCATAAGTCATTTTTTGATCCAGAGGGACGGTTTACGGGAACACTTAATGAATACCACATCAACGGAAATCGAAGTGAGTGACCTGAAGCTGTGTAAATTCTACAAATTTAGAGTGGAAGCCGTCTACCGAGACGGTGGGTCATATCCATCCCCAGTCGGATTGGACGTGATTCTGGATGGCCCGATATCCAAGGTTCAGGAGGTCACTGAAAGATCAGAATCGATCGAATGGAAACTTCCCATCAATGGTGCCGGCTGTGTTGAGCAGTTTCAACTCACCCGAACCCGCCTGGAGGACAATGTTGAACTAACCTTTGCCATCGTGAATGTCACTGCCGGTGGTCCGCTTGATCGAATATTCAAACACGAAACACATCCGGTAGGTAAATGTGCACAGGAAGTGAACGTTCGTATCGTACCGTATTCATGGAACAAAAACGTGGGCGAAATATTCGATCAAAACATCAAGCCCTTTACACCTGGACCGGTTCAGAACGTAAAATTAGACCCATTAGAGCCGCGGGAAGTTACGCTCGCTTGGACCGAGCCTATCCTTCATCCTGCCAGCGTGTGTAGCTACAAAATTATGTATCATCCTGAAGGTGTTGAACCAACGATCAAAATAGTGCCGAAAAACGTTACGGTCGTAACGATAGGCTTCCTAGAGCCATGCGTGCAGTATAACTTCACGATTGTTGCGGTAACTTTGGCCGGCGATGAAGGTTTTCCAGTTTCCTTCAACTATACGATAGAGGAAGAAAAGATATCAGTGGTTCAAGATTTGACACTAAGAGAAGAATCGGAGAGCATTTATGTCGATTGGACACCACCAAAAAATGCGCCATATTGTGTAAGCAAATATAGATTGACTTCCTGGATTGAACTGCACGAAAATCGTACCGAGCTGGATACCAATACTACGCACGCGATACTGCCCAGAGTGTACGCCTGTGCCCGGTACTATGTGCAGATCATTCCCGAATCCATTTCCCGGAAGGACGGAATGAACTTGATAGCGGACTACCGAACCAGTAATAGAGGTAATTATTTATCCTTTCATGTTTTTCCCCGAACCAAACATCAAAACGAGTTTTTTTTTATCCTGAAAATTGTTAGCATAAACCCTTGAAAACAGTTAGATACGAATCCTTAGTTTTCTTATCAAGAATGTCGCTTTGTTTGGATTTTCATGGATATGGTTCAAAATATTTAGTGGTATGAATAAGGTTCAGCAATTGCTTCGATAGCTTTTACTTAGCTCGAAATCAATCAAAGCAAAAGTCCAAAGCATTTGCTAAGTTTGGTATGAATAAACATTTTCTTAGCGGATGTGTACTAAAGTCTTAGAACATAGCTTTTGCTTCGAAAAATAGAGCTATCCAACCAGCAGAATCTGAAGTTTTCTAAAGTAAAATGAAAGAAGACGATCAGAAAATTGAAAAGTACGGCTAAAGTAGCCTTGAACTCGACGAAGCGGTTGGTGGGTGTAAGAACGAGCGGAATTTTTTTTTTGGTAAATGCGTGCTCGTATGTTGATGTTTAAAGAAAAATGAAAACATATTCGAATATTGTCAAACGAAAAATTTCCTAACTTTAATATTTATCATAAGCTCTTCCACATGTATTCGGATCGGGATAATCCGATGTATAAAAAAATAGCAATAGGCGCGCATTTTAATTTAGATTTTTTTAAATCTTAGGATTATAACAAAATTATATAAAAATGATAGATCTGTATATTTAAAATTATTACAATTTATTTCTTACTTTGAGCCAATTGGGACTTCTTCCACTATAACCAGATTTTTTTTAATTTAAAATATTTACTAATTGATTTTTTTAATTTTATCTTAGACGAATGATTTTATACAACGACAGGAATATGAAAAAAGTTGGGTTATCACTTCGAATTTTCTTTATCCATGTTGAAAATGCCTTTTTGAATTGTTTTGAAGTGAAATATTGCTAATTTGATAAATTCATGATGTTATTAAAGAATTTTTTATTGAAAAAGTCTGCTACCGAGCATGCTTAGAAAATAAAGCAATTGCTAGGAGATTTGTCGAGCAATTGCTTCAGATTTGAGCTTTATTCTTACCAAACTAGCTTGTTCTAAAAGTAAAAGCTCCTGACTGAGAAAACAGCTGTCAAAAAAACTTTATTCATAACAACCGAAGCAATTGCTTTAAGCGACTGCTCGACTGCTCGATTTAGTTTAGCAAAAGCAATTACTAGGTTTTTTTCATACCACCCATTGTTCTTCAACAGAAACAGATATCCTCTTATTTAACACATGCTTTTGATATCAATAATGACAGCTTAATGTGTTTGAACATTTCTTTCATTTTGCTTTTTTAAGCAGATAAAATCTGTTTCACATAGAATCTGGTCTCATCTTTTCATTTACTGCAGCGCCCCTAGTTGTCACATCGCGAATCTATTGACAGTGTTTTGATTCGGATAGTTTGTTTACTTAGTGGTGAAAATTTCATCAAGATTGAAGCAGTCAGTCAAAAGTTTTCGACGATGGAACGCGAAAGGCGAGAGAAAATTCTGCACACTCACGTAGATAAACCGACGTGGTCAGGGGTAAAGATCGCGAAATTCCTAAATATATAAAAACCAACTGTAAATTCGGTGCTGCAACGTTACCGGAAGACCCTTACGGTGGATCGAGCAAACCAAACCAGGCGTAAAAGTGGAACATATGACCGGAAGCTGCGAGCAAAGGTAATTCGATCAGTTCACAATAATCCTGAAATCTCCTTGCGTGATTTGGCGAAAAAGTTCAAGACAAACCACAGTCAGCTCGACGAATTTGTTTGCGAGAAGGCTTGCGGTCGTATCATGCAAGCAAACAACCCAACAGGACGCTGAAACAAAACCTGGTTGCCAAAACCAGGACAAGGAAGGTGTACGAGAAAGTGTTGACCAAGTACAACGGATGCATTTTGATGGACGATGAAACTTACGTCAAAATGGATTTTGGACAAATACCCGGTAACACATTTTACCTTGCGAAGCGTAAACGGAATGATGCGGGTAGATTCAAGTTTGTTTTCGCAGATAAATTTGCTCGTAAGTTGATGATTTGGCAATGGATCTGTAGTTGTGGGAAGAAGACTAAGATTTTCATCACTGGGGACACAATGAATGGAAATGTTTACAAAGAAGAATGGGTGGTATAAAAAAAACCTACACGGAAAAAAATTGAGTGGTCATCCCAAAGACGCTGTCATGATAATTTTACCATTTCAGCGCTATAGTATTTTCAACCACGAAAAGTTTAACATCGATTTTGTGAAAGTGCGCATGAAACAATATTGAAATTACTATGTACCTGGTAATTTTCGATAAATCTCAATGTTTGTTGTCAAAAATACTATGGTCATGATAATTTCATCATAATTTCTATCACAACTACCGTCCGCATAGTAATTTTGACATTGTGGCACCAATTCATATCAACAAAATACTACGCACATCGTACTTTTGAGAACAAAACATATTTGACTCAAAAACATAAGTGCGTATGATAATTTTACTATGGTAAACATTCTTGTTGTTTACACTAATTCAGGATCATTACTCATCAAACCCGTTTGTAAAAAAAAACTAATTTTAAGCTGCTTTATAGTTACATAACTTTGAAAAACATTCCAGAGCATCGGGAGAACACACTAACATTGACCGACGTGTGTCGGAAGTGTGAATTTTCATGTTTCAAATAATGTCATTATGCATGCATGCAAATAAACAAACAAATATACATAGTAATTTTACTACTTAAATCAAGCTCCTCGCAACTCCTAATCTTTATCATAACACATACTAGTTTCATCATGAAACATATTAATTTTACTAGGGACGAAGTAAAACAATGCATCATTTCATTGACAATTTTACTAAAACGCAGTCGAATTTACTATGCGCAGCCAAATTGAGCACATGGTAAAATAGCTATGCGTAAGGTATTATAAACAACAAAACATATTTGACTCAAAAATATGGTCGCCTGTTGTTCGTTTAAACCACGGATTTAGTAATTTTACTATGCTTTTTTTTTGTGTGTAGTAATTGCTTTTGCTAAACTAAATCGAGCAGTCGAGCAGTCGCTTAAAGCAATTGCTTCGGTTGTTATGAATAAAGTTTTTTTTGACAGCTGTTTTCTCAGTCAGGAGCTTTTACTTTTAGAACAAGCTAGTTTGGTATGAATAAAGCTCAAATCTGAAGCAATTGCTCGACAAATCTCCAAGCAATTGCTTTATTTTCTAAGCATGCTCGGTAGCAGACTTTTCCAATAAAAAATTCTTTAATAACGTCATGAATTTATCAAATTAGCAATATTTCACTTCAAAACAATTCAAAAAGGCATTTTCAACATGGATAAAGAAAATTCGAAGTGATAACCCAACTTTTTTAATATTCCTGTCGTTGTATAAAATCATTCGTCTTAGATAAAATTAAACAAATCAATTAGTAAATATTTTAAATTAAAAAAAAATCTGGCTATAGTGAAAGAAGTCCCAATTGGCTCAAAGTAAGAAATAAATTGTAATAATTTAAAATATTATACAGATCTATCATTTTTATATAATTTTGTTATAATCCTAAGATAAAAAAAAAATCTAAATTAAAATGCGCGCCTATTGCTATTTTTTTATACATCGGATTATCCCGATCCGAATACATGTGGAAGAGCTTATGATAAATATTAAAGTTAGGCAATTTTTTGTTTGACAATATTCGAATATGTTTTCATTTTTCTTTAAACATCAACATACGAGCACGCATTTACCAAAAAAAAAATCCGGTCGTTCTTACACCCACCAACCGCTTCGTCGAGTTCAAGGCTACTTTAGCCGTACTTTTCAATTTTCTGATCGTCTTCTATCATTTTACTTTAGAAAACTTCAGATTCTGCTGGTTGGATAGCTCTATTTTTCGAAGCAAAAGCTATGTTCTAAGACTTTAGTACACATCCGCTAAGAAAATGTTTATTCATACCAAACTAAGCAAATGCTTTGGACTTTTGCTTTGATTGATTTCGAGCTAAGTAAAAGCTATCGAAGCAATTGCTAAACCTTATTCATACCACTAAATGTCTCCAGAAGAGATCGATTTTGTTGAAAATAGTATCAATCCACTAAACTGCCCGGATTTTCGTCCCATCGAGAAATATTGGGCAAGAGTTAAGGGCAAACTGAAGAAATGTGGCAGAACCATGAAAAAACCCGCTTAAATGGAAAAGTGGTGGAACAAGATGGCGCAGCAGTACTGTGCAGAAAATAATGGGTGGTATCACAATAAAAGTTCGAAAATTCATCCAAAAAGCTGACGAATGATCTTTATGTTTTTTTTCCTTAAAGTGCAATAAAAACCCTACAAAATGGCATTTTTACTTTTGTTGTACGTTATTTCTTTGCGGATAAATGATCTATTTTATCCCACCAGATTCTATGAGAAACAGACTTTACATATGTAGGTATGTATGTACCGTCTTCTTGTTAAGAGCAGGATTGGGTTCTGCTTGAAACTACTGTCTACTGTCTACAGGTGGCCAACATTTTCAACAGGCGGGCCAAATTTCAGAAATGTAATTCGTTGGCGGGCCAAAAAAAAACAATTTGTCCGATTCTGCTCGGTTGCCCGGATTCACCTTGGATTAACCTTTTTTGCCAAACCGAACAAAAAAAATCAAATTATAAAATCAAAGTTTTTTTATTTATGCATCCAAAGCGAAAATGTTTTAGTGAGTTTTATAAATATAATCATGAAAGGTTTTGCGGAAGCCTGAAATACGATTTGAAATCTGCGGATAACTTTTGATGGATATTTTATTCAAGTTTTTTTTGCTATTGATATTGCCTGGAGTTTTGGTCGACAATTTTGAAATCAAATGCCCGGATTTTGCCAAATTTTTAGATGAAAATAGTCCGGATTTTTCCGGCCCGGATACGTGCTGAAGGAATTCTGACAATAATGACCGCCAATTTTCTAAGAATTTCTAGTTCACTGTTTTGCTTTGAAAACTTTGATAGTAAAATAAAAAAAACGCAGAATGGTAGGTATTGTTGAAAAAAGGCGTTCACAAGGTGTTGTCATTTTAAAGAATAATTTTTTCAACGAACTCTAGTTATAAAGGGTGATACGGTCAAAATTTGGTCAATATCAACTTGACGTATTTCTTTCAATTTTGCATTTAAAAAACCTGAACACCCCTCATTTTGAAGGTGTGTGTGTGTAGAATGTAGCTCCTATTTTGATTTTGGAATTCACTCTTCAGTTGTCAAAATGCCGTCCAAGGAAGAAGAGCAGCGTATCAAAATTTTGCTCGCGCATCGCGAAAATCGGAGTAACTCGTTCGCAAAGCTGGCAAAATCGCTAAAAGTTGCCAAATCAACCGTTACAAATGTAATTAAAGTGTTTTGGGAACGTTTGTCGACAGCCAGGAAGTCTGGATCGGGGGGAAAACGAAAACCCGAAGCCGCTGAGACGACAAAGAGAGTTGTCGGTAGTTTCAAGCGAAACCCTAACCTCTCTCTCCGAGATGTCGCAAATAAGCTGGGTGTATTGTCTACAACCGTGCATCGAGCCAAAAAACGAGCCGGACTATCGACTTACAAGAAGGTAGTGACTCCAAATCGCGATGATAAGCAAAATACGACGGCCAAAGCGCGATCCCGAAGGCTGTACACGACGACGCTGACGGAGTTTGACTGCGTGGTAATGGACGACAAAACCTACGTCAAAGCCGACTACAAGTAGCTTCCGAGACAGGAGTTTTATATGGCAAAAGGAATGGGAAAGGTAGCAGATATTTTCAAGCACATGAAACTGTCAAAGTTCGCGAAGAAATATCTGGCAAGCCATCTGTACCTGTGGCTTGAAAAGCAGCATTTTCGCAGCTTCCGGGACTGTCAACCAAGAAATTTACGTGAAAGAGCTGATTGTTGGTTATGATTTGGACTTCCGGTGGAAAAAGATTGGCTTAAAAAGAGCCAACATTTATGGCTTGAGGAGCTCTGATTTTCAAGGCTGCTGAGTGTTGATAGTTGGCATGATTTGTCCTCCGGTGAAAATGAACGGATTGGCTTAGGAAGCGCAGATTTCTAAGGCTGCTGCTGCTGATTGCCTTGATTTGGCGTTCTGGTAGAAAAAGACGAATTGGATAAGGGAACGATTTCCACGTACCGGGGAAGATTATTTTACATTTGTCCGATATCTGCTGAGGAGAAGATCATGCCTTATTCTCGCAGTTTCACTCTGGACACTAAGAAAAATACTCTTAAGTGTAGAGTTGTTTTTGACATTGCTTTCGCACACTTGCTGAGCGTGTACAGATGAGACGGGACAATTAACTTCAAAAACTCTCAGTACAAAAAACGGGCAGCCGGTCGACTCGATCGTTTTTGAGGTTGATTGTCCCCAAAACTGAAAAGTGTTGGTGAAACAACATTCTCTTATGAACTGGTGCCATAAGGCAAAATCATTGAAAATCATAAGATTGTCTTATAACGCGAATGAATTCTTCAGATATACACCTTCTTTAAAGAGAGGTAAAAGGGTCTTATGGAAACAGGAAATGTCATGTTAACTGTAAAATAATTCAAAAAATTTGTTGTTAAAAGTTTCATTTTATTTTTTCGGCATATTTGTTCGAAATTACACCATGGTCACACACATAAGCACATAATCACAAGGTCCATCCAATAGAATTATTTTTCCTTATTAGGTCCTTTGACGTTGTGCATATTGCGGGTGATTTGCTGAAAAGTAAAAGAATATTTTGACTTACAAATATTTTCAGCGTCAAAAAAAATAAACTTTTGAAATACTCAAACTTAACATACCAAAATCACTATAAATATACTATTAGGGAAAACTCTACAACTCCGTACGACGATGAAAAAAATAATGATGGAATGAATGAACGTGTTCCTTATTTTTTCACAATGCCATTTCTTCTATTTTTCATAAGATATTCTTATGAAAACTGAGAGAATTTAATAAGACTCGTATGAAAATTAATTTTGTACTCGAGAAAGCGATTCATAAGACCATTCTTACGAAAATTATAATAAGAATTTGGCTGAGAGGTAATCTCCCCGACGGCGTAACGACGACTACGGTGATCGCAATAGTAGAGCCAGTGCCCTTCGGAAGGTTGAACACTCCACATCAGGCGGCGGCAACGCTATTCAAACCGTATGGAGCACATCTCTGCCGCCGCCTGCTTATAATATAATGGTTTACACATATACAAACGAATGACAAGTATACACCAGGCGGCGGCAACGTTACACGTTTTGTCTATGTATCGTGTGACCAACATCTTTTAAATAAGTGGTCGTGAATCTCGTTTTTAAGCTTTTTTTCCTCAGATTTAAGCTTTTTTTGCCTTGAGAGCATAGGAGACGAAAGCTTAAATCTGAGGAAAAAAGCTTAAATCTGTCAAAAAAGGGGAAATTTGAGAGATGTGCTCCATACGGTTTGAATAGCGTTGCCGCCGCCTGGTATACACCTGGAGATTAACGTACTAAACACAGTCACATCATAGATCGACCACATTTTGATAGACAGCCGGCACTTCTCGGACATCATCGACGTCAGATCCTGTCGAGGCGCCTAGTCAAATCAAGTCAAATCACTATCTGGTAGTAGTGAAGATGCGCCCAAAACTCTTCGTAGTAAAGAACATACGAAACCGACGCCCGCCTCGGTTGAATATCGCACGATTGATTCAACGTGAGGTCAGCAGACAGCAGACTGCGCGCAATCGCTCGAAACAGCGCTGCCGGCTGGTTCAACGAGGAGTGTAGGAGTGTAATGGACGAAGAAAATGCAGCGCGGCTGGCAGTAGTGCAAAGAAGCACCCGTCGAAACGTGGAAAATCACCGACAGCGGAAGAGGCAGCGAGTCCGAATTTTCCAGGAGAAAAAGCGCCGCCTGGAGGAGAAGGAGCTCGAGGCAGCAAAAGTTCGCCTTCTTCTTCGAAGCCTCAGCGTGAATGTCCATGAGAAGTACGTCAATTACGTTCTTCCCAAGCACCCCCGTGAGTTTCCCTTCGAAGAAACGGTCACCAAATTCACGGAACTCTTCAGTACACGGATTTCGCTCTTCAGCAAACGCTACAAATGCTTCCAACTGCGGAAAAACGATGCTGATGATTTGGTGAGCTACGCTAAACGGCGGACCAATTTAAATACCTCATTTTCTTCTGCGGTATGCAATCAACGAAAGATGCATACGTACGAACGAGGCTACTGTTCAAATGGGAAGCAACTGGTCCGGAAGACGAATCGATGCTCAACGACTGCAAAATTTGAAGCTCGACACGGCGATGGTTGAACAACATCAACAGGTGACTTCTGTCTGCAAAGTCAAGCAGAAGATGTTTCCTGTCAAACCATCCGGATCACATTCAAAACCCATCAATACTTCAACCAACCCTAGGGCTCCATGCTGGCAGTGCGATGGAAAGCATTTTGTCCACAACTGCAGCTACTCAAGCTACATCTGCAGGGATTGCAATCAAACCGGACACAAGGAAGGCTATTGTGATTGCTACAAACCGAAGCCGCAATCAAAAGCCTAGGGTTTCAAGAAGCGATCAGTGAAAGGTGTTTTTGCTGAAAACAACATCAAATGCGTGTCAAGCCGGAAATTTCTTACCGTTCTCATCGATGGCTCTGCAGCAACTACTGCTGTGCCGACTACTCAACCGGTTTGAACGCTGCAGTGGAACCGAACAACTATCCACTTCCGTTTTCCGATGATATCTTCAGCAAGCTCAACGGATGCAGATTCTTCAGTATCATCGATCTCATCGACGCGACGCATATTTGCAAGTTGAAGTTGACGACGATTCGAAGCAGCTTTTGACCATCAACACGCATCGTGGATTGTTCCGTTTCAACCGGCTCGCATATGTGATCAAGTCAGCTCCGGGAGCCTTTCAGCAGCTGATGAACACCATGATCGCCGGTCTGAAAGGTGTCGATTCTTTCCTGGACGATATACTGGTCTACAGCCGAATCGAAGAGGAACATCTAATCATTCTGGATGAATTGTTCATGCGGTTGCAGGCCTACGGTTTCCACCTGATGTAGGAAAAATGCAATCTCATGCACATTGTCAACGTCTCAGGTATTCGTCCCGATCCAGCCAAAATTGAAGCTATTGTTAAGATGCCAGCACCATCCGATGTGAGTACCTTTCTTGCTTTATTGGACAGTGAATTTTTATGCGAAGTTTGTGCGCGAAATGCATACGCTACGCCGATCGCTGGATTCTCTGCTGAAACAAGATGTCAAGTTTGAGTGGAATCAAAATTTTCCAGAGGTCTTTCTGACGGTTCAAAGAAGTTCTGCAGTCTGACTTGATGCTTACTCACTACGATCCTAACCTTGAAATCATCGTAGCAGCAGACGTATTCCAAACTAGAATCGGAGCTCGCATCCTTCACAAGTTTCCAAACGGTGCATTCAAAGCTGTTACTCATGCGTCCTGATCCCTTACTCAAGCCAAGAGACAGTATGGGCAAATCGGAAAAAAAGGACTCCTTCTGGTTTTTGCTGCGATCAAATTTCATCGAATACTCCTTGGTCGCAGGTTCCTGTTGCATCGGATCACTAACCCCTTCTCCGAATATTTGATTCCAAGAAGGACATTCCAGTTCACTCGGCGAACAGACTGCAGCGGTGGGCTCTAGCACTGCTGTGCTATGACTTCAAGATCCAGTATGTGTCCACATCTCAGTTTGGCCACGTAGACGTCCTTTCCCGCCTAATCGACAAACACTCAAAACCAGACGAAGAGTTTGTCATTGCCTCGCACAGTGGTTCAAAATCATAAAAAGTGGGAAAAAATTATTAAAAAGCTTTTTTGTTAAAGATTATTGGCGGAAAGTTGAAAAAAAAAATAAATTAGATTTTTTTTTCAAAATTTGCTTTTTTTTTAATAATTGCAAGAAACGGGGTTTGAGCTTTATACTAGGAAATTGAATATTTTTCAATAAGTTATGAATATTTATGTTAAAAGTAAATATGGGCTCCTAAATTCCTTTATATTAGTTGGATGAATATTAAAACTATTGTTTTAAGGTGAATTTGCATATGTATTGAAGCAAACAATGCTTGGTTTACTCTGTATAAATATTTTAAAATTTGCATTTTTAAACCAAACAGCGTTCCACCCAATGACTTCGTATTCAAAATATAGCAAAAACTAGCAGCTGATTTTAAGATATGTTTTTGATGAGGCTTTCACCTATCCAACGGTGTATAATTTACCACGGCGATCGACAGCGCAAGCTTTATTTTTGCTTCCGAAAAATAAATAGAGTAAATAGAAATTTTTTTATCATCTAATTTTGGGTTTTTAATCAAGCGAAACTCTATTAGTTCATGATATTAAGGACGTTTTTAATCTTCAAACTGTCAATAAGGTTACATCACTTCGATATAAACATTTATAAATTTTTAAAGATTTCTATGCTTTTCAAGTTGTTTTGCACTGAGAATAAAAAATCCAATTTTTAATTCTTGTGTTAAAGTTGTCGTTCATGTTTGTTTCGTAGAAGGTGTATAAAAGTTCCTAGAAAATATTTAAATACATCATAACGTTCCTAAAATATTGAAGATTCGATTCCAACATAAAAAAATTGGTTGTCGCTGACTTGAAAAATTGACTTTTTTCCGGCTTTTTGGGGATTTGAACCACTGTGCCTCGGTCCAACTGGAAGAAGATGTGGAGATTCCGCTCCAAGAAGCCGGCTCTCATCACATTCAAAATGGTAACCAACGTATCACTGGAGTGCCCCGTTCTTCAGTAAGAAAGTCAATTAATCGAAAACGGTTGGCCATCAAACATCTCCGAAATTGTTAACTCAGCAGTGAAGCCATTTTTCCCCCATTGTGATGCTCTCGCGATCATCAAGAACTGCATCATGATGTCGAATCGGTTAGGCATCCCAGAATTCTATCATCAACGGATTCTGAAACAACTTAATCGAGGTCATCCGGGAATGGAACGGATGAAAGCCCTAGCCCGAAGTCACGTTTAGTGGCCGAAATTCGATGACGACATCTCAACGTTTGAGAAAATGTGAAATGTGTGCATGCCAAATCCCCACCGAGGACTCCTCCTCAACCGTGGCCAGCAACACATTCTCCTAGGGAACACATCCACATCGACTTTGCCGGTCCATTCAAAGATCTCAACTTCCTGGTTGTGGTGGATGCTAATTCAAGATGGCCCGAGATCTGCACAATCAAATCAGCAACAAAATCGGCAGCTATCGAGTTCCTGGATGAGTTGTTCGCTTGTTTTGGGATTCCATCGACAATTGTTTCCGACAATGGCACCCGATTCATTCTAAACAATTCGAAAATTTCTGCGGAAGGAACGGTACTCAAAATCTGCGGGTCAAACGTTCCTGCAAATATACCGATCAACTCCAAGCCGTGTTCTGAATGGTTCCACCCCAGCTGAGCTCATGATTGGCAAAAAAATCAGAACTACTCTGAATCTTCTTAATCATTACCAACCGAGACATCCGAGAGCAGATAAGGGACCACGACCACACAAACTAACAACCGGTGCTGCGGTGTATGACAATCCATACCGCAACAATTCGTCTTGGAAGTGGGTTCCTGGAAAGATTGTTGAAGTGATTGGCAAAGTTAACTTCAACATCCCATTGGAAGAGCATCATCTGATACGTTCACACGTCGACCAGGTCAAGCTTCGGTATCCGGGTGATGCAAGTACTTCGGAGAGGCAGCCTACACCATTGAACATATTGGTCGATATGTTTGGACTTCAAGCCAACCATCTTGTACATCAAATGTTCCAGAATCTGAAGCAGATGATCCACAACCACCAGCTGGAGAATCAACTTTGGTCGATGTTTATGTTAGCATGGAAGACCAAACGATTCTTTTGTTTCCTTCGAAGATCAACCAACACCTAGACGTCCCCAGAGGAACATCAGCCTGCCTGAGAGATTAAACTCCTACCTGGTATCCTGGAAATAAGGAGGGAGATATGTTACTACTGTAGGAATCGACTTATGCTACCGTGAATACCAAATCAAAAAGTGAAAATTGGTCATTACTTGTAAGTTCCACGTGCTACTAACACGCTATCCATCGTTCTCTAAAAAAAAAGTAATTAACTAGTATTTAACAAGTTCAAGTATTGCTATTATAAAGAAATACTTTAGAAAGCCATTCACCAGCTAAATAGCAACAAGTCGGCTGGAAAAGATGACATCGCAGCTGAGCTCATCAAAATGGGCACGGACAAATTGGCCGATTGCCTATACCGGTTAATGGTCGGGATCTGGGACACAAAACAGCTACCGGAGAAATAAGGAGGGGGTAATATGCCCCATCTACAAGAAGGGTGACAAATTGGACTGTGAGAACTACCTTGCGATCACTATCTAAAATGCCGCCTACAAAATGTTGTGCCGAATCCTACTCCGCTGCCTAACGCCACAAACAAACAGATTCATGGGAGGTCATCAAGCCGGCTTCATGGAGGGTCGGTCTACGAAGGACTTGATCTTCAAGTCCCTACGCACGTGAATACTAAGTCCCTACGCACCATCTATTCATCGACTTCAAATCCGCTTACTAGACGATTGACCGTGACGAGCTATGGGAAATCATAGACGAAAACGGCTTTTCCGGAAAGCTGACCACACTGATCAAGGCGACGATGAATGGAACCAATGCTGGGTGTGAATTTCGGGGTAATTGTCGAATTAATCCGAATCACGCAAGAGGCTTCGACAAGGCAATGGTCTATCCTGCATTATGTTCAACGTGGTTCTAGAAGGTGTTATTCGATGAACGTTGGACGAAATGTGGGGCACGATTTTCAACAGATCCAGTCGACTTATCTGCTTTGCCGACGACATTAATATAGTCGGTAGATAATCTGCGGCGGTGGAGCAGATTTACCGCAAACTGAAACGCAAAGCAGACTTTGTCTATCTCGGATCACTGGTGACCGCAGAAACGGCACTCTACGGCGAACCCATTATCCAGAAGGTGGTGAAGGCTGACCGGATACGCTGGGCAGGACATGTTACGAGTATGCCAGACGACTGTCCTGCATCACAGGTGTTTGCTGTCAATCAGTAAGAACGAGACAAGCAGGGGCGCAACAAGCGAGGTGGTTAGACCAAATGGAACGAGATCTGGCGAATGTGGGATGTTCGAGAAGTTGAAGAACGGTACCATGGACCGAGTGAATTTTAGGAATTATGTTCACGAACTATGAAAATAAATAAAATAACTTTTTTTCTCATTTCCAAGTAACCAATAAAATGCTACCTACTCCTTCTAGTGATATCCCGAGTCCACATCGACCCGATCACCCAGACCAGCTTCTCGGCAACGACCCTGGGCCTAGCTACCAAGCTGAGCGCCGAGCATAACAATCTCTGCAGTCTACTATCGGTGCGGTTCACTTGTAGCCCTGCGCCGACCCAGCCCGGGGATGATCGTGAAGTGACCGACATCCCAACGGTGAGTTATTCAATCCTTCATTATTTCTTAGAGATTTATTTTATAGTTTTGAAAATCGCGTGTAGGTCATTGGAGAGTTCCACATAAGCCACAGAGATTCGGTTTTCGAGGGTGTGCTAGCCAATTTGTTGCCGTTCAGTCGTTACAGCTGTATTGCGCAGATCCTCAACACAGCTGGATGGTCGGAAGAATCGGCTCGTAACGAGTTTGTAACCGATGAAGCAGGTGAGGGTTTGGACTTCTCAAAAGAAGTGTGAGGTAGTCATCACATTTTTTTTTTCTCATTTCAGCTCCGGAACAACCGACGAATCTAAGTACAACCAGCCGATCGCACGAGATTCAGATAACCTGGAGGGAACCAACGATCAAGAATGGAATAATTCTACGTTACCGAATTAACATACAACCGTCGGGACCAAATTATCCTACCCCGAGCTATTGCGAAGCGGTTTCACAGACACCGAGGACGATCGACATTCATAACGATCCAACCGATGGAAAGTGTGAGTGGGACAATCAACAGATGCGCTGCACGGTCGATGAACTGCTTCCGTTCAGCAATTACATTGTACAGGTGTCGGCGGCAACTAAAGCAGGATTCGGGTCCTACACGGAAATGGTTTTTGAAACCACGGAACCGGACGGTACTGTCTACTTTTCAATAAATGTTCTCTACTTTATTCAATGTTCTTTCTATCTGTAAACAGTTCCCGAGCCCGTTCACGAATTCCTGAAGGTTAGTAGTTCCCTTCCGGATGCCGCCAAAGATGAGTACAGCACCAAGGTGTTGCTTGCATGGAAAATACCATGTAGGTTGAACGGGAAGTTGCTGGAGTTCCGGGGACAGTTCATTGATTCCAAACAGGGTGTGGAGCATATCCTGAGCTGGAACAAGACAATCCTTCCCGGAGAGGAAATCGTCGAAGAGTACAGCCACCTGGAGGATCGACTGAAGCCGGAAGTAAACTACAACGTGTCGATAATGGTTCTGGTGGGAAACGTGGCCGATGCGAGCGCTCCTAAATTTGTCGACTTTAGCACCCCGGCTGGAAGTAAGATGGAAAATTAAACTAGTTTTACCCACAACTAACCTTATCTATCATTCCTAGTCCCTCCCATAATTGAGCACACAACTTGGGGCAGCATTGACGTGCTAACGGCGCCTAATCCGACTCAAAATGCTATGATCAACCTGTCCGGAGACATCCTCAAATCGGACGTCGGCGACATCCGGTACGTTGCCCTGCTAGTATCGCAGCGTTACTGTACCGAGGAACCGAAACCAAAGCGAAACCTCTCGACCGAGTGGCCCGAGGAGCGGAAGTGGCACCAGGTGTACTATCTGGACTGTACCATCCAGTACCAAACGACGCCTCGGATGTGGCATCCGGTCAGTGGGCGACAGCAACCTTCCGGTGAGGAAATGGTGACCTACATTGTCGGCAACGAGACGTGCGGGGCAAACGATACGGAATTCTGCAACGGGCCGCTGAAACCGGCCACCGAGTATCACCTGGTGGTGAGGATTTTCACCGCCACCGGGTTCAGTGATTCGAGGGTGATCAATTTTGCGACAGGTAAGAGGGATGACTTCTCGACTCGACTTGGCGATCCTACGACTTTCTATGTAATCAACCGCTCCGTGTGGCCCCTAACCACCACCTCACATATACTGTTTCCTGCACTTAATGCGCGACAACCTAACAGTCTCATTACGACGACTTTTAAAACTCCTCCGGTGACCTCAACTTATGGACTCCAAACGAACGCAAGGAACGACTTCATGGTCTCCGAAAGGTTTTCTAGGGGGGAGACTACCTGGTGATTTTGGAATTGAGAATTGAAGACTAAGAACTAATACCTAATATAAATAATAATTGAAGATATGAAAATGTACGGTATTGCGAAAGTTCACTTTCTAGAGAGTCATCCATTTTGTGACCTGCAAGGGAGATTTTCTATTTAAGCATTTCGTTTACAGATGTTACAGTAGAATACGCTAAACGGGTGGAATAAGGAGTGTTATAAAACTGATTCATACTGAATCTTCTCACCTGGTGGATATTAACGATCTCTTTCTGTTTAAACGTATTCCTGATGAAAACTTTTTACTATACTCCAATCTCAAAAATCAAAAGATGAAAACTTTCCTAACGATCTAAGGGTGTCCTGGTGACAGCCTTACGCATTTTGAAGTCCTAACGGCCACCTAACTGCCTTACGCCCTCTCTGGTCTCAGAATCAAAAGGTATGCAGAAATTCAGATTTGAAAACTTTGCAGACTGAGCACCTCACTGGCCTCCGGTCTACTTCTTGAAACCTTAAGAGCCTCACAACAACTTCACGAGCACATCTGACAATCAAAAGATCGTAATTTTCTCAATTGAATTTAAGGTAGTCAAGGAAACTGATTAGTTATCTTTCCTTAAAGTCGTCACAGAAACTTCGAAGGTTATCGTGAAGCCTTAAAACAACTTTAAAAGCTTCGAAGTTTCCTGCCAGTTTTGAATCCTGATGGTTGTATGGTCTTTTAGAGTCCTCATGGCTTCCTGGTGACCTCATTGCTCCCTATCAACTTCGGAACCTTTCAAGACTTTACAACTGTTTGAGATCTCCCGACCTCATGACCTCCTAGCAATTTTCTGGCTTCCTGCCAATCTAACTGTATTTTGCCTAGAGTCACCTGATTGTTAACCTGTTGTTGAAATTCTCGGAATGGTGGGTACATGACGATCTTCCAGACTTGTAAAACCTACTGATTAAATAATGAAAAATTTTACAACCTCCTAAGGACCTTACAGCTGTCAGTAATACTTCATTACTTCTGCATAACTTTACGACCATTCTAAAGAGCTTGTGGCTTCCTGGCGACTCCTAACTTCTTAAGGTTTCCTAACGCAGTTAAGAATACACTATAAATAAGAAGTAAAAACTAAGAACTAAGAACTAAGAACTAAGAACTAAGAACTAAGAACTAAGAACTAAGAACTAAGAACTAAGAACTAAGAACTAAAAACTAAGAACTAAGAACTAGAAACTAAGAACTAAGAACTAAGAACTAAGAACTAAGAACTAAGAACTAAGAACTAAGAACTAAGAACTAAGAACTAAGAACTAAGAACTAAGAACTAAGAACTAAGAACTAAGAACTAAGAACTAAGAACTAAGAACTAAGAACTAAGAACTAAGAACTAAGAACTAAGAACTAAGAACTAAGAACTAAGAACTAAGAACTAAGAACTAAGAACTAAGAACTAAGAACTAAGAACTAAGAACTAAGAACTAAGAACTAAGAACTAAGAACTAAGAACTAAGAACTAAGAACTAAGAACTAAGAACTAAGAACTAAGAACTAAGAACTAAGAACTAAGAACTAAGAACTAAGAACTTAGAACTAAGAACTAAGAACTAAGAACTAAGAACTAAGAACTAAGAACTAAGAACTAAGAACTAAGAACTAAGAACTAAGAACTAAGAACTAAGAACTAAGAACTAAGAACTAAGAACTAAGAACTAAGAACTAAGAACTAAGAACTAAGAACTAAGAACTAAGAACTAAGAACTAAGAACTAAGAACTAAGAACTAAGAACTAAGAACTAAGAACTAAGAACTAAGAACTAAGAACTAAGAACTAAGAACTAAGAACTAAGAACTAAGAACTAAGAACTAAGAACTAAGAACTAAGAACTAAGAGCTAAGAACTAAGAACTAAGAACTAAGAACTAAGAACTAAGAACTAAGAACTAAGAACTAAGAACTAAGAACTAAGAACTGAGAACTAAGAACTAAGATCTTTGAACTAAGAACTAAGAACTAAGAACTAGGAATTAAGAACTAAGAACTATAAGAACTAAGAAGGAAGAACTAAGAACTTAAAACTAAGAACTAAGATCTTAGAACTAAGAAGTAAGAACTAGGAACTAAGGACAAAGACCTAAGAACAAAAACAAATAACTAAATAAGAACTTAAAATTAAGAACTAGAAAATAAGTTCTAAGAACTTTGAACTGAGACTTAAAAGCTTAGAACTGAGGACTAAAAGGCACATTGGTTAATTGAGAGTTGAGAATTCAAAATGTTGTTTTTACCTCCATTCTATTCCGTTTTACAACCCTTTTCGAGCTTACGAACTTCCTTTAGCCTAAACCTTTTCCAGGACATATCCCCATGGATTTTCTTTCTTTTGGGCTTGTGTTCTTTCGATTGGTCTCAAAAATCTTCGAAATGCCTTTGAACCTTTCTTAAATTCCAAAACCTTCCTTTTCCCATTCGAACGTCCCCAGGAGCCTTGGTCTCCTGACGTCCTACTGATGACTCATGGTCGTCTTGAGGCTTAACAGATACCTGACAACATTATGGCTGTTGGACGACTTTATGGTTTGATAAGCATTTTTTCTGAAGACACCATTTGTCAACCTCTTACATTATAATCGTAATTAATTTTGTCCCGATAAAATTCCGTCCTGGACCAATGTGCACTTAGCAGAAAGACTGAAACAAGTTGAGCATCACTGACTTTCAGTGTGTGCTGCACGGCTTGCTTTTACCCAAACCACAAACATGCAAAACCCAAAATTTGTAGCAGTTATTATTATTTACTTACACGTGACATTTCAAAAAATTAAGCCAGCTTACATTAATGTCTACTCACGGCCCCGTTTCCTACCAAAATGACAAACATCTGACAGCTAAAACACACAACAGCTATATCATAGCTCGGTTTTATTAGGGAATCACAGAAATATCTGGCATTCTGGCAGCCCTGCCTGGCTGCACTGCTCAACGGGCGCATGGCTATTGCCTGGAGCATTTCGATGTCTGCTTCCGCCTGCATCTGTTCCGGCTTGGCCAAAAGACTGAGCTGGACACGAAAGAGTGTTATGCTCCCGAAAAACAGCCCTGTCGAACCTCAATCACGACTTTTTTTTTAAATATTTATTTATTTGTATCAATTCATCATTACATTTATATTACATTATTACATTAAATTAGGTGTTCAGCTCAATAATCAACTGTTCAGCTCAATAATCAACTGTTCAGAGCCCTATAATTAACTAGATACTAAAATTTATTTATAAGAATTAAATTTGCTTAGCGCAATCAAGTATTTAATGTAGGAGAACATCCTGTAATGGCAAAAATATTTTAAACTTAAAACTAAACATTATCCTAAAATAAAACTAATTATAAAGAGAACGAATCTCTGCGATGGAAGACTGCATCAATTTGCCTCTAAAGTTGGAGATGATTTTGTTGTCAATCACGACTTTAGTATAAGCTTATCCAGTACGACAAAATCACCCAGTTGGGGCCGTCGGTTTAGCCCAATGTGTCCCTAGGAACGTTTGGTGAAGATGTGCAGGAGGCAACCTGCCATCGACTGTGCTCTACAAAATCATGACCGTGACACGACTTGTTCACAACAATAGCTATCTATTGAACTCACCCTTACGCTTTTGATGTTTTCTTTTGTTGTCTTCTTCAATTTATTTCGTCTACCAATCCTTGTCGTGAGCCTCCCGTTTTTTTTCGGGGATTTTCATCCAGTTGGATGATTCATTCCGTATGAGCCTGCCACATCCAATAAGCCGGGTTTATATGACGCCGAGCATTCTCTTACGCACCAGAGGTCTCCTTCGGGGAGTATGTAACTTTTATTTTACTTTGTCCGTGTACATGTTGTATGTTTTATCTCACTTTCCGAAAGCCTCCAGAATCTGCTGCTGCTGCTCCGAATCAGCTGAAGAAGGTCTGGTACAGCAATCGAACGACGAATTTCGTTTGCCACTCTAATAATTGTTGTCTTGCTGTTTTTTTTTTGTTTACGTGGTTACACGTGTTTTTGTTTGACATCTTACACTCTAAATTATAACTACACGAATTTTGCTCGATTTAACACAATCACTACACGCTCAAAGTTAAACAACCACAATAACTTAATTTTAACGCTATAAGACTTTTTCAATTTTGTATGATTTTACCTCTACGATCTTTCTACTCTTTTGCCGAGCTCTAAACTCCTACGTTCGAATTTACGAGATTTTTTTGGGGCTTACTAGCTTACTACCTTTTGGCAGAAAGACTTTCCATTTCCTTCCCTTACTGATCTTTCAGTTTTCAGCCTTCCTCAAGATTTCACAAAATTTTATGCAGCCCTACGACTTTCCAACTTTATAATCGTTTGCCGCATTTTCAGATACCCTTATCCAGTTGAACCTGATCATCGCTCTGGTCTGCGTCATCCTGACGGGGACCTTCGGTGTTGGATTCTTCATTCTGTGGAGAAAAAATAAGGCCCTGGAAGCAGCCCAGCTGGCCGTCCGGTCCCCGAACGACGAACCGGCCGACATTCCGCTCAAGAACTTCTCAATCAAGTACGATGAGTTGGTTCAATCCAATCGGGAGAAGATTCTCAAGGAGTTCCACACCATCCATTACTTCTCGGAGGAACTATTGGGTGATACGGTTACCTTTTTCGCGGCCAAGGAGAACGATAAGAAGAATCGGTACTTGGGGATATTGCCGTATGATGGAAATCGGGTCCCGCTGGATTTCGATCATTTGCTGGGCGATGAGGATGAGGAGGTGAATGACTACATCAATGCTTCGTTCATCGATGGGTACAAGTATCAGCGGGAGTATATTGCGACCCAGGGGCCGAAACAGGAGACTAGCTTCGACTTCTGGCGGATGATTCTGCAGTACGAAGTGGAGTGTATTGTCATGTTGACGCAGTGTGTTGAGAACGATAAGAACAAGTGCTACCAGTATTTCCCTAAGTTTAATAAGCAAGTTCAGTTTAGGGACATCTATGTGAGGTGCACCCAGGAGCTGAACATGGGCTTCTACCAGAAACGGTTGATGATCATCTCAAGGGTAATGAACTATACCTTGTATGACAGTTTAGGTATTTATACGAAGTTAATTTTCTAGGGAGCAATCATTCGGGCGGTGTATCACTATCATTACTTGGTGTGGCCAGACCATGGAGTTCCCTCAAGTCCAACGGAGTTGCTTAAGTTCGTGAAAATAGTTCGCGCCGAAAGGAAGAGTTTGGCCGTTCCAATGGTGGTGCACTGCAGTGCCGGAGTTGGCCGCACCGGAACCTTTATTGCCTTGGACATCGTACTGCAGCGTATTCAACTGGAGAAAAAGATCAACATCTTTGACACGGTCAAGCAACTGAGGCGACAACGGATAAAGATGGTTCAAACCGTTGAGCAGTACGCCTTCCTCTACCAAAGCTGCCTGGAATTTACTAACCGAAATAGTAAGAAAAGTAAGTAGCTTACAGTCTAGAAGTACAGGTCCAAAGTTTATACCATAAATTATTACAGAGCCAAAGCCAAGCGAGACAAATGGAAACACTGCTAGCACAAATGCTAGCGGCAGTTCGACTACGAATGCTTTCATCGGTAAACGCCGAAGACCGATGATCAACATCAAGTTTCCCAAAACTGTCAACAGTGGGTTGGCGAATGTGAAAAGCTATGCCCCCGACGACATCGAGAGCCAGACGTGATCTCGTTAGTATGTACAGTGCCAACGAGACTTGTGTACAAACCAATTTGCCGTGATTACGAAAGACTTATATTTATTACCATTGTAGATTATCTTACCATATTTTGCAAACCTAGTCATAGATGTTTTAGCCAATGAATGTTGAACTATTTAAAAAAAGTGAAATACAAACAGCTTGAAGATTTTTCAATACAAACTGTTTTATTTAGTTTTTCTTCGAAACTGTTCGTTATTTACAATTGAATGGTTAACTACTTTAGGTCAAACTTTCACTCATATTTGTTTTTTGAATTTTGTTAGACCTTGCTTCTTTTAGAAAACTTGACATAAAGCAGCTCGGATTAGCTTTTATGCCAATCCATCAACCTCGTTCGATAGCTCTATAATACAAGTCGTTACTTAAAATCACTAATCAGAATGCCAACCTGCAAGTTCCTAAAAAACTAAACTGCACTAGAAGACTGACGGGGAGGGCTTATCACAATTGTAAAACATTTTCTATTTACAAATTACATATTCGACACGGTTAATCTCACACGCCTATCCCTAAACGTAGTCCAAAACATCCCGTCACAGCTTCTCGCCGCTCATGTTCAGCATGTTGTAGTAGTTGTGATCCGGGAAGCGTTCCAGCTCGATATAGTCGGTTTCGGTTTGCAGCAACCGGTCCAACATCTCAACGGCTTCCGGGAAGTCGGGCCGCTCATTCGGGTCCTTGGCCCAGCAGTAGAACATGATGTTGTACAGCTCCCGGCGGCAGTGTTCCGGTTTCTCCAGTCGGTAGCCGTCGCGCACTTTTCGCATCACCTCTGCAGCAGCGATGCCCGGATAGGGCGTCGAGCCCAGTGTCACGATTTCCCACATCAGGATCCCAAAGCTCCAGATGTCCGACTTGACGGTGAAGATGTTGTCGTACAGCGATTCGGTGGCCATCCATCGGATCGGAAGCCGGCCCTCGCTCTTCCGTTCGTACACCTTGGAGGTGACGATGTCCCGGGCGAAGCCGAAATCGGCCACTTTGCAGGTGTGATCGTCCGTTATCAGGATGTTCCGCGCTGCCAGGTCCCGGTGGATGATCTGGAAGCGAAAATTGGTTCATTAATTTCATTATGCTTCAGGTTCTGCCCTTTATCCTAAACGTGTTTTCAATGGATAGAATTACAAATAGCGATCTACGAATCGACAGTGAATTCAGAAAGTTTGAACAAGGATGTTAGTTATGGTTCACAGAAGTTAAAAACTAGCATTTCACTGACAAAGCTACCCAACTTTCGGGCACATTGGACAAAATCATCGCATGATTTCTATGAAAGGTGATAAATTTACGTTAGAGTACCGTGTCTACATTCTAACACCTTCACCTCTACGAGGTTAAGAGCGTTAACTTGTATATTGGGTATAGTCCCAAACAGGTTCACCAGGTGACCCGAGCCTTGGTACCCTGGAGAAGGGTGGACTGCAGAGTTCAATTTTGCTGTCCAGATAAAGTTTAACGATGGTCAGAATGGAACGATCCAAGCTGAGAGATGATTATAGACGATAAGCTCTCCCGACTGGACGACCATGTTAAGCGAACATCACAGTGAAGGCTTCGATCATGGATCTTGCATGACAGTTAACCTTGATCTGCTTCTGTTTTCAGTGGCTATTGGGCATACGCAACCGGGTACATCTATGGAGACTGTACAATAGACTGCCCCAAATTTGAATGTGTTTGAACAAAAATCCAACCATCTAAAATCTCGATTATCGAACACCGTCATTCATCAAACAACCGGTCAGTCTCTCGCGCTCCAAAATTAGCTGCCTTAATTTGGCGCCACTTGAAGCATCCCATACCAAACCTAGGTAGAATAGAATAAACCGTCTAGCAGAACAACCGCATTTTTGTCCCTTTGTTCTGTGTCTCGTACCGTCTAAAAGAAATAAACGTTCTACAGTTGATCCGAACCGTCGCGCTATAGTTTTTAATTTTATTTTCTGTGGAATATTATACGTCTTGTCCAACTAACAGTGCCGTTAAATTATTACCCCCGAAAAGCCCGATATCGCAAATTCCGGTTAAAACAGTATGGGAAATTCAAAACCGGTAAAATATTATGCGCTGCAGGCTGAAATTAATCCTAGTCCTAGTACAAGATCTCATGCCAAATTTGGGCCAGATCGGATCACGGGAAGGGGTCGCTCAACGAGCCTGAAGTTTGTATGGGATTTCGAGACATTTCGTTCGGGAGAAACATGAAAAACCAGTTTTTCATCAATAACTTTGGTTCCTGTCGGCCGATTTCTTTCAAAAGCGGTTTTTCTTGAAGCCTAAATTATGAAAAATATTTCATCCGAAGACTGCATTTCAATTAGAGTTAAAATAAGAAAGTTATTAGGCTTCAAAAATGGGCTAACTTTTTTAAGGATGGTATTCATCACTGTTAATGAGTCGAGGCGGTCGAACATATTGACGCCTCTTTAACAGTGCTTCGTTATTGCACGTTACACAGATGTAGTACCGATGAGGTCAAAAATGTTCCTGACTCCATAGATCATAGCGTATGATAAGATACTGTTTTTCAGAGAGAGTGAAGTTATTTGGTTTCAAGACGTAGTGATGCTTCTAGAACGATAGACTTTAACATAGATCGTAAGGCTTAACAAATAGTTTGGTTTATCACATTATTTCAGAGTAAACAAGTATTACGTTTAGTCGCCTGATGCACCGAGTCATAAGCGTAACTTTGTCACCATTGCAATACAAAGGTAAGGTCCAATCAGATAGAATGCAGGGTGATGAGAACATGCTTTCAGAATCCGAGGGTAATCTTTATCTCGCTTTTAGTGCAAGATGACGGCCGTTGCTATGACAATAGACGCATGATAAACGCTTGGAAATACACGATTAATGCTTGGAAATACAGTGAATGGCAGGAAGGTCTATCCTGTGAACCAAAAGGTCCAGAAATGGATAGATAGATATTAAGGAATGATACATTTTTACACGACTCATCGCCTGGCTTATCATAGTTCATACGGTTCATGACTGACTGACCTGGTTGACCTCGCTAATCTGTCCGACAAACGGCAATATGAGGGAAGATTGGCGAATGATCAGTAATGGGTTCTCCAAGGTCACGATTGCCCTAAAAGAGATATAGAGTACAGGATAGACTAGATTGCCGAATGACTAGGAGCGGAAGCATCAGGGATAAGGCATCCACTGTTACCTACTAGTATTTTTTGAGACCTAATAGTTCCAGGTCATACCCTCCAGAAGGAATTTAGATGATTCAAGATACAGGAACTTGTTGACGCACTTTTCAGTTTTTTGCCAAATCAATATGCTGTTTTTTAAGAGGTATACATATATACTGTGGCAAGTCTTCCGTGGCTCTGCGAAGTAGTTCCACCTCCCCGTGCTACAGAACGGAAACGTGTCTGCAATATCGCAGGTGTACGTCCGGGAGAAATAGATGGTGAATGAAGACCCCCGCAAACGAAATTGACTATGATCGTGGATTCAATAGGAAACTGACTCCATTTGGCCAAGGTGTGCTGCTCACCGTGCCGATGAGCCCGGAAAGCTGACGGTTCGTAAAATTACGCCAGTCGCTGACGGGAGCCTATCGGGCTATAGGACACACACTATAGTATCCTAGTCCTTACTGCGCCAAGTAGGTTACTGGTGCAGTGAACCTTTTTACCTTGCTACTCGTGGGATAAAAAAATGAGCAACTCAATAAAAAAAAGTCGGTGGAAACACCGATTGAGGTGCGCGCGGAGCCGAACGAAGTCGTACACGAAGCGCTGGAAGAGCTACTAAATTCTTCGGCACTTCAAGACCCGGGAGCATCAGTTGAATTAGTGACGGCCATGGCTTATATCGCTGAACTTGTAGAATGTGTGAATGGGGAAATCCAGCATCCACAAGGAAGTACGCAAAAAGCTAGCCAGGGTAATGCAGGTTTTCATCGCAACCAATAAAGCTGTGGTGAATCTTCAAAGGGAACTCAAAGCCAAAGCAAAGGGTTCTGAGGGCGGACACCATCCGCCCGAAGAAGGTCAATGCCTTCGCCCAAACAGAGAGTGGACTTGTGTTTGCCGGTGGTGGCAAACGCAAGAGAGGGCCCCCCGGGGACCCAAAGAAATGGGCCCAGGATCCGTCTGTCCGGCAGGATCCTGTGGCCAGCGTGAAAAGGAGGGAAGAAGGCTCTGCAGGGAATGAAGGTGAGTCTACGAGCGCGAATACTGGGCGGCAAAGAGTATCACTAACGCGTGGATCACTAACTCTAGCGGAACCTTGACAGTTCAGGCGGCTGAAGTTCTTGGTGACAAGACCGAGATACGGGACCCCTGTAAAGAAGTGACCATCAGGATTAAAAACCTGGATGAGGTCACAACATAGGAGGAACTGCGGGTGGCACTGGTCGAACAGCTTCGGATGGCATTAATTGGGTGACCGATGGCGCCAAACGCCGCGATATGGGTAACAGGCAGTTTCCTCGTACAAGAGGTGGTGGCGACTGAAAACGGAGGCATAGTGATAGCCAAAGTTAACGGGATCTACTTCTGTAGCTGCTATGCTCCCCCAAGTTGGTCCTTGGAGAGGTTTGGCACTTTGGTTAACAAAATGGTAGAGGTGCTTACGGGGAGAAACCCATTGTTATAGCTGGCGACTTTAACGCGTGGGCCGACGAATGGGGTACTTGTCTCATAAACCCAAGAGGTCAAGTTCTTTTAGAAGTCATGGCAAGGCTGAATGTGGATCTAGCGAACGTAGTTAACACCAGAACCTACTACAGGAACGGGAGCGAGTCAACCATAGATGTCATCGTCGGTAGCCCGGGGTTGGTGTGGTGAGCGAGGCCTACACACATAGCGATCACTTCGCGATCCGCTATCGATTAGACTCAAGTACGTGAACGCCTCTGGAAACAACACAATTCGACCAGAACGTCTTCGTCGAAGAGTTGCATTGGGAGAGAAACCTGGAAAACCTGTCCGTGGAAGAACTGACGAGGGTACTAGCTGCGATGGCACGATCGCGGGTCTGCGCGCCAACTGCCATTGAGTAAGGCGCAGGATGTAGAATGCAAGCACCCAAGAAGGGAGAGCGGAGCTTAGGCCACTCTTCACAAGCACGAGATCGGCCCTTCGCAGGGCCATCAATGGAGGCAAGAGGGCACGTTTCAAACTATGCCGCGATGGAAACGACTGTCCATAGGGCGATGCCTATCGGATAGTCATGGTCAAAACTAAAAGTGGGGGTGCGCCACCTGAAATGTGCCCAAACAGATTGAGAGCGATCATCAACGAGCTGTTCCTACAGCACGACTGGAACACCAGCATAGAAGAGAGGATTACGGTGGAAGAACTTCGCGAAATCGCCAAGTCTCTCCAATCAAGAAAAGGCCTCCAGACCGGACGGCATTCCGAACGTTGCTGTGAATGCCGCGATCAGAGAGTTCCCAGAAATATTCCGGGCAGCGTTGCAACGATATGTGACGGAACGGGTGTTCCCCCACACGTGGAAGCAGCAGAAACTAGTCCTTCCACCGATAACGGGTAAGCCTCCAGGAGACCCATCGGCGAACCGGCCGATCTCTTTGTTGGATACAGCGGGTAAGGTCCTGTAGAAGGTGATTCAGAACCGACTCCAGAGGTACACTGAAAGTGAGAGCGGATTCTCAGAGAAACAGTTGGTTTCCGTAGAGGACGCAGCACCGTAGATGCCATCTGCTCTGTGATTGAGATAGCAGACAGAGCCAGATTGGCTCCGTTTTTGCGCGGTGGTCACTCTAGACGTGAAGAACACCTTCAACAGTGTCAGTTGGACAGCGATTGCGTCGTCGCTCATCCAAATGAGGGTCCCGGTATTTCTGTATACGCTTGTGGAAAGTTATTTCCACAAACGCCAATTACAATATACGACCGGTGAGGGCTTATAAACACAAGAGGTTTCGGCGGGTGTGCCACAGGGGCCAATACTTGGCCCGGTCCTGTGAAACATTACGTACGAAAAGCTCCTACGAATGAGCTTCCCATCGAGAGCTGAACTTGTAGGATTTGCGAATGATGTAGTCCTCTTTGCGAGAGGCTCCTCGACAGCGGAGGTACAGCTACTTGCCACAGTAGCTATACAAGCAGTAGAATGCTGAATGCACTACAAGTACCTACGTCTAGCCCACCACAAAATAGAGATGGTGCTGATCACCAACCTGATCTCACCTCACCCCAAACAGGTACCATTGCAGTTGGACCGTGTGATATCGTGTGCAAACGCGCAAGTAAGTACCTAGCAGGGGATGATCGACGACAGACTTAGCTTCACGAGTCATGTCGACTACGTGTGTAAAAGAGCGGCAATGGCTACGTCCGCACTCACACGGATGATGTTGAATGGTAATCCGGTTATTTTTTTTTTATTTATTTGATCTTCGCAGATGGTTCACAGTATTTAAACAATTAAAAAGCTATCCTATTCTAGATTTAAACACATTCTTGGAAATATTTAAATCGAAATCACTGACTACTTCATTAAAACGAGCACAACATGTATCTAAAGGATTGTTTTGACCATACTGGGTTCGTCGAACGGCAAGCCTGAAGAAATCCAGGGATCGAGTTGTTCTCATAGGAGCATCGAACGGTAACAACGATAACAGTTCTGGGCTATCAACGTTATTATGAAGGATGTCGAAAATAAAAAGCCGTTGCAGGAAGACGCGCCTTGATGCCAGCGTCGGCAAATTTAGTAGCAAGCAGCGTTGTTCATAAGGCGGGAGGTCAGATGAGTCGTTCCATGGTAGTTGTCGTAGAGCATATCTAATAAAGCATCGTTGTATCCTCTCTATCCTATTCGAATGTACTGCTTGATACGAAGCAAAAATTTGTACCCCGTACTCGATAATGCTGCGCACAAGAGTACAATACAGGGCTTTCAAACTATAAAAGTCATTAAAGAATTCCGTGTTTCGACGAATGAAGCCAAGGACCGCAAAACCTTTCGCTATCGTTTAGGAGATATGCTGTGAAAAATTGAGCTTGCTATCCAGGGTGATTCCAAGGTCCTTGACGACTAATGTGCGGCTCAAAACGATCGTTGACATTTTATATTCAAAGTTGATGGGATTTCGTTGACGAGTGCATTTGGCAATATTCGGAGCCATACCGTTGCGATGACACCAAACCTGAAGAAAATCGATGTCCTTTTGAAGTGCGCAGCAATCTACTAGAGATGAAATTGTACGGAAAATTTTAAGATCATCGGCGTAAAGTAAATTTTCCGACTCAAGAATGGCGCTTAAGTCGTTGATGAAAATAAGGAAGATCAATGGTCCTAAGTGGCTCCCTTGAGGAACACCAGATATGATCTCAAATGGTGTCGAGTTCACTGCACCGTTATCAGTGGATACCGGACCATTTCATTCAAAGCCGCCTGCGTAGTGGCGGGCGTCATGCCCATCTCGGTTTTGCTAGAGGAGGATGTCTATTGTTATTTACGTTAATTTATTTACGACAATAAAGACACGACCAACGTACGAGATCTCACCAATGAGGACTCGATGTTCAACTGGAAGCAGCTGTGGGACAGCTCAGCAAGAGGGAGGTGGACCCATCGTCTGATCCCGCACATCGGGAGCTGATTCGGAAGAAGACACGGTGAAGTGGAATGACACAATTCCTGACTGGTCGTGGATGTTTCATGAAATACCACTACCGGTTTGGACATGAGGCTTTGCCATATTGCCCAGATTGTAGTGACGAGGCCTAGACACCGGAACAAGTGGTGTTTGTCTGTCCGTGGCGGTACGTACCAACATACTTGCCGTGGGTCCGACACGATAGTAGACAATGTTGGGGCAGAGGATGTGTACGGACTCCAACATTTGGCATGCGGTCAACGATGGGTTCACCCGGATTAAGACTGCTCTGTAGAGGAGCTGAAGTCAACGGCAGTCCGCAAACGTGCGTAGGATACTCCACCGCCAGTGAGTATCTGAGTAGTGTGCGTCTGATCCTTGATCGAAGCTACAAAGATAAGAATTATCTTCTGCGTAGTGGAGGTCATGCCTGCACCACAAACGTGTGTAGGATTTTCCACTGCCGGGATTATTGGAGTAGTGCCGCTTCCTACGGAAGAAACTGTGGGGATAAGACAATACCTTCCTCGTAGTGGATCTCGTAGGAAGGGAATTAATCAATGTCGGGGTATACCAACAGGTAGAGAGCTTCTCAATGCCGGGCGAGCCTTTCGAGTCGGTGTAGGATGTCGTCACTGTCGGGAAACATCCGAGCCGTAGCCTACAAAGTCCCGAATGTGTGCTGTGAAAGGCGCGAGTCCTACTCTCGATCTGGCACACGACGAGCAAAAAAAAGGCGCGGGCCAAAAATCCTAGGGTTGCCAGCCAAAGGGATAAAAGAAGACCGGACAAAGCTTTAAAGAACATCTTCTGCGTAGCGAATGCCATGGGTATGCCGCGTTCGTGCGTATAATGCTCCACCTTCGGGGATTATCCGATTAGTGCGGTTCCAAACGACCGAAGCTGCGGGGACAAGACTGGACCTTCTCCGCAGTGGAAATCGTTGGGAAAGGGCTATTCCACGATCGGGGAATACCCACGGGTAGAGTGGCTCTCGACCCCGTTTGAGCCATTCGTGTCGGAGAAGTATAACGTCTTCGTCGGGAATCATCCGAGTAGTCATCCGCGTTAAGTCATGCGCGTGTGTTGTGACTCGAATCCTGGAGATAAGAGTTCGGGCTTCGAGTCGTTAGAGCAGACGTCAGGCCTCGAGTCTTCAGGAGGAGAGATTTGTGTGGTCAACCCCGAGTCTTTACGATAAGAGGACGGGTCTAGAGTCGCAAGAGGAGAGATTAAACCTTTAATCAACAAGAGGAAGGATATAATTGGTTACTTCGAGTCATTACGAGGATAGGTCAGATCTCGAGTCGCTAGATGAGAGATCTTGTCTTGAGTCGTGTAGAGGAAAGGTATGTGTACGTCAACCTCGAGTCGATGCGAGGAGGAGTTGGATCTCAAATCGTAAGAGGAGAGATCAGACCTCGAGTCACGAAGAAGATAAGTTTATGTGGGAACCTTGAGTCGTTGCGATGAGTTCCCGGTTCTTTAGTCGTTTGAGGAGCGTTTAGACTGCGAATCGTAAGGATGAGAGGTTTTGCTAAAAGTGGTCTCGTCTATGAGTATTGCCTTGGAACGCACTAGCGCAAATTGACCTCCCACTATTGTAGCGTGGTGTATTAAACAGTTCGAAGTGGGAACTAGGTCTACGGCTCAGGTGCAGTTTAGGGAGTAGGAGGTATATACGGTGTATATTATGAGTCTTCTCATTGTACCCATGAACCCAGAGTAGCAAACTGGGGGAACGCGGTGGCTCGCCGTGCCTTGGAATACAATCCGTAAACCGAGATTTACCACCTGCGGTTAGCTTGGTTGTTACTGTATCCTATCATGCATCATCCATCTTCGAAACATCAGACTCTCATAATTTACAAAGATCATAGCTATCATCTACGAAAAAATAAATTAAACTCACCCCTCGCGATGTAAGGAAGTCCATTCCTCGTGCGACCTGGTACATGAAGGAAGTTAGATCCCCGGACGTCAATATTTTAGATTTTCCATGAGTATTGCCGTAGTGTCTACAAAGTAACAAAAATCGATTTAAATACCAATATATCAATTTCTAGTTTTTGTAGATCAATCCTTACTTCTCAACTCGCGAATTCCTCAGGAACGTCTGCAGCTTGCCCAGGTTGACGTACTCCAGTATCACAAAGACCGGATCCTTTTCGGTACAACAGCCGAGTAGCCGGACCACGTTGATGTGCGGTTCCAGAGACTTCAGCACCTGAAGTTCGGATAGCAGATCGCTTCGCTCGGCCTCGCTGGCGTTCTCCTTGAGCGTCTTGACGGCCGTAATGGTGATGCCCTCCTTTCCCTCGATGTCGGTGGCTTCGCAGCGCCAAACTTGGCCGAATGCCCCTTCGCCGAGAATGTTGAACACCTTTAGCCGGTGCCGGGGGAACTCCCAGCGGTCCTTCGGACCGCCCGAATTGTTGGAACTGTTCGACAGCTGCGAGGTGACCTGCAAGGTAGACTACAGTGTTAAGTTTTCTATGGAATAAGTGATGAACTAACAAGGAAACAAACCTGCATGTGCGCATTCTGGTCCCAGGGCGAGGTGTACCGGTTGCTGAAGGCCATCGGCCCATTCCAGTGGTTCATGCCAATCGAGTTCCGCGAGTCCTCGGCCGTGGTCGTGGTGCTGTTGTTGCTGGACATCATCATCATATTGCTACTGAGATTGCTTTGGTTTGACTTTTTGGCTTTGTCGAGTTTGTTCTTTTTCTTCAGAGTCTTGCTGATGGCGCACAGGTACTTGCGGAAAATGCAGATCGCCACGAGCCCGGCCGTCAGGAAGATGGCCACCACTGCGATGATGACCGGCAGGATCGCCGTCAACTGGTGAGTCTGATCGGTGGAAGTCTTTGAACCAGTTCCACCGCTGGCATCTTTAGGGGTGGTAGCACTGGTGTCAGTGCTAGATTCCGTTGGCGATACGGAACCGGATGAAGGTTTTTTATTCGGTGAGACCGGAGATAGTTTGGTTATGGTGGCGTTGGTAGACGCCTCAGGTGTGTCGGTACCTCCAGGAGATTCGGTGTACGTTTTGGTTTGTTTGGGTGTAACTGGAGCATCTGGCATCGATGGAAGTACCAGAGGCGGAGTTGGTCTGGGATTCAAAGGTGGTGGAGGAGGCACCTGGGGTAAACTGATGCCCGGCATGTTGAATCCCGGTGGCAGTATTTTGCGGATACTATCGATATTTGGGGTAAACTGGGGCCCCCTCGTCCGGTAGATCTGGGTGGCATTTTGACTTAGAATGTTAACGTACACTTCGTTTTTCGAAGTGACTCGCCCGTCCGTAACAGTAACGTAGACGAAAAAATTCTGACCACCTTTACCTTCGAGGCTTTCGTTTAGCCGCACAATGCCGGTGTTTTCTTCGATTATGAAAGGCTGCAGCTGATTGTTGCTCAGGGGATCGAGGCCAAACTCCAGCTCGTCATTGTCAGCATCGTCAGCCCGCACCTGAGTGATTATCGTTCCGACGGTGGTGTTTTCCCGTAGCCGCCAGTTGCGTTCTACTATTATCACAGGTGGTGTGTTCAGATCTTGAGATTCTGGAAAAGCGGAGAAAATAGGAGATTCGGTTAGACGAGTGAAACTTATCAAAAAAAAAAATCTGGAAAACTGAATCAGATTTTACAAAAATGCAACTCTTTATCGTAAAAGGAAATGTACACTTGACCAGCTTGAATTGGAATCCGAAAAGTATCAATATATTCTGTATTTTTAAGCATTTAACAATTGAGTTGGGCTGTAGGAATTAGTCTAGAGTTTGTATGCACATAAGTATAGAAACAGTGTTTTTCTTATTTCATTGCTTGATTCAAAATACATTAAAAAAAATATTTCCGAACTGAAATCCCAACATGATTCTTATGACTGAGATTTCGTTATTCACTCATAGCACAGTAAAAAGTTTCGGGGTTGATGGGACATCAGTCAGAAAAGTTATTGTTTTCGCCGGTTATTTTTGAATTTACAAAATCATACGATTTCACCCTACTAAGAAAATGGAGTAAATTGCAACAAACTTTGTTAATGAAAAATCGATTGAAAACGTTTGAAAATTCAATGTTTTTGATAAATTTGTGATGTCATTACGCATAATTTATCAATTGCAGTAATTTTTGGTTTTGTTAGAATTAAATTTTACATTTTTTATGTAAAAAATGTTTTTAAATAAAAAGCATAAGTGTGCTGCATACATTTAGAGGTAAAAGCACAAAAAAAACTCCCAGCTGAAATCATAAAAATTAATGTTTGGATAGATGAAATTTTAAAATTAACAGACGCGTGATGCAAAACAATCATAAAGCATGGATCATCTTAAATCTAGACGCTGTTTATTATACCATAGCGCTCCTAGTGGTTGGGTCTGGAATGTTTTGACAGTACTACGTTTTGGAATGTTTCCGCTATCAGTGCTGAAAATTTCATTACGATTCGTTTTGTTTCAAAAAAGTTACAGGTGCTGGAAACCGCGAGACGAAATTATTTTTGGACACCCACCCCATCAATGAACATTAGGTTTATTTAAATAACTTTAAATCCATTAGTGTTTTTTCCAACATTTGGATTCTTCTTTCAAATCTGATTCTGACTACCATTAAGTACATGGATCTTCTTCTGGATTGCCATCTTTTCTAACATGGTTTTATTGTATATCAATTTTAACACGTTGGCAAATATCGAGTCAAGAAAGTTTTTAAAATCCATATTAAACTTAAATGAATACTTTGCATGATGTTAAAGTGGAAGATTTGAACATATGAAAATTCAAAAATCTCATTTTATGTCACATGTGATTCTTCATTATTTTGCGTCCAATTGAATGCAATTTTATACATTGTATATTATTCATCAATGCTAAATAAAGCCACTGCTGCTTGACCAGTATAAATCTGTAATAATGTAGCCTTCGTAGAAAACTTCTTGACAAATAATAAAGAAACAGTATATTTTGACTGGCAAAATCAGTTCAAGGATACTTTTAAAGTTTCAAAACAAAAATAAATAATAATAAATCAACGATGATAAACTCTTAATCGAAAATGAAAAAAAAAAATGTCCGTTTCTGAAACTTCGTTCAAAATTGGTGTGCAAAAGCAAGTAATTATTGGCTGCACGCATCACATTTTAAATGTGTTCGATTCAAAGACTCAAAGGTTTACATTATTTTTCAATACATAAAATCTATATAATATTAAAAGCAATTTCTGTATGTTTGTTTGTTTGTTTGTCCTCTATAGACTCAGCCTTCTTAAGAGCTAGAGAGCTGAAATTTGGCATGAAAGCTCATTAGGACCAGGAATGATGAAAAATGTTTAAAGATTTCCGGATGACTCCTTCTGAAGGGGGTCGTCCATACAAGACAAATATTGTTTTCGCGATATTGACGTTACTTTTCGTCGGATTGTGTTGAAAATTTGCACAGGAGTGTTTTGTAATACGAGCAATCGATTTCAGCTGTCAAATTTTGTGTGAAGGGGTCGTCCATATTAACTGTTCGCTGTTTTTGCGATGATGTCGTTATTATACATCGGATTCAGATGAAAATTGGTATACGAGAGTTTTGAGTGACGTGCAATCGATTTGAGGTTTCAAATTCAGTGAAAGGGGCCGGCAAAAGGGGTCGTCCATTTAGGGATGAGAAATCGATTTCAGGTATTAAATTCAGTGTAAGGGGCCGGCAAAGTGGGTCGTCCATATTAACCTTTGAATATTTTTGCTATATCGTCGTTGTTATACATCGGATTGGGATGAAAATATGCACACGGTAGTTTTCAGGGACGGGCAATCTATTTCAGATGTCAAATGTTTTGCCAGGGGTCGACGAAAGAGGAGTCAATATTATTTAATTTTTCACTGTTTTTAGCAATATGAATGTCATTATGCAATGGATTACTTTGATAATTTGCCCACGGGAGTTTTGAGGGAAGGCCAATCGATTTCAGATTGTATAAGAGGTCACCGAAATGGGTTTAACTTTTTGGCAATAATTGCGTTATTATGCAACGATCGAGTCGAAATTTATAGACCGGTGTTTTTTACACGGTCAATTGATCTCTGATTTCAAATTTAGTAGCAGCCGACAGAAAAAGTTATCGTCCAATATTTTCGCAATTATTACTTAACAATGAATTCGGAAGTGCATCTGGAAAATGCTTGGCAATTGACTTTGAGCTGTTCATGACATATTCCAAGTTGAAAGCGAAACGGAGTTCGTATGGGATCAGCTAGTTTAATTATGAAAAACTGTTTCGGCGTGAAATGGTCAATTAAGTTATTGACAAGAAGTATTTAGCCTGTGATTAAGTTTTCAAATAGATTTTCCGAATCGAAATTTTCATTCATTCTTAATGCTAATTCGAGTTTGAAAAGCTGTCAAACTTTGAATGTCATGTATCTATTAATTTTTTTTAGCCCGTTATTTATTGAGAAGGCTTTTCAGAGCTTTTCCGAACTTATTCAAGCCGGCAAATCTGGGCATTGGGTTTTGAAATGTAAAGTTCAAAACCGGGTAATATCCGAACAAATCTAACCAGAATCTAGGTATTTTCCAAAAAAGCAAGAGAAAAGCTGAAACACACGATAAACGATTTTTACCGAGACACATCAGTGGCGTTCAAATCTTATCTCACAGTTTCAAAAAATTGTATGCGAATTTATTTCGCAAAAACAAGTTGAAAATTTGTAATTTCATAAAAATAGTAAATAATCCTGAAAAAACCGGGCCTTTTTCCACGATATCCGGGCAACCGGACTGGACCTGACATTTTCCAATTTTTTTTCTTTTTTTCTACACACGTTTTGGAAATAAATAATTTGATTTAAGTTTTGTCGTTTTAAAACAACAGTAATTTTTTGCATTTACGGTTAATGATAAATTAAATCTTGATATTTATGCTGATCATGGCCTTTTTTTTCTGTGCTCCATAACTTCTTTATTATGAAAGATAAAGAGAAAAAACTAAATGGAAAGGTTTTCAATATTTTTAAGGTATCATTAGGCTTTTTTTTTAAATACATTGATTTCCCAAGTTCTGACTGTTTAAAAAAAAGAATTGTGTTTTGGATTTTGAAAAATGGTGGGGAATCGTGGGCCACCAAATCCAAATAAACTAGATAACGTGCAAAGTTTATAGTTGACCCAAAACTGAATTTTACAATTCATTTAGTTATTTAAAAGCAATTTCAGATGAGGAAATGAAAAAGAGAGTCGATCGAATAGTTCATAATTCTTGGCTAGCAAACGTTTCGGCAAAATTCCCTATATAGGATTTATGTTCGTCTCTAACGCATAAGAAAAGATGGACAAAACATTTTTCATAACTCTTCATTTGGCATAAGAAAATTTGACAGATACTAATAACGTATTTTAAGTTCTGAATGTGTATAAAAACACTAATACGAACAGTGTGCCAATAGTTATGGATATCACCCTTAAAAAAGAATGTCAATTTTTGAAGCCTAATATCATTTTCATTATAACTCAAATTATGCAGTCTTGGGATGAAATATTTGTCATAACTTAGGCTTTAAGAAAAATCGTATTCAAAAGAAATCGACCGATAGGTTTGGTACCTTGGTGGCTATTGATGAAAAACTGGATTTTCATGTTCTTTTCAAACTTAATACAAACTTCAGGCTCGTTGAGCGACCTCTCGTCGTGATTGGATCAGGCCCAAATTTGGCATGAGATCATGTACATACTAGGCCTAAGATCAATTTCATCCTGGAGCGCATAATTTTTTTTTTTTAAATTGGGTTATTTGGGGCACTCTAGTGTTTACATATTTTATTCGTAGAATCTACGTGAAAATAAATTGGATGAAAATTATGTAATTTTTAAGAGCATGAATTTTGAAAGAGTTTAGTTGTCAAATGATGTTGAATCATCTTACTTAGACAAGTAAATTAGAAATCAAATCGAGCTTGCTGGACTGATTTCTCAAAGTTTCGTCGGCAAAACTTTGCTTTGTCGATCCGCTTCTCGTTCGAACAAAATCAATTGAAAAGTACTTTCTCCCACGGCCACGGTTTGCTTTTAGTGATAAGATAAAAGGGATTGATTTTGAGTTCGAAGTTTGAGCTCTGTTTTGAACGGTCCCAAGGAGAAACAGGGAACTCAACTTTAAGTTTATAAAATTGAACTACACAGTAAATGAAAATTACCGAGTTCGGTAATTTATTTTACAGAACCTATTCTGTAATTCGAAAATTTTCGGTAATTGATTAATCTGACGTCTAGTTTTTACCGAGTTCGGTAAACCGGTTCTTGATTTACCGATGTTCGTTAATATTTATGTAAACAAATCACTTTGCCGTAAATTTTCGGTAAAAAAACACCGAAAACTGTAAACCAGTGTCGATGTCATCGCAAACGTCAAATTTCGTGCGTCCGTTTCTGGCAGCTTTGAGTGCAACTGTCTCTTTCTGATAACCGCGATGTACTACCGTGTGCTGGAGCGGGATGCTAAAAATAACAACCGTGGCCGTTTTAGTCTGTACTCGAATCTTTCGCCTGACATTTTCTTGTTTTCGGACATGTAATTCGTTTCGGTCGTCGCGCGCCGGTTGTCTCGGTGAATCCAGACGAAATTGACAATTTAAAAGTACAAGTCGTTACTATTTGTTTAAACATAGAAGCTGTTGAATATTAATCAGTGGTACAGCTGTGTACAGCGGTACAGGAAGAATCAGTGTCAAATGTGAAATAGGAAGTTTCTGAAATACACTTAGAAATTCAACCGTTAGAATATAATCTTGAAGAACTCTGAATTTTAGTGAACCTAACAACAGAGAAGTATGTTTATTCCGTCTTTGAAAAGATGCGCAAAATCATTGATAATTTATGCTATCGCTAGATACACGTAATTACAAAGTCCTCGTAAAAAAAACATGCATCAAGTTGGAATTTTCAAACATATCTTAAGTGAATTTGGACACCTGTAGAAACAGCGTTTTGTTTTGTAAGCAGTATATAAGATAATGTTAAATTGTTATCGACGTTTGCTGATTTACTTTCAAATTTATGATTCTTTTTAAATTCTAGGTTGTAATATTGAGATGAAAATGAATTATTTAGACTGTCATCCAAAGCCGTAAAGGATAATGTGCCTGGAAGGTATGAACACAATGTTTTAGTACAGCTTAAACCTGAGAAATTCGGCGCCAGAACGAACAGTAAGTTTTATCGCTCTTTCAGCATCCATTCATATTTTGCCCACTTGTGAATTATATAACTATTTTTATTTGAAATCAAGATCTGGATGAATTCGCATTTGTTTACGACTGCTTAGAGATTACACCCTTCATGTTAATCAAAGTTCTATTAATTGATTGAAAAACGGTTTCACGAGTTAAAAAAAAATACAACTAGTTTCAACTAGGATTGTTCGATCTTCGGGAAAAGATCGATCTCCAAGATCGATTCAGATGAACGGTTCTGGGATCGATCCATCTAAAAAATCGGAGCTTGAAGATCGATCTCCGATTAATCGATCTTTTCCATTTGTAACAAGACTGCAGAGGTGCAAATGAACGTTCAGCGCAAACGTCGTCGAGAAAAAGTCGCAAGCTGATTATTTCTTGAAAAGGTTAAGATCAGCTACGACGCCTAACTTGTGGTTGGAAAAAATGAACGCATCGCAACGACGCTGTGGCACGATTGGTTCAAATGACTGCATCTCTTAAGTTCATTCCGATGCTTTGCGAACAGTTCGCCTACTGATTTTAAGGCGACGTCAACCGAAGGATCCGTTCGTTTGAATTCATCGGGGATAAGTTCAAACAACCTTATCGAGATAGGGTCGTTTGAACGTTCAATTGAATGTTCACTTTTGAACGTTCAATTGAATGTTCGTCTGATGCGTTCGGCAGCCTAAGGCAAGACGCCGAGCCGTGTTTGGATGGGATGGATTATTGATATGGTGCATTGCTTGCGTGTGATGTTCGGTCGTCGCTCGACGATAGAGGGTGTCGGGTGTCTTGTAGCGCGCGGACGACTTGGTAAAGAGAATGAGGCGCAGCTACAGTTTCATTTAACGGTGCAATTTTACTGAATAAAATGCAAACCGCCCAACTACGGTTGGGCTTGTAAGGCTTGTAAGAGATTTTTTATTCTTTTTCATTCCATGTTAGGTTCAGAACTGAAGCAAACCGTCAAGACCCGCGAAATTTAATTCAAATTTTCAGATATCAGATTCAGATTTCAGATTTTAGATTTAGATTCCAGATTCAGATTTCAGATTCAGATTTCAGATTCAGATTTCAGATTCAGATTTCAGATTCAGATTTCAGATTCAGATTTCAGATTCAGATTTCAGATTCAGATTTCAGATTCAGATTTCAGATTCAGATTTCAGATTCAGATTTCAGATTCAGATTTCAGATTCAGATTTTAGATTCAGATTTCAGATTCAGATTTCAGATTCAGATTTCAGATTTTAGATTTAGATTCCAGATTCAGATTTCAGATTCAGATTTCAGATTCAGATTTCAGATTCAGATTTCAGATTCAGATTTCAGATTCAGATTTCAGATTCAGATTTCAGATTCAGATTTCAGATTCAGATTTCAGATTCAGATTTTAGATTCAGATTTCAGATTCAGATTTCAGATTTTAGATTTAGATTCCAGATTCAGATTTCAGATTCAGATTTCAGATTCAGATTTCAGATTCAGATTTCAGATTCAGATTTCAGATTCAGATTTCAGATTCAGATTTCAGATTCAGATTTCAGATTCAGATTTCAGATTCAGATTTCAGATTCAGATTTCAGATTCAGATTTCAGATTCAGATTTCAGATTCAGATTTCAGATTCAGATTTCAGATTCAGATTTTAGATTCAGATTTCAGATTCAGATTTCAGATTTTAGATTTAGATTCCAGATTCAGATTTCAGATTCAGATTTCAGATTCAGATTTCAGATTCAGATTTCAGATTCAGATTTCAGATTCAGATTTCAGATTCAGATTTCAGATTCAGATTTCAGATTCAGATTTCAGATTCAGATTTCAGATTCAGATTTCAGATTCAGATTTCAGATTCAGATTTCAGATTCAGATTTCAGATTCAGATTTCAGATTCAGATTTCAGATTCAGATTTCAGATTCAGATTTCAGATTCAGATTTCAGATTCAAATTTCAGATTCAGATTTCAGATTCAGATTTCAGATTCAGATTTCAGATTCAGATTTCAGATTCAGATTTCAGATTCAGATTTCAGATTCAGATTTCAGATTCAGATTTCAGATTCAGATTTCAGATTCAGATTTCAGATTCAGATTTCAGATTGGAAATGGACTTCCGCTCATTATGAGTTGATGTTTTACATATATGAGTTTATGTTTAACATATATGAGTTAATGAGTTGATGATTAAATATATTGAGTCCCAAATTCATGGCGTACACCATTTGATTAAGACCCGAAATCAGAAATTTGGAATTCATTTATTGGGGTTAGAATAGAAAAAATGAAAAATTTGGTAATATTTTGTTCACCAGAACTATCACTAAATGTAATGAAATGATTAACTGTTGGTGGTAGATTTTCTAACATGATTTACTTTTCAAATGCCCATTAATTTCCATATTTTTTTCATCCCGATGGAATGAACACTTTAAATGGAAATGACGTTAGGGTTGGTGGCAAAGGGGTATAACTTATACCGTATAAGTAAATTACTTGGTAGCAAATGGGTCTGCACTTATACCCCTTTGGCTCCAAACAAAAAGTAATTTTCAGTAAGCAGGATTTTTTCAACAATATCAAAACATGAGAAAATAGCGAAATAAAATTGTGATTAAAACAGCATATGATGTTTGACAGTCGAAGATTTGTTCTAGATGGTTAACTCAATTTTTTCCATTTTGCACTTATACCCCTTTTGGCTCCAAGGGCCTCAAATATGAATCTAAAATCTTAACCCAAAATCTTAACCTTAATCCTAAAACTGAATGCTTAATATGAAACCTGAATCTGATATCTGAATCAGGATCTGAAATCTGAAATCTGAATCAAAATATGAATCTGAAATCTGAATCTGAAATCTGAATCTGAAATCTGAATCTGAAATCTGAATCTGAAATCTGAATCTGAAATCTGAATCTGAAATCTGAATCTGAAATCTGAATCTGAAATCTGAATCTGAATCTGAAATCTGAATCTGAAATCTGAATCTGAAATCTGAATCTGAAATCTGAATCTGAAATCTGAATCTGAAATCTGAATCTGAAATCTGAATCTGAAATCTGAATCTGAAATCTGAATCTGAAATCTGAATCTGAAATCTGAATCTGAAATCTGAATCTGAAATCTGAATCTGAAATCTGAATCTGAAATCTGAATCTGAAATCTGAATCTGAAATCTGAATCTGAAATCTGAATCTGAAATCTGAATCTGAAATCTGAATCTGAAATCTGAATCTGAAATCTGAATCTGAAATCTGAATCTGAAATCTGAATCTGAAATCTGAATCTGAAATCTGAATCTGAAATCTGAATCTGAAATCTGAATCTGAAATCTGAATCTGAAATCTGAATCTGAAATCTGAATCTGAAATCTGAATCTGAAATCTGAATCTGAAATCTGAATCTGAAATCTGAATCTGAAATCTGAATCTGAAATCTGAATCTGAAATCTGAATCTGAAATCTGAATCTGAAATCTGAATCTGAAATCTGAATCTGAAATCTGAATCTGAAATCTGAATCTGGAATCTAAATCTAAAATCTGAAATCTGAATCTGATATCTGAAAATTTGAATTAAATTTCGCGGGTCTTGACGGTTTGCTTCAGTTCTGAACCTAACATGGAATGAAAAAGAATAAACAATCTCTTACAAGCCTTACAAGCCCAACCGTAGTTGGGCGGTTTGCACCCGAATAGAAAAACATTGTGAAAAGACCATGAATTTCATTTTCACGCAACCATGAATTTTATAGTTGAAACTATGCGAATCATGGTACATAAAACCTTGAATAAACTGTCAAATTCATAGTTTTGGACAGTGAAATTTATGGTTTTAGCAAAATTTACCATGAAAAAAGGGGGTTGTTAAGCAACTTAACAATGAAAAAATCGACTTTTTCCCATACATTTGGAAACTCAAAACGATAAAGTTAACGGTTATTACAGCTTCCACTTTTTTTCAAAGAAACTGTGGTGTTCATTGTTTTCCCTTGAATTTCAATCGTTCAATAATCTTGAACATCAATTTTAATTCACAATTTATCATAATTCCAGGACCGTGAAATTCCATGGTAAAAATTATTGTTTTCAGTTATTTTTTCTTCTAAATTCATATTTACTATTGAATGAAATAAACAGGTTTCATTTGTTTGCTTCAATTTTTATTCAAATTTTTCGTCTTGTTTAAAAAAAAATCATCACTTTCCAGAAGCTATAAAAAACCATCTGCACTACGGAGCTTCTAAACTGTAACATTGGCGGCTCTTGTACCGCATCTTCTGCCCGATCCTGGGACAAGGCTGGATTCCTGCACATCATGAAGTACCAGACCACAAATCCGTTTGATATCGGTTTGCCTCGGACGTCTATCTTGTCCACGTCGCAGCCATTGTATACGGCCCACATCTAAAGTTGGCCATGGGGAACTTTGAATTTCCGTCAGCTTCTAGAATAAAAAAAATTTCGGTTTAGTTAGCCTACATATAAATGAATAAATAATAAAATTATTTACCAAGATCACCGAATTTAAAGCCATCATTTTCTGTTCAGATTCCGATCAGCTTGATTTCGACTTGGTCCGGATTCACTGATTCCGACCGCGAAAATTTAAATTTAAGTTAACTTCCTCCGAGAGAAAGTGACGTTTTTAGAGCGCCAAAATTTTCATTACACGAAAAAATGTAAATGTGTAAAAAAGCAAAAAATTACCAATTATCGCGTGGTTCGGATTATCATTCAACCATGAAGAACACTGGTACAATAAAAATCACAAGAATTTCAATGTGATACCGTACGATGTTCGTGTTTTTGAAATATTTGCAACTTTGAAATATTTTGAATTAATGATATACTTCACGGTAACTTTAAAAATCATGGTATTTTCAAAATTTAAACCGGTTGATAAATATTTTGAAATCACTATGAAGTTTACTGTTAAATTCAAAATCATTGTTACGATATATTATTACCATGGTCTTTGCTATTCGGGCATTTTATTCAGTAAAATTGCACCGTTAAATGAAACTGTAGCTGCGCCTCATTCTCTTTACCAAGTCGTCCGCGCGCTACAAGACACCCGACACCCTCTATCGTCGAGCGACGACCGAACATCACACGCAAGCAATGCACCATATCAATAATCCATCCCATCCAAACACGGCTCGGCGTCTTGCCTTAGGCTGCCGAACGCATCAGACGAACATTCAATTGAACGTTCAAAAGTGAACATTCAATTGAACGTTCAAACGACCCTATCTCGATAAGGTTGTTTGAACTTATCCCCGATGAATTCAAACGAACGGATCCTTCGGTTGACGTCGCCTTAAAATCAGTAGGCGAACTGTTCGCAAAGCATCGGAATGAACTTAAGAGATGCAGTCATTTGAACCAATCGTGCCACAGCGTCGTTGCGATGCGTTCATTTGCAATCAAAAGTCGGCGTGCTATGTTCGCAAGCCGACGCTTCCGAAGATAAAGTTAGTTTGATCTGGTCGGGAAAAAGTCGAACGCTGCATGCAAAATGATGCGATGCTTTGCACCTCTGAACAAGAGAGAACTACTTTTTATTAAAAATATGCTAAAATGGCGCAAAATTCGTATAATCTTTCTACATATGGGAAGGAAAAAATTTCAAGCGCTTTTATGTAAGGCGAACCGGAGTTAGTGTTTTAAAACAACACTAGTAAAAATCCGAATATCTCGGAAACGCTTTGATATTTCTAAGTAATCTAATGGCAATAAATATTTTAGAGTTTAATAGAAATTATTTCAAGGAATTTTTATTGAGATTTTTTAATGTTAATGTTAGGTATCGAACAGAATATGCGGAAAAAACAAGAATCACATTTATTTATATTTTTGAAAAAAGTAATTTTTGGAAAATCGCTTTGATTTCTTAAGATTAGCAAAATCTAGCGATTTTTTTAATTCTAATCAATCACAAACACCATGCTGCACCTAATTCACTAGATTTGGAAATAAGTTTCTAAATTGTAATGAAATGAATTAAAAAATTTTTTTTTTTTAAACTGATCATGAGTACTCAATGAAAAAAAAATTCGGCTCGACCAGGAATCGAACTCGAGTTTTTTTATTATCTCCGACACCTTACCAATAGGTAAACCCTCAGATGTAAACTAGTCAAACTGCAGCTCTATAATTCAGTTGACTTCATCATATTAAATTCGCTGCTAGATTCTACGGCAGAAAACGCACATCGTGCCCCGATTGATGGTGCTTACACTGCCCCTACAGAGACTTATTTTCAGATTTCGGCCCAAAAAATTAAAATGCAATTTTAACGTTTATATTTACTATTTTCAAGTTTCATCCAGTTAGGAAATTGACTTTTTTAGTGTTTGAACAAAAATGATGTATCTCACATGTTATAGCTGTTTTCTATGCGTCCTCCTTAAGGTGGTCATTATGCTCTTATTTTCCCTAAATAAGAAAATAAAAAGATCGAAAGATCGAATCGAAAATAAACCGATCTAATCGATTTTTTCCTGGCCGAAGAATCGATCCAAAAAATCGAAAATCGAAGTTGAAAAGATCGATCTTCCAAGGATCGATCCAAGATCGACCAATCCTAGTTTCAACCATTACCTTTGATCTTCATGAAGAACATTCACTTCGTCAACTCTTCCGTATCGATAGTGAATTTTGATATTTTCTTTAAATCTGCCTCAAATGAAGAAACCGCATTATCCAACTGAAATAAAAAAAATTATAATATTCAGTCAGTTTGTCCTGTTTCTAGCGGTTAATCCCTAGATAAATAAATAGAGTAATTTAAAGTAAAATCTATGATTCTTACCTCAAGACGTCGATAGAACTTAAAAGTGAAATAATTTTGTCGCTCGTTAAATATTTCAGTTGACCAAATGTTATTTTTCCAGAATGCAAAATCTGACGAATAATGTTTACCTTTAAAATAGAATGATCAGACATGAATATATAGGTATTCCGATTTCGTCACTTTTTATGTATGGGTTCAGAGCTCGTAAAATAGTTACAGTTCTATTTGGGATTAACACTGCTCAAAATTATTGAATAATTAATTTTTATAGAACCGTCAATGATTTTCTACAAATCAATAATGATTTTTAACAGATTCTGTAAATACAATAATATTTATTTTGGAAATTTGTCATGAAAATTCAAATTCATTTCTAAGCCTCTTACTAATACATGTATGAATAACAAAATTGCATACCTCATGTGATACATTTTTTTCAAACCTTGACAGTTTCCATTCTTCTGATACACGCTCTCAATTTCAAGCTCAAATTTAAATTGGCCGAGAGTTCCATTCTTTGAACATAAAATTGAGTTCTATTTGATTTTGAACTGCGAACTCAAAATTGATTCCATTTTTTTTCTTCGACGAGAGCTTAATGCAGAATCCAGGTTCTTCTGGATGTTACATTTTGCGATAAGCGTCCGGAAGTTTCCAATGTATTTTTGACTGATGGTGTCGAGTTTTTCAAAGCACTTCAAAAGCAATAGAATCTACCGGAACAGCAAACATGGTTCCGGGAATATGTTATTTTAATTAGGAGCATGTTAATTATAGAGTACCGTACATCGAGCCTGAAATTAGCCCACGTCAAGCATGGTGACGTAGTTGTTATGAGATTTAATATACTTTACATAGGAAACAAACTTAAATTTTATTTTATTTTTTGTCATTTGCATAGAAAATTTCAGTAATTAGTGTAGAGGAACGAAAGGTGGCGATTAAATAATTGATTTCAGTATGAAACATATTAAATAAAGAGCTTAGCATCATTCCAAAACACGATTATGAAAATAATTATGAGAAAAGATGATTTACCTTTTTAATATTTTACTGTTAACGAACTTGAAACTTGCGTTTTAAATTATTCAATAGGACAGTTAAATGTTTTCTCATAAGAAATTTTCAATTGTTTAGCTTATAATATGCTTCGAAGTTTACAGTTATTACGATTTCCACGAAAATTTAGATATCTCCGCGACAAATTTGCATTTTATGCAGAACCGCAAACCAAACTGTATTTTTATAAGAAACCCATAAATCTGAAAAGTTGAATTTATGAATTTGAGGACTGTGGCATATAAGTTACTGGCAAAACAATTTTTTTTATGGAAAACTGATGAATTCAGTACAATGCTCGCTATTCTTCATAACAATTACGTCATCATTCTGGAAATATTTCATCCGGTAAACTGTTATTTCGAAGAACTTTGGTAATCTTCCAACAATTTCCTGAAAATAAACAAACTTTGTAAAATTTTGTGCAGCTTCGAAGTAAGACATGTCCAGACGAACTTAAAGTTGAGGCTGCCGCTGAAATGCTGTTTTGAAAATTTTTTATTTCATTTTTTTTTGGTTTGGATAAAAAATTGAAAGGATCTGATTCGTGTGAAAAATTTATTCGACCCGGTTGGTTTTACGGGATTGCTCGATGTTGAAAAGAATTCAAGTACAAAAATGAAGATTTCAGGTCTTCCATATTTTTTTGCTTGTTTTGATGTTTCCCTCGTTTACAGGAGCTTCTACAGATCGGAAGTATCTCTACCGAGGGCTCATATTGCAAGGACCATCTCAGCAGCAGCCAGCAGTAGAATTAGGCCACGTTCAGATATAGTCCGCTTGAAAATCGGACAGCGTTCGAAACTTGTAAGTACTTTTGAAAGAACAACAAATAAAAATGAATGTGAAAGAAAATATTCTTAAATGTTTTCAGGTTTTTCAATTTCTATAGAAAAGGTTTCCAGATAGTTTTATTTGACTGATTGTAAGGTAAGTTGAAAACTTCCAATGCCTACATGTTTCGAATGAAATTGAATACCTTCCCATTATTTTCATATTAATAATTATCTCTCTTCATTTGATACTACAATAGTTCTAACCAAGAGATTTTTTTAATAGAGATTTTGGTGATTTCGAGAATCTAAAATTTTAAACAGAAATGTCGTTTGAAAAGAGATTTTTTGTCTAAAACTAAAATATCTTATTTGGTTTTCAAATCTAAAATTTGAAGCACAGTTTGAAATTCCCAAAATGTTAACCAGAATCAATCTGATCGGAAATCAGCAACACACAAATAAATTTACAAAACAATATTTAATCTTTAATTAAAATTTAAAAAACAGTAATTAATCTTTATTTTTTCAGTAATCATTCAAAAATGAAGCACTGATCCTGTGCGTTGGTTGGTTCGGGAATAATGAAAAGCGAAAGAAAAAGTTCAGGTGGTGCGGTGTTAAACGGTGGATAACTGAACACTAATTGGAAATGAAATTTCAAAAGTGAGAAGTCTAAAATGGGATTTAATATGACAAAGATTATTACATATTTATTTATGTTTCGATTTTCAGAGTACCGTGAGGCGTTGATTCTACGGTATTCAGCGAACATTATCTTATAAATTATAGAATTGGTAGTGCTGGCATGCGTGCAACAAAGATGGTATTATTATGTGGCATGTGATTATATGATAGAAGAATAAATATTAAATTGAGAGTTTGTAAATATATTCCAAACTATTTTCTGAATATAACTATTTCATATGGTTGAGCTTTTAAAACATTGTGCGGTTAGTGCTTTTTTTCTTTATTATTCGGATTATCATAAATAAAACGTATCAATTGCGGTCATAGTTTAATTTAATAATTAAATAACAAAAAATATGAACTTCAGTGGATTTACATAAAATGATTAATTAATAACTTGAAAATGTTAATCACTTTTGGTGAGGTTTAGCTTTTTCTAACTTTATTAGGATTCTGCGAACCAGTTGCATTGCAGCTTTAGTATTCGAATGATAATTTGGATATATGATTTTTTTTTAAATTAAAAACAATTAGATAGTAAACACTAAACAGCATGTCTGTTAAGAAATGTTGTGAGGCGTTAACAATATATGTATATTAATTTAATTCCTATTTTATATTTTTTAGCTACAGTCAATTTTAATTCATTGATTTTCACAATTCTCAATAAGGCATGGATCCCGATGGGAAGGTCGAAATCCTGAATTACCGATGTGGTTTATTTCGCACAGCACGAACTTCGATGTGAGATAACACGAGTCGATTCCAGAAAGTGCTCCATGCAAAAAAAAAACGTCGTTTTAACTGAGCCTCTATTGCTCATCAGAATGGATATGTTTCGCTTGTAGTGTCGTCTGAAAATGCCAATAATATTTACTGAAAACTGTGAAACGTTCGTAAATGTTTACCGAACATCGTAAAACATTCGGTAATTTCTGTTTTGGTGCACGGCGTATAACGCGAAATGATTCGAGACTCGAGTCATCTCGCGTAATAATCTGTGCATCATAAACTCAAATTATCGAATATTTTACGGTGTTCGGTTAAAACTCCTAAATTTGGCAGTTTTCGGTTAATATTACTGGTATTTTCAGACGACACTACAAGCGAAACATATCCATTCTGATGAGCATTAGAGGCTCAGTCAAAACGACGTTATTTTAGCATGGAGCACTTTCTCGAATCGACTCGTGTTATCTCACATCAAAATTCGTTATTTCGGTAAAAATAAAAAATACCCATTTTTCGGTAAAAATACTGATTTTTCGGTAAATATTACCGAATTTTCGGTAGTAATTACAGACATATCGGTAAAAATCACCGGATTTTTGGTAAATATTACCGAACTTTTTGAAGTTGTCTGGTAAAATTTACCGGTAATTCGGTAGTAATTACAGATATTTCGGTAAACTCTACAGATTTTTCGGTAAATATTACCGATATTTTACAGTTTTTTCGGTAAAAATGATCCATATTTCGATTATAATTACGGTATTTCGGTAAAAATTTTAGGGATTTCGGTAAAAATTTTAGGGATTTCGGTAAAAATTTTAGGGATTTCGGTTAGAGTTTTAATTATTTCGGTAATAATTACAGGTGTTTCGGTGAACTGTACCGGTTGCTCGGTTCATATAACCGAGCTTTATAGTTTTTTGGTTAAAAATGACCGACCTTTCGGTCATAATTAAAGACATTTCGGTTCAACAATACCGGTTTTCGGTAATATAACGAGCTGTCATGTTAACAACTGTCAATATTTTGACAGATGATCTGCAGAGTTTTGGTTATTTTTTACCGAAAAAGGTCCGTAATATTTGACAGCTGTCACTTCTCGGCCATGAAAAAATTACCGAACAGTTTAACGAACTCCACATGTTAGGATTTCGGTAAAATAATTACCGAACTCGGTAATTTTCGTTTACTGTGTATGTTTTAAACCACGGTCAAACTTTATTTTGAGTTTGAAAAAAGGAGCGTGTAGAGAGAACGTTATCAAGTTGCGAAAATCGAACATCAATTAAACTTTGGATATTTTAATTGTTGGGCTGATTTTTGAACGCTTTCTTATTTTTTTCTTTTATTCCCATCTTTCAATTGCCATTTCATTATTTTTTTATGTTGAAAAAATTTAAAACGTGATTTTTTTAAGTGACTATATGCTTTTTAATGAATTGTAATTTTAATCGTTTTTTTTTAAACGAGATTTTTCAAAAAGCCTCAATTAGGACAACAATTCCCTACACTTTTTTTACTTCCTATAGATTGTATCATAAAAGCACGAAAACACGAATGACAAATACCAGAAATCAACCCCCAGAATGAATAATTCCCCAGAATGCACCATTTACCAGATTTTTTCCCCCTGAATGAACCATTTTTGCCCCGTAATTGGACATTTACTAAAATGCCACAAAACCTAGATATTTTCCTGAAGTTTTGATTTCCCTCTAGTTTAATCTAATTTACTTTTTACTCATAATTATTTGAAAAAACTCAATTCATATTTGAATCAGCATTCTATTTTGGGTTTGGGAGAGCCCAATTTTTGTGGATTTTTTTTATTAATTCCAGTTTGGATAAATATATTCAATTTTCTGTGAAATGGTAATTCAAGCGAAAAATTTTCTGGAAAATGGTTCATTCTGGTAAAAAAATTTCGGTGAATTGATTCATTCTGGTGAAAAAATGTCTGGGAAATGGTAAATTCTAACGAAAAAAAATACTGTAAAATTGTCCATTCTGAGGAAAAAATACATGGGAAAGTGGTTTTTCTGGTGATTGAAATTCTGAGGATCTTCCATTCTGGGCAAAAAATTTCGGGTAAATGGAGTACAATATCCTGATCAGGAAAGGAAAAAAAAATTATATGTAGATGAAATATTTTGATACTCGATTAGGCCGGAACAAATTTCAATTTATTCTTTTGTCAACCAAAAGCCCCCACCCCTCTCCTCCCCCCGGAAATCTAGAAGGGGGAAATAAATTAAATTCAAGGTATTTTATTGAAAATTTTGATAAATTTTTCTAAAATTCAAACAAATGGAAGAACGAAAGTCAAACTGTAAAGAATGGGAATTGTATCACCTTTTGTATTTGAGATGTTTCCAAATTTTCGATCTAAAATAACTCGATTTTTTTTATGTTGTGCCATGTACGTTACATGCAATTTTATTGCATGCAAGCTTTTTTCCCATTTGTTCAATTTTTTTGAAAATTTGGATTATTTTTTATTATCCCCCCTCGTGATGTTTCAACTCCAAGTGTGAGCCAGAAGGATTTCAAATTTGTTCCGGCCTTATTTTTTCTCAAAATAAGGTATATTTTAGTACTCGTATTAAAATATTTCAAATTATAACAAAAAGACCATACGATCATAACTAAATTATATCAATTTATGATGATGTTTGATCAAGGTTACATCTCATTCGGATAGAACATTTTGATATTGAGTAGAATAAAATCTTACATGAAAATAACTCATCATGATATGAATGCATTTGCATAAAGCAAGTCTAAATGCCACCCTACTTCTGGTGAACCAACTTTAGATTAAATTTTTCTTAATCTGATGTGTCAAAATCATTGTTGTCCGTTTTGGACCGTGACTTCGATGTCCTTGTTTCATGAAAATCCATATCAAAATCTATATATATAAAAATGGATTTCTGTCTGTCTGTCTGTCTGTTCCCTATAGACTCGAAAACTACTGAACCGATTTGCTTGAAACTTGGCAGATAGAGGTTTTAAAGGCAGGGGAAGTTTTCTATTACGGTTTGAGACCCCTCCCTCTCTCATGAAGGGGGGGAGGGGCCTCCCAAACAAAAGACAATTTTTTTTGCATAACTCGAGAACCAATCAAGTAAATGGTATCAAATTTGGCATGGGGTGGTATTTGGGAACGAGGAATATTTCTAGGAACATTAGGTACCCCTCCCTCCTCTCATTGGGGTGATAGGAAGGGGGGAGGGGGCTACCTTACAATTTTTCATATAAATCGAAAAATAATCAAGATATTGGAACCAAATTTGGCATGGGAAGGTATTTGGATACGAAAAATATTTCTATGATTATTTGGGACCCTTCTCTCTTTTTAGTGAGGAGATATAAAAGGGGGCCTCTTTTAATTTTTTTTACATAACTCAAAAACTAATTAAGCAAATGGAACCAAATTTGACATGGAAGGGTATTTGGGAACGTGATATGTTCTTATGATTATTTGAGATCCCTCCCTTCATCCAACGGGGAGAAAGGAAAGAGGGAGGGGAGTTCATACAATTTTTACTGCATAACTCGAGAACTACAACAGCAAATGGAACCAAATTTGGCATGGAACGATATTTGAGTATGAGAAATGCTTCTATGATTATTTGGTATCCCCCATTCCTTCAAAGAGGAGGATGAAAAGGGGGAGGCGAGGTCTCCCTTACAATTTTCAGTATAACTGGAGAGCTGATCGAGCAAATGGAAACATATTAGGCATGTTAGGGTATTTGGATACGAGATATGTTTTTATTATAAATGGAAGCCCCACCTTTTTTTCCAGCGGTAAGATATAAAGGGGGAAAGGATGGTTTCCATACAATGTTTTTGCATAACTGGAGAATTAATCGATCAAATGACACCAAATTTGGTTTCATAAAGTTTTTGAGTACGAAAAATACTTTCATGAATATTAAGTTCTCCTCCCTCCATTCAATGGGGAGAACGGAAGGGGGGATGGTACTTCCTTTCAAGTTTATGCATAACTCAAGAATTTACAACGCTAATAAAACCAAATTTGGCATGGGATGGTATTTCAATACGAGAAATTTTTCTATGTGAAACAATTTCTTTCTTGCAGTAGGAAGATAGAATTGGGAATATAGGAAGGGAAGAAGAAAGCTTATATTTAACTTTTTTTTTTACAAACACACCATCCTCCTTTCAGTGAGTAGGTACATAGAAGGAGGAAGGTGAGCTCAATTCAATTTTGTTAGCATAAGTTCTCAGTTACAGACCCTTACGCTTTACAGTGTAGAGAGGGGAAGAAAGGAAGGGGCTTCATATAAATTGTGTTGTAAAGCATAAAAACTTTTCAACCAATAAAAATATATTTGATATAAAAGGATTTTGGTCCCGAAAAAATTAGGTATGATTATAAAAGACCACGACCTCCATTCAGCCGGGGATGATGGGAAGGACAGGGAGGGCTCTTTTATCAGAACAAATCATTTCCGAAAATATCATTTGTTTTTGAAAGGTGTAGCAAAGCACACCGGGTCAGCTAGTAAGATATAATTATAAAATTATATATTACTCCCAAGAAAAATCGTTATCGTTGAAATCGATTTTTTCCATGTCAAATACGGCATGGAAATAAGATATACACCAGTTTGAAGAAGTTTAAAATCCAAAATTTTGGGTTTAATACTACGTATAACTGGATAGCATATATGTAAATATCTCGTTGAGCTACATTTGAGGTAGAATTTTGTTGTGCTCTCCTGATCGGGATTCCTATGGATAGGAAGGTATGCCATATAAAACGTTACCGTCAAATTACTTCTCACATTAAATCTAAATTTAGCCCCCAGTAGTTTGCCGGTGGTGAAACTGTCAGCAGAATTCAGCTCCCGTAAACCAAGATTAATGGCCAATTTATTCCATATAACTACAGCCGCGTGTGTTGGTTAGGTTAGGTTGGGTTGATTGGGTTGGTACCATCGACCGCACCGGAGCTGGAAGAGGAAATTGATCCAAACGGAAGCCAACTTGTCGCTGATGAACGTCCATGAACTTGACAGCCAATCAGCCAGAGCGCTGCCTTGATTTGCATTGGTCCGCTGTTGGTCTGCTAGTTGATAGTTTTATGGGGTCTCCATACACTGTCAATCCGTTAGGCAGAGCCACATGCGGACATTGGGACTTCCTCAATTTCAATTTGAGCTAACGATGTTGATGCGAAAATGGAAATTTCTTCAGACCATCTTGTTGATCATAATGATAATGCGAATCGGGAACCGGTTTCATGACGGGTGAAAATGATTAAAATAACATGAATTGGAAATGTGAAGGTCGATTATTTTTAATCTTTTATCGACACGATAAAATCTGCACTTCCGTTCGTTTTGGTTTGATATATTTTTCTTCTTGAAATGGAATTCTATAATCTATCTTTACGAAGTTACATAGAAACTCTTTGAAAACTAAGTAAGTTTTTCTTTTTTTATGAATCAGCCCTTTATTCATTTTCCAACATTGTGCAATTTTCAATCAATTATGATGTCAACCTATGATTTGAGACGACGACGATAGCGTTGCGTATCTCTGACTCAGACGCGCGTAAGGTTAACGCACTGTCTGCAATTTCTGTAGCGGCATCTTTCTGCCGCGAGAAGAAGTGAAATACTTTTATGTCGTGTCGTGGTTACAAACTCGAAACGCATCCCACCTCATCAGTTATGAGACGCATCACATTACAAAACGAACCGGTGACTGGACACTGGATAGCCAAGTTAGTCTTTGGACCAGGTTTTTCCCCTATCAGTTTACTTCCAAGGCTATTACCTAGTATGCTTACCACTTTTTGTGTCTTACGTGAATATTTTCGAACCCTCGCTTATCTATTACCAAAGTTTTCTGAGTACCAAAGTGGTACCTTTGTATATAGAAATCTTTCAGTTGCAGACCGCATGAAATGGCCATCGCAAAACAAGTTTACCTTGATTTGCCAAGTAAGTTCCAAGACGGCCGGCGTGCGTGGTGGAATTGAACTTATCTTTACAGCAAAAGTGGAAAGTATCTTTTTAACCTTGAGAGTTTTTGAAGAATGGAATCCAATCTATAAATATTTGGTCTCACAATTTATGGGTTTTTTTATGAATCGACATACTCATAATTTTATTTTAAAAAATTCTTAGAAGGGTACTTTGGTTGTAGAGCAATCCTTCAAAGAACTTAACGTGGTCATAAGTGAAAAATTCGAAAATTAAGTGAAAAACGCACCTTAGTAAAGCTTAGTTCTTTTAGAAATGGGACACTTTCATTTGCTAATAGCTCGTTAACTAGTTATTGGATATTAAAAATTTGAACAGCATTTTGTTGCCTGTAAAAAGTACTATTCGACCTATTTTTTTCAAAATTTAAAATTTATGCGTTTTTGAGATATGTACGATGCTTGAGAAAAAGAAAAAAAAATTTTTGCACAGATTCCTTTAAAATTCGTCATTATCAAATTGATAGTTGAAAAAACCGTTGATTATTCAAAGAATTACTGAGTTTATGTGGTGGATAAGTATGCAAACACTGTCAATAATGTCCACAAAGTTCAAATCAAGCATTGGAGTGAAGCAGATGATCGGCAACAACGGTTAAGGATCATCAAGGAATGCAAGTCTCATACCAGCATTTTTAATTTTCAATAAACGAAAAGCTAAGGGTAGATCGCTGAAATGTCCAAAACAATTTTCTCCGATAAGCTGAAAGTGTTGCCTAGTGATGACTCATTGAAATCCAACCTCAAACAGCCATTTTTTGATAGTTCCAAAGCTCTTAAGCTGTAAAACCGGTACCGAAAAAAAAACGTTCAAAAATGTGATAAAAAATAACCAAATTTGTTCATTTCGAAACAACTGTATCCACTAAAATGCTTCCAGTTTCCAGTTTCCAGAGAAGTATTGGACCAAAAAGTATCAGAAATTGAAGAAGGAAGGTGAAGCCACCTAAAATATAGATTTTACAAAGTATAAGTTGGAGAAACTGATCAATACCATGACAGAAAAAAGTGTGCGCCGGCCAATGGGAGACACCAAGAATAAAGTAGAAATTTCTTTTACAAAAAACGGTAAATATTTTTTTTCAAATTTTTTCATGAAATATCATAACATTGCCTACTTTTCCTTCATAGAAAGTATTTCGTTCAAACGAATGGTTTTTGAGATACAGGCATTTGTAACTGTCCCATTTCTAAAAGAACTAAGCTTTAGAATAAGTGAATAAGTGAAAAATTCGAAAATTAAGTGAAAAACGCACCTTAGTAGAATAAAGGGTGATACGGTCAAAATTTGGTCAAGGGAAAACGCGTGTAAATCAGTGAAATCGTTTATTTAAAAATTAAATTAAATTTCTTTTTCAAGTTTAATTAGTATAAAATTCAGGAAAAATATTCAGTTAGGCTTCCGCTTTTCCAAATCCGAATTGCCGGGCCTTACGCTTAACCCCTGCCATTAGATTTTGTACAGCCACCTTGTCCACCTTCTTCACCGCAGAAAGCCAGTTTGCCTTGAACTGCTGCTCATCCTCAGCATTTTCTTTGGTCTTCTTTAGGTTCCGCTTGACAATAGCCCAGTATTTCTCAATTGGGCGGAGCTCGGGCGTGTTGGGAGGGTTCTTGTCCTTGGGAACCACCTGCACGTTGTTGGCGGCGTACCACTCCATGGCCTTTTTACCGTTATGGCAAGATGCCAAATCCGGCCAAAACAGTACGGAACAACCGTGTTTCTTCAGGAAAGGCAGCAGACGTTTATTCAAACACTTTTTCACGCAAATTTCTTGGTTGACAGTCCCAGAAGCTATGAAAGTGCTGCTTTTCAAGCCACAGGTACAGATGGCTTGCCAAACCAGATATTTCTTTGCGAACTTTGACAGTTTCATGTGCTTGAAACTATCTGCTACCTTTCTCTTCTTTTTGCCGTATAAAACTCCTGTCTCAGAAGCTGCTTGTAGTCGGCTTTGACGTAGGTTTCGTCGTCTATTACCACGCAGTCAAACTTCGTCAGCATCGTCGTGTACAGCCTCCGGGATCGCGCTTTGGCCGTCGTATTTTGTTTATCATCGCGATTTGGAGTCACTACCTTCTTGTAAATCGATAGACCGGCTCATTTTTTGGCTCGATGCACGGTTGTAGACGATACACCCAGCTAATTTGCGGCATCTCGGAGAGAGAGGTTAGGAATTCGCTTGAAACTACCGGCAACTCTCTTTGTCATCTCAGCGGCTTCCGGTTTTCGATTTCCCCCCGATCCAGACTTCCTGGCTGTCGACAAACGTTCCCCAAACACTTTAATTACATTTGTAACGGTTGATTTGGCAACTTTTAGCGATTTTGCCAGCTTTGCGTGCGAGTAGCTCGGATTTTCGCGATGCGCGAGCAAAATTTTGATACGCTGCTCTTCTTCCTTGGACGGCATTTTGACAACTGAAGAGTGAATTCCAAAATCAAAATAGTAGCAACATTCTACACACACACACCTTCAAAATGAGAAGTGTTCAGGTTTTTTTAAATGCAAAATTGAAAGAAATACGTCAAGTTGATATTGACCAAATTTTGACAGTATCACCCTTTAAGCATGTTCTTTGGGACATGGACTTAAGACTGGCCGCAAATGATCAGCGTAAGTCGTGCCTATTATGGACCCCACAAGCAACTGCGGTCGAGAAGAACGAAGTGTAACCTGTAGCTACATGACGCTCATAAGACCCCTTGTTCTTTACAGGCACGTGACATGGATATTGCTCGAGGAGGACCTGCGCACACTAGGAGTATTCTAGCGACGAGTTTTAAAAACTATCTTTGGTCTCGTGAAGGAGAACGGAGTGTGGAGGCGAAGGATGAATTATGAGCTCTCGCGACTCTCCGGCGAGCCCAGTATCCAGAAGGTGGTGATGGCTGGACGGGACATGTTGCGAATCCTGTAGGAGCGAGACAAGCAGGGGCGCAAAGAGCGAGGTGATTAGACGAAGTGGAGCGTGATTTGACGAATGTGGGATGTCCGAGAAATTGGAGAACGGTTGTGATGTCCTTTATAGTAAGAATATTTATCGATTATGATTTTTTTTTATAAAAATATGGAAAACCGATCAGAAGAGTAAAACTAAATTATATCAAGATGAGATATTTTGATATTATTTTTTTTGCTATCTGGACAAATTATAATTTATTACTCGTAGGATGTTAAAATTTAAAATATCTCAAATTATATCAAAAAGTGTATGCAACCATAACTTAATAATATCAACCGTTGTTATAATTCAATCAAAATGATTACACATAAATTACTACATAAAGATTTACCTGATGCACTGAAATTAGAATGAATACCGTAAACTGGGGGAACTTTGATCACTTTTTTCATTCATTTTTAAATATTTTGAAAGGGGTTGCTTTTTGGTAAAACATAAAAGTTTTAAAACACTTACTGAGGCGAGGAGTATAAAACATGATCATTGATTGCAGTAAATTCAAACGACATTGGTGGTTATAATTAAATGTTTGTTACAAAACCAGATTTCGAGATTTGGGGTAACTTTGATCACAATGGTTTTTACGTACCTCATCATCTTCAAAATTATTGGTTTGATGCCATTTAGTACAGAAGGCATAAACATTAAAAACAGTAATTTTTGTTAGGACTAAACTGATTTTTACAAGGTTTTTTTTTTCAAAAACATTTATAATCAAAAGATGGACAATGTTGCTGCATACATGTACAAATTTCTCTTTTTTTGTTAGCCTCAAAAACAAATGAAATTTTGCTTTCATGCAATTGCCTAGGTCCTCGCACTGTTCCCATGTTCTTTTTTTCTTCAAATTTAACCATTTGATAGGGTTTAAGCTATTTTTACTATACGGGTTTTCTCATGGAAAATCACCGTTTTTTTTTTCAAATCCAAAAATTATCACCAAATGACCATAAAAAAAAATAAAACTAAACTTAAACAATGAAAAAAGTTGAACTTTCACATAAAACAACCCATAAATTTGATCAGCAGGAGAGATGTTTGTTTGTGAGCCTTCGGAAAACCAGATATTTTAAAATTTTAAAATTACATTTAAAGTAATATAAAAAATCTTCTAATAAAAACAAAATTTAGCTTATTTGTAACTCAAATTATAGTCTTTCGAACGTTGTAAACAGTTTTCAGAAATTCAAAGTTTTTACTTTGTTGATGATGATTATCTGATAGAATTTCATGTTGATCAAAGCTACCCCGGTGATCAAAGTTCCCCCAGTTTACGGTACTAGAAAGGAATACTATCAAAATACAATAGACCAGGCAGATCAAAACAAAAAAACAGCAGTACTTCCCAGCATTTTTCTTTCGACTCATACTTCTGTCAAATAAAGTACACAGATTGAGTATATACAGTACCGTTCATAATTGTATAGAAATTGGAAGCACGCGCACTGTCACTTCGACTTTGAACTTCCATAACTTTCGACTCTGATGATATTTTTTGATCAAATTTTCTGTGTTAGATAGATCAACTATCACACTATTATACCACAAAATTTGAGCTTTCTGGAGTTTGTATGGCCTGAGATACAGTCATTCTACGAAAATCGGACTTTTTGGACTTTTCTCATTCAAACTGTAATATCTCAGAAACTGCGCTACACTTTTTGTTGAAATTTTGCCGAGTGATTGTTGAAATGTAAAGCTATCATGTCTGAAGTTTTTGAAAAGTTTTATCGATGGGATCAAAAGTTACGCGGGTACAATTTTTCAGGCATGAACCTAAAAATGCGATTTCTATAGAATTTTGGACGATTGTTTTCATAGGAAACTCCTATTTTATGTTTAACAACCAGTAAATCTATTTTAACCAAAAAATCAAAACAATATTGCGAGATTCTGATTTCAAAACACAAATAGACCTTTTATTACATTTTTTCATTTCATCATTGCTTTTGCCAGACATTTTTTGAATGATTTGTGGATGGAAACGATTATGTTCTCATGAATCGTCCAAAATTCTATAGAAATCGCATTTTTAGGTTCATGCCTGAAAAATTGTAATTCCCGTAACTTTTGATCCCATCGATAAAACTTTCCGAAAACTTCAGACATGCTTACTTTATATTTCAACAATCACTCTGCAAAATTTCAACAAAAAATGTAGTGTAGTTCCTGAGATATTGCAGTATGAATGAGAAAAGTCCAAAAAGTCCGATTTTCGTAGAATGACTGTATCTCAGGCCACACAAACTCCAGAAAGTTCAAATTTTGTGATATAATAGTGTGATAGTTAATCTATCTAACGCAGAAAATTTGATCAAAAAACATCATCAGAGTCAAAAGTTATGGAAGTTCAAAGTCGAAGTGACATTGCGCGTGCTTCCAATTTCTATACAATTATGAACGGTACTGTACATGAAACAATGTCTTAAATACATATTATTATTATACATATTATACATTATACATAATATTATTTTCATTCATATAGGTTAATCAATAAATTTCATCTTAAAGTCTCAAAAGTGCGTTTGATAAAATTCCTTTCATCAAAAGTATGATTCTGTTTTCGAAAAAACCTAAACAACAAATCTCATATCAAAACTATTACTGGATCAGATTTAAATATCTTTCTGAGATAGATTTGAGTATCGTTTTTTAAGTGCTTCTCTGATCAGGTAAGGTAGGCTAAATACCGTCGGAGGCGATCCAATTTTCTGACATTTTTTAACATTTATTTTTAAACACCGTTTGGGATGAAGTAATTTAACGTTACTATTTATGGAAAATTCATTTCTGGAACTGAAAATTTACTTGGAAAAAATCTCCATGGAGTGGAGGTTGAACTAGGGTTACCATACGTACTCTTTTAAGAGTACATGTACTCTTTTTCAGTCGAGAAATGGGCGTACTCTTCTTTTTGTGAAATTTTACCAAATGTACATTTTTTTTTGTTGCAAGACATTTGATCTGAAAAACCTACACTCAGAAAAATACTATTATGTATTCCATAAGATTCTCTTATGAAGTGGCGCCATAAGAAAAATTAATGAAATTCATAAGATTGTTTTATGACGCGAATGAATTCTGAAGATGAACGCCTACTTCAATGAGAGGTTGTTGCTTTTCATAAGAGATTCTTATGGAAACAGTAAATCCCTTTCTAATAAGAAAAATTCTAGATATTTTACGCTGAAAACAGTCACTTTATTGTTTGCCAAATTTGTTTAAAATTAAATCCTTCATGGTCACCATCAGCAGCGCATCAACAGACGGCTCCATCAAATTTTTTTTTCGCCGCATCTTAATCTTCGACCTTTCATTTTTTGCCGATCAGCTTGCTGAAAAGTAAACAAATAATGTATTTTAGTTTACTAATATATTAAACGTTCACACCAAAAACATCAAATCGAACTTACCATTCCGGAGATAACAATAACATTCAACATTGAAGGAAATAACTATAATAACTATGAACTGGCGATTGCTTCGTACTGTTAGATGATGAAAAAAAAAAGTGATGCTATGAATGAATGTGTTCATCATTTTTTCATAATACCGTTTTTTCTATTTTTCATAAGAACATCGTATGAAAATTGAAAGAATTTCATAAGACTCTTATGAAACATTATTTTACACTCTTAAAAGCTGTTCATAAGATGCATCTTATCAAAATTATAATAAGAATTTTCCTGAGTATACGTACTTTTTCCATTTTAGGAGGTTTTTTACATCTCATGCTAAAAATATGAAAGGAATACGACTTACAGCATATTACTTTATCATCTTGTATTCATTAACATGCATTTTTAGTCGTATTGAAGTCAATAAGCGCCTTTGAGTATGCAAACAGAAATCAATTTGAACACAATTTAGGTAATATGCTTATATGCGCACAAATTTGAAAATGTTTTTAGCTTTTATTTTTTACACTTTATCAACATTATGGAATTCGTGTCTAATGCCAAATAATGATTGCAAAGTAAATGTACGCGTCAATAAAAAAAGCTCTTTTTAAAATGAATTGTTTTATAATGTTTTTTTTTGTGTTTTGTCAACATAACTTCTCAATACTGCTATTTCTTCGAATAATCCAACTTTTGCAAAACCTCAACAAATTGACAGAATTTTTTTGAATGAAAATATCTCGGTTTCCAGTTACAGTAGAACCCCACTTATTCGAGGTTTTAGGGGCTTCCTCAGATAATTCTAAATATGTACATTCTTTTCCTTCTGTTTAGCATATCATCCACGAGCAAAGCTCGATAATTAAATGGATCTTGTATCAACCTGATGGCTGGGAGCTCAGAAAACCGGAGTTATATCGTTTCTCCTGACTTTTTGGGTAAATGATCTCAATGTACTCTTTTTGGTGTTGCGGGGTCTGGTAACCCTAGGTTAAACCCACTGGAATGACATTGAAAATATGGTATTTTACCGTATTCGTTTTCTCCATTCGCTCAGTTTTGCGCTCGATCATACAAGAACGAACATAATTCTTCGTCAGTGTATTCCTACCTCACTCGCTCAAACGCTCATCCACAACACTGGCAGAATCTTCAGTGTTCCATCGTCCATTTTCAGATCAAATCTGGGGAACTATCGATGCAAAACTGAGCGCCTGAACAAACGAACGGCATAAACGAATACACTGTTAAATTATTGGATGAAACCAACCTCTAAACAGGGGTACTTGGAAATAACAGGTAGGCCATTGCGTTTAACCTCACTTGAAAGCTCCGTGTATGTACACTAGACTGGCCCATACATCTTAATAATAATCCTGGTGCCTTTAAGTGAAAAAATGATTTTCTGAAGGTTTCAGGTAATTTGGCAGAAGCACGAGCTGGCGCAAAGGACTTGAAATTTGTATGGAGATTTTTGGCAAAATGTATGAAAAATCGACATACTTTCACTCTTTGTGTTCTAATATATGTTTCCAGTACGCTAGAAAGCTCAAAATTTCAGGAATTGTAGTTCAAACAATGACAAACAAGTTTGTAGAAGATTGTGACGCGATACGAATTGACTGTGATGAGTATCCGCAATTGAATGTGTGATTTTAAGTCCCCTGGAAGACGAGAGGGGCCTCGATTAATCATAGATAGATTTCTCGTGCCCAAATATTCTTCCATGCCGAATTTGGTTCCATTTGATCTTTTTCTTTTCGAACTATGAAATAATTTCATGGGAGCCCCCCCCCCCTCACTCTATATCATTCTAATCAAAAGAGGGAGGAACTTCAAATCATCATAAAGAGATTTCTCGTAACTAGGAGGGTATTTAAATCACCATTGAGGAATTTCTAATGCTCAAGTAGCTCAGGGAGCATCCCATACAAAATAGAAAGAGGGGCTATTTTTCCACTGAAGCAAGGAAGGGGCCTCAAACCATCATTGGAAAACTCATCGTGCCCAAATACTAGTCATATCGAATTTGGTCCACGTGCTCATTGAGTTCTCAAGTAATGCAAAAAAAAAATGAATGCATGGCCCCTCTCATCTTTCTATCTTACCATTGGAGAGAGGAAAGGGTCTCAAGGTATCATGGAAACAGATTTCGTATCCAAATACGCCCCCCATGCCAAATTTGGTGCGATTTGTTCGATTAGTACTCGAATTACTCTGCCCTTCCTACCCCACCAATAGGAGGGAGGGGTACCAAACAGTCATGCAAACATTCCCCTTATCCAAATACACTACCATGCTTAATTTGGTTCCATTTTATTGTTCAGTTCCCGAGTTATGCAACCATGTAACTTTTGTTTGGGTGACCCCCTTCCCCTTTCAGAAAGGAGGAGGGGTCTCAAACCATGAAAAAAACCCTCCCCGGCCTCCAGAGCTCACACCTGTCCATTTTCACGCAATCAATATTATTATTTTCTCCGTCGATAGTCGTCCGATTCCTTTGTACAGAGTTTCGGGTTGAAGATTGATTCTGCAGGCTCATCAGAAAATATTTTTTGAATTGGATTTCCGGACCATAAATAATGAGTATTCAAAAAAAAAATCATCACCGTCCTTCTTTGTTAAAAGCAAACGATATAATATTTCTTTCTGTCTGTGTTGAAAATTTGATAAATTATTATAGTTCATTTTTCTGTGATAGAAGTCTATTTTTTAATTTTTATTCAAATCGCCCAAGAAAAATATCATTCAAGGTAAAAATATCACAAAACTTTAATTTTAAATCGACATAAAGCTCATTACATACTACCTTTAGCTGGAAAGCCAAATATTATTCGTTGCATTAAAATTCACCAGTGCATATTTTTCTCATAATTTTAATGCTTGTCAATTTTAAGAAAAGTGTGAGTTTCTGATAAATTCAATACATTTTCCAGGTTTTTCGTTGACTATTTTTCGGAGACGCATACCAATACGTTTAAAGATAGCAGAATAGCCTACCTTGTACGTTTAAAATGACTATGCCCCATGCCAACTTGACGCTACCCATACAAATCATGTTTTTTACAGTTTTTTCTGATTCTCTGGATCTGTCAAACCAAAAATCGAGCAACTTAACATGTCGGAAGGACGCATATTGAAATAGGTTATTTAATTAATAGGACGTTAATCTGTGTGTCATTCATTAAGTCTAAAACTTCTAGGCTGATTAAAACAACTGACTGATATCTGGTACTATTTTGGGACAAGTACCCCGCCCCCCCCCCCACCAAAACAATAGGGGACAATCGTACACAAAACATATGAAATACAACTTTACCACAACAATCATCAAGCGATTTTCATAAACTGCGATGCATATGAATATTTTAGAATTATAAAATAGTCACATTATAGAAAAAAAACTGTAACCGTTAAATGAAAAAAACTGTACCATTACAAATAGTAAATCGATAGAATTTTTAATGAGAATAATAATTTCTGATGAAGCTGTTTTATTCTTCATTTGAGTTTGCCTGATTCGCACCACATTTTAAGATACGCCCTTTCCATATTCATGACTCGAAAAACAAGCGGTACGGGATGTGACATCTGAAATTTTGGAACATGTACACGAAACTCGACTGAACTGTAAAGCTGCCAAGGGCTTGGATGACACTTGCAGTCAGTTTTGCTGCAAATACTCTACAAAGTACGAAAAAACAGTATTTTTCACCTGCATCAATAAGTAAATTTGATCCCACGTTGTTAAAAGGGCGCGCTACCTTCATATGTGAGTGCAAGTGTTCGACTCTTGTTTATTTTCGCTGCACATAAAAAAGATTCATTGTCATTAAATCTTTCATAACTCCTAAAGGAGTTTTTATCCTACTTTGGTTTTTTTTTTCAGATGAAAGTTGCATCATCATTTGGGCTATACAATGGTATTTTTCGCAGAAGTAACGGTGATGCAGATAGTACTTTTAGACACAATTTAAATCTTATTAACAATTTTTCAGATTAAAATATAGTTTTATTTTATTTACTAGACACGAATGCCATAAGTGTTAAAAATAAAACCTAAAAAAACTATTTACTAAAAAATCCAACCGAATCGATCTCGAAAAATAAAAATGTAAGAAATATGAAAAGACACATGTGTTTTTAAGTCGTAAAAATTTTGGAGAAGATCAGAAGACGATGCAAATTTTCAGATATTAGAAAAAAATCCCCTAAAATCAAAACTTTTTGCAGTCTTAAACCAAAGAATATTTAATTAAATAAGGTTGTGTTGTTTACCATGTACAATTCTTATGTAGAACAATTAACATCAATTAATGATTGGTAAAAGATTGTGGTTTTGTATAAAAATTTGTGTTTTGATTACTTTATTGTAATATGGAGCTTAAACTTCACTGAATTTAACATTTTCATGAAAGACTTTGAACTAATTTCATAGTTTTGCAAATTGAAAAAGGGAAAATCCACCACTTTTTCGAACTTCGATAGTTTTATTTATAGAAAAGTTACTCGAAAATCCTACTTTTTTGTAGCGATCTTGAAGAGCAAGAATCTTTATAGAAAAGCATGTTTTCAAAGTGGAAAATTTCCAGCAGATTGTACGAATTATCAACGAAAAAAGCAAGTTTCTTAGTAAATTAACAGATTGTTCGTGATTGCGATGTCACAGTCTGTACCAATACTAGAGCAGGGATGACTTGAAACTACCTTTTCTAAATGCTCCTTGGTCTTGAACAAAGTTGTAATTAAGTGAGTAATTAAGAAATGAGATTTTTTTTTGAATTTACAGGAAAAGTTGTAATGTTATGTATTAATATTTATATTGAGTTAAGGATAGTAAAATTACTCAAAATCTGTTTCTAGTTTTCATTTAGGTTTATAAGTTTATCAGTTATCAAAATGATTTATAATGATGCTTTGAAATTCAAGCCGATAAATAAAACATGTAATATTTATTTCAAAGGTGTTTTTGATTAATTGACAACTACAGGGATTACCGACACCCAGAAAAAAATTGATTTGAAAAAATAAAGTTGTTTCAGATGGTCAAACATTCATCCGAGAACTTACCTATAACCGGAATCGATCCTATCACTGCCCATGCCGTGAGCACGAACGTCAACCAGCGATGACGTTGCCTCCCGGCGAAGCAGCTGCAGCTTCTAATGGCTGCTGCAAATGACGTCATTATTTATTGGAAGCCCTCATTCAGAGGGGGGCCGCACGAAACGAAAACGTGCGAGAGTTAATTCTCTCTCTCCGGGATCAGAGCTTATTCACGACCAACACTTCACTGGACCTTCCGGCGATATCATGTGCTTGTTGTGAGTCGTGTTTTAACTGTTAA